>NC_058081.1:333112547-333713575 GCF_014858855.1 Bufo gargarizans | reverse complement strand
CATTTCACATGCAAACAATAGAACTGAGAAATAGGGGTCATGATTGTGTTAGTCAAAATTTTCTTGTAGTATATATTTAAGGTAGCGCCTCTTTTAGACTAAGCAACTCCCATCTGCCTGGGTATTCTGAACAGAGTACAAATGTAGCTAGTTCCTGCATTGCCCTGAATAATCAAAACTCCTATAACACTTAGATAATTGCCATTAGCGTGGTACATAACCCCTATAAACACTAAAAAGAGCCACACACAATTAGTAAAATGAACAATCTATATTAAATTCAATACACTAAGATGTATGTGATGAATACCACCCCTCGTGCCTGCTGACGTCAACCACGTCGAGCTCACGAAACCCTGTATGATCACAGGGTTTACCAAAAACGTGAAGTTACGCCCTCCAGAGGAGCACGTAAGGTCAGGCTGGTATAGTTTACACACACACCTCCTGTCCACGCGGGCACAGAGAGGCAACAAGCTGGGAGAGCCTTTTCACTGCCACAGTGAAAACAGCCAACACTCAGCTCGGGTAACTGCCACCAGTTTCTCGTTTGATATAAGCCCGGTCCGCTAACAGGATTATATAGGGTCAGAAACCAACCCGTGGTAGCTTATAACTAGGCCAAAACACGGACGTGGGGATTCGTGATCGAGATACAAGATAGCACAAGATTAAATTATAGATTTAATCGCTGTAAGAGCACACTAGATGTGACACAATATACACAGACAATATATACAGTGGTCTGAGATTACAGATACAGATTATATGGGTACAACTGGGCTAAGCAGTGTAAAAGTAAGTTACCAAGTACGATGAAAGTTCCTTGTGATGTCCTAAGCTGGAGTCCACACGAGGGGCTGTGATCTCCTGCTATTTCCTGGGTCCCTACAAACACATGTGTAGGATGTGACCCCTCTTCAGAGAAAGACCCCGCCTACTTGCTGGCACCAGGCTTTTAACCTGTAGCCGGCCCATCCCCTCCCTGCCTCAGGGAGGGGTCAACTCCCCCTCTTCTGGGCTGACCGCATATGACCCACAAAACCCTTTAGGGTTCATAGCTCCAGACCAGAGGGTCATAGGGAGATGGTTCTGGGACTAATGGACCTGACTGGGTTCCGGCTACAAGTAGAGCCCAAACCTGAAACCGGTATGTGGTTTCTATGGGGAGATATGGGTATCTCCCTACCCTGACTGGGTACAAGTAAACAAAGACCATGGGACCATACCTCGTGGCCACCGGGACACAAATATGTATCCGGTTTGCGCCTGCGATGGCCAGGTGATTCATAATTCCTTATGAGAGGTAAGTGCCAATATGTCTAGGAAATCTCATTGAACAAGGCAAGAGCAGATACCCCCTGCTGGGGGGTTTTCCTGCAAGATTCAGCTGGCTCCAAACTGGTGCATGGAGGTGTGAACTTTTCCTTGAAGCAGGGCCCTCCTGTGGAGTTCCTTACCTCTGCAATCTGTCAGCACATGGGGGGTGTAAACTTATTTTGCATGTACACTGAATCATGCCAAGAGGTGCATCAAATTGCAATCAGGGCTGGGGGCTTTGAAGCAGGGAAATCCTGTAGATTTCCCTACCTCTGCTGTCTGTCAGCAAATGGTGGGGTGTGAGGACATGGCTGACAGTAAATATTAATCCATATTCCTCGCATGTACATATAAATCTCATAGAATCATTACATCAATACGGTAAAATGGATCCTATATAGCAGCACAAGGTAGGTCACACACACCAACAGCGGTCTGCAAATCCTATAAAAATATAGTAACAAGTCCACAACTAGCTGGAGCCCATATAACACTGTGTATAGCAGGAGTGAGTCAAATGAGTCAGGAGTGAGTCAAATGAGTACTAACATCAAAAATACGATGAGTATAAAGAGGAGGAGAGCCAGAGAAAGTTCCCAGCCATCCAGGGATCCCACATGAGACCCCCTCAAACAAATACCTTATACCCAGAGCTCTATATACTATATACTCAGCAGTTTGCCACCATTGAAAACAATTGGACAAACACTGACTACTACAACAGGACAACTATATAAGCCCAGCGGCTTCTTCCAGATATTTTTGTGGTATTTGCAGACCGCTGTTGGTGTGTTGACCTACCATGTGCTGCTATATAGGATCCATTTTAACCGTATTGATGTAATCGCCCTGAACATTGTAGACTTATGTAAGTCCAAGAGAGGCAGTTCTGTTAGTGTTAGGAACCCATCTGTGGTAGCCACCTTGACGCCTCTTAGATGGGCACGACACACGTTTGATCAAAAATGTGTGCAAAGAGCTTCTATTTTTTCATTTCTAGTAGGTATAATACCACATTAATTTTGAATGACCCCCATTTCTCAGATCTATTGTTTGCATGTGAAATGTTGTGCAGCCATGCTTTTATTAGTTCTGTAAATACAACACTATTATAATTTTGTGAAGAACAGGTCCACTTTATATTTTTTTACCTGTCATGCCATATCTCCATTTCATGCAGTGTAAACACACACAAAAAGATTCATCACATTGCCTTTCTATTTATATGTGCAGTGATGTGGGTCTGTATGTCTTTAAAACAAAAGCATCTATTACATGCATTGTCTTAACTGTGAATAATACAAAATATCAAATAGTAATTGCTCAATCTATTCTTTGATATGCATGCATAGGAGAATACAGACAAAGAGAATTAAATGTAAATTGTTCCACTATTCATGAGTGTCTGGCAGATGCCAGACTGCGACATATCTGTTTATATTTGCAGGGAACTGATAACCCTTATCATAGAGAGGCAATGCATATCTTGCTCCTGTGATAAACTCCAAGGCTTCAGGCCAGAGTGATGCAATAAAAGAGCACAGTTTTGTTCCAGAGATTTTGTAATTCTGCTGTCAAAAATAATGAAATTTAAGTGTCTCTGTGAAAAATACTGAGCTTCTAAAATGCAATTTCGTATTATTTTAAGATACAATAAAAATAGAAACTGGAATTGGAACTATAGTGTGAAGGAGAAATTAAGGTTAAAAGGTATTCATGGTAGTTACCGATAGAATACTGGGGGCACAAAGATCAAGCCATTTATTGGCTCGATAGGAAGATATGTTGGAGAGAATATATTGTACTACGTTTACTTATTACATAGAACAGGGATCAGCAACCTTCAGCACCCCAGCTGTTCTGAAACTACAACTCCTAGAATCCTCTTTTCACTTATATGGGAGTTATAAGGACAGCAGAGTACATGTGCATGATGGGAGTCGTAGTTTCACAGCAGCTGGAGTGCCAAAGGTTGCTGATCCCTGACATAGCATATGAGGTCAAAATGATGCATTACATTTCTATATTTTCCTCATTGGCTGTTCAGTCCAAATACATAGTTCACCCTTGATCAAGTTTACTTTACGTATAAGAAGTATATATAACACCTAGCATCTTTGTAATGCATCTTCATTACCATTTTAATTGTTATTTAGTAATATTCGGTTCAGTTTTTTGTGCTACCTGGAATTATCCCATGAAAACTAGTTATTGACTATGGACATAATTTTAGATTTTGTGGATACTTAAAGGGAATGTGTCATCAAAAATGTGTATAACCTTTCCATTCTTTCTGCAAGTGCACATTTTTTCTTTCTAACTTTCCTGAGTGATGTTATAGCTGTGTTGCTTCCCTGTGCTGCTCCCTCTCCCCTCCCACAGCATGATATACAGAGGCTAAAGCATTGATACTGTAAAATATTTCCTTCTCCATTTTCTTATTTTTGCTAAGGGTTT
Source organism: Bufo gargarizans (assembly GCF_014858855.1). Taxonomy (NCBI): domain Eukaryota; kingdom Metazoa; phylum Chordata; class Amphibia; order Anura; family Bufonidae; genus Bufo; species Bufo gargarizans. The sequence continues at coordinate 333,709,798 of NC_058081.1, read as the reverse complement.
TTTGAACATTTGCAGAGAGCATCATAAAATATATCAGTTGGATCTATTTACATTCCCATTATCATTAATGTGAAAAAGAAGCTTGAAATACACAATATTAAATATCTCAATATCGGTGAAACATGTAAAGGAAATGTATTAAACTGTATTTCTGTTTCTTCAGGTGTTTTGGCTAGTTTGTTTCGGAGTCATGCTACATGCAACACAAAATGCAGAAAATGGTGCATATTTGATGGACCAGTCGATGCTGTTTGGGTAGAAAACATGAATACTGTTTTAGATGATAACAAAAAGGTATTTAAATAAAATTGCACTGCTCTTATCAATCAAATTGTTCCTATTACCTCACTGACTGCATTCAAGTAATATTTTTATCTTTATATTATATCATACAAATATAATGTATATATTTTATATATTGAAGACCATAAGGTTTCTTTGCACCAGGATGTCTGTATTCTAATAAAATAACAATTTTGTTACATATGTTGTTATGGATCTAGACTGCACCATTTCTCTATTATTCTTTATAGTTTATGAATAACTTGCCAATTGGGTATTACCCCCCCCCCCCCCAAAAAAAAAAAAATGGAAATTGCTCTAAATTGACAAAACAGTGCTTTTCAACCTGCACTTTTCACAGGCATACTATTTCACAATAGTTTTATTCATACTTGGACAGAAAGCTTACAGGATTTTTTTTTTACTTCTTCTGCTGCTTTTTATCTGCTGTGGCCTACAGATGAGCAAACTACTTGATATTCGTTTTGGGTCCGATTCGCAGAATTTTTTTTTTTTTTTTGTTTGCCCTAATTGCCCTGGAAGTTGGTATATAACCCCCTCCATAATGTTTAGGAAAACTTATCTCTTTTCGTTTATGTGTTCAGACACACAAAGCTTCCAAAAATTATCCCTTATAGGGGGCAGTATCCATTCCTGTTCTGCTTAGGAGTCCCCTGCCTAACTCCATATATGGCTATTTCAATATATAGAGTCATTAGCCCTTGTTAGCATTCTGCGTATTCTTGATGTCAATGATACATCTGTCACTGCGTAAGCAAACAAGCATACAGGTCTCCATTCTGGCCAGTGTGTCCGAAAAACCAGTTCTTTCCTGCTCAGCCACTGTCACTGTCATTTTAGTGCTTGACCGTGACGCGGTTGCCGTGCAGACTCATTGCTTGTGGCAACGTGTAGTTTGTTGTTTGCACGTAAACTTTCCTTTTATATGGTGTTTTCCCTGTTTTGGTTGGCATGGGGTTAATTCCTCCTTATATATTGGTGTGTTGGAGCCTGAGGTCATAGTTTGTTGGTTGTCAGTCTGTGTAGGAGCTTTGCGCTCTGGCTGAATGTGGTGTCTGTGTGAGTCACCCTTATTTATTATATTGTTTACCTTGCCCTGGCTGTGTGTCCCCTCTGGTGTGTCTCTGTCATTCCTCCCCCACCTGGTGTATGTTGTTTTGGTGTGGTCTGTGTTTGGAGGTTTATATGTTGGTGTGCCTGCTCCAAAATGGGCTTGCTTTCCCGCAGGGGTTTAAGCAATAGCAAGACTGTGGACTTCCCAGCCTGGAGCCGTACTTCCATCTCGGCTGCGGCAGGTAAGTGTGGATAGCATTTGTTTTGATGCTGTGTTACTTACCTGTCGTATTGCTTATCCCATAGTTTTGCATCCTGCCAGCTACTGGGCCTCTGGGGACACCATTCATCTGTGGTGAAGGATGAATGGGTGGTCTCTGCCCTGTCTTCAGGCCTAGGGCATGGCAGGGATACCTAGGGTTCTAGGTTGGTGAGCATGAGCCCCCTTACCTTCAGAGGCGGCTCATGCACTAGTAGTCTAGGGAGATTTCAGAGTTGCATTAGGAGGTGACCTGCTCCCTGCATGGTGGGGGTTTTTCCCCACTCACCGCCTTGACAGTCACCCACTGAGACAATTGGGTATCTTGGCCAGTGTCACCATCATCATCGTCTTCTTGCTTCTGCACCTCCTCCTCGTGCCCTGGCAGCTCCACATCCTTATCTTTATCATCCTCCTTCTCTTCATGGGAGATTTCCTTTGTGTGTCCCCAACAGCTGCAGGGTGGACAGCAAGATGTGTCAGCTTATCTTCTTATGCTGTGGTCCCCTGCTGCATGTGCATCAACATCTGTTCTACTTTAAATATTAGTATTAGAGGAATTACATTGTTCATGCCGCAGTTGTCCTTGTTGACAAACTTTGCAGCCTCTTGGAAGGTCTTCAGCCCCTGACAGGCGTTATTAGCGCAGTAATCACATATTGGTTAGTTTGAATATAATCAACAACCCTAATAAAAAGAAAAAAAAATGAGTGGAAACATGTTTATGAACACAGAAATAAAGGAAACTGATTTAGACCTGAATTTGTTATGCCTCACAGCAACTTTTGTGTGCTGGCCTGTGTATTGGTGTTGATATCTTATATGTTGGTTGAATTAAACAAGTCCCAAAAAAAGAATATTTCAACCGTGTGGAGAAATAAATGAACGTTAACAGATGTGCCGTTGTAGTAGCTTTGTTCGAAATTAACCTGAAAATATTCGGGTTTATCTGCCATCCGAAAAGTAGCAAAGTTCAGACTGGTTTGGTCCGAACTGGGTTGTTCATGCTTACTGTGGCCTAAGGTTTTCTTTTTATGCAGATACTGTGGTGTTGGTCTTTCAAATCCATAACTTCATCATTGTGTTAAATATTAACTAGATTTGCATTGATTTTTCATATTTTTATTCATTTAGCTCTGTCTGATGAGTGGAGAAATAATTCTAATGAGCCCACAGCAGAACATGATTTTTGAGGTTCTAGATCTTGAACAAGCATCTCCAGCTACCGTAAGTAGGTAAGAAAAGTCTAGATAGCTGGTACAAAGGTAATAAAATAGTAATAACAGTATATTCAATTTCATAACATTTACAGTTGCAAGAAAAAGTATGTGAACCCTTTGGAATGATATGTATTTCTGCACAAATTGGTCATAAGATGTGATCTGACCTTCATCTAAGTCACAACAATAGACAATCACGGTCTGCTTAAACTAATAACACACAAAGAATTAAATGTTACCAAGTTTTTATTGAACACACCATGTAAACATTCACAGTGCAGAAGGAAAAAGTATGTGAACCAATAAACTAATGACATCTCCAAGAGCTAATTGGAGTGCGGCGTCAGCCAACTGGAGTCCAATCAATGAGATTGGAGGTGTTAGTTACAGCTGCCCTGCCCTATAAAAACCACACACCATTTCTGGGTTTGCTTTTCAAAAGAAGCATTGCCTAATGTAAATGATGCCTCGCACAAAAAAACTCTCAGAAGACCTACGATTAAGAATTGCTGACTTGCATAAAGCTGGAAAAGGTTATGAAAGTATCTCCAAAAGCCTTGCTGTTCATCAGTCCACAGTAAGACAAATGGTCTATAAATGGAGAAAGTTCAGCACTGCTGCTACTATCCTTAGGAGTGGCCGTCCTGTAAAGATGACTGCAAGAGCACAGCGCAGACTGCTCAATGAGGTGAAGAAGAATCCTAGAGTGTCAGCTAAAGACTTACAAAAGTCTCTGGCATATGCTAACATCCCTGTTATCGAATCTACAATACGTAAAACACTAAACAACAATGGATTTTAAGGGAGGATACCACAGAGGAAGCCACTGCTGTCTGAAAAAAACATTGCTGCACATTTACAATTTGAACAAGAGCACCTAGATGTTCCACAGCAGTACTGACAAAATATTCTGTGGACAGATGAAACAAAAGTTGAGTTGTTTTGAAGAAACACACAGCACTATGTGTGGAGAAAAAGAGGCACAGCACACTAACATCAAAACCTCATCTGAACTGTGAATTATGGTGGTGGGGGCATCATGGTTTGGGGCTGCTTTGCTGCGTCAGGGCCTGGACGGATTGCTATCATCGAAGGAAAAATGAATTGCCAAGTTTATCAAGACATTTTGCAGGAGAACTTAAGGCCATCTGTCCACCAGCTAAAGCTCAGCAAAAGATGGGTGTTGCAACAGGACAAAGACCCAAAGCATATAAGTAAATCAACAACAGAATGGCTTAAATAGAATACGCCTTCTGGAGTGGCCCAGTCATAGTCCTGACCTGAACCTGATTGAGATGCTGTGGCATGACCTCAAGAAAGCGATTCACACTAGACATCCCAAGAATATTGCTGAACTGAAACAGTTCTGTAAAGAAGAAAGGTCAAGAATTACTCTTGATCATTGTGCACGTCTAATCTGCAACTACAGGAAACGTTTGGTTGAAATTATTGCTACCAAAGAAGGTTCAACCAGTTATTAAATCCAAGGGTTCACATACTTTTTCCACCTGAACTGTGAGTGTTTACATGGTGTGTTCAATAAAAACATGGTAACATTTAATTCTTTGTGTGTTTTTAGTTTAAGCAGACTGTGATTGTCTATTGATGAAGATCAGATCACATTTTATGACCAATTTGTGCAGAAATCCATATCATTCCAAAGGGGTTCACATACTTTTTCTTGCAACTGTATTCACTTGTACAGATTATTGATTAATGTGCTCTTTTGTCCGGTAAAATGACAACCACCATGACAGAAAACAGACAGACCCCATTATAGTTAAAGAAGCTTGTTGGGCGCTATGTGCGATTTTGACTATTTATATAAGTTTCAATGTAAAATCTCACAACACATTTTTATGTAAGCGAGCTAAAAAAAAAGCAAAAAAAAATTTTTTATATACAGTACAGACCAAAAGTTTGGACACACCTTCTCATTCAAAGAGTTTTCTTTATTTTCATGACTATGAAAATTGTAGATTCACACTGAAGGCATCAAAACTATGAATTAACACATGTGGAATTATATACATAACAAAAAAGTGTGAAACAACTGAAAATATGTGATATTCTAGGTTCTTCAAAGTAGCCACCTTTTGCTTTGATTACTGCTTTACACACTCTTGGCATTCTCTTGATGAGCTTCAAGAGGTAGTCATCTAAAATGGTCTTCCAACAGTCTTGAAGGAGTTCCCAGAGATGCTTAGCACTTGTTGGCCCTTTTGCCTTAACTCTGCGGTCCAGCTCACCCCAAACCATCTCGATTGGGTTCAGGTACGGTGACTGTGGAGGCCAGGTCATCTGGCGCAGCACCCCATCACTCTCCTTCATGGTCAAATAGCCCTTACACAGCCTGGAGGTGTGTTTGGGGTCATTGTCCTGTTGAAAAATAAATGATGGTCCAACTAAACGCAAACCGGATGGAATAGCATCCCGCTGCAAGATGCTGTGATAGCCATGCTGGTTCAGTATGCCTTCAATTTTGAATAAATCCCCAACAGTGTCACCAGCAAAGCACCCCCACACCATCACACCTCCTCCTCCATGCTTCACTGTGGGAACCAGGCATGTAAAGACCATCCGTTCACCTTTTCTGCGTCGCACAAAGACACGGTGGTTGGAACCAAAGATCTCAAATTTGGACTCATCAGACCAAAGCACAGATTTCCACTGGTCAAATGTCCATTCCTTGTGTTCTTTAGCCCAAACAAGTCTCTTCTGCTTGTTGCCTGTCCTTAGCAGTGGTTTCATAGCAGATATTCTACCATGAAGGCCTTATTCACACAGTCTCCTCTTAACAGTTGTTCTAGAGATGTGTCTGCTGCTTGAACACTGTGTGGCATTGACCTGGTCTCTAATCTGAGCTGCTGTTAACCTGCGATTTCTGAGGCTGGTGACTCGGATGAACTTATCCTCCGCAGCAGAGGTGACTCTTGGTCTTCCTTTCCTAGGGCGGTCCGCATGTGAGCCAGTTTCTATGTAGTGCTTGATGGTTTTTGTGACTGCACTTAGGTACACTTTTAAAGTTTTCCCAATTTTTCGGACTGACTGACCTTCATTTCTTAAAGTTATGATGGCCACTCGTTTTTCTTTACTTAGCTGCTTTTTTCTTGCCATAATACAAATTCTAACAGTCTATTCAGTAGGACTATCAGCTGTGTATCCACCTGACTTCTCCACAACGCAACTCATGGTCCCAACCCCATTTATAAGGCAAGAAATCCCACTTATTAAACCTGACAGGGCACACCTGTGAAGTAAAAACCATTTCAGGTGACTACCTCTTGAAGCTCATCAAGAGAATGCCAAGAGTGTGCAAAGCAGTAATCAAAGCAAAAGGTGGCTACTTTGAAGAACCTAGAATATGACATATTTTCAGTTGTTTCACACTTTTTTGTTATGTATATAATTCCACATGTGTTAATTCATAAGTTTGATGCCTTCGGTGTGAATCTACAATTTTCATAGTCATGAAAATAAAGAAAACTCTTTGAATGAGAAGGTGTGTCCAAACTTTTGGTCTGTACTGTATATAGATATCTTTTTTTAAGCCAGTATTCTGGAGTGTATGCATGGTAAATCAGGGGCACAAAGTTTGTATCAGGTTGCAGTCCAATTACATTTATAGATCCCATACTTCCATTATTATCCATTTATAACAAATGCATTTGTTTTTAACATTCTTGCCAACATTTTAAATAGATAAATCATTACTGATGAAAATGTAATTCAATATATAATTTATTTATTTCATATATTTTCATGAAAGAGCTATATACATAATTTTTTTTTTTAAGAAGCTGATTGAAGGCAATCCACAGATATAACCCATATTATGACTGCAATTTTCCAATAACTAATAAATCATCTAATCTAAGCTTTGCTAAGCTTATTGATGTTTTGTATTAAAATTGTCTTCCTGTCTTACAATGTGATGAGATCAGTAATCCTATAATTAGCAAACTTTCATCTTGTTGAATCAATTGATATGCTCCAGTGGACATTTTAATGTGTTCATGTTGTTGTTTTCACTTGTACATCTAGTAAAAATAAAACCTAGTTTTTTTGTAAAATAATTGAAAACACGATTTTACAAATTTTCCTTTTTTTACCATCTTTCATTGAGCCTCCATTACAAGTATTTAAAAAAAGCACAAGGATTTTCTTTTCTTTGCCTATATAGTGCAGCATATGCCATTATTAAAGAATAAGATAGAGGCTCTTGTCTGTGCCTTGTTTGTACCTGCTTTATTTGATGTGCAATGTGTGTGTTATCTTGATTCCTTTTTCCTCTCAGATAGGGTTTTGCTAATGAATCCTAAATTACCCATAATTCCTGGCTTTGTAGAGACAGATCACCGCACTCCACTGTGTAATGGCAGCCATGACACAAAACTGTTGTTCCCTCACACTACGGGATCTTATTGGTTTACTATGTGATGTAGTTAGAGCTTATCTGCTCTCTGCCCTGTGTTTACTATCTCTCCCCTGTGAATTATTACATGTAGGAGATAGATAGACCAGTATGAAGCTAAATCCCATAGAACTCTTCAGAATACTGGAGAGTCAGCACACACAGATAGTAAAGACAGGCAGTGTCAGTCAGGAGGTTTATATAACTTCAGCCAATGACTGTATACACTTCCCTACTATATATTGTATCTGCACTCCCAGTTCTTTAGATAGGGGAGGCATTATATCTTCAACAGCATAGTGTGGGGAGGTGAGGGGCCTGAGAGCTGCCAGGAGAAATTTGATTGATGATAATGATATCACCCTGTAGTTCGCAGGAAGTGAGAGACCAAGTTGCAGGTTCCCTTTATGAAAAAGTTCAAAATGTATGGATGCAAATTAATTAGGGTGTAAGAAATTATAGAATATTGGCGGTGAATTAGCAGAGTGCTTCTTTAATAGGTAGTGTATACACAACCTTTCTACATTGCAATTCAGTACATACTCCATATAAATAACATCTATTTATATACTGCTTAGTTTAATATCAGTTTTGCTACCTCTAAAGGCATATTCAGCATGTTTATGAAATAGTCAAATAATTAGTGATTTATTTATTTATTTTTTCATTTTAGAAATGGTTGCTATTCAGATAATAGCACTTTTGCATGTTTGACTTTGAAGGAAAAGATATGTATTATTAATGTGGTTCTGGTCATTACAGGAACACATTATACATAGTTGAGGGTATGAATCAGAACATAGGGGCAGATTTACACATCCTATAGATGGAGTAAGCTTAGAAAGGCCGTCTGGACCTACAACAGATTTATCACAAGGGCTCGGACTGAAAGATAAGTAGAGTACAGGTATAGACAATTTTGTCTATCTCTATATTAAAGGTGTACTCCTCTTATCCGATATTAATGGACTATTCTCATAATAGCTAATCTATAACAGATCGATGGGGGCCCAACTGCTGGCACCCCACTGATCAGCTGTATGAAGAGAATGCAGTGCTTGTATGAGCGCTGTGTTCTCTTCACTGTTTACCAGCTCGCCGTTGACATCTCAGCGTCGATCAGGTGTAATTACAGCCCCTTAGGCCCCTTATAAGACAGAGATGTCAGATTGAAGTAAATGCAGTGTTGATGGCAAGCAGGTAAACAGCGAGGAGAACACAGCGCTCATATGAGCACTGAGTTCTCTTCATACAGCTGATTTGCAGGGTTCCAGCAGTTGGGCTACCCCTGATCTGATACTGATGACTAGAGATGAGCAAATTTCTCAAAAATTTGATTTGGTCGGTACACCAATTTTTTTTAAAAGATTTGATGTCGATCCAAATTCATTTGTGGTGAATCTCATTAAAAAAAGCTATTTACTGGCTGCAAAGAGCCTGTATAATTGTGTAGAACACAGTGCCTTGCAGAAACACACATAGTGAGTCTGCTGTGGTAGTGAAACAATACTGAGTCAGTATGACATGAAGATGACAGTCGTCGCTCTTAGAATCACTGCACACTTTACTTTGGGCAGCTATGGGGCCAAAACTGACTAAATAACTAAGTGTGAACTCAGCATTACAAGTCGATTTTAACGTCATGTATAAAGAACAGTGCAGAGGTCCCAGATCCAACTATAGCGTGAAAGAGCCCACTTCTTTTACATCTTTGTCAGCTGATTCCACATAGATATCTACAGTGCACCCCCGGTCAGACCTGTGAGAGGATAGACGATGGCGTAGATAGGCAGCGGCCAAATGACTACATAGGATGTCTCTATAGTAGTTCAGTTTGTCCTCCCTCTCAGCAGGTGTAAAAAAGGCCCCCCATTTTGGACAGGTATCGAAGGTGAAGAACCAGTAGTCATCCATCTGCCGAATGGTGACAATTCGGCTGTCACTACGCAAGCGAGCCTGTATCAGGCCATTTGCGCAAGTGACTCAGAGAGACTCCTTGCCTCCATCTCCACTGCATACTGCCACGGTGTGTCTAGGTCACCTGCCTCATCTTCCTCATCTCCCTCTTGCTCCTCCAGCTGCTCCTGCTCCTCCTCTCCTATCACCTGTGTAGAAAAACTACCCATCTCGCTACACATTGCTTGTGCTCCAATGTCCTCCTTCTCGAGTTCAGCCCCCACAGGGTCATGTGGCCGTGAGATGTAGGCACCACGTCTCCTGTCCGCTGATCAGCCAGATTTACCAGCATCTTTTCCAGGATATGAATCAGTGGAATGACGTTGTTCATCTCGTCGTCCTGGCGACTGACAAAGTGGCTTAGTTAAAGGGCACGAGCAAACGGCAGGTGTCACACATGAGCTACCACTGGGTAACATTGAAGTTACACAAGGGGGTTCCTCTGACCGCCTGTATAATCAGGAAATCGTTGATGGCCGTTCTCTGTTCGTACAGTCAGTCCAACATACAGAGATTAGAATTCCAACAGGTGGAAAAGTTGCATAACAGCCTATGTTGAGGGATGCCGTTCTGCTGCTGTAGCTCAAGGAGGGTGTGCTTGGCTGTGTACGAGTGGCTGAAATGTATGCAAAGTTTCCTGGCCATTTTTAGGCTGTCTTTCAGATGGGTGGAAGACTTCAGAAAATGCTTGACAACCAGAATAAACACTTGTGCCATGCAGGGTGCATGGCTCAGCCCTCCTTGATGAAGAGCTGACACCATGATCTTCCCGTTGTCAGTCACTATGGTTCAGATTTTGAGTTGTCACGGAAAAAGGCATTTGATTTCTTGATGAAGGACGCGGAGCAGTTCCTCCCCTGTGTGACTCAGTTCATCCAGGCAAACTAGGTGCAGAGCAGCCTGACACCGCCATGCCCTGCACATTTGGTATGCTAAAGTGGCAATGTGTATTGTCCCTGCAGTGGAGGCTGAGGATAAGGTGGAGGATGAGGAGGCAGAGGCGGACATTGTTACAGGACCAACAGTGTGAGTACGTGGAGGCGGAAGCAGCGTCACCTGGCCAAGTTGCTGGTTTGGCTGGGCAGGAACCACATTTACCCAGTGGGCCTTAAAGGACCGTAGTTACAGCTCCACAGGTTGGCGCTGCCATGCAATTGGCAGATACCGACAGTCTCAAGGACTGGCCTACCTTCTGTTCTACATATGTGTGCAGGGCTGGTACTGCCTTTTTGGCAAAGAAATGACAGCTTGGGACTCTCCACCTCGGCTCTGCACAAGCCATCAGTAAAAGGTGCAGAGTCCACCACTTGGAAAGGGAGGGACTGCAGCACCAGCAACTTGGCCAGGTGCACGTTCAGCTTTTGCACCATTGGATGAGTGCACACATACTGTTGTCTCTTGGCAATCGCTTTGGTGATCGATTGTTGATGGAATGACTAGGAGGAGGAGGAGGAGCAGGAGCATCAGGACCAGCAGATGATGGAAAGGAGAGACAGCTCAAGGGCTAATAAGACCCCAATAACAAGAACAGTTTGCCGGAATTACAGAGGTATTGCAAATCTGAAATGAGCAGCAGTATAATTGCAATTTGGAATCACAGTCAGTGCAGCAAGGTGTAATCGGATTGTTCCTATTACCCAGGCTGTAAATACCCCTATTAAACCCTGTTCTGCTTCAATACTGTGGAATAATTACTCCCTATCCTTTCTCTACACTTCTAATGATCTTTCCCTGAACTTCTATTGAGCAAAATATTTTCAAGTCTTTCCTAGCACTGTCCCTAGCTCCTGCTAACGTCTCTCCCTGCACTGTATACTGGAAAATGGCTGAATCCAAGATGGCTGAGGCGATTTATAGGGCTGTGACATCTCAGGGGCTGGCTGGCTGCTGATTGGCTGCATGCATGGCATTGTGGGTGATTCCTCATTCCCAGAGTTCCTTGCTCTATGTCCTCACATGTGAAGCAGCAATTTTAGGAAAAAATGTGATTCATTGCCACAGATTCGGTGAAATCGAATAATTCCTGAAATTCAGATCGAATTCCACTTAGCTTCGATTCACTCATCTCTATTGACCTGATGATAGGTCATCTGTATAGGAAGAGCAGAAAACCCTTTTAACTATTGGTTAGCTTTTTTTGGTGCAATGTTGGTGCAAAATGTTGTATCTTAAATCGTGCCCCCTTTCCCACAAAGTCACACCCTTATTGCTTAGTGCTGTCCTCTTTTTGAATCGAACAAATTGGAAAATCCCTAGTTGCACCAATTTTACTCAGATTCTAGTCATAGAAACAGTAACTCTGGGTCACTGCTTTTGTCATATTCAATAGGCATATTCCTGGATTGTATAGAAAACCACTAGTCTGATTTTAAGTAAAAACTAGTATAAATTGATAAAAAATAGCATAAAGTGATTGTCCAGTTTTTTGACAGGATAGTCATTATGGGTCCTTTGTGGTGCACACTAAGCATTGGTTGGGCTGAATAATACAATTTTAAATACTTGTCTTTCCTCCATTAATTCATATCACCAGTTAAGCCCTTCAGGTCTAGTCACAAACCGTGTTGATGTCTATTTAAGGCATCAGTACAGTCTTAAACACTTGCTTTGCCTCATTCTGCCATAGAGTGAAGCATTATAATACTGAACCTCGCCATAACTACTGCTGGGAATGCAGCCATGGGGCAATCCCAGGGAATAAAGGAAGTTAGAACTGAATATAGCTTTTAAATGCTGAAATTATATTTAAAGTGCTTGTCTCACAAGTGGTTATTCATCAATCATGTGCCCTGATATCTTTCATTAGATAGTTGGTAGACTGCATTAAAAGCTGCAGGTTCTCCAACATTTGTCAAATGAACATGGTGAACTTAATTCCACATGCCTAAATTATTTTCTGTATAGTAATAGCAATGACATGTCTTGCAATGTGGTGATATACAACGCCTCAAAACGTTTAGGATTCCTTACCCTTTGCTCACTACTGCTTTTATGAAGCAGAGAAATTCTACTTTGTTTGAGTAACTCACATAAGCAACATGATTGCATAGTCTCCTCATTTCGGGAGTGCCGAGAGGACATGCCTCTCAATCAGGGTTGCCAACAGTCCGTAGAAATAGACAACTTTTTTCCTGTGTCTGTGAAAGAAAATAGATGTGTCCGTGATTTTTTTGAGGCTTGTGGTACTTGACTACATTCTTTTGGTGGTAATTAGAGATGAGCGAATTATTGAAAAGTTCAATTCGGCTGATTCGCCGAATAAAAAAAAAAATCACTTAGTCACGTAGCACATTTTTTTGTAAGTAGCGGGAGCAATGACAGGGAGCTGCTATAGAGCTGCCCCCTGTCATTGTACCCCTCAGATGTCGCGTTTATACATGATCGCGGCAACTAAGTGTAAAAACTGTGTAAAATGAACGAAAAAAAAAAATTTCATCAAACTTACCACCTCCATTTGCCTGCGACGGGCTGGCAGCCACAATTTTGCTTGAACATTTGCCACAAAATCATGTGTGGCGCAAGATGACATCATCAAGCCGGTTGGCGTGGTCACTCACGGTATTTCGGCTGAGAACTTCAATCAAGATGGCGGCTGGCGGCCCGTCATGAGTAAATAGAGGAGGTAAATATGAATGTTTTTATTTTTTACACTATTTTAGGTTAAATCGATTCGCTAACATTAAACGCAAGGAAATTTGCCTTTGAGGTGAATCAAATTTATCCTGAAATTCAGATCGAATTCCCCTTCGCGGGATTCGATTAACTCATCTCCAAAGGCAATTATCATCATTTTACAGCTCACAATAAATGCTGGTAATGAGTTCTGATCAGTATATTGAGCTATAGACATGTATTATTTATAATCTTTATCACTTATTATTGTTTTACAATTTGTCCTTAAAAATGTTGGCTGTCCGTGATTTTCGGATAAGTTGTTCAGAAAAAAGAAATAATCTGGTTGGCCACCCTGCTTTCACTCCCCCAATAGTTGGGAGTCCTGAAAGTGCAAATAGTACCTATCAGTCATTTAAGACATAAAGTATAATTATGCCATGCCATAATTGTATCAAATGTTATTGTAGCCCTTGGGATAGGTTTAATCAGACAATGTGTCGCTTGGACCAGAAAATCATGTTCACCTCTGATTTAGATAGACTGAAGGTTTAGGGCCCCTTCAAACAATGTTTGTTTATTTCTTTTAATTTTTATTTTTCAGGTGTGGCATGATTTATATGGAAGCAAAAGACTTAGGGTCCATTCACACGTCCGTTTTTTCTTTCCTGATCTGTTCCGTTTTTTGCGGAACAGATCAGGACCAGATCTGGACCCATTCATTTTCAATGGGTCCTGGAAAAAATCGGACAACACAATGTGTGCTGTCCGTTTCCGTTGTTCCGTTCCGCATGTCCGTTTAAATATAAAACATGTCCTATTCTTTTCCGCAAAATTCGGATCCTGGTACAATACAAAGTCAATGGATCCGCAAAAAACGGAAGACATTCGGATGTCATTCCGTATGTCATCCGTTTTATGCGGAATCCGTTCCTGGAAACACATAACAAATTTTTATTTATTTATTTTTATTTATTTTTTTTCAAAGAAATCCAAACAACTTCATTTGATTATTGAAATTTATACATGTTTCCGTTTTTTGCAGATCCGCAAAAAACTGATGACATACAGATGACATACGTAAACATTTTCAGGAACAACGGATCCGCAAAAAACGGACCGAAAATCAGGATATAGGAAAATACTGACGTGTGAATGTAGCCTTAGGTTGGGAGCCACTAACTGAGTCGTGGATAACAGCAAACCTTCCAGCTGTACTTACTGCTGAAGAGAGTCAGATTGTGCAGGTAGGACTGGTGCTCAGCATACTGGCTCTGGAAGGAAAAAAAAGTATTTTCTCATGTAGTCTAAATAATTTTTTGCTTCCTAGCCACAGTGAGCATTTCATCCTGTAATAAATAACCCAGGCAGCGGACAGAACATTTTTTCGTTATTTTGATACCCTTACAGAAGTAATCATGCCTCTTGTCAGCTGTTCCACAGATAAAGACAAATGCTCTGCATTGCCAGACTGTCTGTGCATTTTAACCAAAAACAATGAAATACGTGATTGCTGGATGTTCAGAGCATGCCATCTATCTTGTCACTTGGATTAGAATGGCCAAACCACATAGATAAAAATTCAGCTTGCTTATTTAGTAATTCTGATAACCTATGTAAATATAGCAGAAAAATATTCCATCTAATATCTATCTAACATCTCTTATCTCTATCCAGCTATATATCAATCTATTTATCTATCTATAGTTATCTATCTATTTATCTATCTCTATCTAATATCTATATATCTATCTATCTGTAGTTATCTATCTCTATCTGTAGTTATCTAATATATATATATCTATCTAATATCTATCAATTTATCTATCTTCTCTAACCTATCTATCTATCTATCTATCTACAGATGTAGCAGGGTTAGCACTCAAACTCTTAACTCAAATTTCTTAAATTCTTGTGTTATCTTGAAACAACAGCCATTAAAAAGCAATTGAAGCAGGGGCGTACATAGAAATCACTGGGCCCCATAGCAAGAATCTAAATTAGGCCCCCATTCCCATTTTATAGCCCCTCCCACTACCCATTCCAGGCCTCTCCCTTTGTTCAATGAACTACTGTATACTTGCTGCTGCGTTTTATAATTTATGCCTTCAGGGCTGGATTAGGATTACAAAACAGCCCTGGCACACAAAGAGGTATAATAGATGCAGTGTGTACAGATGTATAGTGTATACAGCAGTGTACTGTTATGTGAGGTATGAGGTATAATAGATGCAGTGTGTATAGATTTACAGCATATACAACAGAGTACCAATATGTGAGGTATGAGGTATAATAGATGCAGTGTGTATAAAATTATAGTATATACAGCAGTGTACTCATATGTGAGGTATGATGTACAATATATGCAGTGTGTACAGGTATATAGTATGAACCATAGTGTACTGATATGTAAGGTACAGGGTATAATACATTCAGTGTATACAGGTATATAATATATACAGCAGTGTACTGACATGTGAGGTACGAGGTATAATAGATGCAGTGTGTACAGGTATATAGTAAATACAGCAGTGTATTGACATGAGGTATGAGGTATAAATTACAGCTCGTACTTCACATATCAGTATACTGCTGTATATACAATATATCTGTACACACTTCATCTATTATATCTCGTACGTCACATATCAGTACTCTGCTGTATATACTATATATCTCTACATATTGCATCTATAATACCTATAATACTGTGTATATATATATATATATATATATTTATATATATTCACAGAGCAGTGTATTGATGTGAGACATACAATATATAATACTGTAGATGTAGTGTTTACAGAAATATGTGGTCAGTTATACATTATGGTCACTATGTGTGAGGTACATGAGGTAGTGGTCACTGTAAATGAGTAAAAACAGGGCATGGGAGGGGGTAAATAACAAGAAGTGGAGGACCTCCTCTTACCACTTCATTCCAGTCTGTTTGGATCAAAGCAGAGCTGATTGTGAACTTCCAATACTTGCTGTTAGGGGTTGAAGGACCTGTGATGATGTCATCATAGGTCCTGCAGATGTACTGTTCTAACCTGGGAACTACACTTTACACTTTGCAGTTCCATAACAGGACCTGTGAAGACATAATCTAAGATCCTTTAGCTTTAGAAAGATAGACAGGAGCAATTAGGGGACAAGGCCTCTCCTCCACTGTGGGCCCCTCTTCCTCACGGGCCACATAGCAGCTGCGTGGTCTGCCTATATTGTAGGTACTCCACTGAATTGAAGGTGTTTAGTTTAGATAACATATCTTAGAAATCTCAGAAAGCATGAGTAGTGATGGCCTTGCGGTTCGTTCGCAGCGAACTTTGCTTGCTCGCGATTCACCGAATATATGGCGATATTCGTGCCCACCATATTCTTTTACATTGTGAAGGTCTTTGACCCATGACACATCCATAAGGTGGTACAGGACAGCCAATTGAAAAGTTTCAGCAAATGGACATACCCCCTACCTTATAAATAGACCCTATATTTGGCCACCATTTTAAATTCAGTCTTTTGTCAGTGTAGGGAGAGGCTGCTGTGTGGAGCAGGGACAGACTGCTAGGGACAAAAACGCTATCAAATAGGTCAACAAAAGTCCTTTTAAGGACTGGTATAGGTGTGCTATTGATAGGTGTGCAGTACAGAGGGGTGTAATACACTTATAATATACTTTCTAACACAGAATGCATATTATAGTGGATTTGTATTGTGCAGCAGTGGTGAGCGGTTCTGCAGCAATACTGCAGCTACACAGAGTAACAAACGCAATTAGAAAAAATAATTATAACTGGTGTGATATACCAGTCGCCCCCCAAAAAAACTGATTGAAGCAGGGGTGTTCTATACCAATAATATACTTTCTATAGAGTGCATTTGGGTACTGCAGCATCTGTTTGCGGTTTTGCTGCTTTCCCTCTGCTACACACAGTGACAAACGGTATTGGAAAAAAATATTATAACTGGTGTGAAATACCAGTCGCCCCCAAAAAACTGATAGAAGCGGGGTGTTATATACCAATAATATACTTTCTATATAGTGCATTTAGGTACTGCAGCATTTGTTTGCAGTTTTCCTGCGTTCCCTCTGCTACACACAGTGACAAACGGTATTGGAAAAAAGAATTATAACTGGTGTGCGCATGTGCGTACGCGAAAATTATATTGCCGATATTTTGCATTTAAAAAAATTATGAATGGAGTTTGCAAATTTAAATAATACATCTGGTATGTCGCTGTCCATGTTGTGGGACTATTTATGCACTTCTAGTAATTATTTCTTGGATGCAAATATGATCTGAAGGTTTTTCAGGTTCGCCTGATATTAAAATGAATGGGACCCGCCGCAAACTTGCGGTTTCGCGAAGCAATCCGGCAGATGTTCGTCCATCACTAAGCATGAGTGTTAACTCTACTACATCGGTATCTATCTATCTGACTATCTATCTATCTTCTCTAATCTGTCTATCTATCTATCTTCTCTAATCTATTTATCTATCTGTCACAGAATGTCAAGGTGATATATTATGCACAGATGTATGGGGTGTATGAATTTTTTTTTATTTTTTTTTTACATATTGTATTCTATATGCAGTGGCTTATAACCAAACCTGTAGGAAATGTGTGTTAGCTAATGTAATAACCTTCCTTATTTGATTTGGAGTCAGTGTTAGCAGAAGCTGATGAAGTGTGCTCCAGAAGTCATGCCATCAATAACTTTAAAGGAAATAACCTTACTAGGTACATAGTCTCGATTAAGAAAAAAAAATGCTGTTTTGAAGGCCTGACAAATAATAATATAGAATATTCCTCTTTCCTTAGCTGTCATTTATCTCACTTATCACAACCACAGGATTATTATAATATAATAGATGTGCAATGATCCCATTACAAACAGAGACCATCACAGCATAAGGATTTATTTTATCAGGAAAGATAACTTATTAGAAAAGACCTCAGAGGTGTCTTCATAAAGCCGGTAGCTTAAAATATAGGCAAGCAACATTGCCATGGGAATTAACCTGCTGACTCAATAGGGATGGGTTTGAAAGCCTTAGTTTTATTTTTTTATTATGTAAAACTGAACCTTTTCTCTGTTAGGAGATATTGACTTTTCTTATAAGATTTAAAAGTAGAATTGTACCAAAAGAGTCTGTAAAATGTGCTTGAGATTTCAACTACAAATTTATTGAAAATATCCTGGAGTTACAAACTGTGTTAAATATTTCATTTTTTATTAAATTTGTACGGAAAATTGTTTTCAAATGTCCTTAAGTAAAATAAGCAGAAATATAGCATTTCTCATTTTAATGGCTACTATTGACCTTAAGGGTGCATTCACATGACCATAAGTGTTTTGCGGCCAGCAAATTGCGGATCCGCAAAACATGGATACCGGCCATGTGCGTCCTGCATTTTGCGGACCGCACATGGCAGGTGCTATATAGAAAATGCCTATTCTTGTCCACGACTGCCAACAAGAATAGGACATGCTCTATATTTTTGCGGGGGCCGTGGAAACTCTGGAAACCTTTACTAATCCACATCGTGACACATCATACTTCATGTTAGTGATGAATTTGAGTTGATGTTTTATCTTTTTGTCTAAAAATTTTGCATTTTTCGAAATAAGAATTTCTCAGATTTTAAAACAAATAGTGATTCCTCACAAAATAGTTATTAATTAATATTCCCCATATGTCTACTCTGTGTTGGCATCGTTTTGTAAATTTAATTTTAATTTTGGAAGCAATTTTTGACATTTTCAAACAAATTTTCAAAACTGTGTTTCTAAGGACCAATTCAGCTCTCAGGTGACTTTGAGAGGCTTACTTCATCGAAATTACCGCATTTTAGGAAACTACACCCCTCAAACTATTCAAAACTGATTTTACAAAGTTGGTTAGGTGTTCCACAGAAATTAAAGCAAAATGGAGGCGAAATAAAAAAAAATCATTTAGTTGCAAAGATTTTCCTGTAGCACAGCAAGGGTTAACAGCAAAATAAAACTTATTAAAATTTACTTTGATCCAAATTTCATGAAAAGTTCGATTCACAATGAATCCATATTTCCTCACGCTTCATGGTTCACTTTGATTGGTCCCTTGTCAGCTTTTCTGGTGTCTCACAGCCCCGGTTAGTAATTTGGAAGTAACTGTATGCTGGATTGACTTAATTAACATGCAATCTGGACGTAGAGTTGCATCCAAATGCATGAAGGGGTTACTATGTCCCTTTATTTATAAATATATATATATCTTTTACCCCTAATACAAAATTGAAATACAATTTGACAATACAGAAATCTGCGTTCATCAATACAAAATTCCAATTCATCAGTACACAATCTGCCAAGGCAGTCACAATATTACATTATAGAAAAATAAAAAACAATACAGAGAATGATGAGTAGTCTGTTCCATTTCAGGGGGTAACCAAGTTCCCCACCAAATTCCACATTGCTTTTACTCAGACCTCCCACCGTCAATGCAAATCACCCTATTCCCCATCCCGAACCAACCCCTCCCTCGCCCCAATGATGGTTATCCCGGTGAGTACCTTACATGGACCCCCCCAACGGGTATATAATTCTCTCTCTCCCTCCTCCACCACCACCCCACCCCCGCCCAAGCATCGGCACCTCCAGTCAGCAATCAATTTACCCACTCATTGCATATTCCTCAAACTTCTCGGTCTTAACAAGTAGATTTTTCCACTCAATAATATTAGGTACTGTTTTAGAGCCCCACTCTCTTTCGGTAATAACTCTTGCCGCCATAAGACCTCTTATCCAGACCCTTTTTTTCCCTGATTAATACTGGGATACTCCCCAAGACAGCCACTTCTGGTTTTAATAGGAGGGATATCAAAGACTCTACACATAGGGCACCAAAAACATCTCTCCAATAGGATTGCACCTTTGGGCAGCTTCATATCATATGCATATAATCAGCAACCTCTTCTCCACATTTCCAGCAGTTTGATTTTCTTTCTTTATAAATCCTACTTAGTAATACTGGAGTCATATATATTATATGGATTATATTAAAATATATTATCCTAAAGTTACTAGAAATCGTTGGCCTTTTTACATTTTTATATATATTCCCCCAATCTAATGTGTTTGATCCTATATACTTTACCCATTTTTCTTCACTGTTAAACTTTATTATTTTACTCAACCCCTTCCTTATTAACCTATATATTTGAGCGATAGTGACCCCAGTGTTCGTGCGTTGGTGACAGAAATCTATAAATTCATGTTTTGTTATGATAAAATATTCCCTATTTTGTGTGGCTTCAAACACATGTTTTAGTTGATGATACCTAAACCGATTAATTAAATCTAGATTTATTCCAGGACATAGCTCTTTTAGTGCTCTTATTTCCCCATTCTTAACTAAGTGTGATACATAAATGATGCCATACTTTTCCCAATATTTATATTCTGCTATTAGTTGGAATTCTCTCATATTACTATTACACCACAAGGGTGAAAAAGTGTTAAATATTCCTAATATTTTATTTTTTATTTCTCCCCAAACCAGGTCAACCATTCAACATATTGGGCACTTTTTCCCTTTATTTTTGATAACTCCCATCTCCAGCATACTAAATATATAATATTTTGGGCCATTGAAGCCCCTTTTTAGGTATTCACTTATATTATTTCCCCCAGATTTTAGCCACTGGACTTGAGAGGCTAAATAATATCCCTGGAAAAAGGGGACCAATAGCCCTCCATCCTCTTCCGCTAACCAAAGATATTTCTGTTTTAGTTTTACCCTTTTTCTTCCCCAGATTAAGTCGTTCAGCAGCCGTTCCAGATAGGTGAAGAAACAATCTAAAACCATTTTTGTTAATACAATTCTGTCCGCCTGTCCTATCGGTAGCTTCTGCCATACACTTATTTTACTTTTGCATCTAGTCAGAAAAGGAGAGAAGTTTAATTTAGTAAAATCTAGAATACTTACACTCAGCTTAATCCCCAAATATTCAAAAGATTTTGTGGGTTTTAATACCCTAATTCCTACTGAGTTAGATAGGGTTACCTGATCAAGTGGTAACAGTACTGATTTGGCCCAGTTGATTTTATATCCCGAGATATCACTAAACTTATTTATCAATTCCATGAGATAAGATAGCTGAGATACTGGGTTCTCCATGAAAATCAGTATATTATCTGCGTACATACTTATCTTGTCGGAGGTCCCCTTCATGCCAAAGCCATTGATCCCTTCGTCAGATCTAATTCTAGCTGCCAGTGGTTCTATAAATAGGTCAAACAATAACGGGGAGAGTGGACATCCCTGTCTTGTTTCTCTATGCATCTCTATTTGCTCGGACCATACTCCATTAATGTTTATTCTAGCTTTTGGATGATTATATAAAATCTGGACCCATTTAATAAAATGTTGTCCCAGATTCATCCTATGCATTACTTTCTAGAGGTATTCCCACTCCACCCTGTCAAACGCCTTCTCAGCGTCCAGTGACAGGATGGAGAGGGAACCCCCCCTTCTCAACCTGCATATTCAAAAACACTCTACGTATACTAGATTCTCCAATTCTCTTAGGTATAAACCCAGTTTGGTCTGGATGTATTAATCTATCAATAACTACCTTCAGTCTATTGGCTAATACTTTTGCACAAATTTTGTAATCTGTGTTTAACAGAGAGATCGGGCAATATGACCCTATCTCTCTTTCATCCTTACCCTTTGAGAATGAGTGTGATCACGGCCTCGGAAAAAGATGGGGGGAGTTCCCCAATCTGGTAGGATTTATTTAAGACCTGTAATAGCAATGGCAAAATTGTATCTCCATATTGACTATAGATTTCGAACAGGAGGCCTTCTGTCCCTGGAGAAGAATTTCCTCAAATGGTCTTGACCGCCTCAGAAAGTTCTTTTAAATCTATAGGTCGATTTAATATTTTAGATTCTTCCTCTGTTAATTTAGGGAGATTATTATTCTTTAAAAATGTATCCACGTCTCCATCCTGCTGCTTATTATTATTTGTATATAAGGTTTTATAATACCTAACGAACTCCCGCTCAACCTCCTCTGAACGCGTAGTAACCGCCTTATTTTCCAATCTAATATTTTTTATTCTATTGGTATTTTTGGGGTTTTGGATCAGGGATGCTAAAAGACTCCCAGGTTTCCTTGCCTGGGAAAAATATTTGGCTCCTGTAAAAAAAAAAAAACTATATTGTGCTTTTTCTAATAAGTAGTTTTTATATTTCAGTCTAGCTTCTTCAAACTGAGATTGTATAACGAAGTTCATACTATTATCTAACTCTCCCCGTAGAGACTGGACCCTTCTTTTTAAAGTTAGTTCTTTTGCTGCAAATTTTTTTTTTTCCCAATGAATTCTGGCCATGTAGACTCCGCGCAAAAACACTTTAAATGAATCCCATATAAACTGCATGGGAGCCGACGGGGCATTCAAAAACCAAAATTCCCGAATCTCATTTATTATATTTTCCTGATCCTTAACCAAATTAATCCAATGGGGGTTAAATCTGAAACTCCTTGTTTTCTTCTTATCATGTCCAATTTTAATCGTTACTACTATTGGAGAGTGATCAGATATCGTGTGTATTTCATACTTCATTTTTATTACCATATCTAAAAGGTCAGGATTTGCTAATGCTAGATCTATTCTAGACATAACTGTATTAGCGCGGCTAAAGCAAGAGAAGACTCTTTTCTATCCATACAAAAAGCACCATAAGTCTGTCAATGCCAATTTCTGGCAGACCCTTTAGCGGTGTAAGTTTATCTTTATTTGGTTTATATGCATGATCCTTGGAGAGTCTGTCCTCCTTTAGGCACATTACATCATTAAAGTCCCCGGTTACCAAAACCGGGCACCTTGCTCTTGAGCCAATAAAGTCTGCTAGGTCTGACATAACAGACATAGAGAAAGGTGGAGGGCATAAACAAATGCCGATATGCAAGTTCAGGCGACAATGCAGAAAACCAAATCTTCCCTCTCTATCAATTCTGTGGGCAATTGGTATATAATTCACATTCCCACAAACATAAACAATGCCCTGGGAGTAGGCCGAGCAGAAAGCATAGTAGTCATATTTAGCCTATCTCCTTTTTGCAATGCTGATGTTCTCATATGTAAGATGTGTTTCTAGAAGACATATAATTGCGGGTAGATGTCTCGCCACTACATCAAATATGACCACCCGTTTCGCTCTCTCGGCCATCCCACGTATATTCCATGTAAATATTCTATTCATGTATGAATTATAGATCTGCCTTTACCCTTCGCGGAGGGGGTAGTGGGGGAGAGAGAAAGAGAGCACACCACAGTAACCATCAGGCCCCATCAACCGACCCTCCCCTTCCCACCACCCACCCTTCCCGCACACCCCACCCTTCCCACAGACCTCACCCTTCCCATCTTGGTCAGACGAACCAAACAGTCCACTAACCTCTTACACATCCCTTTCACCTCGCCACCCGGCCCCCTTTTCATACATAGTCCAGCCTATGTCATACTTATGTATACTCAGGATCCTATCCCCCTACCATCTAGCCACTCACAATATGAAATATTTGGAAGATGGAAATATTTTCTCACAGTGCTAAACACTATAGCACAATAATAATGCTTTCTTTTTACATTGTACTTTTAAGTTAAATTGATAGTTAACAGCTAGAGATGAGCAAATTTCAGGTTATGAAATTTGTCCATGCTTCGTTTACTGGTAAAAAGTTTTACTACGGACCATAATGCAATTCTATGACTGAATGCATAACGGAATGCCTTTAGAGAAATTCCGTTATTCATACCGTCATAATAGAAATCTACAGGCTGCAAAATGGATCCATCCCATTTCTGTTTTGCAGGGGAGGACTCCCTTGCTTAACAGGAATAGGATGGATCCGTTTTGCAGCCCATAGGCTTCTATTATGACAGAAAAAATAAAGGAATGCCTCTAAAGGCATTCCATCATAGAATTGTGTTATGGTCCATGGTAGAGATAAGCACATTTTTCAAAAATTCTGAAAAATGTGTTTTGATCCGAATTTATAGCGTTAAAAAATGGCATTAAAAAAATGCTATTTCCAGGCTGCAGAGAGCCTTTATAGGGGTGTAGAACACTGTGCCTTGCAGTAACATGCATAGGGAGTCTGCTGTGGTAGTGAAACAATACTGTGAGTCTGTGTGACAAGTATGACAGGCGTCACTCTTAGAATCACTGCACACTTCAATTATTTGGGCAGTCACGGGGCCAAAACTAACCAAATAACTCAAGTATGAACTCAGCATTACAGGTCAGTGTTAGTGCCAAGAAGAAGCACACTCCTTTTACACCGTCACCAGCTGATTCCACATAGATGTCTACAGAACCTGTTCTATTAAACGCGTATGCAATTAGAGCCCCCCCGGACAGAGTGGAGAGGGTGTCAGCAGTAACTTTGTGTCACTGATTAATTTGTCCTTCCGCTAATCCGTAAGAACAATAACCCACAAAAAATAATCCTGTCTGTGGAGCATAAGCCTTCACTCAGTCAGCATTTGCTCAATAATCCATCAGTATTGCTAATGCCCCCAAAAAACTGGAGTGAATCTAAAACAGAGATGACACGTGAACGGAATATTTGCATGTCTTCTGTGTGTTGTACCCACTCTCCTGCTTTTGGCTACAGGGGCGTAACTACCATAGCGGCAGACCATGCGACTGCTATGGGGCCCAGGGCTAGAGGGGGCCCAGTCTTAGTTGGGATTATCTCCTCTTCTACTGGAGGTGAAAACTTGGTCAGGACTCTACCCTCTAAAGCAGGGCTGGCCAACCTGCGGCTCTCCAGCTGTAAAAATACAATTCCCACCATGCCCTGCTGTAGGCTGATAGTTGTAGACAGTCTGGGCATGCTGGGAGTTGTAGTTTTGCAACAAGTGGAGAGCCGCAGGTTGGCAATCTCTGTTCTAAAGGAACAATTTTAGCAAATGAAGCAGTGGAAAAAATGGCCCAAGGGTCATTGAAAAGGGTTTAGGCGGAAACCCTTCTGTCCTGTGTGGGGGGCCTGGTTTGAGGTTTGCTATGGGGCCCTTACTTCTCTATGTACGCCACTGTTTGGCTACCAAATCATAAGCCAAATCTGATGGAACCATACAGACCTTACAGCTGCTACACAGACAGGATCTGTTGTGCATCTAATTTTTCCTTCCTTCTAACAAATCAGAAGAAAGGTCAAATAAATCATTATTTACACCAGGCTGAAAGACAAAATAGTGGCCCAGTAATGCAGTGGGGAGGGTGGGAACAGCATGAGAAGTCCACAGTGTGGCCCTATGACATAGTAGTGAGGTGGAAGCAGCATGAGGAGGCCACAGAGTGGCACAATGACAGAGTCTGAAGGTGGCCTCAGCATCAGGAGGCCAAAGAATGGCACAATGACACAGTTGGGAGTTGGCGGCAGCATCAGGAGGCCACAGAGTGGCACAATGACAGAGTCTGTAGTTGGCAGGAGTATGAGGAAGCCGCAGAGTGGAACAATGACACAGTCTGGAGTTGGCGGCAGTATCAGGAGGCCACAGAGTGGCACAATGACTGAGTCTGGAGGTGGTGACAGTAACAGCATCAGGAGGATACCACAGAGTGGCAAGGTGACAGTGTGGATTTAGAAGCAGCATGAGAAGACCACGGAGTGCCAAGGTGACATAGTTTGGAGGTGCCGTCAGCATCCGGAGACCACAGAGTGGCAAGGTGACATAATGTGGAGATGGCAGTATCAGCAGCATGAGGATATCACAGAGTGGCAAGGTGATATAATGTGGAGATGGCAGCAGCAGCAGGATACCACAGGGTGGCAAGGTGACATAGTGTGGGGATGGCAGCAGCATGAGGAGACCACAGAGTGGCAAGGTGAAATAATGTGGAGATGGCAGTAGCATGAGGAGACCACAGAGTGGCAAGGTGACATAATGTGAAGATGGCAGCAGCAGGATACCACAGAGTGGCAAGGTGACATAGTGTGGATATGGCAGCAGCATAGGGAGACCACAGAGTGGCAAGGTGACATAGTGTGGAGATGGCAGTAGCAGCATCAGCATCAGGAGACCACAGAGTGGCAAGGTGACATAGTGTGGAGATGGCAGTATCAGAAGCAGAAGCATCAGGAGGATACCACAGAGTGGCAAGGCGACATAGTGTGGGGATGGCAGTAGCAGCAGCAGCATCAGGAGGATACCACAGAGTGGCAAGGTGACATAGTGTGGAGATGGCAGCAGCATGAGGAGACCACTAAGTGTCAAGGTGACATAGTTTGGAGGTGGCAGCAGAAGCTGCATCAGAAGACCACAAAGTGACCTGGTAACAGAGTGGGGTTGTGGGTAGCAATACCAGTACCCGCTGATGAAGGTGGGTTAAATAAGGAGCACTTGGCATCAGATGTGGCAAGGCGAAATAATGTGGAGATGGCAGTAGCAGCAGCATGAGGAGACCACAGAGTGGCAAGGTGACATAATGTAAAGATGGCAGCAGCAGCATACCACAGAGTGGCAAGGTGGCATAGTGTGGTTATGGCAGCAGCATGAGGAGACCACAGAGTGGCAAGGTGACATAGTGTGGAGATGGCAGTAGCAGCAGAAGGAAACCACAGAGTAGCAAGGTGACATAGTTTGGAGATGGCGGCAGCAGCTGCATCAGGAGACCACAAAGTGACCCAGTAACAGAGTGTGGTGGTGGGTGGCAATACCAGTACCAGCTGATGAAGGTGGGTTAAATAAGGAGCACTTGGCATCAGATGTGTGGCATCAGGTGGGATGCAGCATGAGAGTAATAGCTGAGGCAGGTAGTCAGAAGAAACCGGTCTCTTTTATCAAAGTGTTGGTGTAGCACCATGGATGATCTAGTCTGATGCATCAGGAATTGGTGGTTTGAAATCCTGGCTGATAAACACCTGATTCATCTTGAAAAAGGTCAGTCTCTCCACATTTTGGGTGGACAGGCGAGTTCTCCTTGGGGTAACTATGGCCCCCGCTGCACTAAGCACTCGCTCTGATGCCACACTACTGGCTGGTCAGAACAGCTTTTTTAGGGCAAACTCTGCTAGTTGCAGCCACAAATCCAGTTTGGCTACCCAGTAGTCCAACTTATCTTCAATGTGGGGTGGCAGGGTGCTGTCCAAGTATGCCACCACCTGCTGGTTTAGGTCCTGATCCAGGTCAACCTGCTGCTGGTATTTTCTTTACTATGCGGGTGAAGAAAGCTACTCATCACAGACTGTAGACTCCGGCTGCTGCTGATGGAGCTGGTACTGCTCCTGCCACCCCACCCCTTCCGCAGCAGCCATGGCAGTGGAACATGAGCGCAGAGGGTCCCTCTGGTCAGACCTGCAAGAGGATGGACGATGGCGTAGATAGGCAGCGGCCAACTGACTACATAGGATAGGATGTCTCTGTAGTAGTTCAGTTTGTCCTCCCTCTTGGTGGGTGTAAAAAAGGCCCCCATTCTGGACCGGTAGCAAGGGTCCAACAAGGAAAAGAGCCAGAAGTCATCCCTCTGCCGAATGGTGGCAATTCAGCTGTCACTACGCAAGCGAGTGAGCATGCATCATGCCATTTGTGCAAGTGACTAGGAGGGGCTCCCTGCCTCCATCTCCACTGCATACTGCCATGGTGTGTCCGGGTCCTCTGTCTCGTCTTCCTCATCGCACTGTAGATACTCTGCCTGCTCTTGCTCCTCCTCTCCTGTCAGCTGAGTAGAAAAAACACCCATTTGGCTACACATTCCCTGTGCTCCAATATCCTACTTCGCCTCCTCTTCCAGTTCAGTCACCAGGAGGGCTCATGTAGCCGTGAGATCGCACTGATCAGCCATAGTTACCAGCATCTGTTCCAGGACATGAAATAGTGGAATTACATTGTTCATTCCATAGCCCTGGTGACTGACAAATAATGTGGCCTCCTCAAAGGGGCCTGAGCAAACTGCAGGTGTCACGCATGAGCTTCCACTGGCTGACATCGAAGTTACACAGTGGAGTACTCCTATGCGCTTGCATCATCAATAAATCATTGATCGCCTTTCTCTGTTCGTATAGTTGGTCCAACATATGGAGGGTGGAATTCCAATGGGTGGAAACGTTGCATATCAGCCTATGTTGGGGGATGTCGTTCTGCCGCTGCAGCTCAAAGAGGGTTTGATTTGCGGTGTACGAGTGGCTGAAGTGCATGCAAAGTTTCCTGGCCATTTTTAGGATGTCTTGCAAATGGGTGGAAGATTTCAGAAACCGCTTGACAACCATATTGAACACGCATGTCATGCAGGGTGCATGGCTCAGCCTTCCTTGACGCAGCGTGGACACAATGTTCTTCCCGTTGTCGGTCAACATGGTTCCAATTTTCAGTTGTCACAGAGAAAGCCAGGATTCGATTTCTTGATGCATCACACGGAGCAGTAACTCCCTTCGCCAAGGCAAACCAAATGCACTACAGTGTGACACCGCCGAGCCATGCACATGTGGTATGCTGGAGGGGCACTGTGACTTGTCCCTGCAGTGGAGGCTGAGGACATGGTGGAGGGTGAGGAAGCAGAGGTGGATATTGTCGCAGGACCAACGGTGTAACAACGTGGAGGCGAACGCGGCGAGACCTGGCCAAGTTGCTGGTGTGGCTCTGCAGGAACCACATGCACCCAGTGGGCCTTAAAGGACAAGTACTGTCCCTGACCATAGTTACAGCTCCACACGTCGGCATTGCCATGCACCTTGGCAGATACCGACAGGCTCAAGGACTGGCCCACCTTTTGTTTGACATATTTGTTCAGGGCTGCTTCTGCCTTTTTCGCAAAGAAATGACTGCTTGGGAATCTCCACCTCGGCTTGGCAGAAGCCATAAGTTCACTAAAAGGTGCAGAGTCCACTACTTGGAAAGAGAGGGACTGTAGCACCAGAAACTTGGAAAGGAGCACATTCCGCTTCTGCGCTGTTAGATGCATATACATACTGCTGTCTCTTGGCAATCGCTTTGGTGATCGATTAATGACGGAATGACTGACGAGGAGTAGGAGCAGGAGCATCTGGACCAGCATAAGATAGGAATGACAGACAACTCCCTTTGGCTGAGGTGGTGGAGCCTTGACTGGCTGAAAACAAGTGTGTGCCAATGGGTGATTCAGCGGTAGTTGCGGCAGGCTGGACCACCAGTTCGGAGCCACGGTTCTCCCAGGCCACTGCATGGCAACGCTATATATGTTGATGCAAGGTCATAGTGCCAACATTGGCAACATGGCCACGCTTCACCTTCTGCCCACAAATTCTACATGTGGCCATGTTAACCTCCTCTGGCAGCTTAATAAAAAAAACTGCCACACCGCCTAGTAGGTGATTTTCCCCCCAACAGTCCGAACTGACTAACTGCTACCACGGTTGCCTCTGTGAACCCCTGCACCACTACTTCCCAGGCAGGTAGGCTGCTGCTAAGTAGGTGGTCTACCCCAGGCATGTTTGGCTCCCGACCTGCAACTGCTTCCACCCTGCTGACTCCCAGCATTGCTACCACGCAGCTGGCTCAGCCACTGCCTCACAGGCAAGTTGTCACATCCATCTCCTGATGATGATGCCCCTTCTGCACCAGGCTCCCAAGTGCGATCGGCTTCATCATCATCAAGTAGTGTCTGCATGTCACTAATGTCCTCCTCAACGGTCTATGGGTCAGGAGCCTGACCACTCGCAACACAAGCTCCTGTGCCACTCTCCTTATCACTACTGAAGTGTCCAGTGCACATCTAGCATGATGAATGCAGTCCTGGAACAACTGTTTGAGGGTGTATATCTTTGTTCAAGATGTGAGCAAATTACCTGTTTGGAATCGCAAATCGAGTCTCTAAAACTGGCAAGTTGCAACACTGAGAGGCATTGACAATTTGCAAAAGAGTTTGGTTCTCACCGAGCAAGCACTCTTTGGGGTAGATGAGGGGCAGGGTGACAGAGAGGAGGCTGAGGAAAGTGAGGTAGCTAGCTGGGTAACAGTTAGAAAGCGGGGTAGAGGGAAGAGTGCCAGGGAGGCTAGCCCTGATCTGAAACACCCCAACTAGTTTGCACATTTAGCAGATGAGGGGGATGTCAGTTAAGGGACGGCTCTGCTGCAGCCGGACACTTCCTCTGCCAGTCAGGGGAATGTCAACTCCAGTAAGCAGGGAACCAAGAGAGCAGGGCAGGCCAGACAGGTGCTGGTAGTGGAAGACTCCATTATTAGGGGAACAGATAGGGAAATCTGTCACCAAGACCGTGATCGCCGAACAGTGTGCTGTCTTCCTGGCGCTAGAGTTGACACATCGCGGATCGGGTTGACAGATTACTGGGAGGGGCTGGAGAAGATCCAGCGGTCATGGTCCATATCGGAACCAATGACAAAGTTAGAGGTAGGTGGAGAGTCCTTAAAAATGATTTCAGGGATTTAGGGCAAGGACTTCAAAGGTAGTATTTTCCGAAATACTGGCTGTACCACGAACCACACAAGAAAGGCAGTGGGAGATTAGGGAGATTTACAAGTGGCTCAAGAACTGGTGTAGGAAGGAGGGTTTTGGGTTCCTGGAGAACTGGGCCGACTTCTCTATTGGCTCTATCGTAGGGACAGGCTGCACCTCAATGGGGAAAGGGGCAGCTGTGCTGGGGAGAAAGATGGCTAGAAGGTTGGAGGAGTGTTTAAACTAGGGACTGGGGGGAGGAAAATTACACTATATGAGGGGAAGATAGTGCAGATAGAGACCGGGGGAAAGGTAGTGGGACTGGGGGAGGAATGGAAGGAGGGACTAGAACAGTTCAGAAGGAAAGGTGTAGGGTAAAAAAAATATACATAAACCTCTCAAATGTATGTATACTAATGCCAGAAGTCTGACTGATAAAACTGGGGAGCTGGAATTAGTGATGTGTGAGGAGAACTGAGACATGGCTGGATGATAGCTATGACTGGGCAGTTAATGTACAAGGTTACAGTCTGTTTCGAAAGGGTTGTCAAAACCGGAGAGGGGGAGGGGTTTGCCTTTATGTAAAGTCTTGTCTAAAGCCCACACTCCGTGAAGATATAAGTGAGGGCCATGAACATGTGGTCACTGTGGGTAGAGATACATGGAGCTAAAAACAACAATAAATTACTAATAGGAGTTTACTATAAACAACCTAATATACCAGAGTCCACAGAAAATCTACTACTAAACGAGATAGACGAGACGGCAAATCATAATGAGGTGGTTATTATGGGGGACTTCAACTACCCAGATATAGACTGGGAAACTGAAACTTGTATATCTCATAAGAGAAACAGGTTATTGGCAATAACCAAAGACAATTACCTCTCCCAACTGGTTCAGGACACGACTAGAGGGACGGCCATACTGGACTTATTATCAACCTATAGGCCTGACAGAACAACAGATGTGCAGGTTGGTGGACACCTGGGAAATAGTGACCATAAAGTAATAACCTTCCAATTATCATTCAAAAGAGCGTTTCTATAGGGAGGAACAAAAATACCAAACTTCAAAAAAGCTAACTTTAGCCAACTAAGAGAGGCCATAGGCCTAACTAACTGGGACAAAGTCCTCAAAAATAAAAATACAGCTACAAAATGGGATATCTTCAAAAACATCCTAAAATCTCATTGTGAGAGGTACATACCGTATGGGAATAAAAGGTTAAGGAACAAAAAGAAACCAATGTGGATAAATTGAACTGTGAAGAAAGCAATAAATGACAAAAAGAAAGCATATACATCACTAAAAAAGGAGGGTAGCACGGAAGCACTGAAAACACAGAAGCACTGAAAAACTATAAGGAAAAAAAGTAGAACAACTTTGACAACTTTGTATACATTTTTTTTTTAAGTTGTCATTTACAGAGATATTTCTCACACACAGTATGGGTATATGTAAAAATACACCCCAAAACACATTGCCCTACTTCTCCTGAGTACGGCGATACCACATGTGTGACACTTTTTTGCAGCCTAGGTGCGCAAAGGGACCCAAATTCCAATGAGTACTTATAGGATTTCACAGAGCATTTTTTATGCATTTGGAATCCAAACTACTTCTCACGCTTTAGGGCCCCTAAAATACCAGGGCAGTATAAATACCCCACAAGTGACCCCATTGGAAAGAAGACACCCCAAGATATTCGGTGAGGGGCATGGCGAGTTCCTAGAATATTTTTTGGGGCACAAGTTAGCGAAAAATGATTTTTATATTTTTTTCCTCTTACAAAGTCTCATATTACACTAACTTGTGACAAAAAATTAAATTTTACATGAACTCGCCATGCCCCTCACGAAATACCTTGGAGTGTCTTCTTTCCAAAATGGGGTCACATGTAGGGTATTTATACTGCCCTGGCATTTTAGGGGCCCTAAAGCGTGAGAAGAAGTCTGGAATATAAATGTCTAAAAATGTTTACGCATTTGGATTCCGTGAGGGGTATAGTGAGTTCATGTGAGATTTTATTTTTTGTCACAAGTTAGTGGAATATGAGACTTTGTAAGAAAAAACAAAAAAAACAAAAAAAAAATCAATTTCCGCTACCTTGTGCCAAAAAAAATAAAAAATCTTCTATGAACTCGCCATGCCCCTCAAAAGTGATCTTTATAGCGCCGCAGCGATTTTACTGTGTTTTTGCAGTGATCAGAAAAAAAATCATTTCTGTCACTGCGGTGGCGCGGACTGAACGCAAGTGTGCGCACAAGATCAGGCTTGATCGGGCGAACACTGCGTTTTTTTGTAGAGCCTATAGAACATGTCCTATTCTTGTCCGCAATTGCGGACAAGAAAAGGCATTTTCTATATAGTTCTGGCAATGTGCGGAACCGCAAAATGCGGAAAGCACATTGCCGGTGTCCGTGTTTTGCGGATCCGTGGATCCGCAAAACACATATGGACGTCTGAATGGAGCCTTACAGGGGGGTGATCAATGACAGGGGGGTGATCAGGGAGTCTATATGGGGTGATCAGGGGTTAATATGGGTTTAATAAGTGACAGAGGAGGGTGTAGTGTAGTGTGGTGCTTGGTGCTACTTACAGAGCTGCCTGTGTCCTCTGGTGGTCGATCCAAGCAAAAGGGACCACCAGAGGACCAGGTAGCAGTTATATTAGATGCTGTTAACAAAACAGCGTCTAATATACCTTTTTGGGGTACAAAAAAAGAAATAAATAAATCGCATCTACAGCCTGCCAGCGAATGATCGCCGCTGGCAGGCTGTAGATTAAATCGTTTACCTTGCGATCCTGTGAACACTCGCTCCTGTGAACGCACGCTCTTGTAAGCGCGCATTCACAGGAAATCTTGCGTCTTGCGAGATGACGCTCCGGCGCGTCAAGGAGGAACAGACCGCCCGCCCGCAGGACGCATCCCTGCGTTAGGCGGTCGGGAGCTGGTTAATCAGTTTCTATGAGGAGGTAAGTTCTAGACTTGACAGCGGCGATCTAATGGAGGTCGTATATCTGTACTTCTCCAAAGCATTTGACACTGTACCACATAAAAGGTTAGTATATAAAACGAGAATGCTCAGACTAGGAGAAAACGTCTGTATGTGGGTAAGTAACTGGCTCAATGATAGAAAACAGAGGGTGGTTATTAATGGTACACACTCAGATTGGGTCACTGTCACTAGTGGGGTACCTCAGGGGTCAGTATTGGGCCCTATTCTCTTCAATATATTTATTAATGATCTTGTATAAGGCTTGCATATTAAAATATCAATTTTCGCAGATGACACCAAACTGTGTAAAGTAATTTACACTGAAAAAGGACAGTATACTACTACAGAGGGATCTGGATAGATTGGAGGCTTGGGCAGATAAGTGGCAGATGAGGTTTAACACTGACAAATGTAAAGTTATGCACATGGGAAGGAATAATGCAAGTCACCCGTACATGCTAAATGATAAAACACTCGGTAACACTGACATGGAAAAGGATCTAGTAATTTTAATAAACAGCAAACTATGCTGCAAATATCAGTGTCAGGCAGCTGCTGCCCATGCCAATAAGATAATGGGTTTCATCAGAAGGGGCATAGATGCCCATGATAAGAACATAGTCCTACCACTTTACAAATCGCTAGTCAGACCACACATGGAATACTGTGTACAGTTCTGGGCTCCAAGGCAGACATAGCATAGCTGGAGAGGGTTCAGAGAAGGGCAACTAAAGTAATAACTGGAATGGGGCAACGACAGTACCCTGAAAGATTATCAAATTTAGGGTTATTCACTTTAGAAAAAAAAGACTACTGAGGGGAGATCTAATTAATATGTACAAATATATCAGGGGTTAGTACAGAGATCTATCCCATCATCTATTTATCCCCAGGACTGTGACTGTGACAAGGGGACATCCTCTGCGTCTGGAGGAAAGAAGGTTTGTACACAAACATAGAAGAGGATTCTTTACGGTAAGAGCAGTGAGACTATGGAACTCTCTGCCTAAGGAGGTGGTGATGGTGAGTACAATAAGGAATTCAAGAGGGGCCTGGATGTATTTCTGGAGCGTAATAATATTACAGGCTATAGCTTCTAGAGAGGGGTCGTTGATCCAGGGAGTTATTCTGATTGCCTGATTGGAGTCGGAAAGGAATTTTTTATTCCCCTAAAGTGGGGAAAATTGGCTTCTACCTCACAGGGTTATTTTTTTTTTTTTTGCCTTCCTCTGGATCAACTTGCAGGTTAACAGGCCGAACTGGATGGACAAATGTCTTTTTTCGGCCTTATGTACTATGGTACTATGTTACTACTTGCCCGCCTAGCGGAGGAAGCAGCGGATGTCTCCTCAAAATCTTGGCTGGGCAGTAGTTGCTGACTGTCCTCTAGCAGCTCGTCCTCGCTGTTTAGTGGAGCTGAGCCAACAGCATACAATACTTCTGTGGCTGAGGGAACAGCAAAGGACACAGGCAGGTTTAGGGAACAGGGACTGCACCTGGGCCATGCCAACTAAGGGTTGTGTCTGACGAACCCACCGACTGTTGGCTGGGGGTGTCTGATGTCACTTGGGATGACGTGGATGACCGAGTTAACCAATCAAGAACTGCTAGGTTGCTGGTCAAGACACAACCGCTAGATGACACCGGGAGCTCAGGCCTCTCGCTGCGACAACTGCTGCCATGCCCCCTTACTCTGCTGCGACCTCTGCTTGCGCCAGAAACATTTAGGCATTTGCCACTCCTCTGTGCATGGCCTGGCACTTCTCTGCCTCACATACTTGTAGCTAATCTACACAAATTAAATGGAAATCAAAACAAAATAAAAAATCAACGAATATATTTTTCTTTTTGTACTAACATAGTCCACTAAACACTTTCACCACAATTAATTGCAGAAATGCACTGAGAATATATTTTTCTTGCTGTACTGAAATACGACCCTATACGCTTTGACCAGAAAACAATTAAAGAGTGAAGTGCGTATATATATTTCTTGAAGTACTAAAATACGCCCTGTGAGGCAGTGACAGGCCTCATGGTTGATATGGGAAATATATGGCAGGATTTGCTGTGTCTTCCCCAGAATCACCAGGTCTGAAGAAAGACCAGGTGCAGTAATCACCTGGGGATAAAGGAATCCTTAGAGTGAGAGGGGGTGGGGACTTGCACACAGAAGGCTGGAGTGGCTCTGTATGGTCTGAGCCGGGAGAGACCACTATCCCCAAGAGACCCTGGTGTGGGAGCAGCCTGGAGGCTGCTGGAGGTTGGGCTGGGAAAGCCGCATCTCATCGCGAATGTGAACTGTGGTACGCTTTAGGTGAGTTAGGGAAACCTATGTGTTTAGATAGGGCCCGGACTGGCAAGGTATTTTATTTTGGATTTGTGTGTTTTTCTTTATGCCGTGTGCCACAATAAAGCACAGTTTGGCCCCTAAATCCTGGTGTCTGTGAAGAAGTGTGTGATTGCAACCACCGGAAAAGAGCTAATCCCCCACAGCCCTATTCGCTCACCAGAAATAACTGCAGAATTGAAATGCGTATATATTTTTCTTGTTGTACTGATCTACGCCCCTATATGCTTTTAACAGAAATAAATACAGAAGTGAACTGAGAAGATATTTTTCTTGTTGTACTGAACTAAGCCCCTATACGCTTTCACCAGAAACAACTGCAGTGAGTAAATATTTTTCTTTTTTTTACTGTAATACGCACCTATACGCTTTCAACAGAAATAACTGCAGAAGTGACTTGAGAATATATTTTTCTTGTTGGACTGAAATAGGCCACTATACATCTTTGACCAGAAAACAATTAAAGAGGGGGCGGAGCCTGGCCGTTGGCGTGGATGGCTGTGTGAAAGAGCTGCTCCTCCACGTCCCAGCATCTACAGCCTTTTAAACAGCGGTGACCTGTGCAATAATGGTCAAATACGGGAGAGACAAAGGGCTAGAACCCCCGGACACACCGAGATCGCAAGAAGAGAAGCTCGCATTCACCGGGAGCCAATGCCAAAATGGCGGCGGCGCGCGAAGCTGAAGCGGAAGCTGATGACTCGGAGGCAGACAGTGAGAGATGTGGTGCAGCTGACGAGCGAGACCCAGCGCCTGTATCCAAATCATTCTTCACTAAAGTGCTCGGTCAAGCTTTAGACAAAGCCCTGAGACCGGTGCTCACAGAGCTGGCGGATATTAAAACAGAAATTTCCCAAATCGGCCACAGAGTTGAAGCTCTGGAGCAGACAACCCAGGGGCTGCAATCACACACCTCAGGAGTAGCGGAATGCTTGAATGGACATGCCGCTGAGCTCAACAGAGCATTTTTTACTGCTGGAGGACCAAGAGAACCGCAGCAGAAGACGCAATATCTGAATAAAAGGCCTACCTGAGTCCTGGGCTGTGGAATCACTTCGCAAAGTAGCCACAGAAATCTTTGCAGACTAGCTAGGTCCGGACTCTGCTGAATCCATCATAATAGATTGCATACACAGAGCGCTGAGATCCCAGCCGAAGCCAAATGAGAGGCCAAGGGCTGTAGTCTGCGGCCTACTATCATTTATAGAAACGACACGTGTCATGGAGGCAGCGCGCGCTAAAGGTCGGATTCTGTATGAGGGCGCAGATATTGCGCTTTACCAGGACATTGCACCATCAACGCTCGCGAAGAGGCGCATACTGAAGCCTCTGCTAGACGCTTTAAGGACACAAAAGATCCCATATACTTGGATGTATCCCTTTGGTCTGTCAGTTCTTAAAAATGGGAAATGTATTACCATACATGTACCGGAAGACCTGGAGGGTGCGTGGGAGCGCATCGGTATACAGCCCATCGATATTCCCTCGTGGTTGCCTGTGACCTGCCCGTCGGCACTCCCGGCCTTACCGCAAGTAGAATCCTGGAGAAGAGTCCAGCGGGCCAAGTCCAGCAAAGCGTCTAAACACCTGATAGGAGCTGCGGACCCTCCAATATGAAGGCACCCCGGTCGGTGACACGGTGCAGTATTATTGAGGCCTTAAGTGGGTCATGTCGGAGATACCTTCTCTAGGACAGTCCTTGTTCTAGATCAAAATCAACACCCTGGGACGCTCTAGACATGTTTTACCCACATTCTTGGTGACTTGTAGCTGAGTCAATGTACATCCTAGAGACTCGCACCACCATCACCTATGGATCAGTTCTCCGGTGCTCCTTGCACCTTGTTCATGTTCAATTTGCATTGATTAGATGTTTCATGTACTCAGCATTCTGATGTCCATCTGCTAGATAGAGTGATACTTAGATAACACTAAGTTGGGGTATAAGCTCCCATCACCTTCTTGTTGGACCAGATATGTAAAGGTTAAGCGCCAATATGTTGATCTTTATATGTACTAAGCGACTGCATACCTGTGGTTTCGCATGAAGGATAATCGAGCATTATTAAATGCCTGTTTTTTGCTAACAGTATTCTTCTATGCGAAAATACATCTGCGATTCATACTGTATAACGAAATTCCTGTTTAGCGTGTCATTGCCTAGGAGTCTAGATGCACTCTAATTAGACCTAGTCCTTCCTTGGGACTGTGTATGTGACTCTTGGGTGAGGATGTGCTCCAGCGCAACACATTCTATGTTTTTTTGCTTTTCACCTGCAAATTAAAGTAAAAAATATATGCTGATATCAATAACACATACAGTACAATGCCTGTCAAGTCCCCCCTTTTTTCCTCCTCCTCCTCCTCCCCTCCCCCCCCCCATCTCCCCCCCCCCCCCCTTAATACTTCTCACATTAGCTCCTCAGGGCTTGACAATAACTAGATGCATACAGGTCACCAGGAAAAAGTTTTATCATTGATAACTGTGATGCCTGGGAGACGTGACCAGGCTGAAAGTTTTTCTTGTTTTACCCCCCCTTCTGTCTGCATACACCACGGCTTACGCCCTATGTGACAGCATTTATTTACTGGCTTCATACCCAGTAACCGGTTAACTACACTACTCTCCATATTTTTCTTGATCTTTTACTCCTATTCTTTATTTTTCTTTTCCCTCCCCTGACTTTCTTCCCGATCTGTACCTCACCAACCCTTGACTTTGTCCTACAGACGAGTTTACAAAGAATTCTTAGCTGAAGAAATCAGAATTACAATTCACTTAAGATGACTGACATAGTGGTTTCCACATTTAATGTAAAAGGGTCTTAATTCACCCCCGAAAAGAGGTCAAATAATGCTTGCCCTTAAAAAATTAGGCTCGCATATTGTGTTCCTTCAGGAGACACAACTCCGCCAGAAGAAAATGCCAAGATTACCGAAGCGTCCTTTTACACACTGGTACCACAGCACCCAACCAGTATCAGCATCTAAGGGTGTTGCCATAGCAATACATCAATCAGTACCATTTACCTTCCTGAAACAACACTCAGATGCGGAGGGAAGGCTCCTATTAGTTAAGGGCCTGATAGCAAACCGCAAATTTACGTTAGCTAACTTTTACGTCCCTAATAAATCTTCAGTTTACTGGCTCCTACAAGCCCTTGACACTCTCAAACTTTTTGCTGAAGGACAAATAATCCTGGGCATGGACTTGAACCTAGTGCTGGATCCAACAGTGGACTCATCCTCCGCTAAGTCCTCATTTTATAAGGTTAGTATATAAAATGAGAATGCTCGGACTGGGAGAAAACGTCTGTAAGTGGGTAAGTAACTGGCTCAATGATAGAAAACAGAGGGTGGTTATTAATGGTAAATACTCAGATTAGGTCACTGTCACTAGTGGAGTACCTCAGGGGTCAGTATTGGGACCTATTCTCTTCAATATATTTATTAATGATCTTGTAGAAGGCTTGCATAGTAAAATATCAATTTTCGCAGATGACACCAAACTGTGTTAAGTAATTAACACTGAAGAGGACAGTATACTACTACAGAGCGATCTGGATAGACTGGAGGCTTGTGCAGATAAGTAGCAGATGAGGTTTAACACTGACAAATGTAAAGTTATGCACATGGGAAGGAATAATGCAAGTAACCCGTACTTATTAAATGGTAAAACACTCGGTAACACTGACATGGAAAAAGATCTAGGAATTTTAATAAACAGCAAACTAAGCTGCAATAACCAGTGTCAGGCAGCTGCTGCCAAAGCCAATAAGATAATGGGTTGCATCAAAAGGGGCATAGATGCCCGTGATGAGAACATAGTTCTACCACTTTACAAATCATTAGTCAGACCACACATGGAGTACTGTGTACAGTTCTGGGCTCCAGTGAACAAAGCAGACATAGCAGAGCTGGAGAGGGTCCAGAGGAGGGCAACTAAAGTAATAACTGGAATGGGGCAGCTACAGTACCCTGAAAGATTATCAAAATTAGGGTTATTCACTTTAGAAAAAAGACGACTGAGAGGAGATCTAATTAATATGTATACATATATCAGGGGTCAGTACAGAGATCTATCCCATCATCTATTCATTCCCAGGACGGTGACTGTGACGAGGGGACATCCTCTGCGTCTGGAGGAAAGAAGGTTTGTACACAAACATAGAAGAGGATTCTTTACGGTAAGAGCAGTGAGACTATGGAACTCTCTGCCGGAGGAGGTGGTGATGTTGAGTACAATAAAGGAATTCAAGAGAGGCCTGGATGTATTTCTGGAGCGTAATAATATTACAGGCTATAGCTACTAGAGAGGGATCGTTGATCCAGGGATTTATTCTGATTGCCTGATTGGAGTCGGGAAGGAATTTTTATTCCCCTAAAGTGAGGAAAATTGGCTTCTACTTCACAGGGGTTTTTTGCCTTCCTCTGGATCAACTTGCAGGATGACAGGCCGAACTCCATGGACAAATGTCTTTTTTTGGCCTTATGTACTATGTTACTATGTATCACAAAAACTCCTTAGCAAACTTCACAAGAAACTGCATGAGCTGCACCTAATAGATGTATGGCGTAGCCTTCACCCTACAGTCAAAGACTTCTCCTTCTACTCTATCCCACATGGGACATATCAACGCTTAGATCACGTTTTGACTTCTGCACCTCTTCTTCCCTCCTTTAGGTCAGCCGAGATTGGAACCATCACTGTATCGGACCACGCACCATGCTCGGTGACCTTCACCCTGGCCACTCTACCAAAAAGAGAATGGAGTTGGAAGCTGAACGAATCTTTATTGCTCAATCAACCTCATCTAGACCAGGTTAGGACCCAATTGATGGAGTACTTCCAGATTAATTCGTCCGCACACAGCTCACAACCTATTGTATGGGAGGCCCACAAGGCATTTGTCAGAGGTTGTTTTATCTCTTTAGGTACCAGGGTTAAGAAAGATCGACAAAAAGCAGTAGACACACTCTTAGAGATAGCAACTGTAGAAAAATTGCATAAAGCTTCCCTAAGAACTGAGCACCAAAAAGCCTTAACAGAGCTTAGGTTGCAACTTTGTGACCTTCTCAATCGAAGAGTTATGAGACAGATGTTGAATTTTCAACACAAAGTGTACGCTCATGGCGAAGTTGATGTCCTCTCTGCTTAAGAAAGCTAAGAATGTAACCTACATTTCAGCCATAAAGCAACAAAATGGTAACCTAACACAGGAAACACCGGAGATGGCTAGGGCTTTCCAAGAATTCTATTCAGGTCTATATAATCTTCATCAGAAAGATACGCCTTATGGGAAAACACAAAAAGAGCAACATATTAGATAATTCTGGAGTTCTCTCCTTCTCCCAGCTATAACACATGAAGACTCTACATATATTTCCAGTCCGATTACAACGGATGAAGTAACACACATCCTCAAAAGCTTTCCACCAGGCAAAAGTCCAGGACCAGATGGTCTGTCCTTACTATAATATAAAAATTTCATAAGACATCCTAGTCCCCAGATTTACAGGAGACTGCAACGCCTTACTACAAGGTGACCTCCTACCCATACAAACGTTGGAATCCCACGTTACCTTAATCCCTAAAGAAGGGAAAGACCCCCAAAACTGTGGAAGCTATCGTCCAATTTCCCTCCTGAACCTGGACTTGAAGCTTTGGGCCAAAATCTTGGCATGCAGAATGAGTAAGTTTTTATCAAACCTTATAGGAACTGAACAATCAGGTTTTGTCCGGGGTCGGGAGGGGAAGGATAATACTCACAGAATCTTTCACGCCATAAAAAAAGCTTTCCCCTGGCTTCACTAAGCATTGACGCCGAAAAGGCGTTCGATAGGGTCAATTGGTTGTTTATGAAACTGACTTTACAACGGTTTGCCTTCCCAGACACATTTATACAGACAATCCTCACTCTCTACCAAAAGCCCTATGCCAGGCTGAAAGTCAATGGCACATTGTTGCCAGCTTTTAATATTACTAATGGGACCAGGCAGGGATGCCCCTTATCTCCCTCGCTATTTATCTTAGCGGTAGAAATACTTTTACAGTTAGTTAGACAATCAACAGATATCTCGGGAGTTAGCTACGGTCAAAGGGAATTGAAATGCACTGAGTTCGCAGATGACTTACTGTTCTTAGTAAAAGATCATGAAAAGGGGCTGGGCCCCTTGATGGACAAAATAGACACTTATAGTTCACTCTTAGATTTCAAAGTTAATCAAACCAAATCCGAACTCTTAAACATATCCCTACCAGTGGATGAAATCACCGCCCTAAGCACCCAACTCCCATTCCATTGGACTAAAGGACCGATTAAATACCTGGGGATCCAAATCCCCAAAGACACCAACGACCTATACCTGCACAATTACACTCCCCTTTTAAAAGAAACACAGAGTTTGCTTCAGACTTACAGCCTACCTTACCTTTCCTGGATGGGACGAAAAAACATTTTAAAAGCTCATGTAATACCCAAAATCCTGTATACTATGCAATTTGTCCCAATATGACTTCCTAAATCCTTTCTCTCGAGTATAAAAAGCATGTTCTCCAAATTCCTCTGGAATGGTAGAAAGCCTCGTATATCTTATAGAACTCTGATTAGAAGTAAGGAACAGGGGGGCTTAGGATTGCCTGATGTCTCTAGTTACTATAAAGCGATACAGCTTAATAGATGGTTAGAGCTAGTTGACCCTAAAAGACAACCAGATGTACATGCTATCTGCAGATATAGTGCAGGTCAATGTTTCCAGAAACACTTATGGCTCCCAGATAAACACATACACAGAGACGTTGTCACGACCATGGTCATGGTCGTGACTCCTGTAACCGCATGCAGTTGCCTGCGGTCTAGGTCTGGTTGTCAATCACAGGTGAGGGCTGTAGTATGTTGCCTCACCTGTGGTTGCCGCTGGCAACATTGTTTATGTGGCAGCATAGCAGCCTGAGCTGTTGCGAGGCAGCTTGCTATGTTGTGCATGCGGTTGCACCTGGCAACCTGTCTATTTAGGTGTGCCTTGTTTCTGTTTCTGTGCACAAGGTTTATTTATGGGTGCACGTCCCCTTTAAGTGGCTTTCTTCCCTTCCCTGGTGTTGGAAGGGTTAACTTCCTTCCTAGTGTGTGTGCACTGGGTGTGTCTGTGTGGGTGTGGCCACTTTGGGCTATAAAGCCTCTGTGGAGACCTGAAGCTGAAGGGTTCTTCAGCCATGGTTTGCTGGAGACATCCTCCTGGTTATTCACCATCTCTCCAGTGAGGGCCACCCTTGTGGGCATAACTCTTGTTTGATGTTATGAAGATGTGTTTGTGTTATGCTTGTTTATTGCACCTTATGGTCCTGGGTTCCTGTGTGATGTGTGTTATGTGCTGTGTCCTTTTGTATTGGATAGCAGCACTTGCACATGGGTTCCAGGCTTAGTGTCTGTGGCAGGTGAATGTTGTGTTTGTGGCATGTACCTGCCATTGCCATAAGTTGTATATGTTCCCCCTTCCTTGCAGCTTGGCCAGTGAAACTCCTGTTCCTCCGTATCCAGAAGGAACAGGTCGTCTTACCCTGCTCCTAGTTTAGGGCCACCCT
Organism: Bufo gargarizans; assembly: GCF_014858855.1. Lineage (NCBI taxonomy): Eukaryota > Metazoa > Chordata > Amphibia > Anura > Bufonidae > Bufo > Bufo gargarizans. Next base: position 333,666,603 of record NC_058081.1, on the reverse strand, counting down.
GAGGGCTAGCAGGGACTTCAAGGTTACGGAGTATGAGCCCTCCTACCATCAGGGTCAGCTCATACAGCTAGGAGTCAGGGTCAGATTAGGGATGCGATTAGGAGGTGACCTGCTCCCTAATTCTGTCGTCCTGGTCAAGCAGCGACCACCATCTTCTGTCATCGCACGGCTGAGGGTTTTCCCCATCCTCAGCCGTGACAGACATGACTGTAGATCCCATGCTCAGAGGGCTCGGAAAAGTCTGGAGAGACATGAGCAAAACTCTGGCGCCTACCCCATCTTCCCTGATGCCAGTAAGCCTTATCCTGGATCTCCTTAATAAAAGCAACAAAGATAAACCGCAGCTATGGTCTCACCTAACATCAACTAGACTTAATGAGATCACTCCTGAGGTAGAATCTGACATACTTGAAACACTCCCACGTAAGATTGCAGACTCGCCTGAGTTTTTTCTTATGAAATCTCATATCAGAGCTGTGTGCGGAGAATTGAAAGAGCAGTACCCCCTCCAAAGGTCCCTGACTGACTTTGAGAAATTGTTCTACTCACCAATCCCTGCAGCAAGGAAAGTTGCAAAACTCTATCCATTGGTGGGAGGCTTGGGTGAACCATCGAAACCCCTATATCTCAGAGAGTGGGAAAATTAATTGAACAAAGTTCTAAACGATGCAGAAGTCAAAAAAGTACTAGCAAACTTGCATGGATTCTCTGCCTGTACTTGTCTATAGGAGAACCATTTCAAAATGCTAACAAGATGGTACAGAACCCCTGATTTTCTCTTCAGGAGAGGTCTGTCTGATGCAAGGGAGTGCTGGAGGTGTGGAGGAGAAATAGGTACTTTGTCACATATTTGGTGGGACTGCCCTCGGATAAAAGCTTTTTGGGGAGAAGTAGAAGCTACAATTCAGAAACTAACAACCCCGGATTTCAAACTTAAATTAGAGATGGTAGCCCTGTCTCTTCCCTCACCTGAATATGCTCCATCCAAAAAGAATCTAGTATCACATCTTCTGGCAGCAGCCAAGATGATAATTCCTCTACATTGGCTAGACACAAACCCTCCTTCCATATCTGAATGGAAAGCTAAAGTTAACCAAATATGTAGATTTAAAGAGATGACCGGATGGATAAATAGGACTCATGATAAGTTTCTGAAATTATGGAGTCCTTGGAGATCTCTGGCGGAGATGACCCCTGGTTGATAGTAACGCTAATAAATAAGAGAAAACAATGTTGTCAAGGTTTCCCCCCTCCCCCTCCACTCTGTCTTACTCTCTTTTTTGAATTTATTTTTTATTTATTTTTTGTTCTTATATAACTCATATTTCTTTTATCTTCATTATGGCCTCTTATTTATGTTTCTCTCCATAATCTCAACAGAGAGTTTTTGGGAGAAAATCCAGATTAGCACAAAACTCTACCATATATTGCCTCCCTCCCTAAAGAGGAACAATTGATTATAGGTAGCGTAAGAATTCCATATCTGTTTTCGACTAGACCGTTAAGACTTGCATTATTTTCATTATATAGTATTTGATGTGGATTCTTCATGGCCATTTTTGTACATGTCATGTTGCTTGTCTTCTCATCGAAAATTGAAAAAATAAAGAATATATAAAAAAAAAAAAATTAAAAAGAGTGAAGTGCGTATATATTTTACTAGTAGTACTGAAACACGCCCCTATACGCTTTCACCAGAAATAACTGCTACAATACAGTGCGTATATATTTTTCTTGTTGTACTGAATTACGCCCCTATACGCTTTCAACAGAAATAACTGCAGAAGTGAACTGAGAATATATTTTTGTTGTTGTACTAAACTACGCCCTTATATGCTTTCACCAGAAATAACTGTAACAGTGCAGAGCTTATATATTTATCTTTTTTTTCCTGTAATACACCCCTATACGCTTTCACCAGAAATAACTGCAGAAGTTACCAGAGAATATATTTTTCTTGTTGGACTGAAATAGGCCACTATACGTTTTAACCAGAAAACAATTAAAGAGTGATGTGCGTAAATATTTTTCTTGTAGTTCTGAAATACACCCCTAGACGCATTCACCAGACATAACTGCAAATGTGCAGTGCATATATATTATTCTTTTTTTACTGAAATACGCCCCTATATGCTTTCAACAGTAATAACTGCAACAGTGCAGTGCGTATATATTTTTCTTTTAATAAAATACGGCCCTATATGCTTTGAACAGAAATAACTACAAAAGTGAACTGAAAATATATTTTTCTTGTTGTACTGAACTACACCCCTATACGCTTTCACTAGAAATAACTTCAACAGTGCAGAACGTATATATTAAATTTTTTGTACTGAAATACGCCCCTATACGATTTCACCAGAAATAACTGCAAATGTGCAGTGCCTATATATTTTTCTTGTTGTACTGAAATACGCCCCTATACGCTTTGACCAGAAAACAATTAAAGAGTGAAGTGCGTAAATATTTTTCTTGTAGTTCTGAAATACGCCACAATACGCTTGCACAAGAAATAACTGCAACAGTGCAGTGCGTATATATTTTTCTTTTTTACTGAAATATGCCCCTATATGCTTTCAACAGAAATAACTGCAGAAGCGAAATGCGTATATATTTTTCTTGTAGTACTAAATAAGATACTAATATATAAGCCCCTAAAGGCTTTTCAATATAACACTTGCAGCCCAATAACAAAAAGCTGTAATGACAGAGCTTTCTAATAACTATTTGGATCCCCAAATAATCGTTCCCTGCACTTGTAAACCACTTTCCTATCAATGTCCCTAGCGCCTTCCTACGTCTCTCCCTGCACTAAGATGCTGTGAAATGATTCCTCCCTATCCTTTCCCTGCACTTATAAATCGTATTTCATATTTTTTTTTCCACAATCGTTTTTCCACTTGCTGTCCCTAGTGCCGTCACACGTCTGTCCCTGCACTTTTAACGCTGGAAAATGTCTGACTGTAAGATGGCCGACGTATTTATAGGGCTGTGACATCACAGGGCTGGCTGGCTGCTGATTGACTGCATGTAATGACCGGCGTCACACACAGGGAGGAAAACAGGGAAAGCCCTGCCCAAGGGAGAGGGAAAGGTGGTGACCCCTAACTCACCTTGCGGCTGGCACCTGACTGCCCTGACGTCCCTAGACGGGTTCCTCACCCGTGCGGCGATCACGTGCCTAAACCCTGGCTTTCCCTGAAATGAGCCCTAGATAGTGAACGGGCCGGTGGGATCGCTAGTCCGCACCACTGCACTAAGAGGGAAACACCAGGGAGAGGACAGACAAATACAAACGAACACAAACACCCAGGTGGGCGACCACAGCAGTCCACAAAGGTCCAACAGGGATCCGGAGGGTAGCGTTCTGAAACAACCATCCGAGAACGCAGCAACACAGCTCCAGTGGGTCAGAATAGATGTCCAGGCAGGAAGCTCTATCTCTGGCAACCAGAGAAGTGTGAGAGAGGAATATAAGGAGGTTTGGGAGTGCTGGACAAGGAACAGCTGAGGAGAAGGAGCTACGGATCCCTGAGTGAGCCAAAAGGGTTTGCAAAGCAAACCCAGAAAGCTACCATAAGGAAAACAGCCCTATCTTAAATAGAGCGTGCAGCCAACCGCTGCGACTTCCTGACCCCGGGTATAACGGAGTCAGTCGTGGTTCTCGATACCCTTGTGACACTGCATGCAGGCATGTCAACCTGGGTGATCCCGCCTTCCCAGAGTTCCTTGCTCCATGTCCTCAGTCCTCACACGTGTAGCCACCATTTTAGTAAAATTGAAATTCGTTACCATGAAGCACGAGGAAAATCGCATCTGTTGCAAACCTAATTTTTCCTGAATTTCAGAACGAATTCCACTTCATCAGCTTCGATTCACTCATCTCTAGTCCGTGGTAACAGAATCCATAACACAATTTACCTTTTACCAGTGAACGAAGCGGGAACGAATTTAAAAAAAATTAAATTTGCTCATCTCTATTCACCGCCGATTAAATCACCTTCAATTTCCACCAGCTGGGAACACAGATTTTGAAAGCCTGCCTGCTTTCATGTACTTTAAAATGCAGATGGAATATAATATAATTGTTTTAAAATAAGTTGCCATATGGTAAATAGAAAAGAAAATTATTATATTGACACTGCATGTAATAGGTTTCACCATGCTCTTATTGTATCTAATCTTACCTTGATGCATCATTTCATAGAAAAAAGTATATTTCTGGGACGCCACATTATGTTCTTCAGCATATGGTGCTGAGAAATTTTCATTTGACATTCACTTTCTGATCAAATGGCTTTTTTGAAGGCTTAACATGTTAATGACAGTGCTGAGATGCTTTCCGTGTTATTAGTCGGACTAATACTTGCCTTAGGTTGGATTTATAGTGCTTTATTTTATATAATAGGCTTATTTGGATGATTTTGGTAAAGCTCATTTCCAACATCTTATTGTTATTACTTTTATTAGTAATATACCTTCCAATTTAAAAAGAGATGGGAACATTGTTCCTGTGAGAAAACTTAGATCTTAATCTCATAGTATTTTATTTATTTATATTACAATGTGTTATTGTTTATTTTATTTCAAAATGGAAACAATGCTAAACATTATAGCATATATACATCACTGATTTTATAACATTAAGACGTGCCGCAGTACACAGGATACATTCAATTGTTTTCAGAAATTCTGGAAAATGAAACCTATTCAGGCTGGGGAAATTGCATGTAATATAAATAAAACAAATTATTAAATTCATCTTTTGTATCATTATCATCACTGTATTTATCATATTGACATACTAAAGAGTCACACAGTTAGTGAGCAGTTTAACCACTTCAGTACCCTACCTTTTTTCACCTTAAGGACCAGGACATTTTTTGCAAATCTTTGTGTGTCACTTTATGTGGTGGTAACTTTAAAATGCTTTTAGTTATCCAAGTCATTCTGAGATTGTTTTGTCGTCACATATTCTACTTCATGACAGTGGTAAATTTGAGTCAAAATATTTCATTTTTATTTATAAATAAATACAAAATTTCCCAAAAATGTGGAAAAATTAGCAATTTTCAAAATTTCAATTTCTCTTCTTTTAAAACAGATAGTGACACCTCCTAAAATAGTTATTACTAGGGATGAGCGAACCCAAACTGTATAGTTCGGGTTCGTACCGAATTTTGGGGGGTCCGTGACACGGACCCGAACCCGGACATTTTCATAAAAGTCCGGGTTCGGGTTCGGTGTTCGTCGCTTTCTTGGCGCTTTTTGAAAGGCTGCAAAGCAGCCAATCAACAAGCGTCATACTACTTGCCCCAAGAGGCCGTCACAGCCATGCCTACTATTGGCATGGCTGTGATTGGCCAGAGCACCATGTGACCCAGCCTCTATTTAAGCTGGAGTCACATAGCGCCGCCCGTCACTCTGCTCTGATTAGCGTAGGGAGAGGTTGCAGCTGCAACAGTAGGGGGAGATTAGGCTGATTAACTCCTCCAAAAGACTCCATCCAGTGATCGATCTGCAGCTGTGGATGATTGAACTGCTGCTATTGAATTGCTCACTGTTTTTAGGCTGCCCAGAGCGTTTTTCAGTCACTTTTTTCTGGGGTGATCGGCGGCCATTTTGTGTCTTGTGTTGCGCCAGCACAAGCTGCCACCAAGTGCATTTAACCCTCAATGGTGTGGTTGTTTTTTGGCTAAATCCTACATCAGGGTGAAGCTGTCACACCAAGTGCATTTAACCAGCAATAGTCTGTTTATTTTTTGGCCATATACTACATCATGGGCAAGCTGCGCCTGTCACCAAGTGCATTTAACCCTCAGTAGTGTGGTTGGTCAAGCTGTCACACCAAGTGCATTTAACCAGCAATAGTCTGTTTATTTTTGGGCCATATACTACATCAGGGGCAAGCTGCGCCTGTCACCAAGTGCATTTAACCCTCAGTAGTGTGGTTGGTCAAGCTGTCACACCAAGTGCATTTAACCATCAATAGTGTTTATTTTTTGGCCATATCCCAGTCTAATTCTGTCAGTAAACGTATACCTGTCACCCAGCGCCTACATACTAGGCCTCAAATTTATATTCAGCTAAATCTGTTGTTACTGCTGTACTGTTGTGGCTGGGCAAGTTATTTAGTGTCCGTCAAAGCACATTTTTTGTTCTGGGCTGAAATACAATTCCCAATTTAGCAATTTCCTAATTTAGTGGTTTCTGCTATATCAGAGCTATTTGAAATCTATCCCTAAAAGGGTATATAATATTCAAGGTGCGCATAGGGTCATTCTGAATAACTTCACACACACGCTACTGTGCATTTCCAAGTCTAATTCTGTCAGTAAACCTATACCTGTCACCCAGCGCCTAAATACTAGGCCTCAAATTTATATCCAGCTAAATCTGTCGTTACTGCTGTACTGTTGTGGCTGGGCAAGTTATTTAGTGTCCGTCAAAGCACATTTTTTGTTCTGGGTTGAAATACAATTCCCAATTTAGCAATTTCCTAATTTAGTGGTTTCTGCTGTATCAGGCCTACTTTAAATTTATCCCTTAAAGGGTATATCAGATTCAAGGTGCACATAGGGTCATTCTGAATAAATTCACACACACGCTACTGTGCATTTCCAAGTCTTATTCTGTCAGTAAACCTATACCTGTCACCCAGCGCCTAAATACTAGGCCTCAAATTTATATCCAGCTAAATCTGTCGTTACTGCTGTACTGTTGTGGCTGGGCAAGTTATTTAGGGTCCGTCAAAGCACATTTTTTGTTCTGGGTTGAAATACAATTCCCAATTTAGCAATTTCCTAATTTAGTGGTTTCTGCTGTATCAGAGCTATTTGAAATCTATCCCTAAAAGGGTATATAATATTCAAGGTGCACATAGGGTCATTCTGAATAACTTCACACACACGGTACTGTGCATTTCCAAGTCTAATTCTGTCAGTAAACCTATACCTGTCACCCAGCGCCTAAATACTAGGCCTCAAATTTATATCCAGCTAAATCTGTCGTTACTGCTGTACTGTTGTGGCTGGGCAAGTTATTTAGTATCCGTTAAAGCACATTTTTTGTTCTGGGTTGAAATACAATTCCCAATTTAGCAATTTCCTAATTTAGTGGTTACTGCTGTATCAGGCCTACTTTAAATACATCCCTAAAAGGGTATATCAGAATCAAGGTGCTGATAGGGTCATTCTCAATAACTTCACACACACGCTACTGTGCATATCCCAGTCTAATTCTGTCCGTAAAACGTATACCTGTCACCCAGCGCCTAAATACTAGGCCTCAAATTCATAGTCAGCTAAATCTGTGGTTACTGCTGTGCCTGTATTAGTGTAATACGGTACTTAAATAGATAGCCAGATAGTGTTAGGTGTCTGTAAAAAAAGGCCTGAATTTGATTTCAATACATTGGGCCAAATAATATTTTTGTTGTTGTGGTGAACGATATCAATGAGGAAAACATCTAGTAAGGGACGCGGACGTGGACGTGGACATCGTCGTGGTGGTGTTAGTGGACCCTCTGGTGCTGGGAGAGGACGTGGCCGTTCTGCCACATCCACAGGTCCTAGTGTACCAACTACCTCAGGTCCCAGTAGCCGCCAGAATTTACAGCGATATATGGTGGGGCCCAATGCCGTTCTAAGGATGGTAAGGCCTGAGCAGGTACAGGCATTAGTCAATTGGGTGGCCGACAGTGGATCCAGCACGTTCACATTATCTCCCACCCAGTCTTCTACAGAAAGCGCACAGATGGCGCCTGAAAACCAAGCCCATCAGTCTGTCACATCACCCCCATGCATATCAGGGAAACTGTCTGAGCCTCAAGTTATGCAGCAGTCTCTTATGCTGTTTGAAGACTCCGCTGGCAGGGTTTCCCAAGGGCATCCACCTAGCCCTTCCCCAGCGGTGGAAGACATAGAATGCACTGACGCACAACCACTTATGTTTCCTGATGATAAGGACATGGGAATACCACCTCAGCAAGTCTCTGATGATGACGAAACACAGGGGCCAACTGCTGCGTCTATTTGCAGTGTGCAGACTGAACAGAAGGTCAGGGATCAAGACTGGGTGGAAGACGATGCAGGGGACGATGAGGTCCTAGACCCCACATGGAATGAAGGTCGTGCCACTGACTTTCACAGTTCGTAGGAAGAGGCAGTGGTGAGACCGAGCCAACAGCGTAGCAAAAGAGGGAGCAGTGGGCAAAAGCAGAACACCCGCCGCCAAGAGACTCCGCCTGCTACTGACCGCCGCCATCTGGGATCGAGCACCCCAAAGGCAGCTTCAAGGAGTTCCCTGGCATGGCACTTCTTCAAACAATGTGCTGACGACAAGACCCGAGTGATTTGCACGCGGTGCCATCAGAGCCTGAAGCGAGGCATTAACGTTCTGAACCTTAGCACAACCTGCATGACCAGGCACCTGCATGCAAAGCATGAACTGCAGTGGAGTAAACACCTTAAAAACAAGGAAGTCACTCAGGCTCCCCCTGCTACCTCTTCTGCTGCTGCCGCCTCGGCCTCTTCTGCTGCTGCCGCCTTGGCCTCTTCTGCTGCTGCCGCCTCGGCCTCTTCCTCCGCCTCTGGAGGAACGTTGGCACCTGCCGCCCAGCAAACAGGGGATGTACCACCAACACCACCACCTCCGTCACCAAGCATCTCAACCATGTCACACGGCAGCGTTCAGCTCTCCATCTCACAAACATTTGAGAGAAAGCGTAAATTCCCACCTAGCCACCCTGGATCCCTGGCCCTGAATGCCAGCATTTCTAAACTACTAGCCTATGAAATGCTGCCATTTAGGCTGGTGGACACAGACAGCTTCAAACAGCTCATGTCGCTTTCTGTCCCACAGTATGTTGTTCCTAGCCGGCACTACTTCTCCAAGAGAGCCGTGCCTTCCCTGCACAACCAAGTATCCGATAAAATCAAGTGTGCACTGCGCAACGCCATCTGTGGCAAGGTCCACCTAACCACAGATACGTGGACCAGTAAGCATGGCCAGGGACGCTATATCTCCCTAACTGCACACTGGGTAAATGTAGTGGCAGCTGGGCCCCAGGCGGAGAGCTGTTTGGCGCACGTCCTTCCGCCGCCAAGGATCGCAGGACAACATTCTTTGCCTCCTGTTGCCACCTCCTCCTACTCAGCTTCCTCCTCCTCTTCTTCCACCTGCTCATCCAGTCAGCCACACACCTTCACCACCAACTTCAGCACAGCCCGGGGTAAACGTCAGCAGGCCATTCTGAAACTCATATGTTTGGGGGACAGGCCCCACACCGCACAGGAGTTGTGGCGGGGTATAGAACAACAGACCGACGAGTGGTTGCTGCCGGTGAGCCTCAAGCCCGGCCTGGTGGTGTGCTATAATGGGCGAAATCTCGTTGCAGCTCTGGGACTAGCCGGTTTGACGCACATCCCTTGCTTGGCGCATGTGCTGAATTTGGTGGTGCAGAAGTTCATTCACAACTACCCCGACATGTCAGAGCTGCTGCATAAAGTGCGGGCCGTCTGTTCGCGCTTCCGGCGTTCACATCCTGCCGCTGCTCGCCTGTCTGCGCTACAGCGTAACTTCGGCCTTCCCGCTCACTGCCTCATATGCGACGTGCCTACCAGGTGGAACTCCACCTTGCACATGCTGGACAGACTGTGCGAGCAGCAGCAGGCCATAGTGGAGTTTCAGCTGCAGCACGCACGGGTCAGTCGCACTGCGGAACAGCACCACTTTACCACCAATGACTGGGCCTCCATGCGAGACCTGTGTGCCCTGTTGCGCTGTTTCGAGTACTCCACCAACATGGCCAGTGGCGATGACGCCGTTATCAGCGTTACAATACCACTTCTATGTCTCCTTGAGAAAACACTTAGGGCGATGATGGAAGTGGAGGTGGCCCAGGAGGAGGAGGAGGAGGAAGAGGGGTCATTTTTAGCACTTTCAGGCCAGTCTCTTCGAAGTGACTCAGAGGGAGGTTTCTTGCAACAGCAGAGGCCAGGTACAAATGTGGCCAGCCAGGGCCCACTACTGGAGGACGAGGAGGACGAGGATGAGGAGGAGGTGGAGGAGGATGAGGATGAAGCATGGTCACAGCGGGGTGGCACCCAACGCAGCTCGGGCCCATCACTGGTGCGTGGCTAAGGGGAAAGGCAGGACGATGACGATACGCCTCCCACAGAGGACAGCTTGTCCTTACCTCCGGGCAGCCTGGCACACATGAGCGACTACATGCTGCAGTGCCTGCGCAACGACAGCAGAGTTGCCCACATTTTAACGCGTGCGGACTACTGGGTTGCCACCCTGCTGGATCCACGCTACAAAGACAATGTGCCCACTTTACTTCCTGCATTGGAGCGTGATAGGAAGATGCGCGAGTACAAGCGTACGTTGGTAGACGCGCTACTGAGAGCATTCCCAAATGTCACAGGGGAACAAGTGGAAGCCCAAGGCCAAGGCAGAGGAGGAGCAAGAGGTCGCCAAGGCAGCTGTGTCACGGCCAGCTCCTCTGAGGGCAGGGTTAGCATGGCAGAGATGTGGAAAAGTTTTGTCAACACGCCACAGCTAACTGCACCACCACCTGATATGCAACGTGTTAGCAGGAGGCAACATTTCACTAACATGGTGGAACAGTATGTGTGCACACCCCTCCACGTACTGACTAATAGTGATGAGCGGGAGGTGCCATATTCGATTTCGCGATATTTCGCGAATATTCGAATGAATATTCGTGTTATATTCGTCGAAATCGAATATTCGTAATTATTCCAATTATCGCGAATAATATACGATTTTTTTATTTTTTTTTCGCGTATTGCGATTATTTATCTTGATAGTATAAGGCAACGTTCCTATGCTAATTGACTATGGCTAGGCTAATATGTGTATTTTACGAAATTTCGTGATTTGCTCTAACTTCGTCTCTTAGAATATTACGAATATTCTAAAAGACGAAGTTAGAGCAATATTACGAAATTTCGTAAAATACACATATAGATTGTAATTTAGCTAATATACTGCTATAATCCCTTTTTTTGCCTCTAATTTTTTTTTTGCCTCTTCTGAACTTAAGTTTTGTAAAATATGTACACTATTAAAAAATATTACTATAGCAGTATATTAGCTTAAATACAATCTATGTGTATTTTACGAAATTTCGTAATATTGCTCTAACTTCGTCTTTTAGAATATTCGTAATATTCTAAAAGACGAAGTTAGAGCAATATTAAGAACATTTGCAAAAGCCGAAATTGCGATGCGAGTAATATAACACGAAATAATCGCATGAAGATTTCAACTTAGCACTGCTATATTCCATATTCTAGCCTAATATGGAATATAGCTGTGCTAAGTTAGCACTGCTATATTCCATACTAGGCTAGAATATGGAATATAGCAGTGCTAAGTTGAAATCTTCATGCGATTATTTCGTATTATATTACTCGCATCGCAATTTCGGCTTTTGCAAATGTTCTTAATATTGCTCTAACTTCGTCTTTTAGAATATTACGAATATTCTAAAAGACGACGTTAGAGCAATATTACGAAATTTCTAAAAGACGAAGTTAGAGCAATATTACGAAATTTCGTAAAATACACATAGATTGTATTTAAGCTAATATACTGCTATAGTAATATTTTTTAACAGTGTACATATTTTACAAAACTTAAGTTCAGAAGAGGCAAAAAAAATTAGAGGAAAAAAAAAGGGATTATAGCACTATATAAGCTAAATTACAATCTATATGTGTATTTTACGAAATTTCGTAATATTGCTCTAACTTCGTCTTTTAGAATATTCGTAATATTCTAAAAGACGAAGTTAGAGCAATATTAAGAACATTTGCAAATTTCGCAAGTTGCGATGCGAGTAATATAACACGAAATAATCGCATGAAGATTTCAACTTACCACTGCTATATTCCATATTCTAGCCTAGTATGGAATACAGCAGTGCTAACTTAGCACAGCTATATTCCATATTAGGCTAGAATATGGAATATAGCAGTGCTAAATTGAAATCTTCATGCGATTATTTCGTGTTATATTACTCGCATCACAACTTGCGAAATTTCGTGAAATACACATATAGATTAGATTGTAATTTAGCTAATATGGAATATAGCAGTAAGTTGAAAACACCACTGACTGGAGCAGCCAGGAAGCCAGGAATCCAAAGGACAGGTAAGAACAACTTTAGAGAAGTGGGACAGAAAAAAAATATTATAATAATAAAAAAAAAACGAATATTCGAATTCGCGAATATATAGAACGATATTCCAAATATTCGCGAAATCTCGAAATTGCGATATTCGAGAAAAAAATTCGTAATTCGAATATTCGCGCTCAACACTACTGACTAATGGTTCGGCCCCATTCAACTTCTGGGTCTCTAAATTGTCCACGTGGCCAGAGCTAGCCTTTTATGCCTTGGAGGTGCTGGCCCGCCCGGCGGCCAGCGTTTTGTCTGAACGTGTATTCAGCACGGCAGGGGGCGTCATTACAGACAAACGCAGCCGCCTGTCTACAGCCAATGTGGACAAGCTGACGTTCATAAAAATGAACCAGGCATGGATCCCACAGGACCTGTCCATCCCTTGTGCAGATTAGACATTAACTACCTCCCCTTAACCATATATTATTGTACTCCAGGGCACTTCCTCATTCAATCCTATTTTTATTTTCATTTTACCATTATATTGCGAGGCTACCCAAAGTTGAATGAACCTTTCCTCTGTCTGGGTGCCGGGGCCTAAATATATGCCAATGGACTGTTCCAATGTTGGGTGACGTGAAGCCTGATTCTCTGCTATGACATGCAGACTAATTCTCTGCTGACATGAAGCCACATTCTCTAATACGGGACCTCACTCCTCTGCCTGGGTGCCTGGGCTTAAATATATGCCAATGGATTGTTTCAATGTTGGGTGACGTGAAGCCTGATTCTCTGCTATGACATGCAGACTTATTCTCTGCTGACATGAAGCCGGTGTCACGAGGGTGTCAAGAGCCACGTCTGACTCCGTTATACCCGGGGTCAGGAAGTCGCAGCGGGTGGCTGCGCGCTCTATGTCTAAAGATCACGTTGTTTCTTAGTGATTGTTTTCTGTGTTTGCCTTGCAATCCTTTTTGTCTCACTCAGGGATCCGTAGCTTCTCCTCCTCAGCTGTTTCTTTTCTGCCACTCCCAACCTCCTTATATTCTCCTCTCACACTTCTCTAGTTGCCAGTTATAGAGCTTCCTGCCTGGAGTTCTATACTGACCCACTGGAGCTGTGAATCCTGGTTGTTGTTCCAGAGTGCTACCCTCCAGATCCCTGTTGGGCTTTTTGTTTTCTCCTGTTGTCGCCCACCTGGGATTATATGTTTAGTCTGTATTGTCTGTCCTCCCCTTGGTGTTTTCCTTTAGAGCTAGTGGTGCGGACTAGTGTTCCCACCGCCCTGTTCACTATCCAGGGCTCATCTTAGGGAAAGCCAGGGTTTTAGGCACGTGATCGGCGTACGGGTGAGGAACCCGTCTAGGGACGTCAGGGCAGCCAGGTGCCAGCCGCAAGGTGAGTCAGGGGTCACCACCTTCCCTCTCACTTGGGCAGGGCCTTCCTCTTTCCCTCCCTCTGTGTCACGTATGTGATAGTCACGCCGATCGTGATATTATAACTGGCCCTTATTTTTTGGGAGAGAAAAAAAAAAATGGATCCTATTGCTGCTTTGGCAAAACAGCTTCAAGGCCTGTCTTTGGAGGTGGCAGGATTGAAGGCGTCTGTCCTCCAACAACAGCAGCAAATGCAGCAGACCGCAAGCCCAGCGGTTGCTATGGGTAACCAGGTTGTTACAGAACCCAAGGTTGTTCTTCCTGACAGATTTTCTGGGGGAAGGGACAAATTTGTGACGTTCCGTGAGGCCTGCAAATTATATTTTAAGCTGCGCCCTTACTCCTCAGGTAATGAAGAACAGCGGGTGGGGATTGTTATTTCCCTGCTTCAGGGGGACCCGCAATCCTAGGCGTTCTCGTTACCCCCTGGTTCCCAGGCTCTCCGGTCAGTGGAGGGATTTTTTGGGGCTTTGGGTCTCATATATGATGACCCTGACCGAGTCGCCCTGGCTGAGTCGAAGTTACGGAGACTCCTACAGGGAGATCGGCCAGCAGAGGAATATTGCTCAGAGTTCCGTAGGTGGGCTACGGATACTCAGTGGAACGACCCGGCTCTCAGGAGTCAGTTCTGCTCTGGGTTATCTGAAAGGGTTAAGGATGCGCTGGCGCTGTATGAGACCCCCCTTTCCCTTGATGCTGTTATGTCCCTCTCTATCAGAATAGATAGACGTCTTAGGGAGAGATCGAAAATTCCTGAGCAATTGGTAACCTCTCCCAAGCAGCAGTTAGTCTGTACTGACTTAGATGAGCCTATGCAGCTAGGAGGAACTTCTCGTCAGGTCCGTCCTCCTGAGGTTCGCCGTAGGTGGGGGGCTTGTTTTTTCTGTGGGGGGAGGGGTCATTTCATTAATGTCTGTCCCTCCTTTCTCAAAAATAAAAGACCGTCGGAAAACTACTAACCCCAGGCTGTGCGGAGGATGTCAGCCGGGGGGTATACGTTTCCTCCATACGAACATCTCAATTTGTGTTGCCAGCGGTTATTGTTTTTGGTGTTAAGACAGTGGAGCAGGGGTAAATTTGATAGATGCCCATTTTGCCCGCACTATGGGTTTGTCTCTCTGTACGCTGCAGAGACCTATTCCCATATTCGCTATTGATTCTGCTCCTCTGTCTCAGAGAAACCTCACTCACATTGTCCATAACTTACACCTTCGGGTAGGGGACCACCATAATGAGTGTCTTTCATGTTACGTTCTGGAGAGCCTTCCCTCTCCTGTGGTATTGGGTCTTCCCTGGTTGGTAGCGCACAATCCAGTGGTGGATTGGCAGGCCAGGGAGATATTGGAGTGGAGTGAGCATTGCAGAGAGAATTGCTTAAATAACAATTGCTTAATCGCCTCCATAGCTTCCCTACCTACATTTATTTCGGACTTTGAGGACGTTTTTTCTGAAAAGGGTTGTCAGAAGCTACCACCTCATCGTCCTTATGATTGCCCGGTTAACCTGATTCCCAGTGCAAAATTACCCAAGTCCAGGTTGTATAATCTTTCGGGTCCCGAGAGACAAGCCATGAAAGATTATATCTCCGAGAGTCTGGCTAAGGGACACATCAGACCCTCTTCTTCACCCGTGGCTGCAGGGTTTTTCTTTGTTAAAAAGAAAGATGGGGGCCTGCGTCCTTGCCTAGATTTCCGTGAGCTAAACCGGATAACCATCCGAGACCCATACCCTCTTCCTCTCATTCCTGACCTTTTTAATCAGATTGCGGGTGCTAGGTGGTTCTCCAAACTTGATCTTAGGGGGGCCTACAATCTGATTCGTATCAAGGAAGGGGATGAGTGGAAGACAGCTTTTAACACCCCTGAGGGGCATTATGAAAATTTAGTCATGCCTTTCGGTCTGACCAATGCCCCTGCTGTCTTCCAACATTTCGTTAATGATATTTTTAGTCATCTCATCGGCAGGTTTGTAGTCATATACCTAGATGATATCTTAATTTATTCGGCTGATCTGAAAACACATGAAGTACATGTCAGGCAAGTACTGCAGGTCCTACGGACGAATAAATTATATGCGAAAATTGAAAAATGTGTCTTCGCCGTTCAGGAAATACAGTTCCTGGGATATCTATTATCTGCTTCAGGTTTCCGTATGGATCCTAGGAAGGTCCAGGCAATTTTAGATTGGGATCTTCCTGAGAACCTTAATGCTCTACAACGGTTTTTGGGTTTTGCAAATTTCTATAGAAAGTTCATTAAAAATTATTCAGTGATCGTTAAACCCCTTACTGACATGACTAGGAAGGGGACTGATTTTTCTAAATGGTCTGACGCCGCTAAAACTGCATTTTCCTCTCTAAAAGAGAGATTTACCTCGGCACCTGTTCTAATTCAACCTGATGTCTCCCAGCCTTTTATTGTTGAAGTAGATGCGTCAGAGGTGGGAGTGGGGGCTGTATTGTCTCAGGGTCCGTCTCCTGGCAAATGGCGTCCTTGCGCTTTCTTTTCCAAAAAGTTATCTACAGCAGAAAAGAACTATGATATTTGAAATAGGGAACTGTTGGCGATTAAACTGGCGTTTGAAGAGTGGCGTCACTTCTTAGAGGGAGCAATCCACCCCGTCACGGTGATTACGGATCACAAAAACCTTCTGTACCTAGAATCGGCTAAGCGTCTCACCCCTAGACAAGCTAGGTGGTCGCTATTCTTTACCAGATTTAACTTTGTAATCACCTATCGTCCTGGGGCAAAAAATACCAAGGCAGACGCATTATCTCGTAGTTTCCCTGGAGGGGGTAATGTTAGTGATCCGGTACCTATTTTACAAAGAGGAGTGGTTGTCTCTGCTGTACACTCTGTTCTAGAGGGAAAGGTGTTAGAGGCCCAGGGGGACGCCCCGGCCTCTTGCCCCTCAGAGAAATTGTTTGTACCGTTAAACCTGCGTCTTGAATTATTAAAAGAACATCATAATTCGGCACTTGCTGGGCACCCGGGTAGTAAAGCAACCTTGGAGCTATTGTCTCGTCGTTTTTGGTGGCCAAGGTTGCGTCAGGATGTAATGGATTTCGTGTCTACTTGTTCTACTTATGCACGCGCGAAAGTCTCTCATACACGTCCAGCAGGGTCTTTATTGCCACTTTTCATCCCCAATAGGCCATGGACACATCTGTCAATGGATTTCATCACTGACTTACCATTGTCTGCGGGTAAAACAGTTATCTTGGTAGTAGTAGACAGGTTTAGCAAAATGGTACACTTTATTGCGCTACCTGCACTTCCTAATGCTAAGACTCTTGCTCAGGTGTTTATCAGTGAAATCGTGAAGCTTCACGGGGTCCCTTCCGATGTGGTTTCGGATCGGGGAACCCAGTTTATTTCTAAGTTTTGGAAAGCTTTTTGTTCCCGTTTGGGGGTACACTTGTCCTTTTCCTCAGCTTTCCATCCTCAGTCGAATGGGCAGACTGAGCGTACCAACCAAAACCTAGAAACATATTTAAGGTGTTTTGTGTCTGAAAACCAAGAGGTGTGGTCATCATATTTACCGTTAGCCGAGTTTGCCATAAATAATCGCTGTCAGGAATCCACTGGCAAGTCACCATTTCTTGGTGCATACGGTTTTCATCCCCAATTTTGTACTTTCAAAGAGGGGGGGTCTTCTGGGGTTCCCGAAGAGGAACGGTTTTCTTCATCTCTTTCATCGGTATGGCAGAAGGTGCAAGCTAACTTGAAAAATATGAGTGGTAAATATAAATGCATGGCCGATAAGAAACGGTCGCCAGGTCCGGACCTAGGAGTGAATGACTATGTGTGGTTGTCTACTAGGAATATTAAGTTGAAGGTTCCCTCTTGGAAACTGGGCCCTAGGTTCATTGGTCCTTATAAAATAGTAGCCGTCATTAACCCTGTGACTTTTCGCCTGGAGCTACCTCAGACTTTTAAGATCCATAACGTCTTCCATAAGTCGTTACTCAAGAAGAACCATCACTGCTGCCACCTCCTCCTGTTATTGTGGAGGGTAATCTGGAGTTTCAAATATCCAGAATTGTTGATTCTCGTCGGATCCGCCGCTCTCTTCAGTATCTGGTGCATTGGAGGGGTTACGGTCCCGAGGAAAGAATGTGGGTTCCAGCGTCAGAGGTAAACGCCAACAGGTTAATTCAGGCTTTCCATCCTGAGAGACCTGGTCCTGAGTGTCCGGAGGCCCCTCGTGAAAGGGGGGGGTACTGTCACGAGGGTGTCAAGAGCCACGTCTGACTCCGTTATACCCGGGGTCAGGAAGTCGCAGCGGGTGGCTGCGCGCTCTATGTCTAAAGATCACATTGTTTCTTAGTGATTGTTTTCTGTGTTTGCCTTGCAATCCTTTTTGTCTCACTCAGGGATCTGTAGCTTCTCCTCCTCAGCTGTTTCTTGTCTGCCACTCCCAACCTCCTTATATTCTCCTCTCACACTTCTCTAGTTGCCAGTTATAGAGCTTCCTGCCTGGACTTCTATACTGACCCACTGGAGCTGTGAATCCTGGTTGTTGTTCCAGAGTGCTACCCTCCGGATCCCTGTTGGGCTTTTTGTTGTCTCCTGTTGTCGCCCACCTGGGATTATATGTTTAGTCTGTATTGTCTGTCCTCCCCTTGGTGTTTTCCTTTAGAGCTAGTGGTGCGGACTAGTGTTCCCACCGCCCTGTTCACTATCTAGGGCTCATCTTAGGGAAAGCCAGGGTTTTAGGCACGTGATCGGCGTACGGGTGAGGAACCCGTCTAGGGACGTCAGGGCAGCCAGGTGCCAGCCTCAAGGTGAGTCAGGGGTCACCACCTTCCCTCTCACTTGGGCAGGGCCTTCCTCTTTCCCTCCCTCTGTGTCACGTATGTGATAGTCACGCCGATCGTGATAGCCGGATTCTCTGTTACGGGACCTCTCTCCTCTGCCTGGGTGCTGGGCCTAAATATATGACAATGGACTGTTGCACTGGTGGCTGACATGAAGCCTGATTCTCTGCTATGACATGCAAACTGATTCTCTGCTGACATGAAGACAGATTCTTTGTTACGGGACCTCTCTTCTCTGCCTGGGTGCTGGGCCTAAATATCTGACAATGGACTGTTGCAGTGGTGGCTGACGTGAAGCCTGATTCTCTGCTATGACATGCAGACTGATTCTCTACTGACATGAAGACACATTCTCTGTTACGGGACCTCTCTCCTCTGCCTGGGTGCTGGGCCTAAATATATGACAATGGACTGTTGCCGTGGTGGCTGACGTGAAGCCTGATTCTCTGCTATGACATGCAAACTGATTCTCTGCTGACATGAAGACAGATTCTCTGTTACGGGACCTCTCTCCTCTGCCTGGGTGCCTGGGCCTAAATATATGCCAATGGACTGTTCCAATGTTGGGTGACGTGAAGCCTGATTCTCTGCTATGACATGCAGACTAATTCTCTGCTGACATGAAATCAGATTCTCTGTTACGGGACCTCTCTCCTCTGCCTGGGTGCTGGGCCTAAATATCTGACAATGGACTGTTGCAGTGGTGGCTGACGTGAAGCCTGATTCTCTGCTATGACATGCAGACTGATTCTCTGCTGACATGAAGCCAGATTCTCTGTTACGGGACCTCTCTCCTCTGCCTGGGTGCCTTGGCTTAAATATATGCCAATGGACTGTTCCAATGTTGGGTGACGTGAAGCCTGATTCTCTGCTATGACATGCAGACTGATTCTCTGCTGAGATGAAGCCAGATTCTCTGTTACGGGACCTCTCTCCTCTGCCTGGGTGCTGGGCCTAAATATATGACAATGGACTGTTGCAGTGGTGGCTGACGTGAAGCCTGATTCTCTGCTATGACATGCAGACTGATTCTCTGCTGACATGAAGACAGATTCTCTGTTACGGGACTTCTCTACTCTGCCTGTGTGCTGGGCCTAAATATATGACAATGGACTGTTGCAGTGGTGGCTGACGTGAAGCCTGATTCTCTGCTATGACATGCAGACTAATTCTCTGCTGACATGAAGACAGATTCTCTGTTACGGGACCTCTCTCCTCTGCCTGTGTGCTGGGCCTAAATATATGACAATGGACTGTTGCAGTGGTGGCTGACGTGAAGCCTGATTCTCTGCTATGACATGCAGACTGATTCTCTGCTGACAAGAAGCCAGATCCTCTGTTACGGAACCTCTCTCCTCTGCCTGTGTGCTGGGCCTAAATATATGCCAATGGACTGTTGCAGTGGTGGCTGACGTGAAGCCTGATTCTCTGCTATGACATGCAGACTGATTCTCTGCTGAAATGAAGACAGATTCTCTGTTACGGGACCTCTCTCCTCTGCCTGGGTGCTGGGCCTAAATATATGCCAATGGACTGTTGCAGTAGTGGCTGACGTGAAGCCTGATTCTCTGCTATGACATGCAGACTGATTCTCTGCTGACATGAAGCCAGATCCTCTGTTACGGGACCTCTCTCCTCTGCCTGGGTGCTGGGCCTAAATATATGCCAATGGACTGTTGCAGTGGTGGCTGACGTGAAGCCTGATTCTCTGCTATGACATGCAGACTGATTCTCTGCTGACATGAAGACAGATTCTCTGTTACGGGACCTCTCTCCTCTGCCTGGGTGCTGGGCCTAAATATCTGACAATGGACTGTTGCAGTGGTGGCTGACGTGAAGCCTGATTCTCTGCTATGACATGCAGACTGATTCTCTGCTGACATGAAGCCAGATCCTCTGTTACGGGACCTCTCTCCTCTGCCTGGGTGCTGGGCCTAAATATATGCCAATGGACTGTTGCAGTGGTGGCTGACGTGAAGCCTGATTCTCTGCTATGACATGCAGACTGATTCTCTGCTGACATGAAGACAGATTCTCTGTTACGGGACCTCTCTTCTCTGCCTGGGTGCTGGGCCTAAATATATGACAATGGACTGTTGCAGTGGTGGCTGACGTGAAGCCTGATTCTCTGCTATGACATGCAGACTGATTCTCTGCTGACATGAAGACAGATTCTCTGTTACGGGACCTCTCTCCTCTGCCTGGGTGCTGGGCCTAAATATATGACAATGGACTGTTTCAGTGGTGGCTGACGTGAAGCCTGTTTATCTGCTATGACATGCAGACTGATTCTCTGCTGACATGAAGCCAGATCCTCTGTTACGGGACCTCTCTCCTCTGCCTGTGTGCTGGGCCTAAATATATGCCAATGGACTGTTGCAGTGGTGGCTGACGTGAAGCCTGATTCTCTGCTATGACATGCAGACTGATTCTCTGCTGACATGAAGCCAGATCCTCTGTTACGGGACCTCTCTCCTCTGCCTGTGTGCTGGGCCTAAATATATGCCAATGGACTGTTGCAGTGGTGGCTGACGTGAAGCCTGATTCTCTGCTATGACATGCAGACTGATTCTCTGCTGACATGAAGACAGATTCTCTGTTACGGGACCTCTCTCCTCTGCCTGGGTGCTGGGCCTAAATATATGACAATGGACTGTTGCAGTGGTGGCTGACGTGAAGCCTGATTCTCTGCTATGACATGCAGACTGATTCTCTGCTGACATGAAGCCATATCCTCTGTTACGGGACCTCTCTCCTCTGCCTGGGTGCTGGGCCTAAATATATGCCAATGGACTGTTGCAGTGGTGGCTGACGTGAAGCCTGATTCTCTGCTATGACATGCAGTCTGATTCTCTGCTGACATGAAGACAGATTCTCTGTTACGGGACCTCTCTCCTCTGCCTGGGTGCTGGGCCTAAATATCTGACAATGGACTGTTGCAGTAGTGGCTGACGTGAAGCCTGATTCTCTGCTATGACATGCAGACTGATTCTCTGCTGACATGAAGCCAGATCCTCTGTTACGGGACCTCTCTCCTCTGCCTGGGTGCTGGGCCTAAATATATGCCAATGGACTGTTGCAGTGGTGGCTGACGTGAAGCCTGATTCTCTGCTATGACATGCAGACTGATTCTCTGCTGACATGAAGACAGATTCTCTGTTACGGGACCTCTCTCCTCTGCCTGTGTGGTGGGCCTAAATATATGCCAATGGACTGTTGCAGTGGTGGCTGACGTGAAGCCTGATTCTCTGCTATGACATGCAGACTGATTCTCTGCTGACATGAAGACAGATTCTCTGTTACGGGACCTCTCTCCTCTGCCTGGGTGCTGGGCCTAAATATATGACAATGGACTGTTGCAGTGGTGGCTGACGTGAAGCCTGATTCTCTGCTATGACATGCAGACTGATTCTCTGCTGACATGAAGCCAGATCCTCTGTTACGGGACCTCTCTCCTCTGCCTGGGTGCTGGGCCTAAATATATGCCAATGGACTGTTGCAGTGGTGGCTGACGTGAAGCCTGATTCTCTGCTATGACATGCAGACTGATTCTCTGCTGACATGAAGACAGATTCTCTGTTACGGGACCTCTCTCCTCTGCCTAGGTGCTGGGCCTAAATATCTGACAATGGACTGTTGCAGTGGTGGCTGACGTGAAGCCTGATTCTCTGCTATGACATGCAGACTGATTCTCTGCTGACATGAAGCCAGATCCTCTGTTACGGGACCTCTCTCCTCTGCCTGGGTGCTGGGCCTAAATATATGCCAATGGACTGTTGCAGTGGTGGCTGACGTGAAGCCTGATTCTCTGCTATGACATGCAGACTGATTCTCTGCTGACATGAAGACAGATTCTCTGTTACGGGACCTCTCTCCTCTGCCTGGGTGCTGGGCCTAAATATATGACAATGGACTGCTGCAGTGGTGGCTGACGTGAAGCCTGTTTATCTGCTATGACATGCAGACTGATTCTCTGCTGACATGAAGCCAGATCCTGTGTTACGGGACCTCTCTCCTCTGCCTGTGTGCTGGGCCTAAATATATGCCAATGTACTGTTGCAGTGGTGGCTGACGTGAAGCCTGATTCTCTGCTATGACATGCAGACTGATTCTCTGCTGACATGAAGACAGATTCTCTGTTACGGGACCTCTCTCCTCTGCCTGGGTGCTGGGCCTAAATATATGACAATAGACTGTTGCAGTTGTGGCTGACGTGAAGCCTGATTCTCTGCTATGACATGCAGACTGATTCTCTGCTGACATGAAGCCAGATTCTTTGTTACGGGACCTCTCTCCTCTGCCTGGGTGCCGGGGCCTAAATATCTGAGATTGGACTGTTCCAGTGGTGGGTGACGTGAAGCCAGATTCTCTGCTATGGGACCTCTCTCCAATTGATATTGGTTAATTTTTATTTATTTTATTTTTATTTTAATTCATTTCCCTATCCACATTTGTTTGCATGGGATTTACCTACATGTTGCTGCCTTTTGCAGCCATCTAGCCCTTTCCTGGGCTGTTTTACAGCCTTTTTAGTACCGAAAAGTTCGGGTCCCCATTGACTTCAATGGGGTTCGGGTTCGGGACGAAGTTCGGATCGGGTTCGGATTCCGAACCCGAACATTTCCGGGAAGTTCGGCCGAACTTCTCGAACCCGAACATCCAGGTGTCCGCTCAACTCTAGTCATAACACTAAACAGAAATGAGGGTCCATTCTTAGGGTTGGTCGATGGCTCAGAGGTTGGAGCCCCACAGATCAAAAAGTGATGACAAATCCTAGCAATATGAGTTCACTTTATCAGATGGGAATAGCCCTTTAATATAAGGAATATTTGGGGAGTTCAGCATCCTACATACTGTTGTGACACATAGTTTTTTCTATGGCAACAAGAGTGTAGCCATTAGGCACTAGGGTAACACATCTCCATAGCTGCTTCTTTATAAAATGAACAAGTTACTGTTTACCTTATTTTTACCTCTACATTTTCCTTAAATCACTTGTATTTTGTCAAACGTATCCAGTTTCTGTGAAATTTTCTAAAAATTCTTGGTTATTCCAGTTATTTGAGTTAGTGATCCATCGCTCCAGTTAGATCATTTGCCTTACTAAACAAAATTTCTTAATAACATTGTGTTTGTGTAAAGGATATATTACATATAATTTCTTACCCTTACTAGTCTTTTGGATACAATATGCATTATTATAAACACAAATGTTTTTATCAGTTATATAAACTAAGGCTACTTTCACACTCGCGTTTTGTGCGGATCCATCATGGACGGATCCGTTCAGATAATATAACCGTGTGCATCCGTTCAGAATGGATCAGTTTGTATTATCTTTAACATAGCTAAGACGGATCCGTCTTGAACACCATTGAAAGTCAATGGAGGACCGATCTGTTTTCTACTGTGCCAGGTTGTGTCAGTGAAAACGGATCCGTCCCCGTTATGACAATGTCAATGTTATTTGAAATGATTGCCACACCAGACTAAGAATAGAAAATGTCTGTGGACAAACTTTAAACACATTCATAGAAACTAGGACAAATCCTATAAAGCAGGCATTAATATTTATAACGTCAAATGCAAAGTATGGAATTAAGGTCCCTCAGGAATAGTGCTGTAACAAACATCTCACATTTTATTCAGTGTTTATACTTACATAGAAATTTATTTAGACATGCCTTGAATGAAAACTAATCTGTCCTATGACAATTGCTTATGGAAGTGTATAAAATAAGAAAAAAGACATATCTTGCTTGTAAACAATAAGTATAATCACTAGTGTTGGGCGAGCATGCTCAGCCAAACACTTTTAACTCGAGTCTCCTTCCCACACGTTTGTTGGCTGCTACGCAGCCATGTTGGCTACTGGCATTACAGTGATTGGCTGGCCGGAATGAGTCATCAGGTGCTATATAGCACCCAATGACACGTGGTTCCGCTCAGTCTTAGTCAGGGAGAGCTGCAGCAGAAGGGACAGACAGTGTAGGGACTGGAATTGGTTTGTTTGTAAGGCAGGTTTTAATGGTGAAAGGTGTTAGAGACCCAAAGTCCTTTTAAGGACTATTGTTTTATCTGGCTGCCATATATATTATTAGTATAACTAGGGTAAAGGACGGCTCACTTTCTGGCTCAAGATGGCAAGGTGCACCACACTGATGTCGTACCCTGATCACCAAAAGAAACAATTGTAATATGGAAAGGGTGGGCACTCTTATAGCTGGACCACAAAGTTGGCAAACGACACTAGTTTATTGATGGCAGTATATATACACACAATAGTCACCATATAAATATATAATAAATTGCAACCTAAAAATATATATTATATATAAAATAGAATGTTAAAAGGTATATAATAAATTAATAATGGCAATCCCTGGTCTAGTTAGTATAAGACTGTGGAGGCTAGATAGTGATATCAGGCTGACCAGGTTAAATACAGGCTGGCAAACTAGCTGGACTGAATTAGTTACAGCAGTGGCCAGTGCCAAGTAGGTCTCCGCAAATAGAGTATAATTGCATAAAGAAATACAGTGAAACAATGTATAATTATGTGTGACAAGTGATAGCAAAAACAGTGAATCGATAATCACAATAAATAAATGGCAAAAAGTGAATAGGATAGCTTGGGTATCAAAAATAGCAGTGCTCAAACCGTGATATTAGTTAAAACCATGTAAGATTATACAGTGTCTCCGGAGACCTGGCAATGGTAGTGAACGATCTTTCTCCCTAAATGCTCTGTTATAAAGTATGAGAATGACTCCTGGAGACTGCCTTGATACTTTGGTATTAAATCCGGAGAGTAAAAAATTACAGTCCAGCAGATATCTGGTTAAGTCAACTTTAAACTTCAGCGGCAGCAGTGCGATATGTTCGCATTAGAATCGTTATGTAGCGGTAACATACGCATATGGTGATAATTAGTGTTACTCACGTACAGTCCTGTTATTCGCACCGTGGCGTCCCACGTGGTGTAAATTCAGGGTGAAGTTTATCTTTGGGCAGCAAGTTGAAAAGCTGCCTGTTGAGTACAGGTCCTGTACAAGTTAGTCTTGTGGTTTTGCAGATCCAGCTTTGAATGAGAGCGCTTAATCCATCGCGCTGAAGGCTCACACCGGGTCTCCTTGATTGAGGTAGGTGTTCTGCCTGTCTTGTGGAAGAACAAATGCTTCGGTCTCACCCACAAACAGCTGCTATGTCCAAAAGGGCCGCAATTCGTTGATCTCAAAAAGCGCTTTCTTAGTCCCGCACAAATGATCGGACTATAAAATAAGCCGGTTTTTAGTCAGGTCCAAATTCCTCTACGCCAGGCACGTTTCGAAGGTTATCCACCTTCTTCCTCAGTGGCTCAGTTGGATCTGACTAGTTTGCCGACTATTTATTTGTTTTGGCTCCTCAGGAGACTCTCTAGTAAACCCAAAATGGATCTAGAAGATCAGGATCTCATAATGTGATTTTCCATATGTTGCGGTACATCTACAGTTTTTTTATACATATATGCGCTTTTTTTATGGTATGAAATCTTGAGTTAACCAGCAACAGTAATCATGTCTCATTTTGGAATCAAATGACATAGTGTCTTATTCAAGAGCATATTTCGGTGTTTGCCATTAAATTCATACAGTCTAGTGCAGTCTATAAAATATGTTTGCCAAAGTCTGGGGCATAAAAAATAAAAATAAAAATAGAGATAAGAAAAACCCATAGCATCTTTAAACATTCTTAATATGCACTTCTAATGGGTAGTAATGTTATACTTCCTTATATATAAAAAAAAAAGATCAAAAGTCTATAATATATTTATTAGTATATTAAAATAATTGAAGATTTTCCTAGTTTCAACGAAGGAAAATATAGATTTTATGAAAGACAGGAGACGAACATTATGCATAATCTTTCTTTTTTACTCCCAGCAGCAAAATAGTTAACAATGTAAACATAGAACATTTTTTATAAAATATGTAAATGAGCCTCTAGGACTATCCAATGAACAGCCAACAAAGGTTATATAAGGTTTAGCCCCACATAAAAACGTCCTTCTTTCTTGATGATGTGATGAAGGATAACTGGAACTTGGTACGATAAACATCCATTATAAATACAGGCGTTGGAAATTAAATCTGGATTTGATGATCCACCAAGAATCGCACCATCTTGAATATAATCGGTGTATTAAACTGAAAGGAAAGAGAAATGTAGATAATAAGGGTTGGGTCAAAAGGGTGGGATAATGTTCGTCTCCTGTCTTTCATAAAATCTATATTTTCCTTCGTTGAAACTAGGAAAATCTTCAATTTTAATTCAAGACAGGAGACTCCATTATGCAAGTTCAAAGCTTAATTTTAGATATGAATGTAAAGCATAATATCACAACATTGTTACTGGTTATTAAATAATACCATGGAAACATGTGCTTCAGGTCTGAAATAAAAGTTTTTAAAAGTTGATTCGGAAGACCAATTAGCTGCTTTTAAGATGTCTGATAGAGATCCTCCAGCTTGTCTAACTTTAGTAGACATAGCTCCTCTAGAGGAGTGTGCTCCAAAGAGTGAGGTATCAACTCCAGCTAAAGACATAGTTTGAGATACCCATCTAGCCAGGGTTGCTGATGACACTGGTAAGTGAGGTTTGCAATAAGAAATAAGGAGTTGAGATACCGATGGATTCCTGAGTGGTAAGGTTTTTAGTTCATAGGATTGTAAACACCTAACTACACAAAGTTTTTCTTGTAAAGGGAACGCAGGGTAGAAAACCGATGAGATATTGGTTTTTGTACGACGTACAATAGAGAATTGGATGCCTTGTGGTAGAAACTGTCTATGGGATATATCCAAAGATTTGACATCTGATACTCGTTTAAATGAAATAAGGCATAATAACATGGTTAGTTTAAATGACAACAATTTCAACGGAAGAAGATCATTATCCTCCCAATTTAGGAACAAATTGAAAACCAAATTTACGTCCCAAGTAGAATTATATTTGGGCATGGGAGGTCTTCGAAATCTAATACCCTTCATGAGTTTGCAAACTAAAGGTTGTTTGCCTACTGGTAGAGTTTGGATAGGGGAATGATAAAAGGAAATGGCCGATCGGTAAACGTTAATCGTTCTATATGCTTTTCCTGCGTCAAAAGAATCAGACAGGAAATTTATAATCTGATTTAAAGGTGCACATACGGGATCCAATGACCGTTGACTGCACCAATTAGACCAAATCTTCCAGGCTGATCTGTAAGAAGATCGGGTGCCTGGAGCCCAGGCGTCAGAAAGAATGTCGTTAGCTGATCGTGAAATTTCAAAATCAATTCCTGACGACCGGAAATTAACCAGGCTACTAAGGCTAGATGGTTCGATAGAATTAACGGATGTTGTTGTCCTGCTGGATTTAGAAGGATCGAGGAATGAATGGGAAGGATGCGTGGGTAATCTATCGTCATTGCCAGTATCTGGGGAAACCATGTTTGAGTTGTCCAGAGTGGGGTTATCAGAACCAGAGTTGATTGTTGTGACATGGTTAGAAGAAGAATCCTCGGAATGAGATTGAAAGGAGGGAAAGCATATAACCTCTTCTCGGGCCATATCTGAGATAGAGCGTCGGTTCCTAACGATTCCGAATCCGGGCGCCAACTGAAAAAACGAGGAAGTTGACGATTGAGTCGAGAGGCAAAAAGATCCAGGTACATTGGACCCCAAAGTGAATCGATCTGATGAAAGATGTTGGGATCTAATCTCCAATCGCTGGAATCTGTGAGAAATCGGGAATTCCAATCTGCAATGGTATTGGATAAGCCCGGAAGGTATTCTGCCTTCAGAGTGATATGTTTGTCTAGGCAGAAATGCCAAAAAGTTTTGGCAATGTTGGCTAACGTCTCTGATCTGGTTCCTCCCAAGCGGTTGATGTATTGTACCGCCGCTATATTGTCCATCCGAAGAAGGACACAACAATTGGATATTTGTTTTGTAAAACTCTTGAGGGCAAAAGAGCCTGCCAAAAGTTCTAAACAGTTGATATGAAGGGAAGACTCTTTTTCGGACCATTTCCCTCCTGTGGAAAGGGAGCCACACCGAGCACCCCAACCCAGTAGACTGGCGTCCGACTCGATAACTATATCTGGGACAGAATTGAATATAGTTTTCCCATTCCAGTCTTGGATATGTTGTAGCCACCAAATTAACTCCTCCCTGGTGTCCGGGGTTAGGATTACTTCGTCCGAGTAACCTAATCCTTCCCTTAAATGTTGTGTTTTTAAACGTTGGAGAGCCCTGTAATGTAAGGGAGCAGGAAAAATTGCTTGGATTGAGGCTGAGAGTAGGCCTACAATCCGTGCTATTGTCCTCAGAGATACTAAATTCTTGTTGAGGACAGATCAGATTTCTTTCCTGATAGTCTTCAATTTCCTGGATGGAAGACTCAGAGTAGCAGATTGAGTATCTACCAGGAAGCCCAAAAATTCCACCTGTTTTGATGGAATTAATTTGGATTTTTCGTAGTTGACTAGGAATCCCAAATTGGTCAAAAGAGTTAGTGCCCAATGGATATGAAGGTGAATTATTGAAAGAGATTGAGCCATGATAAGAATATTGTCTAAATAAATGATGAGGCGTACACCTCTTGTCCGAAGGATTGCCACCACTGGTTTTAATAGTTTTGTGAAACACCAAGGAGCTGAAGCCAATCCGAATGGTAGGCTGGTGAATTGATATTTGTGACCCTTCCATAGAAACTGGAGGTAAGGTTGAGACATCGGATGCATAGGCACCGTGAGATAGGCGTCTTTCAGATCTGTTTTTGCGAGCCAATCTTCTTGTAGGAGTAGGTCTCTCAGTAAATGGATACCCTCCATTTTGAAATGTCTGTAGACGACATAATTGTTGAGGGTTTTCAGATTGATTACAGGTCTGTGACCTCCATCCCTCTTTTTCACTAAGAAGAGATTGCTCAAAAAACCCGGAGATTGTACAGGTATTTTTATTAAAGCGCCTTTGGAACATAGTTCCTTGATTTCTAAATGTATCAGATTTTGATCTGTCTGGGAAAATGTGATCGGATGTGGTAACTGAGTTTGAATTGGTTTGTAGCCAAAGTCTATTTGGTAGCCTCTTACGGTGTTTAATATCCATGCGTCTGTTGAAATCATAGCCCAGACGTGGATAAAATGTTTTATCCGACCTCCTAAGGGAATGTGGGAAGAAAATGGAAAGAGATTTCTTACCTGCAGAGGGTCTTGATCTCGGGAATCCTCTATTTCCTCTCGCACGCCATGGTCTTCCTCTTGTAGGGAAGAATGGAGTGGTATTGTAGGAGGTGGATGGGTAATTAGTATATTCTTGTTGTGGGGAGGGGCCTTTAAAGAATTGTCTGTCGTGGGATCCTCGGCTGGGAAACCGGCCCTTTCGTCTCCCAGCCCTTCCAAAAACACGCCCTTGGAAGACTCTTTTTAAAGAATTCTGGGCCTTATCAAGTGATGAAAATAGCCCCACATACTTGTTAATATCTTTAACAAAATAATCACCGAAGAGTAACCCATCGGCGGATGGATTATTATCCGGGTCATTATGCACCGTGGCAAGGTGCGTCAATTGTGGATCTAACCTCATAAGAATAGACCTCTTTCTTTCAGTGCATATGGTCGCATTTGTATTACCTAATAGACATATTGCCCTTTGTGACCATCCTTTTAGGACCGATAAATCCACAGGTTTGTCTGAAGTGGAAGCCTGTTCAGTCAAATCTAATATTTTTGTCAAAGGACCGACCATGTCTAGTAATCTATCTTGGATCGTCCTAAAGGAACGATCTACTCCTTTTTTGGGATTTTTCCCTGATTTTGACAAATATTTTACCAAAGCTGGATCAATTTCAGGCGTATCTGAAATTTTATGTGGGAGAGTGGGTCTAGGGCATTCAGCTCGTAGTTTGTTTCTTGCTGAATTTTCTAGTGGCTTTTTGAGCCAAGAAGACACAAATTTAGACACCTGGGGTAATGGTACCCATTCTCCTGACCTGGGATGCTTAATCATTCCAGGGTCAAAGAAAGGTACCCCTGATCCATCCAAAATAACGGATGAAGAAAGATTTCCTTCTTTCAGGTTTGTCTCTTCCTCATCAGAAATGTCTTCATATAGAGATATTATATCACTAGAATTATCATCTTCATTAGAGGATTCAGGAGGGGAAGAGTTAAATGAGTCTGGCTTAACTCTTAAAGCCTTAGATGCCCGCTTTGTGACTTCAACCTCAGGGGCAGAGGGTGCAATATTAACTGCTTTAGCAGCGGTAACTGTGCTTTTTGAAAAAGCTCTAGATTTTTCCTGATCCCATTTATCCTGTGTTTTTTGTAACTTTTTAGGAGTGGGATCGGTAGAAAATCGCCTTTTACAGGCTGATTTACCCCTCTTAAAACCATCCGCAAGGCGGGAAGAGGATTCCTCCGTAGACCAGAATTGGTCGGACGGGGTAACAGGGTCATTTGGTTTTTGCAAGGTCTGCGCATTAGTCATAGCCATGGTCACAGATTGTGTAATGATACTTTGCAATGATGACATGGCTGTGTCGACTGCACATTTTACAGATCTAGAAACTGTTTCATTGACCATGGATTGGAGGAGATCTTCCTCCACAATAAGTGAACCTGGGGTTCCAGGAATATTTTTATGATTTTCAGCGGACATGTTGGCTGATAATATATACGGTATATAACCAATTAAGGAAAAATGCTGAAATTGTAAGGGATTGTAAAATATCACCATATACACCAATATAAAGAAATTGTAATGAAGAACAGTATATGTAAAGGATATTATCAAAACTATCACTAAGCAGAGGATAAGGAATGAAATTAGCTAGCAGTTTTCTTCTGAGACGAAACCAGCAACAGATGCTATCTCTGAATGAGGAGAAAAGGGCGGGCAAGGCTGATGACCAGCTGCACATGCGCACTGGGGATCTGGTGCTGAGGTAAAGTGAAAGTAAACAGTGACAGGACTACTACAGGTAAGTCAGCATAGAGGAAAATAGTGGTGCAAATGCAAAGCAGGCAATAACTCTAATCAGGGGGAACTGAATGCAGGAGAAAACACATTAATATGTGAGTGTACCCAAATTTTTATGAAAAATAATCACATGCAGCATAGCATTTTGGTAAAACCACAAAACAAGTGGCAACATACGTTGTCCACAACCATATAGAAGAATAAATAATCAATAATAGAAATATTTATAATAAGTATATAAAATAATCTATATAATTATATTTATATGACAAAAGAACTTCAATACATATCTTTCTGGGAGCAGCAAGAAAGAAGGACGTTTTTATGTGGGGCTAAACCTTATATAACCTTTGTTGGCTGTTCATTGGATAGTCCTAGAGGCTCATTTACATATTTTATAAAAAATGTTCTATGTTTACATTGTTAACTATTTTGCTGCTGGGAGTAAAAAAGAAAGATTATGCATAATGGAGTCTCCTGTCTTGAATTAAAATTAAAATTATATTAGATCTAGAACTGGCATCTGTATTGGATATAAAATGTACATATATAACATATATAAGTAAATGGACATTCCAGGGTATATGCCTATATATGGATATATAGAATGACTTTGAGAATGGCACAGAGACAATTCCATACAGAGGATTCCAATGGGGGTCATCACTTTGGATGGTTCGGGTAGGTAGAAGGTGTGGGTTCATTTGGCAGGGGGGTGTACCTAGCCTCCACACTTTCCTGGAAGAAATCAATATGAATTAATATAATCTCAATTTCTCCTCTAACATAAATCAAGAATATACAGAATTTTTAGATTTACGGATTACCACTCAGAATGACCATTATGTTTGTACTACCTTTCAGAAAAAGGTGGCTAAGAATAGCCTCGTCCTCTTTTCCAGCTGTCATCTGCCTTCCTGGCTATTGAATATACCTACCGGTCAGTTCCGCAGAATTAAAAGGAACTGCACAAGCCAGGTGGAATTTGAGGGTGAGGCTATTATTATGAAGAAAAATTTTTGGGCGAAAGACTATCCAGAGAAGGTAGTCGATAATGCTCTGCAAAAAGTCAGAATGATGGATAGGAAACATTTTTTTGAAACTAACCAAAAGAAGGTGGACAAGTCTATCAATGATAATAAATTCCGTATAATACTGCCTTATAATGCACAACACAAGAAAATTGAGCAAAGCATTAAAAACCATTGTCATTTAATCCAGAAGGATAAAATTATAGGCCCCTTGATTACTCCAATACCGGAGATAATCTATACGAAGGCCCCTAATCTGGGTCTAAAAATAGCACCATCTATCAAAAAGCAGATAAGAGAAACCGGATCCATCAACAAATGGTTAAAAAGGAGTGGGTTCTACAGATGTGGGTGCTGCATTAACTGTAGGAATACGTCTTTTGCAAAAAAGACTACATGAGTGAGCTCAACACAAAACACCTTTTCAGTTGAGATAAAGAATCTCCTGACATGCAATAGCTCAAACGTCATTTATATTATTGAATGCCCATGTGCGAAACAGTATATTGGCAGGACTAAAAGACCTCTAAAAATAAGGATAGCAGAACATATCAACAATATCAAAAAAGGTTACGAAAAACATGTACTATCCAAGCATTTTAAATTGATACATAATAAGATCCGAAGACTTTAACCTTTGCGGCATTCGAGCAGATAGAGCGCCACTGGAGGGGAGGCAACCACATTGCCCAAATGTCTAGGGCAGAGTCCAGGAGGATTTTTGAATTCGGCAGTTTGGCTCCAGCTGGGCTAAATGCCGAATTGGAAATATTTGGGTTCTTATAATGGGTTGGACGGCTTCGGCCCATGAGGGGTACTAGTCGGGCTGTTTATCAGCACTGTGACCCCTCCTGGCCTGCAGGTCTCCACCCCTATTCCACCTTTCAACCCACACCTTCTACCTACCTGAACCATCCAAAGTGATGACCCCCATTGGAATCTTCTGTATGGAATTGTCTCTGTGCCATTCTCAAAGTCATTCTATATATCCATATATAGGCATATACCCTGGAATGTCCATTTACTTATATATTTTATATATGTACATTTTATATCCAATACAGATGCCAGTTCTAGATCTAATATAATTTGAATTATTTTAATATACTAATAAATATATTGTAGACTTTTGATCTTTTTTTTTTATATATAAGGAAGTATAACATTACTACCCATTAGAAGTGCATATTAAGAATGTTTAAAGATGCTATGGGTTTTTCTTATCTCTATTTTTATTTTTATTTTTTATGCCCCAGACTTTGGCAAACATATTTTATAGACTGCACTAGACTGTATGAATTTAATGGCAAACACCGAAATATGCTCTTGAATAAGACACTATGTCATTTGATTCCAAAATGAGACACGATTACTGTTGCTGGTTAACTCAAGATTTCATACCATAAAAAAAACGCATATATGTATAAAAAAGCTGCAGATGTACCGCAACATATGGAAAATCACATTATGAGATCCTGATCTTCTAGATCCATTTTGGGTTTACTAGAGAGTCTCCTGAGGAGCCAAAACAAATAAATAGCCGGCAAACTAGTCAGATCCAACTGAGCCACTGAGGAAGAAGGTGGATAACCTTCGAAACGTGTCTGGCGTAGAGGAATTTGGACCTGACTAAAAACCGGCTTATTTTATAGTCCGATCATTTGTGCGGGACTAAGAAAGCGCTTTTTGAGATCAACGAATTGCGGCCCTTTTGGACATGGCAGCCGTTTGTAGGTGAGACAGAAGCATTTGTTCTTCCACAAGACAGGCGGAACACCCACCTCAATCAAGGAGACCCAGTGTGAGCCTGCAGCACGATGGATTAAGCGATCTCATTCAAAGCCGGATCTGCAAAACCACAAGACTAACTTGTACAGGACCTGTACTCAACAGGCAGCTTTTCAACTTGCTGCCCAAAGATAAACTTCACCCTGAATTTACACCACGTGGGACGCCACGGGGCGAATAACAGGACTGTACGTGAGTAACACTAATTATCACCATATGCGTATGTTACCGCTACATAACGATTCTAATGCGAACATATCGCACTGCTGCCGCTGAAGTTTAAAGGGATTCTGTCACCTCCTCTAACTCAAAATCGGATTTTAAAGCAGTCATGCAGCACAGCTTACCTTGAATAGGCTGTGCTCTTCTATCTTGTAATCCGTCCAGTAGTTTATGTGAAAATCGACTTTTATGGTTATGCAAATTAGCCCTGAAGGTGCCCAGAGGGGCGTTTTGTTCCCCTTAGTGTGCCCAGTACCGCCCCTCTTACAGTGCCCAGCCCGCCTTCCTTGCGACTGTCTAACCGCCCCCAGCCTCCCACAGCCTCTCATCCCTCTCCTTCCCCTCCCTCACAGCCGAACGAACTCTCGCACAGGCGCAGTACCCACTGAGGGCTGCGCCAGTGCTATCTGCAGGAGACTAAGGGCAGGAGCTTCATCCTCGTCACTGGGCATGCGCCGAGCCCAGTGACGTCCGATGCTCGCTCTTCCCTCAGTCAGTCTCCTGCAGATCGCACTGGCGCAGCCCTCAGTGGGTACTGCGCCTGTGCGAGATTTCGTTCGGCCGTGAGGGAGGGGGAGGAGAGGGATGAGAGGCTGTGGGAGGCTGGGGGCGGTTAGACAGTCGCAAGGAAGGCGGGCTGGGCACTGTAAGAGGGGCGGTACTGGGCTCACTAAGGGGAACAAAACGCCCCTCTGGGCACCTTCAGGGCTAATTTGCATAACCATAAAAGTCAATTTTCACATAAACTACTGGACGGACTACAAGATAGAAGAGCACAGCCTATTCAAGGTAAGCTGTGCTGCATGACTGCTTTAAAATCCGATTTTGGGTTAGGGGAGGTGACAGAATCCCTTTAAAGTTGACTTAACCAGATATCTGCTGGACTGTAATTTTTTACTCTCCGGATTTAATACCAAAGTATCAAGGCAATCTCCAGGAGTCATTCTCATACTTTATAACAGAGCATTTAGGGAGAAAGATCGTTCACTACCATTGCCAGGTCTCCGGAGACACTGTATGATCTTACATGGTTTTAACTAATATCACGGTTTGAGCACCCCTATTTTTGATACCCAAGCTATCCTATTCACTTTTTGCCATTTATTTATTGTGATTATCGATTCACTGTTTTTGCTATCACTTGTCACACATAATTATACATTGTTTCACTGTATTTCTTTATGCAATTATACTTTATTTGCGGAGACCTACTTGGCACTGGCCACTGCTGTAACTAATTCAGTCCAGCTAGTTTGCCAGCCTGTATTTAACCTGGTCAGCCTGATATCACTATCTAGCCTCCACAGTCTTATACTAACTAGACCAGGGATTGCCATGATTAATTTATTATATACCTTTTAACATTCTATTTTATATATAATATATATTTTTAGGTTGCAATGTATTATATATTTATATGGTGACTATTGTGTGTATATATACTGCCATCAATAAACTAGTGTCGTTTGCCAACTTTGTGGTCCAGCTATAAGAGTGCCCACCCTTTCCATATTATTAGCGCATCCTGAGCTAAATTGCGTGCAATTGTTTGGCCTCTTCTGACAGTGACACAACCTTTGCAACATCTGTTGTGTTACATTTTCTCTGTGAAATTCAGCGCAATTGTTTGGCTGCTGGTGGCAGTGACATTACCTGTGCTACATCTCCTGTATAACGATTGCCCTTCCTAATTATCTGTGACATTCAGTATTATTTATTTGTGCATACACTTGAAAAGCCTGCTCTACTGTACGTGTGACATACTTGCAAGCATATATATACCATTTAATATGCTGATGGCGAGCAGTAAGGGATGAGGAAGTGGCCGTGCTGCTGATGGTGCACGCAGAGGCCGCGGCGTTGTGCGTTGCGAAACTGTGCCTGCTGCCAGAACACAAGAAACACACTCATCCACAATACCTAGCTTTATGTCCCAGTTTCTAGGGCAGTGCAGGACACCACTCTCGACGTCACACCAGTGCGACCAGGTGGTCAGTTTGATTGCAGCAGATAATCATTAGCCAAGAGTCTGGACAACAGAATCCTCACCCTGATCCTCCTTCTTCCCACCATGGAGAGTCTTGGCAAACAAGTGATCCCACACGCGGATATTCCGAGGAGCTCTTTTCATCGCCATTCCTTGATTTGGCCCTCTCGCCAAGCCCGCTTGAAGAGGGATATGAGGAGATCTTGTGCACTGATTCCCAAACTCTTGAGCATCCACAGTCAGAAAAAAATGGCGTTGGGGAACGGCAATTAGTGTTTCACGAGGTGGATGATGATGATGAGACACAGATGCCAATAAGTCAACCGCAATTAGTGTCCCAAGAGGTTCATGATGAGGATGAGACACAGTTGTCAATAAGAGATGGTTCTTGTTAGGTTAACAAGTCAGTAGGATGACCAGAGTGAAGATGAGGAGGTAGTGGATAATGAAATTACTGACCCAACCTGGGAAGGTGGATAGCTGAGCGAGGACAGCAGTACAGAAGGGAAGGGATCCACAGCAGCGCAACAGGCTGGAAGAGGCAGTGAGGTGGCAAAAGGTAGAAGGTGGGGCCAGAGCTGGTGCAAGGATTTCTGCCACCCTAGGCAAAAGCTAATTTTGCCGCCCCCTTAACTCCGCCCATTGACCATGCCCCTTTATCCACCCCTTTTTCACAGGACAGGAATGCGCCCCCTCCCCCCAGTGTACAGGGACTTCCTGCTGCTCCCAGTAATAGGGTCTGTCAGTATCATATGGACAGAGGAACAAAGGGCTTTTTTTCACCTCCCTCCTCTCAAAGAGCCATTGTTCATTGTTTTCCTGCTACTGCTCTGGGGCTTTTGTTAATTGTTAGCCGGACACACACCCTGACACATGCGCCTCTATGCGGCGGTAGCTGTGTGTATACACATATGACTGCATATACACATATGACCCTATATATAACATATGACTACATATATAACATGAGCGCATATAGCACAGTTTGTCGCAGAATTTGGGTCACGTGACTCTCCCAAGTCAGGAGCGGCTCCCTGACAGCTCGCTCTGCAGTGCCGCTCATGTGTGCGGCCGATGATTGGTCATTGCACGCAAAGACGGCAGGGGGCAAGCAGGAAGCGCCAGTTACTTCCCACAAGAGGCGCTCACACCCACAGGATTTAAGGAGGAGGCAGGACACGGACGGGAGGCAGCCCATAAGCAAAGTAAGTCACTGTGGACGCCCCCAGCAAGAGTGCGCTCTACATGGTGGCCTACTTTGCTTATGGGTGGCACTGGCCCTGGGTGGGCCACACCAAACAGACCTGCAACTGTTCCCCAGAGCACCCCCTTGCGGCAATCTCCCTTGCCAAGTGGTAGGTGTTCCGCAGTGTGGTGGTTTTTTGAGTAAAGTGTGGACGGTAAAATAATTGTCATTTGCAACCTGTGCCGTACCAAAATGAGCAGGGGCGTGAACACTAGCAACCTCACCACCACCATGATTCGCCACATGGCATCAAAGTACCGTAATAGGTGGGCCAAACGCCTGGGTCCACAATCAGTGTCTTTGGGTCACACCACTGCCTCCTTTTCCCCTGTGCTACGTGCTGGCCAATCCCCTGTCCTAGACACAGGCCAGGATGCCTCCCGGCCTGCACCTGGACCTCCGCAAACAACATTATTTACCACATCCACTTATGTGTCCCAGCACAGCATACAGATGTCCATACCCCAGGCCTTTGAACGAAAGCGCAAATACCTAACCACCCACCCACAGGCCATATCATTAAATGCGCACCTTTCCAAATTGCTGGCCCTGGAAATGTTGCCATTTAGGCTTGTGCACACCAAGGCTTTCCGTAGCCTGATGGCGGTGGTCATCCCTCGATACTCAGTCTCCAGCTGCCACTATTTTTCCCGGTGTGCTGTCCCTGCCTTAAACCAACATGTGTCCCTTAACATCACCCGTGCCCTGACTAACGCAGTTATTTGGAAGGTCCACTTAACAACTGACACATGGACAAGTGCTTGTGGCCAGGGACGCTATATTTCCCTGACGGCACACTGGGTGAACATTGTGGAGAGAGGGATCAAGTCGTACCCTGGGATGGCACAGGTGCTAGCGATGCCAAGGATTGCGGGCCCTACTTCCATCAGGATTTCTGCCGCCACCTACATTAGTGGCTGCAACTTTCCCCCCCTCTCCTCCTCCTCCTCAACTTCCACCTCTGAATTCTCATCTTGCAGCACCAGTCAGCCATCAGTCAGTAGCATGAAGCAGTGTAGCACTGCAGTGGGGAAACGGGCCGCACTGAAACTTATTTGCTTAGGTGACAAACAGCACATCACCGCAGAGTTGTGGCAGGGTATAAGGGACCAGACTGAGCTGTGGCTAACACAACTCAACCTACAAGCAGGCATGGTTGTGTCTGATAACGGCCATAACTTGGTGACGGCTTTGAAGCTCGGCAGGCTCACACACATACCATGCCTAGCCCACGTGTTCAACTTGGTGGTTCAGCGGTTTCTCAAAACCTATCCCAATTTGCCTGAGCTACTGGTGAAGGTGCACAGCATGTGTGCCCATTTCCGAAAGTCATCTACAACTGCCGCTGGTCTGGCAATGCTGCAGCAGCACTTGCAATTGCAAGCTCACCGACTGTTGTGCAATGTGAGTACGCACTGGAACTCCACGATCCACATGTTGGCCAGGCTTTGTGAGCAGCAGAGGGCAGTAGTGGAATACCAGCTGCAACATGGTCGTGGCCTTTCCAGTTAGCTTTCGCTCTTCACAAACGACAAATGGGCATGATGAATATGTTATGCTGCTTTTCCCCTGACCCTCGCGTTATACGCATTTTGGTTGTTCACCCTACTCGACCCCAGCTACAAAGAGAACTTCTCACCTCTCATTCCTGTGGTGAAGAGGACTAGCAAAATGGTGCAATAACAAAAGGTAGAAAGTCCTTGTGGAAAAAATTGCTCCCAAAATTTCCAGCTGACAACATTGGCAGAAGAGTATGTAGTTCCTTGGGCAACCAAGGAGGGGAGACGAGGGGAACACATAGCAGTTCCAACAGAGGCAAGGCAACACTCTCCAAGGCCTAGGACAGTTTCATGACATGCTCACCCTGATGCGCGGCCTAGTGTCACAAGGAGAGAAAAGTTTTGGAGAATGGTGAAGGAGTACGTAGTAGACTGTGTCAGCGTCCTCAATGATCCCTCTGTGCCTTACAACTATTGGATGTCCAAGCTGGACACATGGCACGAACTGGCGCTCTACGCCTTGGAAGTAGAGTTGAGCGAACACCTGGATGTTCGGGTTCGAGAAGTTCGGCCGAACATCCCGGAAATGTTCGGGTTCGGGATCCGAACCCGATCCGAACTTCGTCCCGAACCCGAACCCCATTGAAGTCAATGGGGACCCGAACTTTTCGGCACTAAAACGGCTGTAAAACAGCCCAGGAAAGGGCTAGAGGGCTGCAAAAGGCAGCAACATGTAGGTAAATCCCCTGCAAACAAATGTGGATAGGGAAATTAATTAAAATAAAAATTAACCAAAATCAATTGGAGAGAGGTTCCATAGCAGAGAATCTGGCTTCCCGTCACCCACCACTGGAACAGTCCATTCTCAGATATTTAGGCCCCGGCACCCAGGCAGAGGAGAGAGGTCCCGTAACAGAGAATCTGTCTTCATGTCAGCAGAGAATTAGTCTGCATGTCATAGCAGAGAATGAGGCTTCACGTCAGCCACCACTGCAACAGTCCATTGGCATATATTTAGGCCTAGCACACAGGCAGAGGAGAGAGGTCCCGTAACAGAGAATCTGGCTTCATGTCAGCAGAGAATCAGTCTGCATGTCATAGCAGAGAATGAGGCTTCACGTCAGCCACCACTGCAACAGTCCATTGGCATATATTTAGGCCCAGCACACACACAGGCAGAGGAGAGAGGTCCCGTAACAGAGAATCTGTCTTCATGTCAGCAGAGAATTAGTCTGCATGTCATAGCAGAGAATGAGGCTTCACGTCACCCACCACTGCAACAGTCCATTGGCATATATTTAGGCCTAGCACACAGGCAGAGCAGAGAGGTCCCGTAACAGACAATCTGGCTTCATGACAGCAGAGAATCAGTCTGCATGTCATAGCAGAGAATGAGGCTTCACGTCACCCACCACTGCAACAGTCCATTGGCATATATTTAGGCCTAGCACACAGGCAGAGGAGAGAGGTCCCGTAACAGAGAATCTGTCTTCATGTCAGCAGAGAATCAGTCTGCATGTCATAGCAGAGAATGAGGCTTCACGTCAGCCACCACTGCAACAGTCCATTGGCATATATTTAGGCCCAGCACCCAGGCAGAGGAGGGAGGTCCCGTAACAGAGAATCTGTCTTCATGTCAGCAGAGAATTAGTCTGCATGTCATAGCAGAGAATGAGGCTTCACGTCAGCCACCACTGCAACAGTCCATTGGCATATATTTAGGCCCAGCACACACACAGGCAGAGGAGAGAGGTCCCGTAACAGAGAATCTGGCTTCATGTCAGCAGAGAATCAGTCTGCATGTCATAGCAGAGAATGAGGCTTCACGTCAGCCACCACTGCAACAGTCCATTGGCATATATTTAGGCCCAGCACACACACAGGCAGAGGAGAGAGGTCCCGTAACAGAGAATCTGGCTTCATGTCAGCAGAGAATCAGTCTGCATGTCATAGCAGAGAATGAGGCTTCACGTCAGCCACCACTGCAACAGTCCATTGGCATATATTTAGGCCCAGCACACACAGGCAGAGGAGAGAGGTCCCGTAACAGAGAATCTGGCTTCATGTCAGCAGAGAATCAGTCTGCATGTCATAGCAGAGAATGAGGCTTCACGTCAGCCACCACTGCAACAGTCCATTGGCATATATTTAGGCCCAGCACACACACAGGCAGAGGAGAGAGGTCCCGTAACAGAGAATCTGTCTTCATGTCAGCAGAGAATTAGTCTGCATGTCATAGCAGAGAATGAGGCTTCACGTCACCCACCACTGCAACAGTCCATTGGCATATATTTAGGCCTAGCACACAGGCAGAGCAGAGAGGTCCCGTAACAGACAATCTGGCTTCATGACAGCAGAGAATCAGTCTGCATGTCATAGCAGAGAATGAGGCTTCACGTCACCCACCACTGCAACAGTCCATTGGCATATATTTAGGCCTAGCACACAGGCAGAGCAGAGAGGTCCCGTAACAGACAATCTGGCTTCATGTCAGCAGAGAATCAGTCTGCATGTCATAGCAGAGAATGAGGCTTCACGTCACCCACCACTGCAACAGTCCATTGGCATATATTTAGGCCTAGCACACAGGCAGAGCAGAGAGGTCCCGTAACAGACAATCTGGCTTCATGTCAGCAGAGAATCAGTCTGCATGTCATAGCAGAGAATGAGGCTTCACGTCACCCACCACTGCAACAGTCCATTGGCATATATTTAGGCCTAGCACACAGGCAGAGCAGAGAGGTCCCGTAACAGACGATCTGGCTTCATGTCAGCAGAGAATCAGTCTGCATGTCATAGCAGAGAATCAGGCTTCACGTCAGCCACCACTGCAACAGTCCATTGTCATAAATTTAGGCCCAGCACCCAGGCAGAGGAGAGAGGTCCCGTAACAGACAATCTGGCTTCATGTCAGCAGAGAATTAGTCTGCATGTCATAGCAGAGAATCAGGCTTCATGTCAGCCACCACTGCAACAGTCCATTGGCATATATTTAGGCCTAGCACACAGGCAGAGGAGAGGTTCATTCAACTTTGGGTAGCATCGCAATATAATGGTAAAATGAAAATAAAAATAGGATTGAATGAGGAAGTGCCCTGGAGTCCAATAATATATGGTTATGGGGAGGTAGTTAATGTCTAATCTGGACAAGGGACGGACAGGTCCTGTGGGATCCATGCCTGGTTCATTTTTATGAACGTCAGCTTGTCCACATTGGCTGTAGACAGGCGGCTGCGTTTGTCTGTAATGACGCCCCCTGCCGTGCTGAATACACGTTCAGACAAAACGCTGGCTGCCGGGCAGGCCAGCACCTCCAAGGCATAAAAGGCTAGCTCTGGCCACGTGGACAATTTAGAGACCCAGAAGTTGAATGGGGCCGAACCATCAGTCAGTACGTGGAGGGGTGTGCACACGTACTGTTCCACCATGTTAGTGAAATGTTGCCTCCTGCTAACACGTTGCGTATCAGGTGGTGGTGCAGTTAGCTGTGGCGTGTTGACAAAAGTTTTCCACATCTCTGCCATGCTAACCCTGCCCTCAGAGGAGCTGGCCGTGACACAGCTGCCTTGGCGACCTCTTGCTCCTCCTCTGCCTTGGCCTTGGGCTTCCACTTGTTCCCCTGTGACATTTGGGAATGCTCTCAGTAGCGCGTCTACCAACGTGCGCTTGTACTCGCGCATCTTCCTATCACGCTCCAGTGCAGGAAGTAAGGTGGGCACATTGTCTTTGTAGCGTGGATCCAGCAGGGTGGCAACCCAGTAGTCCGCACAGGTTAAAATGTGGGCAACTCTGCTGTCGTTGCGCAGGCACTGCAGCATGTAGTCGCTCATGTGTGCCAGGCTGCCCAGGGGTAAGGACAAGCTGTCCTCTGTGGGAGGCGTATCGTCATCGTCCTGCCTTTCCCCCCAGCCACGCACCAGTGATGGACCCGAGCTGCGTTGGGTGCCACCCCGCTGTGACCATGCTTCATCCTCATCCTCCTCCACCTCCTCCTCATCCTCGTCCTCCTCGTCCTCCAGTAGTGGGCCCTGGCTGGCCACATTTGTACCTGGCCTCTGCTGTTGCAAAAAACCTCCCTCTGAGTCACTTCGAAGAGACTGGCCTGAAAGTGCTAAAAATGACCCCTCTTCCTCATCCTCCTCCTCCTCCTCCTGGGCCACCTCCTGTTCCATCATCGCCCTAAGTGTTTTCTCAAGGAGACATAGAAGTGGTATTGTAACGCTGATAACGGTGTCATCGCCACTGGCCATGTTGGTGGAGTACTCGAAACAGCGCAACAGGGCACACAGGTCTCGCATGGAGGCCCAGTCATTGGTGGTGAAGTGGTGCTGTTCTGTAGTGCGACTGACCCGTGCGTGCTGCAGCTGAAACTCCACTATGGCCTGCTGCTGCTCGCACAGTCTGTCCAGCATGTGCAAGGTGGAGTTCCACCTGGTGGGCACGTCGCATATGAGGCGGTGAGCGGGAAGGCCGAAGTTACGCTGTAGCGCAGACAGGCGAGCAGCGGCAGGATGTGAACGCCGGAAGCGCGAACAGACGGCCCGCACTTTATGCAGCAGCTCTGACATGTCGGGGTAGTTGTGAATGAACTTCTGCACCACCAAATTCAGCACATGCGCCAAGCAAGGGATGTGCGTCAAATTGGCTAGTCCCAGAGCTGCAACGAGATTTCGCCCATTATCACACACCACCAGGCCGGGCTTGAGGCTCACCGGCAGCAACCACTCGTCGGTCTGTTGTTCAATACCCCGCCACAACTCCTGTGCGGTGTGGGGCCTGTCCCCCAAACATATGAGTTTCAGAATGGCCTGCTGACGTTTACCCCGGGCTGTGCTGAAGTTGGTGGTGAAGGTGTGTGGCTGACTGGATGAGCAGGTGGAAGAAGAGGAGGAGGAAGCCGAGAAGGAGGAGGTGGCAACAGGAGGCAAAGAATGTTGCCCTGCGATCCTTGGCGGCGGCAGGACGTGCGCCAAACAGCTCTCCGCCTGGGGCCCAGCTGCCACTACATTTACCCAGTGTGCAGTTAGGGAGATATAGCGTCCCTGGCCGTGCTTACTGGTCCACGTATCTGTGGTTAGGTGGACCTTGCTACAGATGGCGTTGCGCAGTGCACACTTGATTTTATCGGATACTTGGTTGTGCAGGGAAGGCACGGCT
Source organism: Bufo gargarizans (assembly GCF_014858855.1). NCBI lineage: Eukaryota > Metazoa > Chordata > Amphibia > Anura > Bufonidae > Bufo > Bufo gargarizans. Next base: position 333,622,260 of record NC_058081.1, on the reverse strand, counting down.
CTCTTGGAGAAGTAGTGCCGGCTGGGAACAACATACTGTGGGACAGCAAGCGACATGAGCTGTTTGAAGCTGTCTGTGTCCACCAGCCTAAATGACAGCATTTCATAGGCCAGTAGTTTAGAAATGCTGGCATTCAGGGCCAGGGATCGAGGGTGGCTAGGTGGGAATTTACGCTTTCTATCAAATGTTTGTGAGATGGAGAGCTGAACGCTGGCGTGTGACATGGTTGAGACGCTTGGTGACGGAGGTGGTGGTGGTGGTGTTGGTGGTACATCCCCTGTTTGCTGGGCGGCAGGTGCCAACGTTCCTCCAGAGGCGGAGGAAGAGGCCGAGGCGGCAGCAGCAGAATAGGCCGAGGCGGCAGCAGCAGAAGAGGTAGCAGGGGGAGCCTGAGTGACTTCCTTGGTTTTAAGGTGTTTACTCCACTGCAGTTCATGCTTTGCATGCAGGTGCCTGGTCATGCAGGTTGTGCTCAGGTTCAGAACGTTAATGCCTCGCTTCAGGCTCTGATGGCACAGCGTGCAAACCACTCGGGTCTTGTCGTCAGCACATTGTTTGAAGAAGTGCCATGCCAGGGAACTCCTTGAAGCTGCCTTTGGGGTGCTCGGTCCCAGATGGCGGCGGTCAGTAGCAGGCGGAGTCTCTTGGCGGCGGGTGTTCTGCTTTTGCCCACTGCTCCCTCTTTTGCTACGCTGTTGGCTCGGTCTCACCACTGCCTCTTCCTCCGAACTGTGAAAGTCAGTGGCACGACCTTCATTCCATGTGGGGTCTAGGACCTCATCGTCCCCTGCATCGTCTTCCACCCAGTCTTGATCCCTGACCTCCTGTTCAGTCTGCACACTGCAGAAAGACGCAGCAGTTGGCACCTGTGTTTCGTCATCATCAGAGACATGCTGAGGTGGTATTCCCATGTCCTCATCATCAGGAAACATAAGTGGTTGTGCGTCAGTGCATTCTATGTCTTTCACCGCTGGGGAAGGGCTAGGTGGATGCCCTTGGGAAACCCTGCCAGCGGAGTCTTCAAACAGCATAAGAGACTGCTGCATAACTTGAGGCTGAGACAGTTTCCCTGGTATGCATGGGGGTGATGTGACAGACTGATGGGGTTGGTTTTCAGGCGCCATCTGTGCGCTTTCTGCAGAAGACTGGGTGGGAGATAATGTGAACGTGCTGGATCCACTGTCGGCCACCCAATTGACTAATGCCTGTACCTGCTCAGGCCTTACCATCCTTAGAACGGCATTGGGCCCCACCATATATCGCTGTAAATTCTGGCGGCTACTGGGACCTGAGGTAGTTGGTACACTAGGACGTGTGGATGTGGCAGAACGGCCACGTCCTCTCCCAGCACCAGAGGGTCCACTAACACCACCACGACCATGTCCACGTCCGCGTCCCTTACTAGATGTTTTTCTCATTGTTATGGTTCACCACAACAACAAATATATTATTTGGCCCAATGTATTGTATTCAAATTCAGCGGGATATAAATTTGAGGCCTAGTATTTAGGCGCTGGGTGACCGGTATGGATTTAGTGACAGAATTAGACTTGGAAATGCACAGAAGCGTGTGTGTGAAGTTATTCTGAATGACCCAATGTGCACCTTGAATATTATATACCCTTTTTGGGATAGATTTCAAATAGCTCTGATATAGCAGGAACCACTAAATTATGAAATTGCTAAATTGGGAATTGTACTTCAACCCAGAACAAAAAATGTGCTTTGACGGGCACTAAATAACTTTCCCAGCTACAACAGTACAGCGGTAACGAGAGATTTAGAGGGATTTAAATTTGAGGCCTAGTATTTAGGCGCTGGGTGACAGGTATGGGTTTAGTGACAGAATTAGACTTGGAAATACACAGTAGCGGGTGTGTGTGAAGTTATTCTGAATGACCCAATGTGCACCTTCAATATTATATACCCTTTTTGGGATAGATTTCAAATAGCTCTGATATAGCAGGAACCACTAAATTATGAAATTGCTAAATTGGGAATTGTACTTCAACCCAGAACAAAAAATGTGCTTTGACGGACACTAAATATCTTGCCCAGCAACAACAGTACAGCGGTGGGTAACGAGAGATTTAGAGGGATTTAAATTTGAGGCCTAGTATTTAGGCGCTGGGTCACCGGTATGGATTTAGTGACAGAATTAGACTTGGAAATGCACAGAAGCGTGTGTGTGAAGTTATTCTGAATGACCCTATGTGCACCTTCAATATTATATACCCTTTTAGGGATAGATTTCAAATAGCTCTGATATAGCAGAAACCACTAAATTATGAAATTGCTAAATTGGGAATTGTACTTCAACCCAGAACAAAAAATGTGCTTTGACGGACACTAAATATCTTGCCCAGCAACAACAGTACAGCGGTGGGTAACGAGAGATTTAGAGGGATTTAAATTTGAGGCCTAGTATTTAGGCGCTGGGTCACCGGTATGGATTTAGTGACAGAATTAGACTTGGAAATGCACAGAAGCGTGTGTGTGAAGTTATTCTGAATGACCCTATGTGCACCTTCAATATTATATACCCTTTTAGGGATAGATTTCAAATAGCTCTGATATAGCAGAAACCACTAAATTATGAAATTGCTAAATTGGGAATTGTACTTCAACCCAGAACAAAAAATGTGCTTTGACGGACACTAAATATCTTGCCCAGCAACAACAGTACAGTGGTGGGTAACGAGAGATTTAGAGGGATTTAAATTTGAGGCCTAGTATTTAGGCGCTGGGTCACCGGTATGGATTTAGTGACAGAATTAGACTTGGAAATGCACAGAAGCGTGTGTGTGAAGTTATTCTGAATGACCCTATGTGCACCTTCAATATTATATACCCTTTTAGGGATAGATTTCAAATAGCTCTGATATAGCAGAAACCACTAAATTATGAAATTGCTAAATTGGGAATTGTACTTCAACCCAGAACAAAAAATGTGCTTTGACGGACACTAAATATCTTGCCCAGCAACAACAGTACAGCGGTGGGTAACGAGAGATTTAGAGGGATTTAAATTTGAGGCCTAGTATTTAGGCGCTGGGTGACAGGTATGGGTTTAGTGACAGAATTAGACTTGGAAATACACAGTAGCGGGTGTGTGTGAAGTTATTCTGAATGACCCAATGTGCACCTTCAATATTATATACCCTTTTTGGGATAGATTTCAAATAGCTCTGATATAGCAGGAACCACTAAATTATGAAATTGCTAAATTGGGAATTGTATTTCAACCCAGAACAAGAAATGTGCTTGAACGGACACTAAATAACTCGCCCAGCTACAGCACTAGGGACAGATTTAGCTGGATATAAATTTGAGGCCTAGTATTTAGGCGCTGGGTGACCGGTATGGATTTAGTGACAGAATTAGACTGGGATATGGCCAAAAAATGAACAGACTATTGCTGGTTAAATGCACTTGGTGTGACAGCTTCACCCTGATGTAGGCTTTAGCCAAAAAACAACCACACCATTGAGGGTTAAATGCACTTGGTGACAGGCGCAGCTTGCCCCTGATTTTGTATATGGCCAAAAAATGAACAGACTATTGCTGGTTAAATGCACTTGGTGTGACAGCTTCACCCTGATGTAGGCTTTAGCCAAAAAACAACCACACCATTGAGGGTTAAATGCACTTGGTGACAGGCGCAGCTTGCCCCTGATTTTGTATATGGCCAAAAAATGAACAGACTATTGCTGGTTAAATGCACTTGGTGTGACAGCTTCACCCTGATGTAGGCTTTAGCCAAAAAACAACCACACCATTGAGGGTTAAATGCACTTGGTGACAGGCGCAGCTTGCCCCTGATTTTGTATATGGCCAAAAAATGAACAGACTATTGCTGGTTAAATGCACTTGGTGTGACAGCTTCACCCTGATGTAGGCTTTAGCCAAAAAACAACCACACCATTGAGGGTTAAATGCACTTGGTCGCAGCTTGTGCTGGCGCACCACAAGACACAAAATGGCCGCCGATCACCCCAGAAAAATGAGACTGACAAACGGTCTGTGCAGCCTAAAAACAGTGAGCAATTGAGGATCAGCAGCTCAATGATCCACAGCTGCAGATCGATCAGTTAATCAAGTCCTTTGGAGGAGTTAATCTGCCTAATCTCGCCCTACTGTCGCAGCCGCAACCTCTCCCTACGCTAATCAGAGCAGAGTGACGGGCGGCGCTATGTGACTCCAGCTTAAATAGAGGCTGGGTCACATGGTGCTCTGGCCAATCACAGCCATGCCAATAGTAGGCATGGCTGTGATGGCCTCTTGGGGCAAGTAGTATGACGCTTGTTGATTGGCTGCTTTGCAGCCTTTCAAAAAGCGCCAAGAAAGCGTCACAAAAGCGCGAAGAAAGCGACGAACACCGAACCCGAACCCGGACTTTTACGAAAATGTCCGGGTTCGGGTCCGTGTCACGGACACCCCAAAATTCGGTACGAACCCGAACTATACAGTTCGAGTTCGCTCATCCCTACTTGGAAGTGCTGGCCTGCCCTGCCGCCAGCGTTTTGTCAGAACGGGTATTTAGTGCTGTTGGGGGCATCTGACTGTCAACTGAAAATGCTGACAGGTTGACTCTTATCAAAATGAACAAGGCCTGGATTGCCCCTGACTTCTCTACTCCACCAGAGGAAAACGGCTGAACATAAAGGCACTTTAAATGTGGCTTTTATGGTGTATTGAATACACTGTACTCCCATGCACCCCTTCCACCACAAAAAAAGGGTATATGGTTCAATCTTCCTTTTCTCATCCTCTTCCTCCTCCATCATATTAACATGCTTATTAGGCTGCCATCGCTCCTAATGTTTTAGAGGGTCAGCTCAGCAGCAGACCCTCACCCCTAATGTTTTAGAGGGTCTCCAGCAAGCCCTCGCCCATAATGTTTTAAATGGTCAGCACAGCAGCAGACCCTCACCCCTAATTTTTTAGATGGTCAGATCAGCAGCAGGCCCTCACCCCTAATGTTTTAGAAGGTCAAATCAGCAGCAGACCCTCACCCTAATGTTTTAGAAGGTCAGATCAGCAGCAGACCTTTTCCCCTAATTTTTTAGATGGTCAAATCAACAGCAGACCTTGACCCCTAATTTTTTAGATCATCAGTTCAGCAGCAGACCCTCACCCCTAATTTTTTAGATGGTCAGATCAGCAGCAGACCCTTGCCCTTAATGTTTTAGCTAGTCAGATCAGCAGCAGGCCCTCACTCCTAATGTTTTTGAGGGTCACCAGCAGGCCATCAATCATAATATTTCAAGGGTGTTTATGGTGCCCTCCTTTATGTGTAATAAAGGGTGTATTGGAGTCCCGGTTCCGTGTAATTTTTGGCAGCCCTTTCACTTAGTGCCTAGGCTTTATGATTGTAGGAGTCCCACTACGTGGACAATTGTACCACAATGTGAATGAGGCCCTCCTTTATGTGATATACAGGTTGTATCGGAGTGCCTCTTCCTTGTAATTTTTGGCAGCACTTGCACTTTATATACAAGTAAATATACAGGAAAGGATGTTTCCTAACAATTTTTCCTCTAAAATTGATTTTATCTTTGGTTTGGTGCGTATTATTGTCAGTCTGTAAAAGTGATGTACTACATCGTTCCCAGCAGCAAGCTGGGAGTCCAGGATGCATCTAAACATCCTCCCCATGCTGTTCCCAAACCATTTCAGTGGTATTTCCATCAATTTATGACCTTTTCCTATGAACCAGACACCCTCCACTCTTCAGAGCAGGGGGACCTGGTTTAATGCTCTGGTTCTTCCATTGACTTCCATTGTGCTCGGGTGCTCTGCCGAGCACCTGAGCATCCCAAAGTGTTATACTCGAGCACCCGAGCACTTTGGTGCTCGATCAACACTAATAATCACATTCAAAATAATATAACAACACTTAAAGGAACACTCCAGACAAAATTAATATGCTCTGTTATGTATAGTCAGGACTGCAATGAATGTAAGCAACAGAAAAAATTGATATTGCAGCATTTATTTGTATCTAGAAAGATATTTTAGACAATTAAACCACAGAGTAGTGCACCGGGCACACTTCATTGTGGAGGACCAGAATAAAGGACATCTAGTGTGAAATGACTATTGCCCAGGTCAAGAAGATTGTATCTACTACTTTATATTTTAATTGGATAAAAAAAAAAATACTGTTCTTACATATCGTCGAGTGCCATAATCTCTGCGAGTCATGTTATCTGCTGCTGAAGAGTTTCTCTCTGCATTATTACTGAGCACTATTCCAGATCAAGTTTGGGTTTTTTAGAATGTCCTAGGTGTCTCTACAACTTTTGTAAATAAGGAAGTTATCTGGTTCTGCTCTGTACTAGTTGTGCACAGAATATTCCTTTTAAGCAAAATATATATAAAAAAAACTTTGACCAAATTATAGTTAGAAAAATGTAAACAATTAGAGACTTTGTGATATTGGACTCCAAGATGTGACATCTTAAAAATACTTTGAATGTGCAGGATGGCGGCTAAGTAGCACTGTTGCCTTGCAGCACTGGAGCTTTGATTTTGAATAAAACCAGGGATAACATCTACTTGGAGTTTTTATTGTCTCCTTGCCTCAGTTTCCTCCCACAGTATGGAATGTAAGGAACATAATGATAGGCAGACAGTGGCAGTGCCAAGATGGTGGCAAAAGCAGCAGCCATACGGTACAGAACATGATAGTAGGCAGGCAGACAGCAGTAGTGGCATGATGGGTCACATCAGCAATAGCAGATCTGTTTATTGACCTCAGCTGGAGGTCTGTGAAAATCCTCATGGTTATTTGCCTTGTTCATTTTGACAAAAGTGATGTTTTTTTACAATGGCAGAAGACAACTTTGTCTATTCGGGTTTGATAATACCACCTGCCATGTTGAAATCCCTCTGTGAGATGACACTAGAGGCTGGACAAGACAGTACAGGGAAAGCAAACTTGGCCAAGTCAGGCCACAGTTCCTAGTTGCCTGACTATAAGTCCATGGGGTCAGGGAACGTGGTATGAATGCACTGGAAAAAGACCCTAGTTCAGGTAGCACATATCAGAATACATAACAGTAACATAATACTGTTATTTATACACTCTGAAAGTTCAGGTGGTAGCTCTCTGTTTGCTAAAATGGCTCCATCATGTTGATAATACTGAACTGGCTGATGCTGCGACTTCTGATGCATGTGGTAGCAGAAACAGTGGGTGAAACAGTGTGGGTAGGAGAGGGATGTCCTGGCCAGACTCACGGGTGGTAGGCCTCTGTTCTCTGAAAGTTGCTTCTACGTACACAGCGTACCCTGGTAATAAAGCAATTTGGCCTCCCTTTCAGCAACAGTAAAAAAAAATCCCCCATTTTACATTGATAGAGAGGATCTAAAAGCATGGCTATCCAGTAACCATCGGATTTCTTCACGGTGAGGAAACACCTGTCATTCAGTAAACAAGCTAGCATACAGCTTGCCATTCTCGCCAGCGTGCCAGAAAACCCCTTTCTTTTTGTTCATCATGGCCAGTGTTGTCATCATCAGCCTCATCCTATTGCACAAGTGACTCCTCCTCCTCCCCCTCCCCCAGTGGTAACTCATCCTCCACTTCCTCCTCCATGGGACTTTTTCCAGGGTGGGCCCCAACATCTAAATGGCAGAAAGCAAGAAAAGTAATCTGTTCTTCTTCTGCTATCCCTTGCTGCATCAGCATCTGCTCTAAGATAAATATGGGGTGGATGATATAATTGATGCAGTTATCCCTACTGACAAATCTACCTCTTTGAAGAGCCCTAGGACGCAACATGCATCTCTCATGACCTGCCACTGTCTGACTTTGAAACAAAACATTCTCTCTGTTGAGGTGGTCTGGTGCATGACAAAATCATTTAAATCTGTCTTGACCTCCTCTTCATGCTAGTCCAATCTCTGAGTGTTCCCACACAAGTCATCAACAGGGAGATTGTCTTGAGAATCTTCCTTAGCACATCAGGTTGTTGCCTCTTCTTAGGAAAACAGAAGGTGCCCCACTAGGAACGGCCAAGAAAGACAGAGGATGCAACTGAATGGGTTCTCTGGGGTTGCAAGGGGGAGAAATGCTGTGATCCCTGGCTCAAAGCTGTGACTGAGAGGAGAAGTCAGCCATGCAGTCTACTCTTATCCTCTTTGTGCTTGATAATACAGTAATGTGACGATTATTGGAGGCCAAGGAGGACTCTGGTCTACTATTTCAGATGACAAGGCCTGGGTCTTTTTTTTTTATCGCTTCTGTTTTCCAGACATATCATTATGGTGACTATAAATGAATAGTTATGGGTTTGGTACATAGATTATTAAATAGTACTAGCAAAATTGGAGGTGTTTTTTTTTAAATGTAATTTAAAGACAGAGGCACAATTAAATGTCTCTCTCCTTCCACAAACACATGGTAAGTGTATTTAAACTACATGGTATATAGCAGTAACAGAATGTGTTCACCAACATGGGTGTAACAATGCAATATTTGCAGTATATATGTTTGAAATACAGTGTATTGGAGTAATAGAATGCAATCACTAATATGGGCATAACAATGCATTTTTTGCAATAAAATGTGTTTGAACTACATTTCAGCAATACAAAACACCTGTTGCAGTAAAAGTAAAATATGTTTAATAACACAGGTATAAAATGGTGTTCTTGTAGTATTGCCTTTGCTATAAATACACAGTAACTTACAGTAATATGTAACACATTTAATAACATAGGCAAAAAATTGCATTATTGTACAGTTGCAAGAAAAAGTATGTGAACCCTTTGGAATAATATGGATTTCTGGACAAATTGGTCATAAAATGCAATTTGATCTTCATCTAAGTCACAACAATAGACAATCACAGTCTGCTTAAACTAATAACACACAAAGAATTAAATGTTGCCATGTTTTTATTGAACACACCATGTAAACATTCACAGTGCAGGTGGAAAAAGTATGTGAACCCTTGGATTTAATAACTGGTTGAGCCTCCTTTGGCAGCAATAACTTCAACCAAACGTTTCCTGTAGTTGCAGATCAGACATGCACAATGGTCAGGAGTAACTCTTGACCATTCCTCTTTACAGAACTGTTTCAGTTGAGCAATATTCTTGGGATGTCTGGTGTGAATCGCTTTCTTGAGGTTATGCCACAGCATCTCAATCAGGTTAAAGTCAGGACTCTGACTGGGCCACTCCAGAAGGCATATTTTCTTCTGTTTAAGCCATTCTGATGTTGATTACTTCTATACTTTGGGTCATTGTCCTGTTGCAACACCCATCTTCTGTTGAGCTTCAGCTGGTGGACAGATGGCCTTAAGTTCTCCTGTAAAATGTCTTGATAAACTTGGGAATTCATTTTTCCTTCGATGATAGCAATCCGTTCAGGCCCTGACACAGCAAAGCAGCCCCAAACCATGATGCCCCCACCACCATACTTCACAGTTGGGATGAAGTTTTGATGTTGGTGTGCTGTGCCTCTTTTTCTCCACACATAGTGTTGTGTGTTTCTTCCAAACAACTCAACTTTGGTTCCATCTGTCCACAGAATATTTTGTCAGTACTGCTGTGGAACATCCAGGTGCTCTTGTGCAAACTGTAAAAGTGCAGCAATGTTTTTTTTTTTTTTTTGGACAGCAGTGGCTTCCTCTGTGATATCCCTCCATGAAATCCATTCTTGTTTAGTGTTTTACGTATCGTAGATTTGCTAACAGGGATGTTAGCATATGCCAGAGACTTTTGTAAATCTTTAGCTGACACTCTAGGATTCTTCTTCACCTCATTGAGCAGTCTGCGCTGTGCTCTTGTAGTCATCTTTACAGGACGGCCACTCCTAGGGAGATTAGCAGCAGTGCTGAACTTTCTCCATTATAGACAATTTGTCTTACCGTGGAATGATGAACAAAAAGGCTTTTGGAGATACTTTTATAACTCTTTCCAACTTTATGCAAGTCAACAATTCTTATTCGTAGGTCTTCTGAGAGCTATTTTGTGTGAGGCATCATTCATATCAGGCAATGCTTCCTGTGAAAAGCAAACCCAGAACTGGTGTGTGTTTTTTATAGGGCATGGCAGCTGTAACCAGCACCTCCAATCTCATCTAATTGATTGGACTCCAGTTGGCAGACACCTCACTCCAATTAGCTCTTGGAGATGTCATTAGTCTAGGGGTTCACATACTTTTTCCACCTGCACTGTGACTGTTTAAATGGTGTGTTCAGTAAAAACATGGTAACATTTAATTATTTGTGTGTTATTAGTTTAAGCAGACTGTGATTGTCTATTGTGACTTAGATGAAGATCAGATCACATTTTATGACCAATTTGTGCAGAAATCCATATCATTCCAAAGGGTTCACATACTTTTTCTTGCAACTGTATTGCATGCTTTTACTGTGACTACACGTTATCTTGCAGTAATATGTAACACGTTTGATAACACAAATAAAAAAATTTATTATTGAAGTATTGCATTAGCTGTAACTACCCGTTATCTTGCAGTTATATAGTTATATGCAACATGTTTAATAACACAGGTAAAAAATTATGTTATTGCAGTATTGAATTTGATGTAATTACCCGCTTTCTTGCAGTAATATAGACATGTGTAATGCAGTTAATAACACTGGTAAAAAGCAACGTTATTGCAATATTGCATTTGCGATAACTACCTGTTATCTTGCAGGAATATACAAGGCATTTAATAACACAGGTTTAAAAATTGCCTTTTTGCAGTATTGCTTTGGCTGTAACTACCCATTATGTTGCTGAATTATGCAATGCATTTAATAACACAGGAATAATGCAAAAATAGCTGCCAGCATGCTGTATTAAACACGCAGCTCTTATTGACCCATCCCTCACTCCCTCACTCTCTTTATATGTTTTCCCTGTTCAAAGTCCCTAAAATATACCCAATTATATCTTCTTATGCTCTCCCTATATTCTGCTTATAATATCATTATCACACTACATTAGTGGCTTGTGTCTGTAATACCTTTTTTGGCAGACACTGCCTCAAAACATCCTTCCAGGTCACAAGCTGAACACAGAATGTTAATTTTTATTTCTCTACAGACAGTCTTGCCTGCCTACTGCCTCCTGATTGACTGATCTTTCAGCCTCTGAGCCAATCAGAGCAAGTCCTCTAACTCCACCACTTCCTCCCAGTGTCATCTGATCCACCCTATTCCTCCCTCCTGGTTTTCCCTTCAAATTTTCACTGAAAATTTTCAAAATGCCTCTGGCCAATGTTTTTGAAAAAACTCTACATAACTTTGGCGTATCCACTGCCAGTCTAAATCTACACCAGCTTCCGTGCTGGCTTAAATTTATGCCTAAAACAGGTGTAGAAAATGATAAATGATACAGGCCTGCCGAACCTGCCCCCTTTCCCGCCGACGACACCCCCCTTTTTTAGACCTGACGTGAACGGGAAAAGTCGCAGATTGCAGTGCAAATAACCTTTACGCCGCAATATGCGACATCGTAAATGACCCGCTAAATCCATTACTTTGTTCAAATATTTTGTTTTACTAACAGTATTTTAGGTTTAGTGCAAATTGAAGTGAAACAAATTGAATTCAATATGAATTTCAGGAAAAATTCAATTTCTCACTAATCCGAATTTCCTTGCAAATAGTTTTTTTCCTAAAATCGCAGCTACATGTGTTACAAAGTGAAAGTAAGAGCCCATAAATACAATATGATCCATAATGCCATGTAGCCAACCAATCAGTACATAGCCATCCCCTTTCATGTCATAGCCCTATAAAAGCCTCATCCGGCCCTGTATCTGCCATTTTACTGAGAGCTGAGCATAGGGACAGTGGTTAACAAAGCTTTTAATTGTAATATATTGGATAGGGACAGTGCAAGGACAGGTAGGGAGATTGTAGGGAATGTTTTCACATACATTAGGGAGAGCATAGGGAGACTGTAGGGACAGTGCAGATACAGTGCAGGATTAGTATAATCGCCCTGTGCATCTTGTTCATCTGCTGCACCTTTGACACTTAATTTGTTCTGCTATGCAGAGACTTACTGAGCATCATATTCAGTCTCAACAGGTGGTTTAATTTATAGGCTTGTTTACCTACTCGTTTACCTAGTTTATACTTAGTCTGTCGTTATACATAGACTTACTGTGCATCGGACTCATTGTCAACAGGCGATCTAATATATAGGTTTGTTTTTCTAATTTGTCTGCTGCATCATTAATACTTAATCTGTTCTGTTATACATAGACTGGCGGTCTAATATATAGGTGCATTTACCTAATTCATCTGCTGCACTATTTATACTTAATCTGATCTGCTATACATAGACATAGTGCACATTGCTAACAGATTGTCTAATATATAGGTATGGTTTTTTCTAGGTCTATACACGTATGTTGAGCAGAAGGTGGACCAGTCCTTAAGCCTGTCTGTGTCTCATATAGTTCATACGAGCGCTGATGTAACGGGGTTCCGAAGGTGCACTCGGTCTCGGTGCACTCCCATTAGCCGCAGACCTGCTGCTTAGCTTCGGGAGCGAGGATCTGTGCTTGACCTCGTTCCCAGGGCGGCTTTGCTAGCTGGGAGGTTCCCTGCTCCTAAGTCTGCCTTGAGCGCCGAGCTGATCACTGGGTGCTCGACTGGTTGGTCTGTCAGTCATGTGACGCTGGCCACGTCACATGAACCTTACTCCCCACTATAAATACAGGCAGCCTGCTGGCCACAGGTTGCCTGTTAATTTAGGTTCCACGTGTGATGTTGTATTTCCTGGCATATTTACCTCCTGCTGTTTCCTGACGATCCTCTGCCTGCTCCTTGTGTACTTTGCTGCTCTCCTGGTATTCTGACCCCAGCCTCCTCCTGACGATCCTCTGCTTACTCCTTTGGTACTTCACGACTCTCCTGGTATTTATGACCCCGGCTTCTCCTGACTATTCTCTGCTTGCTCCATTTGTACTTTGTAGCTTTCCTGGTATTGACTCGGTCCGTTCACATTCTGTTGTTTGTCTGTCTGTCATCCCTGCACTTAGTTCAAGCTAAGGATTGCCGTCCAGTTGTCCCCTGTCATTAGGACTCGCGAGGCAAGTAGACAGGGCCGGGGGTAAGGGTGGAGCGCAGTGGTCACTTCCCTCCCCCTGTGTGTGTGTGTGTACGCTACCGTTACAGATTAACAGGTTCAATAACCACTGTATTATGAATCCTCTGGTGACCCTGACTGACCATGTCTCTAATCTGACGCAGATGGTGCAGGAGTTAGGGGAAAAACTCAGTTCTTTTGCGTTAGGGCAAGTTTCTTCCACTCCTCAGGCCTCCACTCTGCATTTTGAGCCCCGGATTAAGCTCCAAGAACCCTTTTCTGGAGACCGGAGGAAGTTTCTCTCCTTTAAGGAGAGTTTCAAACTTTACTTCCGTTTGCGCCCCGTGTCCTCTGGCCCCGAGAGTCAACGCGTGGGCATTATCATTTCCCGACTACAGGGTGATCCCCAGGACTGGGCGTTCTCTTTACCTGCTGGCGCCAGTTGTTTATCTTCTGTGGAGGGGTTCTTTCAGGCCCTGGGTACCCTCTATGATGAACCAGACAGGGCTCTAGTAGCCGAGACGGCTCTAAAGGCACTGGTTCAGGGCAATCTACCTGCGGACGATTATTGCACCCAATTCAGAAGGTTGTGTGTCCCCTCTGGGTGGAACGAACCAGCCCTGAAGAGTCAGTTTAGGTCAGGTCTGTCTGATTTAAAGGATCTGCTGATCAGTTATCAACCTCCAGAGACCTTAGAGGAGCTGATGACCCTTGTTGTCCGACTTGATCGACGGGTTAGAGAGAGACGACAGGAACAACAGTTTTCTTCCCAGATGGTGGTCCAGCCAGAGGCCTATCCCAGAGACAATGCTGAGGTCTCCACCGAGGAACCCATGCAGGTTGGCATGACCCGAGGGAATCTTCACCTTAGACGTGGAGAATGCTTTTACTGTGGAGATCCTGACCATTGGATCAACCAGTGTCCTAAGAAGGTCCTCTCTGTCAAATCTCCTAAGGCAAGGCAACCTAAAGACCAGGTGCACCCTGATTTTTCTAAATATAAGCTTTTGGTACCCATTACGATTTCTCTGGGAGTAGATAAATGGCCGGGTAAGGCCTTTATTGATTCTAGCTCAGCGGCCTGCTTTATTGACTCTGAGTATGCTATAAGATTGGGTATTCCAATGTTTGCTTTACCAACTCCTATCCATGTCATGGCTATTGATGCTACTCCTCTTATTGGTGGTAAGGTGAGCTCATGTACCTCAGAAATTTCTCTAACCCTGGGTGTGTGTCACTCAGAGAGATGTTCCCCTTTTGTCCTGGAGAACCTACCGGCTGAGGTGGTATTAGGGTTGCCTTGGCTCCGACTACATAACCCCACTATAGATTGGTCCAATGGGGAGTTGGTGAGATGGGGGCCTAAGTGTGACTCATGCTTGTCCGTAGTACAGGCTGGGGTCTCAGAAAAGTCAGATACTTTACCCACTGTTGTTAGGGAGTATTCTAATGTATTCATCAGCCATGGAAGATTAAATTAAGGAGAGCCTTAGTAAAGGGCATATTAGACCTGTCTCTCCTATGGGGGCGGGGTTTTTCTTTGTTAAGAAAAAAGATGGTGGTCTTAGGCCATGTATCGATTACCGAAGATTAAATAAAATCACTGTCTAGAATAGATACTCCCTCCCATTGATTCTGGATTTATTTAACCAGGTTCTGGGGGCAACCTGGTTTTCCAAAATTGACCTGAAAGGGGCATACAATCTAATCCGAATCAAGGAGGGAGACAAATGGAAGACGGCGTTCAATACTCCGGTAGGACACTTTGAATATCAGGTGATGCCTTTTGGACTCAGCAATGCCCCAGCTGTGTTCCAAAACTTCCTGAACGACATTCTTAGGGAGTTCTTAGGTAAATTTGTTATTGTCTATCTTGACAACATTTTGATATTCTCTCCTGAGTCCTGACTTCGAATCCCATGTGTCTCATGTTAAACAAGTATTAGAGGTTTTGAGGGAGAATCAGCTATCCGCTAAGCAAGAGAAATGTGTCTTTGGTGTATAGGAGATTCTGTTTCTAGGGCATGTTCTGACTCCTCACGCCTTCAAGATGGATCCTGGTAAGGTGCTAGCAATTAAGGAATGGGTAAGACCTTCATCCTTAAAGGCGTTACAACGATTCTTAGGTTTCGCCAATTATTATTGTAAATTTATTATGAATTTTTCCGTAATTGCTAAACCGTTGACCACCTTACTAAGAAAGGGGCGGATTTGGAGAATTGGTCTATTGAGGCCATTTCTTCATTTGAAAAATTAAAAAAGGCATTCAGTAGCGCTCCCATTCTGATCCAGCCTGATCAGGAGAGACCTTTTATTGGGGAGGTGGATGCGTCCGAGGACGGCGCAGGAGCAGTCCTTTCACAAGGTCCTGCTAGCCTCACTAACCTGAGACCATGTGCCTTCTTCTCCAGGAAATTCTCTCCCATTGAGAGAAACTACGACATAGGGAATAGGGAGCTGCTGGCCATTAAATGGGCATTTGAGGAGTGGAGGCATTTTCTGAAGGGGGCAAAGCATTGTGTAACTGTTGTCACTGACCATAAAAACCTTATGTTTCTCGAGTCTGCTAAGAGGTTGAATCCCCGTCAAGCAGGTGGGCTCTGTTTTTTACTCGTTTTGATTTTTCCATTACGTTCAGGCCGGGAAGTAAAAATGTGAAGGCGGACGCATTATCTCAGAGCTTCCATGCTTTTCAACCTACTGAGGTACCACCTGAATCCATCCTACCAGCAAAAATCTTCATAGCAGCTCTAACCCAGGATATCTCAGCTCGCATTAGGTCTGAACAACATCTGGCACCGGTATCCACCCCAACAGATAAGTTGTTTGTTCCTGTACAATTTCGTCTCCAGCTGTTGGGTGAGTGTCACGATTCTGCGTTTTGTGGACATCCAGGTGTTGAGGGCACTAAGGATCTGGTTTCTAGATCTTATTGGTGGCCCACTCTAACTAGGGATGTCAAGTCCTACGTGTCAGCCTGTGAGGTATGTGACAGGTAAAATTTGCAGAAGAAGAAAATAGAGTGAACCTTTTTGATGGCGCTGTCAGCAGGAGTCAGAAACAGGTAGGTATTGTAAACACAATACTTTTTATTTTCGGTCAACGCGTTTCAGGGGCGGAGAGCCCCCTTCATCAGGACAATATACAGCATAAAACCGCATTCACATGTGGCAGTTATTTAAACTCAAAAAAGGCGCGTGAGGCCAAACGAAGGTGGAGCAGGGGGAGGGGAGAGGGGCAGGGGTGAGTGTGTGTCTTAAAATCATGGAAAGCTGTCATCTGGCATTCAGTCCCTTGCTGATCCCTTTAAAAAAAAAATATATATATATATATATATATATATATATATATATATAGTGTGGACCTGATTCATTTTAGAGAAAGGGAAATAAATAAGTTAAAATGGTTATATATGGCTATAGCTACAATGGTTGAATTTGGCCATATTTTAAAAAGGTTACAGGTGGATTACTCTAATGTTAAGACTTTTTTGAGAAAAAAAAAAACGGGGCATGGAGAAGTATAAAGAATGGTGGTTATTTTTGGGGAAATAATAAATAAAGATAAAAATGGAAAAATAAATAGTAGATAATAAATAATAATGAAAATTAATAGTAAAAGGTGCAGGGAATGGTATAAAGTTTGGTAGTTATATTGCTTACAAATAAAATATTTTTTTATATATAAAATATATATATATGTCTCAGTAGATAGATAAATTAATAAAATAAATATATATATATATATATATATATATATATATATACATACATATACATACATGTACACCCATATGTATCTGCATACACTTACAATTGTACCGTCATTTCTATAAATGGCTGATTTTTAGTGGGGGAGGATAGGGGAGAGCAACCACAAAAAATTAACATCATTAGAATACAAGTTTAGTGGCTGTTGATACAATGTTATAGTTATTTTGTGAAGCTGTATCAGTTGTAAATCATAGAAACAGTTTCGCAAATGTGGCTAGCAGAGTGTTCTTAAGCAATAGTGTAGAACTACAGATGTTTGTTACATAAAAATGGTATTAGGAATATACCAATGAGGCCACCCTATTCTGTTGCATGGGCCTCTTGTAAAAGAAAAAAAAAAGAAAAAAAAAAGAAAAAACATTACATATTCTTGCATACCAGGCGACAAAATATTGGGTGTCCTTTAGAAAAGATTACATTAGAAGATGGTCTCAATAATTTCATTTAGCCCTTGGGGTGCAAGGGTATCCAATTGGTACATCCAGTAAACTTCTCGTCGCTGTAGAGTACTGAACCGGTTATATGGGTTTTCTGGTATAAAATCAATTGGTGTGATTCTGATTGGATGTTTTTGTTTCTCTGGTGTGGAGGCACAATGTCTGGAGAGGCTATGTTTTTGGTAATGTTTTTGAATGTTGTGCCTATGTTGGTTTAGCCTACAGTGTAACTCCTGGGTGGTGTGCCCTACATATTGAAGCCCGCAGCTACACTCAATTAAGTAGATTACATAACTGGATTGGCATGTCAGATGATGCTTTATCATGAAGGTGGACCCGTTTTTGTTGGACGAAAAATGTGTACATTTATTGGTTATAGTCTTACAGCATAAGCACCGACTCTTTCCACATTTGTAGCTGCCTAGTTTTTTAGATAGTAAAAGTGGGCCAACAGAACTGGTTTTCTTATTATGTTGTTTTGGCTTGCTGGGGGCAAGAAGGTTCTTAAATGTTGGGGCTCTCCTGTAAATCATTCTAGGCTTAAGCGGTAAGTGTTTTGTAAGGTATGGATCCTGGAGTAGGATATACCAGTATTTTGAAAAAAATGTACGTATACTGTTGTTGGATGTATTGAACTGTGTGACAAAGTTCATATTCATTTCTGTATGTGTCCCTTGTCTTTTTTTGGGCTGTAGGCAGGTTTCCTGTGTATCAGTGATGGTTCTACCATAAGCATTTTTTATAAGTTTCCTCGGGTAGCATTTCTCGATAAACCGTTTTTTGAGGATTTTTGCCTGATTTTTAAAGTCACTATCAAGGGTACCGTTTTGTCGGATCCGTTTGTATTGACTATATGGGATGTTTTCTAACCATTTTTTTGTTATGAAAGCTTGAGAAATGAATGTAACGATTTGTATCAATAGATTTAAAATATGTTTGAGTAGCCAGTTGGTTGTTTTTGGTAGAGATAATGAGATCTAGAAATTCAATCTCACTTCTACTGTATTTAGGGGTAAATTTTATTCCCCAACTTGTATTGTTTATTTTATTACAAAATTGTAAAGCAGTGTTTTTGTCCCCGTCCCATATGATAAAGATATCATCAATATACCTTTTGTAGTACACGAGTTGTTGGGTCCGGGGTATAGTATTTTGGATGTGTCGTTTTTCAAACTCCCCCATAAAAAGATTTGCAAAGGATGGCGCCACTTTCGTCCCTATTGCGGTACCTCTGCGTTGATGGTATGTAACGCTATTATAGATAAAGAAGTTGTTCTCTAAAATAAAGCGTAGACTGTCTGTGAGAAAGGTTACTTGGGGTGGTTTCAGGCTGGAGTCTCCCTCTAAGACAGTTTTTATACACTGTATGCCCAAGTTATGTTGGATATTGGAATAAAGGGCTACAACATCCATGGTGAAGAATGAGTATGAATCTTTCCACGTGATGTCTTTTAATTCCCGAATTAGCTGACTGGAATCGTGGAGATAACAGGGTAGTGTGCGTACATAGGGTTGCAAGAAAATATCTAAATAGTGTGAGAGGTTGCTTGTGGCACATTTAGTGTTTGACACAATTGGTCTACCAGGAGGGTGTTTCCCGTTTTTATGTATTTTCGGGAGGTGATAGAAGTAGGGGGTGAAGGGGGCTCTTGGTATTAGGAAGTTTTTTTCTTTTTTTTTTATATAATTTCTTTCATGGGCGTCTTTTATTATTTTTATAAGATCTTTAATTATACCTGGAAAGGGGTTTTCTGATACTTTTCCGTAATAGACTGTATCATTGAGGATATTTAATGCCTCTTTCTCATAGTCAGCAAAATATTGGATAACTATCCCACCCTCTTTATCTGCGGGGAGGATAATTATATTTTCATTTACACTGAGTTTTTTCAGGGCATTTTTTTCTGGTATGCTAAGATTATCTTTTCTATTTGACTTAGTTGTTATAGCGGTCATTGTTTTGATCTCGGAAGATGTAAGGTCAAAAAAAGTGGGGATATGGTGTCCCTGACTTTGGAGGGGGAAAAAATTAGATTTTGGTCTAACATCTTGATGTATGAATGAGGATAGTTCCGTTTCTGTTGATTGCTCTATTATTTCTCCTTTGGGGGGAAATTTGGTATTTTCAACTTCAAAGTGCCTTTTGATTGTAAGGTTTCGCCTGAATTTTTGTATGTCTAGAAACAACTCAAAGGGATTGACAGTATTAAAGGGGCAGAAGGATAGACCCTTCTCCAGCACCTTGGTTTCTGTTGGAGTAAGTGTATGGGAAGAAAGATTAAAGATTTTTATGGTAGAGGTGGATTTATGTTTAGTTGTCTCTAAAAATCTTTAATCTTTCTTCCCATACACTTACTCATGTACTACAAAAGGTATATTGATGATATCTTTATCATATGGGACGGGGATGAAAACACCGCTTTACAATTTTGTAATAAACAATACAAGTTGGGGAATAAAATTTACCCCTAAATACAGTAGAAGTGAGAATGAATTTCTAGATATCATTATCTCTACCAAAAACAACCAACTGGCTACTCAAACATACAAACCGGATTCCCAAAAAGTTGGGACACTAAACAAATTGTGAATAAAAACTGAATGCAATCATGTGGAGATGGCAAATGTCAATATTTTATTTGTAATTGAACGTAGATGACAGATCAAACGTTTAATCCGAGTAAATGTATAATTTTAAAGGAAAAATACGTTGATTCAAATTTTCACGGTGTCAACAAATCCCCAAAAAGTTGGGACAAGTAGCAATTAGAGGCTGGAAAAAGTAAATTTGAGCATAACGAAGAGCTGGAAGACCAATTAACACTAATTAGGTCAATTGGCAACATGATTGGGTATAAAAAAATGCTTCTCAGAGTGGCAGTGTCTCTCAGAAGCCAAGATGGGTAGAGGATCACCAATTCCCACAATGTTGTGCAGAAAGATAGTGGAGCAATATCAGAAAGGTGTTACCCAGCGAAAAATTGCAAAGACTTTGCATCTATCATCATCAACTGTGCATAACATCATCCGAAGATTCAGAGAATCTGGAACAATCTCTGTGCGTAAGGGTCAAGGCCGTAAAACCATACTGGATGCCCGTGATCTCCGGGCCCTTAAACGACACTGCACCACAAACAGGAATGCTACTGTAAAGGAAATCACAGAATGGGTTCAGGAATACTTCCAGAAACCATTGTCAGTAAACACAATCCACCGTGCCATCCGCCGTTGCCAGCTGAAACTCTACAGTGCAAAGAAGAAGCCATTTCTAAGCAAGATCCACAAGCTCAGGCGTTTTCACTGGGCCAGGGGTCATTTAAAATGGAGTGTGGCAAAATGGAAGACTGTTCTGTGGTCAGACGAGTCACGATTCAAAGTTATTTTTGGAAATCTGGGACGCCATGTCATCCGGACCAAAGAGGTCAAGGACAACCCAAGTTGTTATCAACGCTCAGTTCAGAAGCCTGCATCTCTGATGGTATGGGGTTGCATGAGTGCGTGTGGCATGGGCAGCTTGCATGTCTGGAAAGGCACCACCAATGCAGAAAAATATATTCAGGTTCTAGAACAACATATGCTCCCATCCAGACGTCATCTCTTTCAGGGAAGACCCTGCATTTTTCAACAAGATAATGCCAGACCACATTCTGCATCAATCACAACATCATGGCTGCGTAGGAGAAGGATCCGGGTACTGAAATGGCCAGTCTGCAGTCCAGATCTTTCACCTATAGAGAACATTTGGCGCATCATAAAGAGGAAGGTGCAACAAAGAAGGCCCAAGACGATTGAACAGTTAGAGGCCTGTATTAGACAAGAATGGGAGAGCATTCCTATTTCTAAACTTGAGAAACTGGTCTCCTCAGTCCCCAGACGTCTGTTGAGTGTTGTAAGAAGAAGGGGAGATGCCACACAGTGGTGAAAATGGCCTTGTCCCAACTTTTTGGGGATTTGTTGACACCATGAAATTCTGATTCAACATATTTTTCCCTTAAAATGGTACATTTTCTCAGTTTAAACTTTTGTTCCGTGATTTATGTTCTATTCTGAATAAAATATTAGAAGTTGGCACCTCCACATCATTGCATTCAGTTTTTATTCACGATTTGTATAGTGTCCCATATATATATATATATATATATATATATATATATATTTTATTAATTTATCTATCTACTGAGACATATATATATATATTTTTTATATATAAAAAAAATCTTTTATTCGTAAGCAATATAACTACCAAACTTTATACCATTCCCTGCACCTTTTACTATTAATCTTCATTATTATTTATCTACTATTTATTTTTCCTTTTTTATCTTTATTTATTATTTGACCAAAAATATATATTTTTTTCTCAAAAAAGTCTTAACATTAGACTAATCCACCTGCAGCCTTTTTAAAATATGGCCAAATTCAACCATTGTAGCTATATCCATATATAACCATTTTATCTTATTTATTTCCCTTTCTCTAAAATGAATCAGGTCCACACTATATATATATATATTTAAAGGGATCAGCAAGGGACTGAATGCCAGATGACAGTTTTCCATGATTTTAAGACACACACTCACCCCTCTCCCCTCCCCCTGCT
This sequence comes from Bufo gargarizans, assembly GCF_014858855.1. Classification (NCBI taxonomy): domain Eukaryota; kingdom Metazoa; phylum Chordata; class Amphibia; order Anura; family Bufonidae; genus Bufo; species Bufo gargarizans. The sequence continues at coordinate 333,600,379 of NC_058081.1, read as the reverse complement.
CCACCTTCGTTTGGCCTCACGAGCCTTTTTTGAGTTTAAATGACTGCCACATGTGAATGCGGTTTTATGCTGTATATTGTCCTGATGAAGGGGGCTCTCCGCCCCTGAAACGCGTTGACTGAAAATAAAAAGTATTGTGTTTACAATACCTACCTGTTTCTGACTCCTGCTGACAGCGCCATCAAAAAGGTTCACTCTATTTCTTCTTCTGCAAACGATACCTCTCCCCGACGATTGCTTCCAAGGCACGGGGCTGGAACCTAGGCAGCAGCGCAGGCACCCCGCATGCTGATCTGGAAAATCAGCATAAGCTACACATAGGTGTTTTGACTCATCACAACATCGTCCGGTAAGAGTTTTCACTTACCCTTTTTATCAATTATCTTACTACACCACACATGAGGCGCTGCCTCCTATTTCTCTTTTATCTTCAGATTGGGGATAAGGTATGGTTGTCCTCCAAGAATCTGTCTCTTAAGGTAGATTCTAAAAAGTTTGCTCCTCGTTTTATTGGACCATATAAGATCACGGAGGTGATTACCCGGTATCATTTAGGTTGGAGCTGCCCGAGTCATTCCACATTCATAATGTGTTCCATAAATCTCTACTTAAAAAATATGTTGAACCGGTAGTACCATCGAAAGCCTCGCCTCCACCGGTTCTTGTTAATGATGCTGTCGAGTATGTGGTGTCTAAAATAGTGGATGTTAGGAAGGTGCGTAATTCCTTGCAGTACCTGATTCACTGGAAGGGGTATGGACCTGAAGAGAGATCTTGGGTACCTGCCAGGGAGGTTCATGCTCCTAGACTTGTTCGAAAATTTCATTTAGAACACCCTGAAGTCTTGGGTCCGGTGGCCCCTCGTAAAAGGGGGGTACTGTAACGGGGTTCCGAAGGTGCACTCGGTCTCCCATTAGCCGCAGACCTGCTGCTTAGCTTTGGGAGCGAGGATCTGTGCTTGACCTCGTTCCCAGGGCGGCTTTGCTAGCTGGAAGGTTCCCTGCTCCTAAGTCTGCCTTGAGCGCCGAGCTGATCACTCGGTGCTCGACTGGTTGGTCTGTCGGTCATGTGACGCTTGCCACGTCACATGACCCTCACTCCCCACTATAAATACAGGCAGCCTGCTGGCCACAGGTTGCCTGTTAATTTAGGTTCCACCTGTGATGTTGTATTTCCTGGCATACTTACCTCCTGCTGTTTCCTGACGATCCTCTGCCTGCTCCTTATGTACTTTGCTGCTCTCCTGGTATTCTGACCCCGGCCTCCTCCTGACGATCCTCTGCTTACTCCTTTGGTACTTCACGACTCTCCTGGTATTTATGACCCCGGCTTCTCCTGACTATTCTCTGCTTTCTCCATTTGTACTTTGTAGCTTTCCTGGTATTGACTCGGTCCGTTCACGTTCTGTTGTTTGTCTGTCTGTCATCCCTGCACTTAGTTCAAGCTAGGGATTGCCGTCCAGTTGTCCCCTGTCATTAGGACTCACGAGGCAAGTAGGCAGGGACAGGGGTAAGGGTGGAGCACAGTGGTCACTTCCCTCCCCCCTGTGTGTGTGTGTACGTGACCGTTACAGCTGAAGTGTGGAGCTGTAACTATGGCCAAGGACAATATATGTCCTTTATGGCCCACTGAATAAATGTGTTCTGGCCCAGGCACACCAGCTACTTGGCCAGGTGATGGCAATGCCCCCTCTTTGTTGTAATCATAGGATTTCTGCATCAGTGTACACCTCTGCCTCCTCATCCTCCACCTTGTCCTCAGCCTCCACTGTAGGCACAGTTCAGAGTGGTCCTCCAGCATACCAACTATGCAAAGCATGGCGTTGTTGCACGATTCTACACCTTGTCAGCCTGGGTGAACTGAGTCACAACGGGTTGGAACTGCTCCACGTCATTAACCCAAAAATTTAATCCTGCCTGTCTCCTCGCCAACTGGAGATAGGAACCATTGTCACAGAAAATGGGAAGAACATTTTGTCTGCGCTGCATAAGGGAGGGATCACCTATGCACCCTGCATGGCGCACGTCTTAAATCTGGTTGTCACACAATTCTTGAAGTCTTTCACTCAACTGCAAGACGTCTTGAAAATGTCCAGGAAACTGTGCATGCACTATTACTGTGCAAAGCACGCCCTCCTTGAGCTGCAAAGGCAAAATGATGTTCCCCTACATCGCCTCATATGCGTCGCTTCCACCCATCGGAACTCCGCGCTCCACACATCGACTGTATAAGCAGAGGAAACCTATGACTAATTTCTTGATGATGCAGACGGACAGGACTACTCCCCGGTAAAACTTTGATGTTAGACAGTGGAAGCTCATGTGTGACACCTGCCATTTGCTCAGGCCCTTTGAGGATGCCACTTTATTTGTCAGTTGCCAGGACTACGGGATGAATGATGTAATTCCACTCCTTCACGTCCAAGAGGGGATGCTCATAAATCTGACTGGTGAAGGGAAAGAAGACGTGTTGCCAATATCTAACAGCAACCTGAGCGCTGTGGAGGCTGAACTGGCACAGGAGGAGGAGGAGGAGGAGGATGAGGACATAAACGCCCAGGAATTCTATACAGCACTTGGTGGTTTATCTGCCCAAGTGACAGGAGAGGATAATGAGGAGTCACTTTAGCTAATTACCAAAAGCATGCTGAGTTGCTTGGGCAGTGACAGCCACATTATCACCATTCAGTAAATGAATGACTACTGGCTTTCCACAATCATCCACCCTCACGAAGGTTTAACCAGGGTGACCCTCTGAACTAACACTCCACTGCCAGGGCTGCTAGAGTGGGTGGGGGGGGGGGGGCTGGAGCAGCACCAGCTTCATGAGCAGCAACGTAAGTCTTGAGTCTCTAATGAGCACTTTTTGTCACTGAAGAAACCACCCAGCAGGAACAGCAGCAGCAAGACATGAAGCAGAACCTGAACCAGTAGGTGGTGCCGCATACTTGGACTGCATCCTGTTACAGCAGATCCAAGACCCCATGGACTACTGGGCAGTCAAACCTGGACTATTGGGTAGCCAAATTTGAATTGTGGCTGCAACTGGCCAAGTTTGCCCTGGACAAGATTTTCTGCCTGGTCAGAGCAAGTGTTCAGTGTAGCAAGTGGCATAGTTACCTCAAAGAGGACTCGCCTTTCAACACAAAATGTTGAGAGACTAATCTTTATAAAGAAGAATCAAGCCTGGATCAACCAGGATTTCCAGACACCGGTGCCTGATACAACGGACTAGATAATTCTGGCAGTAATGATCTGAATGTAGTGTGCTGCCACACCGGAACATTGTGACAAATGGCCCCTTACTTCTGCCCATGTGCTGCTGCCACTATTCTGATGCTGTCACCCACCTGATGCCACATGCCTTCTGCCTCTACTGCCATGTGCTCCTACTGTGATCTGTCACCATCTTGTGCCATAACTGTCACTGCTGTTGCCCTCCCCCACTCTGTTCCGGGGACACTATTATGACTCTTCATGCTGTTGCTACCATTCCCACTCTGTGTTGGGGACACTACAGGGAGTGCAGAATTATTAGGCAAGTTGTATTTTTGAGGATTAATTTTATTATTGAACAACAGCCATGTTCTCAATGAACCCAAAAAACTCATTAATATCAAAGCTGAATATTTTTGGAAGTAGTTTTTAGTTTGTTTTTAGTTTTAGCTATTTTAGGGGGATATCTGTGTGTGCAGGTGACTATTACTGTGCATAATTATTAGGCAACTTAACAAAAAACTAATATATACCCATTTCAATTATTTATTTTTACCAGTGAAACCAATATAACATCTCAACATTCACAAATATACATTTCCGACATTCAAAAACAAAACAAAAACAAATCAGTGACCAATATAGCCACCTTACTTTGCAAGGACACTCAAAAGCCTGCCATCCATGGATTCTGTCAGTGTTTTGATCTGTTCACCATCAACATTGCGTGCAGCAGCAACCACAGCCTCCCAGACACTGTTCAGAGAGGTGGACTGTTTTCCCTCCTTGTAAATCTCACATTTGATGATGGACCACAGGTTCTCAATGGGGTTCAGACCGCGTTGCCGACCTTTCTGTCCCCCGCCCAAACCTTGACTCTCACTAATTGCAGGGGCAGGTGATTGGATATATCACTGCCTCAGCACATGTAATTCATTTATTCACCATATAATTATATTCATTTTTTCATTGGTGGTCACCATTTGCTGTCTATGAAATATTACATTCAAGTCTTATATCTTTTTGTGGTTTTCTTAATTTTCATCATATGCATCATGACCATTTAATTATAATTTTTGAATCATGTTTTTTGAATCATGTTGCTTAGATTATAGATGTTGATTGTGTATTCGATATCGAATCAGGAAATATGTATCGATTTTGTATCTATTAATGCATGGATTTATTCATGCTCTGGTGGCCATTTAATTCTAAATATAATAATCATGATTATTCACCTACGGGTAGGCTTATCTAATTATGCTGTTTGGATCATGGATTCTGAATACACAATCAACATCCGATTACAACCATAAAATATGTATGAATTTTTATTATTAAATTATTGTGTATATTGTATATATTCTTTATATTTTCTATATATATATGCTTATATTTTTATACAATGTACAACACATTATGTAATTTATTTCTTCTTGTTTTACACGTCATCTTAGGGTAGATGATATTTGGGCCATAATTATATGGTCCGTTGCGCACTTTCGTTGTTTCGGCTGTGGTCAGTGTGGACGGGCTAGACCAACCATTTGTTTATGGATGTGCTCTGCCCCGCCCCTACTCACACACGGCTGACTCTATGCACTATATTGGTTTATCTATTTATCACGTGCATATGATGCTAATGGTCGTTTTCAGGCTCAGTTTAAGTTGTGTGAGACTCGGTATGGATGCGTCCAGTGTCCTCCCTGGCACCCCGTTGCAGTCAGTCACATGACTGTAACACTTCCTGTTTCCTTATCCACGCATTACCGGTTGCGGGTCACCTGCGTTCCACAGGGCCGCGGACTGCGCATGCGCTGCGCGGCGCCACCTGGACGCGCTCCATTACGTCATATTTTCGCGCTTGCGCAATGACGTGGATGCGCCGAGAGATGGCGTCTAGCATCATGGAGCCTTCCGCGCCCAGATATGTGGACCACAGGTGTACCAGATAGAGGTAATTTCCCGTCACCCACCCACCCCTCCTTATATATACCCTGTCCACACATCAATCAATACCTCCTGACGAAGCCGTAGGGCGAAACGCGCGTCGAGGTTGTGCGCCCAGGGCCCTCACGCCCATTCACCACCATGTCTTCAGGTACGTTCTAAGCCGGTATTTCTTTGTTCATACTGCTGCTGGGGACCTCTGCACGCATCCATAGTGAGTCTCCTCATTCATCGATGGTGTTTATTGTCTACATTGTTATTCCTATTAGAGTATACTTACTCCCATGGTCTGCTTTTTCATGGTCTCAATACCATGTGTAGATTCACTGAGTTTTTCCCTGCACTCAACAGGGTTACTTGTATAAATTCATCTACAGGTATTGTGTAGAGCTTCCATATTTGGCCATTTAGGTCATTTTTGAACGCATATTAGTACTTGATTATTGTACCTGTCCCTGTGTCATTATCTATAGACACTTAGGTGTATTGTGGTGTCTGTGACCCTGCGCTTCTCCGTATTCTTGCAATCCTGTAGTAGCTCCATCCTTTGTATTTTATCAATAAATTTATATCTTTTTATACCATTTTCCACTTGTTCGTTTTGGTTTACCTTGGATGTTATACAAGTGGCAATTGTAGCTGTCTAGTTGACAGGTGGCCTTTTGTAGGTTAATAACAGGTGAACAAGGAGGCCATGTCATTAGATTTTCTTCTTTTATACCCTTTCTTGCCAGCCACGCTGTGGAGTACTTGGACGCGTGTGATGGAGCATTGTCCTGCATGAAAATCATGTTTTTCTTGAAGGATGCAGACTTCTTCCTGTACCACTGCTTGAAGAAGGTGTCTTCCAGAAACTGGCAGTAGGACTGGGAGTTGAGCTTGACTCCATCCTCAACCCGAAAAGGCCCCACAAGCTCATCTTTGATGATACCAGCCCAAACCAGTACTCCACCTCCACCTTGCTGGCGTCTGAGTCGGACTGGAGCTCTCTGCCCTTTACCAATCCAGCCACGGGCCCATCCATCTGGCCCATCAAGACTCACTCTCATTTTATCAGTCCATAAAACCTAAGAAAAATCAGTCTTGAGATTTTTCTTGGCCCAGTCTTGACGTTTCAGCTTGTGTGTCTTGTTCAGTGGTGGTCGTCTTTCAGCCTTTCTTACCTTGGCCATGTCTCTGAGTATTGCACACCTTGTGCTTTTGGGCACTCCAGTGATGTTGCAGCTCTGAAATATGGCCAAACTGGTGGCAAGTGGCATCTTGGCAGCTGCACGCTTGACTTTTCTCAGTTCATGGGCAGTTATTTTGCGCCTTGGTTTTTCCACACGCTTCTTGCGACCCTGTTGACTATTTTGAATGAAACGCTTGATTGTTCGATGATCACGCTTCAGAAGCTTTGCAATTTTAAGAGTGCTGCATCCCTCTGCAAGATATCTCAATATTTTTGACTTTTCTGAGCCTGTCAAGTCCTTCTTTTGACCCATTTTGCCAAAGGAAAGGAAGTTGCCTAATAATTATGCACACCTGATATAGGGTGTTGATGTCATTAGACCACACCCCTTCTCATTACAGAGATGCACATCACCTAATATGCTTAATTGGTAGTAGGCTTTCGAGCCTATACAGCTTGAAGTAAGACAACATGCATAAAGAGGATGATGTGGTCAAAATACTAATTTGCCTAATAATTCTGCACTCCCTGTATTGTGACTCTTCATGCTGTTGCCAAGCTCACCCGTTTGTTGCAGGGACCCTATTGTGACTATTCATGCTGTTTCCCCTCTCCCCACTTTGTTCCAGGGCCACTAGTGTCCCTGTTTGGCCGTTTTGATATCACCAAATATTTTTCTGTTCTTATTATGTGTCAGAAGAACAGAAAAATAACAAAAAATAACAAAACAGGTCCTGTCATTTGAGCATCTATAAGGCCTCTATCAGACGAAAGAGAGAATCCAGCTTCTTGTGGAGTAAAAAATTGTTCTTTATTGGCTCATCGTATAAAATCCACCAAAATCACAAGAAAAAGGTGTACAGTAACATGTTTCGGGCTACAGAATCCAGCCCTTCATCAAGGCTGGATTCTGTAGCCCGAAACATGTTACTGTACACCTTTTTCTTGTGATTTTGGTGGATTTTATATGATGAGCCAATAAAGAACAATTTTTTACTCTACAAGAAGCTGGATTCTCTCTTTTTATTGGATATTCTATTAGGCCCAGTTCTGGACTTTTTTCCGTGCTTCAAGGATTAAAGTCAGAGGTGAGAGCTGCAGCCATTTCTAACATTGTTAAGGCCTCTATCGCATGGATGGTATTTTGCATCAGGATTTGATCATGATTTTGAAGCCAAAAGCAGGAGTGGGTCCAAAGCACAGAAGGCATACAAATATTTCCATTACATTTTCTAAGAGATGCTGTCTTGGAGTACCACAATGAAAAAGCGAATAAGGTCGTATAAGCAAGGCTTCATGATGGTTTGGTCATATCAAACTAATAAAATCAGTTTCTATGAGGAGGTAAGTTCTAGACTTGACCACTGTGAGTCAATGGATGTGATATATCTTAACGTCTCCAAAGCATTTGATACTGTGCCACACAAAAGGTTAGTATATGCAATGAGAATGCTTGGACAGGGAGAAAATGTGTGTATGTGGGTAAATAACTGGCTGAGGGATAGAAAACAGAGGGTGGTTATTAACAGTGCACACAGATTGGGTCACTGTCACTAGTGGAGTACCACAGGGGTCCCATATTCTCTTCAATATATTTATTAATTATCTTCTAAAAGGCTTGCACAGTAACATATCAAGTTTTGCAGATTATACTAAACTGTGTAAAGTAATTAACATGGAATAGTACAGTCTACTGCTACAGATGGATCTGACTATGTTGGAAGCTCGGGCAGAGAAGTGGCAGATGAGGTTTAACACTGACAAATGTAAGGTTATGCAAATGAGAAGAATAATGCAAGCCATGTGTACACACTGAATGGTAGTATACAGGGTAACACTTTTGTGGAAAATGACTTAGGAATTTTAGTGGACAGCAAACTAAACTGTAGAAACCAGTGTCAGGCAGCTGCTTCCAAGGCAAATAAGATAATGGTTGCATCAAAAGAAGCATAGATGGATGTGATGAAAACATAGTCCTGCCACTTTACAAATCACTAGTCAGACAACACATGGAGTACTACTTACAGTTCAAGGCTCCTGTGAACAAGACAGACATAGTAGAGCTTGAGAGGATTCAGAGAAGAGCAACTAAAGTAATAACTGGAATGGGTGGACTACAGACCCCAGAAAGAGTTTCAAGATTCGGGTTATTCAAATTATAAAAAAGATGACTGAGGGGAGATCTAATAACCAAGTCTAAATATATCAGGGGTCAGTACAGAAGTCTCTCCCATCATTTATTCCCAGGACTGTGACTGTGATGAGGGGACATCCGCTGTGTCTAGAAATAAGGTTTGTACACAAACACAGAAGAGTATTATTTATGTTAAGAACAGTGAGACTATGGACCTCTCTGGTGATGGTGATGGTGATATGAATTCACTAAAATAGTTCAAGAGGGGCCTCGATGTATTTCTGGAGTGCAATAATATAAAAGAAAGAACACAGACGGGGTGGCACTGCTCAGCCTCCTCCTTGATCAAACAACCAGGATCAGCCGTGACCGGACTTCAACAACACCTCACTGCTGGGGGTGCTCTGCCCACATAGTCCTCTAAATGCAAATAAAAATGTAGAAAGATCGGGCGGCACTCAAAGAAAATGTGAAGTAATATTCTTTATTCCAAGGATAAAAGCATAACAGTCGTGGGGCGGACCACACACTGCAGGCAAACACTTGTGGGGACAGCCGTTTCGAGGCTGCAGCGCTTCTTCAGGCCACTAACGTGATGATGCACATGCGTCACCTTTTATGCGTGAATCGGATGTACATACTCAGTGCAAATTACAAATAACAAGGAAATAAATAAAAAACAAAAGCATAACAATGTTTACAGAAACACGGTCATGAAATTTTTATAATTCAGGCCCATCGCTCCTGAACGTATGATCCAGCCAAGCTTCTTTTCTCAATAAGCTATGTCTATCGCCTCCTTGTGGGGGATTTTGGACAATTTCAATACCTTCAAAACTCAGTGCCTTACTATCTCCATTATGTACTGACCTTACATGTTCTATAAGTCTAGAGCACCCTTTTCTTGTTGCTATGGAGTTAGCATGTTCCCTTAACCTATCACACAGACACCTAATAGTTTTCCCTATATAAAACCGGCCACAATTACATTGTATGAGGTAAACTACAAACTTGCTTTTTCAAGTAATTAGAGAGTTTACTCTATGCTGTAATCCTCCAAAGTTTAAAACATCCCATTGGGGGTTAAATTTACAGTACGGGCAATGCCCACATCTACGGTTGACTTTTGGGATCCAATTCCTTATCCACATATTTGTTTTTTTCTCAGTGAAGTGGCTCCTCACTAGCCTGTCTCTCATAGTATGGCTTCTTCTGAAAGCTATTAAGGGTTTGGTACCTTTTTATCACCTTAAGATTATCTTATACAATATACTCCAGTTATCCCTTATCACACGTTTAATCCTATCTACCATCGGACTATATTTAAAGGAAAATACAAAACGTTTCTGATTGGCCTCCTTTCTATAAACCTCAGTTTTTTTTCTGATACTGAAGTATTCTGGTACATAGAGGAGGCCTTATTCATTGCCTCCTCTAACAGGTCCAAAGTGTATCCTCTAGCTAAAAGGTGTTTTTTCAACTCAGCTGACTTTCTCAAGAAGCTTTCATCTGTGCCATTGATCCTTCTCAGCCTAATAAACTGGCCATATGGCACTGACCTTTTAACACTATGGGGATGGTAACTGGAGTAGTGGAGTAGCGAGTTGGTGGTGGACGGCTTTCGATAGCCCTCCGTCACCAACTTGCCCTCCCTCTCCATCACCAATACGTCTAGAAACTCCAACTTAGAGTCTCCAATATGATAAGTAAATATCATGTTCATCTTATTCCCTGCATTCAAATAGTCCACAAAGAACCGGACCATACAATAAACACATTGTCCACAAATCTCAATTACAGTCGAATACAGGAAACAAAAGGATTATCAACAGAGTAAATAAACTTGTCTTCAAACCTAGCCCAAAAAATATTTTCAAAAGTACATGCGACTGGTGTGCCCATGGCTGTACCAAACTTTTGCCTATACCACCTATTCCCAAATCTGAAGGCATTATTTTTCAGGACTAAGGCCAAGGCTTCCTTGATAAAGTCCCTAAACACTTCACTTTTTTTGGTGCACATAAGTACCTCATTTATTGCCTCAATGCCTTCATCTTAGGGAATCCTGGTGTAAAGGCTTTCTACATCCAGAGATATTAGATGGAACCCCTCCTGCCACTGAAAAGATTTCAGGGCCAGGAGCAGGTCCCCAGTATCTTTAAGATATGATGGTACATGTTTTAGGACAGTTCAGAGCAGCCAGTCGACATATTTGGATAATGGTTCAGTCACTGACCTAACCCCCGAGACAATAGATCTCCCAGGGGGGTCGGTCAGTGGCTTATGAATCTTGGGTAAAAAATACCACGAGGGCCTGGAAAGAAACAATGGTAACAACTTTTCTGCTTTACTGTTAACATATTGTACTCTACATATTTATGCAGCAGACTTCTCAAACAAGATAGAATTTTTACAGTAGGATCACTTGTCAAAACCTCGCAAACAGTATTATCACCCAATTGCCTCTCTGCCTCCATTACATAATAATCTCTAGTCATAAAGACCACATTTCCCCCCTTGTCCGCCGGTTTCACCACTATGTCATAATGAGGTTGTAGCCTTTTTAGGGCCTTTTCTTGCACTGTATCAATGTTTGTATGTATTTTTGGATAGATTTAGGGCCTTTATTCCCTCCAACACCTTACTATAAAAGATGTCAATGCTACTCCCGGTGGGCAAGAGGGGACAGTAAGTAGACCTGTCCCCTCCCACAAACTCAGTTGTGGGTGTAATTGGATGGGCTTTAGTTAACTCAAGCCTGTCATCAATTCCAATCATGATACTTCTGTCTCATTAAACCCTGCTGATGTACTAAAACCCAACGGGCCTATACTAGCTGGAACTTCACACTCTTTTCTTTCCTTTCTATCTGCATTTGTTTCTGGTACATTACTGAACAATCTATTCATATTAAGCTTCCTAACTGCTTTAAACAGGTCTACCTCAAAGGTCACTGGGTCAAACTGTTCCACTAGACCATAATTAAATCCCTTCTTGAGGACTTTTGCACAATCTGGTGGCAGTTCGTACCCAGTTAGATTCACTACAGTATCATGTTCCTCATGCTCCTCATCTTCTTCTACTATCGTCTCCAAGAGACCTACCGGTAGTTTCTTTTGTAACCTTGTTTTGTACCTATTTTCCTTTTTTTCATCTACTGCTTCTGATGCTTCTCCTAAAGGGGCTTTTGACCATTTAAACCAGACCCTCCTACAGTCCGACTAGTAGAGGGATCATCTCAGATTCTGCAGTCTGAGTCCGTGGTCCAGTAGTCACACCACATATGGCGTGAATGACGTTTTCTTCTTTGTTTTTTACTGTTCCAGTCAAAGATTCTGCCTGAATCATAGTCTTGTTTGTCTCTCAAGAATGTATCTATTTTTCTCTTTTATATCCGCCTGTATCACTGTTAATTTCTTGTCTGTCCTTTTATTAAAGGCTTGCAACTAGTTCTCTGAGAGACTTGTTTGCAACTCTGACCTAGCCCGGGATAATTCCTCCTTGGGTATTTCATATTCCTTTTAATTTCTTTTTAATACTGTTTCAAGAATCCGGGTAGAGAACTCTAAGTGCAGTGACTGCCATTCAGCTGTAAATTCAGCATCTTCTAGGTATTGTGATATATCCTTATGAATCCTTAACCCCCTCTGGACACGTTTGCTTTCTTTGTAAGATCTTAAGGAGCTGACCAGCCCAAATAAGCGGACCTCTTTTTCCCCCAACTGTGCGACTTTTGTCTCTAGAGCTTTTGTGCTCAAGATTTGAAATATGCCAGCTTGATTGCACTGCGTAAAGTATGCGTCCACCCCTTCTCTGCCTTCCGTTAGACTTGGTCTCGGTTCCTCCACAGCCATTTAGACGTTAGAGTCTATTGTGTAAAGTGGTAGGAAACCTCAACAGCGTGCTCAACCCCAAAAAATATATATGAGCATAGTTCACTGTAGATATATATATATATATATATATATATATATATATATAATCAATAAAAAAAAAATATGAGGCAATAAATGAGGTACTTATGTGCACAGAAAAAAGTGAAGTGTGCATCATATGGTCCGGTTCTGAACATCAGTTCATAGACTTTGCGGACTATTTGAATGCAGGGAATAAGATGAACATGATATTTAATTATCAGATTGTAGGCTCTAGGTTGGAGTTTCTAGACGTATTGGTGATGGAGAGGGAGGGCTATCTGAAGCTGACCGCCACCAACTCGCTACTCCACTACTCCAGTTACCATCCCCATAGTGTTAAAATGTCAGTGCCATATGGCCAGTTTATTAGGCTGAGAAAGATCAATGGCACAGATGAAAGCTTCTTGAGACAGTCAGCTGAGTTGAAAAAACACCTTTTAGCTAGAGGATACACTTTGGACCTGTTAGAGGAGGCAATGAATTAGCCTCCTCTATGTACCTGAATACTTCAGTATCAGAAAAAACTGAGGTTTATAGAAAGGAGGCCAATCAGAAACGTTTTGTATTTTCCTTTAAATATAGCCCGATGGTAGATAGGATTAAACGTGTGATAAGGGATAACTGGAGTATATTGGAGGCAAATGATAATCTTAAGGGGATAAAAGGTACCAAACCATTAATAGCTTTCAGAAGAAGCCATACTCTGACAGGCTAGTGAGGAGCCGCTTCGGTGAGGAAAAAAAAAAATATGTGGTTAAGGAATTGGATCCCAAAAAGCAACCGTAGATGTGGGCATTGCCCGTACTGTAAGTTTAACCCCCAATGGGATGTTTTAACCTTTAGAGGATTACAGCGTAGAGTAAATTCTCTAATTACTTGTAAAAACAAGTTTCTAGTTTACCTCATACAATGTTTTATATAGGGAAAACTAATAGGTGCCTGTGTGATAGGTTAAGGGAACATGCTAACTCCATAGCAACAGTAAAAGGGTCCCCCAGACTTATAGAACATGTAAGGTCAGTATATAATGGACATAGTAAGGCATTATGTTTTGCAGGTATTGAAATTGTCCAAAATCCCCCACAAGGAGGCGATAGACATCGCTTATTATTGAGAAAAGAAGCTGGCTGGATCATACGTTCAGGAGCGATAGGCCCACTAGACCTGAATGATAAAAGTGACATGAGCGTGTTTCTGTAAACATTGTAATTGTTATGCTTTTGTTTTTTTATTTCCTTGCTATTTGTAATTTGCACTGAGTATGTACATTCGATTCACCTATGGTGGAATTTGTTAATTCCGCTTAGATGACCTGGTGCATAAAAGGTGACGCATGTGCATCATCACGTTATAGCAGAGAATCTGGCTTCACGTCACCCACCACTGTAAGAGTCCATTTTCATAAATTTAGGCCCAGCACCCAGGCAGAGGAGAGAGGTCCCGTAACAGAGAATCTGGCTTCATGTCAGCAGAGAATTAGTCTGCATGTCATAGCAGAGAATGAGGCTTCACGTCAGCCACCACTGCAACAGTCCATTGGCATATATTTAGGCCCAGCACCCAGGCAGAGGAGGGAGGTCCCGTAACAGAGAATCTGTCTTCATGTCAGCAGAGAATCAGTCTGCATGTCATAGCAGAGAATGAGGCTTCACGTCAGCCACCACTGCAACAGTCCATTGGCATATATTTAGGCCCAGCACACACACAGGCAGAGGAGAGAGGTCCCGTAACAGAGAATTTGTCTTCATGTCAGCAGAGAATTAGTCTGCATGTCATAGCAGAGAATGAGGCTTCACGTCAGCCACCACTGCAACAGTCCATTGGCATATATTTAGGCCCAGCACCCAGGCAGAGGAGGGAGGTCCCATAACAGAGAATCTGGCTTCATGTCAGCAGAGAATCAGTCTGCATGTCATAGCAGAGAATGAGGCTTCACGTCAGCCACCACTGCAACAGTCCATTGGCATATATTTAGGCCCAGCACCCAGGCAGAGGAGGGAGGTCCCGTAACAGAGAATCTGGCTTCATGTCAGCAGAGAATCAGCCTGCATGTCATAGCAGAGAATGAGGCTTCACGTCAGCCACCACTGCAACAGTCCATTGGCATATATTTAGGCCCAGCACACAGGCAGAGGAGAGAGGTCCCGTAACAGAGAATCTGTCTTCATGTCAGCAGAGAATTAGTCTGCATGTCATAGCAGAGAATGAGGCTTCACGTCAGCCACCACTGCAACAGTCCATTGGCATATATTTAGGCCCAGCACACACACAGGCAGAGGAGAGAGGTCCCGTAACAGAGAATCTGTCTTCATGTCAGCAGAGAATTAGTCTGCATGTCATAGCAGAGAATGAGGCTTCACGTCAGCCACCACTGCAACAGTCCATTGGCATATATTTAGGCCCAGCACACACACAGGCAGAGGAGAGAGGTCCCGTAACAGAGAATCTGGCTTCATGTCAGCAGAGAATCAGTCTGCATGTCATAGCAGAGAATGAGGCTTCACGTCAGCCACCACTGCAACAGTACATTGGCATATATTTAGGCCCAGCACACAGGCAGAGGAGAGAGGTCCCGTAACAGACAATCTGGCTTCATGTCAGCAGAGAATCATTCTGCATGTCATAGCAGAGAATCAGGCTTCACGTCACCCAACATTGGAACAGTCCATTGGCATATATTTAGGCCCAGCACCCAGGCAGAGGAGGGAGGTCCCGTAACAGAGAATCTGGCTTCATGTCAGCAGAGAATCAGTCTGCATGTCATAGCAGAGAATGAGGCTTCACGTCAGCCACCACTGCAACAGTCCATTGGCATATATTTAGGCCCAGCACACAGGCAGAGGAGAAAGGTCCCGTAACAGAGAATCTGTCTTCATGTCAGCAGAGAATTAGTCTGCATGTCATAGCAGAGAATGAGGCTTCACGTCAGCCACCACTGCAACAGTCCATTGGCATATATTTAGGCCCAGCACACAGGCAGAGGAGAGAGGTCCCGTAGCAGACAATCTGGCTTCATGTCAGCAGAGAATCATTCTGCATGTTATAGCAGAGAATCAGGCTTCACGTCACCCAACATTGGAACAGTCCATTGGCATAAATTTAGGCCCCGGCACCCAGACACAGGAGAGGTTCATTCAACTTTGGGTAGCCTCGCAATATAATAGTAAAATGAAAATAAAAATAGGATTGAATGAGGAAGTGCCCTGGAGTCCAATAATATATAGTTAAGGGGAGGTAGTTAATGTCTAATCTGGACAAGGGACGGACAGATCCTGTGGGATCCATGCCTGGTTCATTTTTATGAACGTCAGCTTGTCCACATTGGCTGTAGACAGGCGGCTGCGTTTGTCTGTAATGACGCCCCCTGCCGTGCTGAATACACATTCAGACAAAACGCTGGCCGCCGGGCAGGCCAGCACCTCCAAGGCATAAAAGGCTAGCTCTGGCCACGTGGACAATTTAGAGACCCAGAAGTTGAATGGGGCCGAACCATCAGTCAGTACGTGGAGGGGTGTGCACACGTACTGTTCCACCATGTTAGTGAAATGTTGCCTCCTGCTAACACGTTGCGTATCAGGTGGTGGTGCAGTTAGCTGTGGCGTGTTGACAAAAGTTTTCCACATCTCTGCCATGCTAACCCTGCCCTCAAAGGAGCTGGCATTGACACAGCTGCCTTGGCGACCTCTTGCTCCTCCTCTGCCTTGGCCTTGGGCTTCCACTTGTTCCCCTGTGACATTTGGGAATGCTCTCAGTAGCGCGTCTACCAACGTGCGCTTGTACTCGCGCATCTTCCTATCACGCTCCAGTCTTTGTAGCGTGGATCCAGCAGGGTGGCAACCCAGTAGTCCGCACAGGTTAAAATGTGGGCAACTCTGCTGTCGTTGCGCAGGCACTGCAGCATGTAGTCGCTTATGTGTGCCAGGCTGCCCAGGGGTAAGGACAAGCTGTCCTCTGTGGGAGGCGTATCGTCATCGTCCTGCCTTTCCCCCCAGCCACGCACCAGTGATGGACCCGAGCTGCGTTGGGTGCCACCCCGCTGTGACCATGCTTCATCCTCATCCTCCTCCACCTCCTCCTCATCCTCGTCCTCCTCGTCCTCCAGTAGTGGGCCCTGTCTGGCCACATTTGTACCTGGCCTCTGCTGTTGCCAAAAACCTCCCTCTGAGTCACTTCGAAGAGACTGGCCTGAAAGTGCTAAAAATGACCCCTCTTCCTCCTCCTCCTCCTCCTCCTGGGCCACCTCCTCTTGCATCATCGCCCTAAGTGTTTTCTCAAGGAGACATAGAAGTGGTATTGTAACGCTGATAACGGCGTCATCGCCACTGGCCATGTTGGTGGAGTACTCGAAACAGCGCAACAGGGCACACAGGTCTCGCATGGAGGCCCAGTCATTGGTGGTGAAGTGGTGCTGTTCTGTAGTGCGACTGACCCGTGCGTGCTGCAGCTGAAACTCCACTATGGCCTGCTTCTGCTCGCACAGTCTGTCCAGCATGTGCAAGGTGGAGTTCCACCTGGTGGGCACGTCGCATATGAGGCGGTGAGCGGGAAGGCCGAAGTTACGCTGTAGCGCAGACAGGCGAGCAGCAGCAGGATGTGAACGCCGGAAGCGCGAACAGACGGCCCGCACTTTATGCAGCAGCTCTGACATGTCGGGGTAGTTGTGAATGAACTTCTGCACCACCAAATTCAGCACATGCGCCAAGCAAGGGATGTGCGTCAAATTGGCTAGTCCCAGAGCTGCAACGAGATTTCGCCCATTATCGCACACCACCAGGCCGGGCTTGAGGCTCACCGGCAGCAACCACTCGTCGGTCTGTTGTTCTATACCCCGCCACAACTCCTGTGCGGTGTGGGGCCTGTCCCCCAAACATATGAGTTTCAGAATGGCCTGCTGACGTTTACCCCGGGCTGTGCTGAAGTTGGTGGTGAAGGTGTGTGGCTGACTGGATGAGCAGGTGGAAGAAGAGGAGGAGGAAGCCGAGAAGGAGGAGGTGGCAACAGGAGGCAAAGAATGTTGCCCTGCGATCCTTGGCGGCGGAAGGACGTGCGCCAAACAGCTCTCCGCCTTGGGCCCAGCTGCCACTACATTTACCCAGTGTGCAGTTAGGGAGATATAGCGTCCCTGGCCGTGCTTACTGGTCCACGTATCTGTGGTTAGGTGGACCTTGCCACAGATGGCGTTGCGCAGTGCACACTTGATTTTATCGGATACTTGGTTGTGCAGGGAAGGCACGGCTCTCTTGGAGAAGTAGTGGCGGCTGGGAACAACATACTGTGGGACAGCAAGCGACATGAGCTGTTTGAAGCTCTCTGTGTCCACCAGCCTAAATGACAGCATTTCATAGGCCAGTAGTTTAGAAATGCTGGCATTCAGGGCCAGGGATCGAGGGTGGCTAGGTGGGAATTTACGCTTTCTCTCAAATGTTTGTGAGATGGAGAGCTGAACGCTGCCGTGTGACATGGTTGAGACGCTTGGTGACGGAGGTGGTGGTGGTGGTGTTGGTGGTACATCCCCTGTTTGCTGGGCGGCAGGTGCCAACGTTCCTCCAGAGGCGAAGGAAGAGGCCGAGGCGGCAGCAGCAGAAGAGGCCGAGGCGGCAGCAGCAGAAGAGGTAGCAGGGGGAGCCTGAGTGACTTCCTTGGTTTTAAGGTGTTTACTCCACTGCAGTTCATGCTTTGCATGCAGGTGCATGGTCATGCAGGTTGTGCTCAGGTTCAGAACGTTAATGCCTCGCTTAAGGCTCTGATGGCACAGCGTGCAAACCACTCGGGTCTTGTCGTCAGCACATTGTTTGAAGAAGTGCCATGCCAGGGAACTCCTTGAAGCTGCCTTTGGGGTGCTCGGTCCCAGATGGCGGCGGTCAGTAGCAGGCGGAGTCTCTTGGCGGCGGGTGTTCTGCTTTTGCCCACTGCTCCCTCTTTTGCTACGCTGTTGGCTCGGTCTCACCACTGCCTCTTCCTCCGAACTGTGAAAGTCAGTGGCACGACCTTCATTCCATGTGGGGTCTAGGACCTCATCATCCCCTGCATCGTCTTCCACCCAGTCTTGATCCCTGACCTCCTGTTCAGTCTGCACACTGCAGAAAGACGCAGCAGTTGGCACCTGTGTTTCGTCATCATCAGAGACATGCTGAGGTGGTATTCCCATGTCCTCATCATCAGGAAACATAAGTGGTTGTGCGTCAGTGCATTCTATATCTTTCACCGCTGGGGAAGGGCTAGGTGGATGCCCTTGGGAAACCCTGCCAGCGGAGTCTTCAAACAGCATAAGAGACTGCTGCATAACTTGAGGCTGAGACAGTTTCCCTGGTATGCATGGGGGTGATGTGACAGACTGATGGGGTTGGTTTTCAGGCGCCATCTGTGCGCTTTCTGCAGAAGACTGGGTGGGAGATAATGTGAACGTGCTGGATCCACTGTCGGCCACCCAATTGACTAATGCCTGTACCTGCTCAGGCCTTACCATCCTTAGAACGGCATTGGGCCCCACCATATATCGCTGTAAATTCTGGCGGCTACTGGGACCTGAGGTAGTTGGTACACTAGGACGTGTGGATGTGGCAGAACGGCCACGTCCTCTCCCAGCACCAGAGGGTCCACTAACACCACCACGACCATGTCCACGTCCGCGTCCCTTACTAGATGTTTTCCTCATTGTTATGGTTCACCACAACAACAAAAATATTATTTGGCCCAATGTATTGTATTCAAATTCAGCGGGATATAAATTTGAGGCCTAGTATTTAGGCGCTGGGTGACCGGTATGGATTTAGTGACAGAATTAGACTTGGAAATGCACAGTAGCGTGTGTGTGAAGTTATTCTGAATGACCCTATGTGCACCTTGAATATTATATACCCTTTTAGGGATAGATTTCAAATAGCTCTGATATAGCAGAAACCACTAAATTATGAAATTGCTAAATTGGGAATTGTATTTCAACCCAGAACAAAAAATGTGCTTTGACGGACACTAAATAACTTTCCCAGCCACAACAGGACAGCGGTAACGAGAGATTTAGCGGGATATAAATTTGAGGCCTAGTATTTAGGCGCTGGGTGACCGGTATGGATTTAGCGACAGAATTAGACTTGGAAATGCACAGTAGCGTGTGTGTGAAGTTATTCTGAATGACCCTATGTGCACCTTGAATATTATATACCCTTTTAGGGATAGATTTCAAATAGCTCTGATATAGCAGGAACCACTAAATTATGAAATTGCTAAATTGGGAATTGTACTTCAACCCAGAACAAAAAATGTGCTTTGACGGACACTAAATAACTTTCCCAGCCACAACAGGACAGCGGTAACGAGAGATTTAGCGGGATATAAATTTGAGGCCTAGTATTTAGGCGCTGGGTGACCGGTATGGATTTAGTGACAGAATTAGACTTGGAAATGCACAGTAGCGTGTGTGTGAAGTTATTCTGAATGACCCTATGTGCACCTTGAATATTATATACCCTTTTAGGGATAGATTTCAAATAGCTCTGATATAGCAGGAACCACTAAATTATGAAATTGCTAAATTGGGAATTGTATTTCAACCCAGAACAAAAAATGTGCTTTGACGGACACTAAATAACTTTCCCAGCCACAACAGGACAGCGGTAATGAGAGATTTAGCGGGATATAAATTTGAGGCCTAGTATTTAGGCGCTGGGTGACCGGTATGGATTTAGCGACAGAATTAGACTTGGAAATGCACAGTAGCGTGTGTGTGAAGTTATTCTGAATGACCCTATGTGCACCTTGAATATTATATACCCTTTTAGGGATAGATTTCAAATAGCTCTGATATAGCAGGAACCACTAAATTATGAAATTGCTAAATTGGGAATTGTACTTCAACCCAGAACAAAAAATGTGCTTTGACGGACACTAAATAACTTTCCCAGCCACAACAGGACAGCGGTAACGAGAGATTTAGCGGGATATAAATTTGAGGCCTAGTATTTAGGCGCTGGGTGACCGGTATGGATTTACTGACAGAATTAGACTGGGATATGGCCAAAAAATAACCACACTTTTGCTGGTTAAATGCACTTGGTGACGGGCGCAGCTTTCCCCTGATGTAGTATATGGCCAAAAAATGAACAGACTATTGCTGGTTAAATGCACTTGGTGTCACAGCTTGACGAACCACACTACTGAGGGTTAAATGCACTTGGTGACGGGCGCAGCTTGCCCCTGATGTAGTATATGGCCAAAAAATGAACAGACTATTGCTGGTTAAATGCACTTGGTGACGGGCGCAGCTTGCCCCTGATTTAGTATATGGCCAAAAAATGAACAGACTATTGCTGGTTAAATGCACTTGGTGTGATAGCTTGACCAACCACACTACTGAGGGTTAAATGCACTTGGTGACGGGCGCAGCTTGCCCCTGATGTAGTATATGGCCAAAAAATGAACAGACTATTGCTGGTTAAATGCACTTGGTGACGGGCGCAGCTTGCCCCTGATTTAGTATATGGCCAAAAAATGAACAGACTATTGCTGGTTAAATGCACTTGGTGTGATAGCTTGACCAACCACACTACTGAGGGTTAAATGCACTTGGTGACGGGCGCAGCTTGCCCCTGATGTAGTATTTGTCAAAAAAATGAACAGACTATTGCTGGTTAAATGCACTTGGTGACGGGCGCAGCTTGCCCCTGATTTAGTATATGGCCAAAAAATGAACAGACTATTGCTGGTTAAATGCACTTGGTGTGATAGCTTGACCAACCACACTACTGAGGGTTAAATGCACTTGGTGACGGGCGCAGCTTGCCCCTGATGTAGTATATGGCCAAAAAATGAACAGACTATTGCTGGTTAAATGCACTTGGTGTCACAGCTTGACGAACCACACTGAGGGTTAAATGCACTTGGTGACGGGCGCAGCTTGCCCCTGATGTAGTATATGGCCAAAAAATAAACAGACTATTGCTGGTTAAATGCACTTGGTGTGACAGCTTCACCCTGATGTAGGCTTTAGCCAAAAAACAACCACACCATTGAGGGTTAAATGCACTTGGTGACAGGCGCAGCCTGCCCCTGATTTAGTATATGGCCAAAAAATGAACAGACTATTGCTGGTTAAATGCACTTGGTGTGACAGCTTCACCCTGATGTAGGCTTTAGCCAAAAAACAACCACACCATTGAGGGTTAAATGCACTTGGTCGCAGCTTGGATGCACTTGGTCGCAGCACCGCACAAGACACAAAATGGCCGCCGATCACCCCAGAAAAAAGTGACTGACAAACGGTCTGGGCAGCCTAAAAACAGTGAGTGAGCATTTGAATTTCAGCAGCTCAATGATGCACAGCTGCAGATCGATCGATTAATCAAGTGAAGTCCTTTGGAGGAGTTAATCTGCCTAATCTCGCCCTACTGTCGCATCCGCAACCTCTCCCTACGCTAATCAGAGCAGAGTGACGGGCGGCGCTATGTGACTCCAGCTTAAATAGAGGCTGGGTCACATGGTGCTCTGGCCAATCACAGCCATGCCAATAGTAGGCATGGCTGTGACGGCCTCTTGGGGCAAGTAGTATGACGCTTGTTGATTGGCTGCTTTGCAGCCTTTCAAAAAGCGCCAAGAAAGCGTCACAAAAGCGCCAAGAAAGCGACGAACACCGAACCCGAACCCGGACTTTTACGAAAATGTCCGGGTTCGGGTCCGTGTCACGGACACCCCAAAATTCGGTACGAACCCGAACTATACAGTTCGAGTTCGCTCATCCCTACCCAGCAGCCATTTTCTGCTGTTTTTTTGCAGTTCTGAGAGAGAGAGACCAGTATCATTGCTGTGCTTTGCGCTTTGCTGAATCATTTACATTGCTGGGTCAATTACATTAGATAGTTAGCTCATATATATATAATACAGATAGTTAGTTGGAGATAGTGTAGGTTAGATAGTGATATAGTGTAGCTGATAGGTGTAACGGGGTGCCGAAGGCACACTCTGTCTCCCATCAGCCGCAGACCTGCTGCTTAGCTTCAGGAGCGAGGATCTGTTTTTGACCTCGTTCCCAGGGCGGCTTTGCTAGCTGGGGGGCTCCCTGCTCCTAGGTCTGCCTTGAGCGCCGAGCTGATCACTCGGTGCTCGACTGGTCGGTCTGTCGGTCATGTGACGCTGGCCACGTCACATGACCCTCACTCCCCACTATAAATACAGATACACCAGGATACATTTTCCCTAAAGTTTAACTGCAGTCTGGGATAGACCTGATTTAAGACACTTCATAATGAATTAATTTGTAACTAAGCAAACTTTTTTGAAATCTAATAATTTGAAAAGTTTGCTATTCTTTATTTAGGTTACTAAGGAACTGTCATGGCTGGTAACGCTATTTCTATTTGAAATCTTAAAGCTATCCCAATGACTTGGTTATTAGTTTCTCTCTATAATGCTTGGATCCAGAGATTGTGTCCTCAGGACCAATCCCTACATAATATAAAATTGATGACTCATGTTTATTTAGTAAATTGTCAGTCATTTTTACTGCTTAGTTGTTTTCACTGCTTTTGAGTTAAATCTTTTAAATTTGGAGTACTGCACATCGTTGATTGTTGGTGCCAGCAAGGACTTGTTTAGTCATGATCAAGTAGTAGAAAATTGCAGCACACAGTATTTTTCTTTGCTTGTTGAATTTTAATCTTGTATCATCATATGATCATCATGATCCAGTGCAATTACAGGGTATATAGAGCAGGCATGTGCAAATCAGTTTAGGCTTGTGTTATCATGTGATTTAGATTTCACCCCATGTTTACCATGTTATTTGACATGTAACATATAAGCAAACACACAGTTTATCTAAGGTTCAACATTATTATATATCAGTAACATTCCATATTTTCTAATACAGCTTTTACTTCTGTAATACAAAGATTTTGAGTAAATATGTTTAGCTCAAAGAACAGTTTTCCCTTAAAAAAGGCATTTATATTGTAACTGCTAGTGGCTAGGATGTCTAGAGACTGGCAAAAGGACTAAGAAATAAATCACACATTAGAGTCTTTTAGTTGGTCTCCATTGAGGCCAAACTTTGTCGCAAGTCTTTCATCAAAAACCTTTACAAGTTTAAGTAATGGCTCATTTTAGTGTTCAAAGTAGAAAGTTATGACATCTGAAAGATTGAGCCCATCAGCAAGCCCACAAAACATCCAGCACTTCCTCAATTTATCACTTAAAAATATTGAGGTGATGTAGGTCATAAAGTGCATAGGCACAGTGTTATAGTGTCTTACCACATTATGATGTTCACAACAAGAAATCATCATCTTTAGTGCTTGGAAATATTGGGATTAGTGTACAAACTTTCACATTAACAGATGTGTTAAAAGTAATATCACCAACCTGATTTAAATAAATTAGGGAAAAGTCAGACATAGGTATCAAGATGTGACTATAAACTCTATAACTTTTGTCATTGTGTGATATGCTGACATTGTTAATGCAGTTTGTACTATTCTAAATTGTAGGTTTGTTTATATAATATCTCCTTAATGAAATTCAGTGCTTCAATTAACTTAATTCGAGGAGTGAGTGAAGCTATGTCACATTTAATGTTTACCAAGTCTAGAAGAAAAGCTGTTAATTAACTGAAATGGGAATGTGCACTTTCTATCAAGGGCATTATGTAACCTTGAAGAGATAGTTTCATTTATAAATGTATTTATATCTGTGTTGCTTCTCATTTCTAATTTTTATACTGTAGGGAATATTTTTATCTATTAGTGCAAATATTATATCAAATTTATTGTATCAGTTGTATATTTAATATCATAATATTATTATTATTATTGTACATACTGTACTTTAATTTGGAATATACTTTAAAATATGATGTCTATGTTGAACTACATAAAGACTTTCATTTTTACTTCAGTTTGTGACATTCCCTTATTACTAGATGTTAAGTCTTTATATCCATTTTATTGGACATTACTTGTTGGATTTAAAGGGAGTATTACATTTTCAGCACACAAAGCTTCTTTGTTGTTTAATTTAACATTAAAAAAAATATTTTTTGCATTTATTTCTCATGTCTTCTTGTATCCTCATTAGGAACCTTTATTGCTTTAGATGGATTTAAGCTTTACAATTGTCAGGCCGATTATCAGGAATGAACGTTAGTATTAACTCTCGTTTCTGATAATTGGTCCATGTAAAGGTGGTACTGACACCCGATGAACAAGCAAAATGCTCGTTACTCAGGTGAATTCATTGTTTATGCAGCACATTAAGTCATTATGGTCAGCAGATCGTGTTGTGGGAACAGCACTTTGCTTCCCAGAAACAATAATTCTGTAGTGATGGCAGTAGCCATCAATTTTCCTCACAACCATGGAGGTGCAGCTCTTATCTCTACTGATGATCAGGCTATTATCAAGATGGAACAGTTCCATTCTGATAATTGCCTGCACAGTCAGCATGTGTAAATGTTCATTTTCTTCCACGGCATTATAATCTGTTCTGCTCATGTCATGTTACTGTACAGCTATCAGAGCCTTAACGAGCCAGACATATGTGTGACTATCACATGATCAGGACAAATATTAATCTCCTGGAAAATTGAGTGGCTGCCTGTATAGATCTGGAAAACTGAAAAAAAAATATGCAAATGTTAGATGGTATAAGTTTTATAGCCTTTAATTAAACAAAAAATATCATTTTATATTACCCAAATAACACATTTCTAACTGATGAATTTAAAGGGGTATTTCCATCACTTAAAATGGGGGCATATGGCTAAGATATGCCCCCATTGTCTGATAGGTGCAGGTCCCACATCTAGGACCCGCACCTACAACGAGAACAGAGCGGGGAGAAGTGTGGCTGGAGGACCCCGATTTTCCTGGGGTCCGTCCACCATTAAGCACTGCTCCCCGCTGCTCCAATAGAAGTGAATGGGAGCACACCGCGCATGCGCGGCCCCTGCTCCCATTCATTTCTATGGGGAAGACGGAAATAGCCGAGCCAGCACTCCGCTATTTTCAGCAGCCCCCTAGTAATGAATGGAGGGCGGATGTGCATGCACAGTGTGCACTCTGTTCATTTCCCCGCTCCGTTTTCGTTGTTGGTGTGGGTCCCAGAAGTCCACCTGTTCCAGAAGAAGAATTCCATTTTAACTTG
The DNA here is from genome assembly GCF_014858855.1 of Bufo gargarizans. Lineage (NCBI taxonomy): Eukaryota > Metazoa > Chordata > Amphibia > Anura > Bufonidae > Bufo > Bufo gargarizans. The sequence continues at coordinate 333,574,861 of NC_058081.1, read as the reverse complement.
AAAATGCAGAGCAAAGAGACATCTATTTTACTTAGTGATCTGCTGAATCCACCAATTCCCAGGGCCTTTTTCTGCTACCCAAAACCACTGATGCACACTGCGCATCGGTAGTCCAGGACATTTACTATATTTCCAGAGCTGCTGCTGGTTTGAACAGCAATGCCCATGTGAGTAGTGCTGGCCAAGCTGCACCAGAACTGAATGTTTAGGACTAATGATGCATAGTTTGCATCAGATATTTTGAGAAGTGGAATGGCCATCTTATGTGGCAGAAGAAGGATTTGGTGACTCAATAGATGAAATGTCGATTGCATACATTTAACTCGAGTGCATGCTCCCGGCTGTGCACCAGCTCTTCCTAGTAAGGATCTGGGGAGCCGTAATGTATGCGTGGTAGCCTCTGTCCTTCTGAGTGACAAGAGTGTGCCACATATTAGTTCTTATGCAGCCCCTGGGGGCTACATAGAAACATAGTATGATCCCCATAGACTCCAATGATAATCCATTGGAGTCTATGAAAGAAGCAATCTAATGATTGCTTGTTACAGTTTGTTATGGGAACTATTAAAAAGTGTAAAAAAAAAAAAAGAAAAAAATTAAGAAAAAAAAAGTTTTGTTTTTTAAAACAGAAATTCTAACCACCCCCCTTTCCTCAAAATAAAATACATACAATGGGTATTACCGCATAAAAAAAACCCCTGTGCTATAAAAAAAAAATTGAAAAATATTCATCCAATATGGCAAACAGCGAAACTGAAAAAAAAGTTAAACAAATGGCTGATTTGCTGTTTTGGGTGATTTTCTCTCTCATAAAAAAATATATAAAAAGTGATCAAAAAGTCATATACACCAGAATGGTAGCAATGAAAAGTACAGCTCACCCTCCACCCTGCAAAAGGAGCCCTAACACAGCTCCCTACACATAAAAATTAAAAAGTTATGGGGGTCAGAATATGGTGATGTGCAGAAAAAAAAAAGTTGTTTCCAAAGTTTTTATTTTTTTCAGTATCAGGCTACATGCACACAAACGTTGTTTCCGTGTCCGTTCCGCTTTTTCTGACGATGGGATGCGGACACATTCATTTCAATGGGTCCGCAAAAAATGTGAACAGCACACCGTGAGCTGTCCGCATCAGTATGTCCGTTCCGTAGCCCCGAAAAAAAAAGAACATTTCCTATTCTTGTCCGTTTCAGGCATTGTTACAATGGAACCTCAAAAAAAAATGGATGACATCTGCAAAACACATACGGTCGTGTGCATGTAGCCTCAAAATGCAAGAAAAAATATACCTATGTGGTATAGTTGCAATCGTATTGATTAGTGTTGATTGAGCACTTTGGGATGCTCGGGTTCTCTACAGAGTACCCAAGCACAATGGAAGTCAATAGGAGAACCAGAGCATTAAACCAGGCACCCCCTGCTCTGAAGAGGGGAGGGTGTCTGGTTTAAAGGAAAAGGTCAGAAATTGATGGAAACACCACTGAAATTGTCCGGGAACAGCATGGGGAAGATGTCTGGATGCATCTTGGACTCCCAGGTCGCTGCTTGGAACGATGTTGCCCGCGTAGTACGCCACTTTTATAGACTGGCAATAATATGCACCAAACCGAAGATAAAATCGATTTTAGAGGAAAAATTGTTAGGAAACATTCTTTCCTGTATATTTACTGGTATATAAAGTGCAAGTGCTGCCAAAAATTACAAGGAAGAGGCACTCCGATACAACCTGTATATCACATAATGGAGGGCCTCATTCACACTGTGGTACAATTGTTCAGGTAGTGGGACGCCTGCACTCATAAAGCCTATGCACTAAGTGAAAGGGCTGCCAAAAAATACAAGGAACCGGCACTCCAATATACATTTTATTGCAAATAAAGGAGGGAATCATACACACCCTTGAAAAATTATTATTGATGGCCTGCTGGTGACGCTCAAAAACATTAGGAGCAAGGGCCTGCTGGTGACCCTCTAAAACATTAGGGGCGAGGGCCTGCTGCTGATCTGACCATCTAAAACATTAGGGTTGAGGGTCTGCTGCTGATTTGACCATCTAAAACATGGGGGGCGAAGGCCTGCTGGTGACCCTCTAAAACATTAGAAGCGAGGGCAGCCTGATAAGCATGTTGATATGATGGAGGAGGAGGACGAGAAAAGGGAGATTGAACCATATACCCTTTTTAGTGGTGGAAGGGGTCCATGGGAATACAGTGCAATCAATACACCATAAAACCCACATTTAGAGTGCCTTTATGTTCAGCCGCTTTCCTCTGGTAGAGTAGAGAAGTCAGAAGCAATCCAGGCTTGTTCATTCAATCCATCAGCATTTTCAATTGACAGGCGGATGCACTTATCAGTTATTATGCCCCCAGCAGCACTAAATAAATGCTCTGACAAAATTCTGGCAGCGGGAAAGGCCAGCACCTCCATGGCGTAGAGCGCCAGTTCGTGCCACATGTCCAGCTTGGAAATCCAATAGTTGTAAGGCACAGAAGGATCACTGAGGACACTGAGACGGTCTGCTACATACTCGTTCACCATCTTCAAAAAATGTTCCCTCCTTGTGACACTAGGCCACACATCAGGTTGAGGGTGCTGGCGGGGTGACATAAAACTGTCCCAGGCCTTTGATAGTGTTGCCCTGCCTCTGTTGGAACTGCTGTGTGTTCCCCTCGTATCTTCTCCTCGGATGACCAAGGAACTACGTACTCTGCAGCCAGAGTTGTCAGCTTGAAATTTTTGGAACAATTTTTCCACAAGGACCTTCTGGCATTGCACCATTTTGCTAGTCCTCTCCACCACAGGAATGAGCGATGAGAAGTATTCTTTGTAGCGGGGGTCGAGCAGGGTGAACAACCAGTAATCGGTGTTGGCCAAAATGCATACAACGAGAGGGTCATGGGAAAGGCAGCCTAACAAAGTCACCAAACAGACAAGACATCGCTGTTCTCATCAGGAGGATGACTCTCAATCTCCTCATTCTTCTCTTCTACTCAACCACACCGAACAGATGTAAAAAAACTTCCATGGGTACTACCCTCTGTAGCGGAGGCAACCATCTCCTGCTCCTCCTCCTCATCATCATCCAATTAGCGCTGAGAAAACAAACTGAAGGTGGTATGGCTATCACCCTGTGTATGTCTTCCCCCATTTCCACCTCTTCCACATGCAAAGCATCCGCCTTAATTGTGAGCAGCGAGCGATTTAGTAGACACAGAAGTGAGATGGTTACGCTGATAACAGCGTTATCGCCACTTACCATCTGTGTTGATACCTCAAAGTTGCATAAAACCTCACAGAGGTCAGACATCAATGCCCACTCATCGCTTGTGAAGAGCGGATGTAGACTGGAAAGGCTACGAGCATGTTGCAGCTGGTATTCCACTACTGCCCTCTACTGCTCACAAAGCCTGGCCAACATGAGGAACGTGGAGTTCCAGCTCGTGCTCATGTCGCACAACAGTCAGTGAGCTGGCAATTGCAAGCCAGCGGAAGCTGATGATGACTTGCGGAAATGGGCACACATGCGGCGCACCTTCACCAGTAGCTCAGGCAAATTTGGGTAGGTTTTGAGAAACTGCTGAACCGCTGAACACGTTGGCTAGGCATGGTATGTGTGTGAGCTTGCCGAGCTCCAAAGCCACTACCAAGTTACTGCCATTATCAGACACAACCATGCCTGGTTCTAGGATGAGTGGCGAGAGCCACAGCTCAGTCCGGTCCCTTATCCCCTGCCTCAGCTCTGTGACAGTGTGCTGTTTGTCATCTAAGCTGATTAGTTTAAGTGCCACCTGGTGCCGCTTCCCCAGTGCAGTGCTACATTGCTTCCAGCTACTGACTGTTGTCTGACTGGTGCTGCAAGATGATAATTCAGAGGTAGAAGTAGATGAGGAGGCGGAGGAGGAGAAAGGGGGGTTGTAGCCACTAACTTAGGTGGTGGAAGAAACCCTGATGGAAGTAGGGTCGGTGCTATCCCAGTGTATGACTCGCTCCCGACCTGCACAACGTTTACCCAGTGTGCCATCAGGAAAATGTAGCGTCCCTGGCCAAAAGCACTTGTCCATATGTCAGTAGTTAAGTGGACCTTCCCAATAACTGCGTTGGTCAGGGCATATGTGATGTTACGAGACACATGCTGGTGTAAGGGGACTACAGACCGTGAAAAATGCTGGTGGCAGAGTAACGCGGGACGGCCACTGCAATCAGGCTGCGGAAAGCCTGTGTCTACAAGCCTAAATGGCAAAATTTCCAGGGCCAGCCATTTGGAAAGGTGCGCATTTAGTGCTATGGCCTCTGGGTGGTTGGCTGGGTATTTGCGCTTTCGTTAAAAAGCCTGGGGTATAGACATCTGTATGCTGTGCTGGGACACAGAAGTAGATGTGCTAGCTAATTGTGCTTGTGAAAGTCCAGGTGCATGGCGGGAGGCAAATTACATTATTATTTTATCATCCACACTTTCCTAAAAAACTGACTGCGGAACACCTACCCCTTGGCAAGTGAGATTGCTGCAAGGGGGTGCTCCAGGGAACAGTTGCGGGCCTGTTTAATGTGGCCCCCCTTCTCCCTTCTGCCACCCCACTGCCTCTTCCAGCCTGGTCTGGTGCTGCAGATCCCTCCCCCTCTGTACTGCTGTCCTCGCTCGGCTTGCCACCTTCCCAGGTTGGGTCAGTGTTTTCATCGTCCACCACCTCCTCTTCCACTTCCTCACTCTGGTTATCCTCCTGACTTGTTGACCCAACAACAACATCAGTTATTGACAACTGTGTCTCATCCTCATCATGAACCTCTTGAGACACTAATTGCGGATGACTTATTGGCAACTGTGTCTCATCATCATCATCCGCATCGTGAAACACTAATTGCCATTCCCCACCGTTATCTTCTTGTGACTGTGGATGTTCAAGAGTTTGGGAATCAGGGCACAATATCTCCTCAAGTCCCTCTTCAAGCAGGCTTGTCGAGAGGCCCAAATCAAGGAATGGCGAGGAAAAGAGCTCCTCGGAATATCCGAGTGTGGGATCACTTGTTTGCTCAGACTCTCCATGGTGGGAGGAAGCAGTATCAGGGTGAGGATTCTGTTGACCAGACTCTTGGCTACTGAGACTGGACTTTGTGGAAGACAGAGTGGTGCTTAACTGACTGGAAGCATTATCTGCTGCAACCCAACTGACCACATGGTCGCACTAGTCTGACTTTGAGAGTGGTGTCCTGCGCCGCCCTAAAAACTGGGACATGAAGCTAGGTATCGTGGATGAGTGTGTTTCTTGTGCTCTGGCAGCAGGCACAGTTTCACCGTGCCCTGGGCTATGGCCTCTGCATGGACCGTCAGCAACACAGCCACTTCCCCATCCCTTACTGCTCGCCTTGCGCATATTAAATGGTATATATGCTTGCAAGTAAGTCACACGTACAGTAGCGCAGGTTTTGTAAGTGTATGCGCATATAAAGTACACAGAATGTTACAGATATTTTTAGGATGCGCACATGTTATACAGGAGGTATAGCACAAGTAATGTCTCTGTCACCAGCGGCTAATAAAAAAATGATACTGAATTAATGTCACTGATATTTAGGATGCGGAAACGTTATACAGGAGGTATAGCGCAAATAATATCGCTTTCACCAGTGGCTAATAAAAAAAATTACACTGAATTAATGTTACTGATATTTAGGATGTGCAAACGTTATACAAGAAATGTAGCACTGGTAATGTTGCTCTTACCAGCTGCCAAACAATTGCGCTGAATGTCACAGATATTAAGGCTACGCAAATGTAAAATAAAATATGTACCAGAAGTTGTGTCACTATCAGAAGCGGCACTAACAATTGCACGCAATTTAGCGCAGGTTGCGCTAATATATATTGTAGCCAGATACAACTATAGTCCTTAAAAAGACTTTGGGTCTCTCTAACAATTCCATGCAATTTAGTGCAGGTCGCAATAATAATCATATTGCTGCTAGATTTTGAGTCTCTAACTAGTTTTTTCACTAAAATATTACTATTTCACTCCCTACACTATCCATCCCTTCTTCAGCACAGTTCTCCCTGGCTAATACTGAGCCAAACATATTTTTTAGGGTGCTATATAGCCACAGCCATGTTTACATAGAGCAACAATTTTTATTTATTTTTTTCAGATCCTCAGAGTTCTTTGCCATGAGGAATCATGTTAAACTTCCAGTGACCAGCATTAAAGAGTGTGAGAGTGATAACACCAAATTTAACACATCTGCTCCCCATTCACACCTGAGAACACTAACGGGTCAAATGGCACCCAGGAGGGAAATATGCTAATTGAGCACATTTTGGCTATTTTCACTTAGGGCTGTACTCACTTTTGTTGACAGCTGCTTAGCCATTAATGGCTGTGTGTTGAGTTATTTTCAGTTCACACCAAATGTACCCTGTTATACAAGCTGTACACTGACTACTTTACATTGTATCAAAGTGTCAGATCTTCAGTGTTGTCTCATGAAAAGATATAATAAAATATTTACAAAAATTTGAGGGGTGTACCCACTTTTGTGAGATACTTGTGTATATATACACTGTATATCTATATATCTATATCTTTGTTACAGCCATTTTGCTCAACTCAATGCGGATCTTGGCTGAAGAGGTACTTTATGAATACACCATAAATGTCATGGTCAAAATACTCCTTTAAAAAGTTGAACAAAATTAGTATTTAATAGAGACATAAATGCAATGTAATATGTTATTGCTATGACTATTTATATTACATTTCATGTAGTGACCATTGCATAATGCCATTTATAGTATTGTACAGTATATATAGCAACTAATGTCTCCTAACTGCTTACTCAATGTTTTCTATTGTTTTTTAAAAACAGTTTTGTCTACATTAAGCCTGCTGTTCAGTCTTAAATTGTACCGCTATTTTGCCAATATTAAGCTATAACTCTGGTTAAAAGCCACCTAAAAGCATTGTTATTTATTCTGTGAAATCTTTAATTAGCGAGAGAAAAAGAGTATACCATGTAATCGAAAAATTCTAACTAGTTATACTGTTTAAATCTTAATGTGCTTACATTTGTCTATTTATAGAAAAAAGGTGACATATTAGACTGCAATCACATTATATGTATAGATCAATTAAAAACCATTCAGATGGGATATTGAATTTTCTAATCTTAATAGGATTCATCAAGTAGCAGCAATACGATGTTATGTACTTCTAATTAGACTCCCCTGATTTCATAAGCTCAGTTTATTTTTCCAATCTTCAGTTCAATGCCTAGTTGGAAAATGTTTTAAGTTTGCACAGCTATGCTAGGAAGAAACTAAAATAAAGAGGCTATCCCAGTAATCATTTTCACACCAAAAGTCCTGAAAGGCTATTAATAGCCGATTTAAAATAATTTTACAGTGTTTCTAGCAAAAAAATCATCATTTTTTTGTGACTCCTGCTCCCCCTTGGTGTTGCTGGTGCTGCTTCCAATCTGTACTGCTAGGGGCAGGCTCTGGACAGAATTACTCTCCTTACCCTTCTGCAGCTAACAATCAATATATGTTGTCCTTACTTCAGGCTATAAACAGAGTATTTGCAGCTGTAATCTGCAGACTCTGCTCATTTTCTGACAAACAGGGCAGAAAGCTATTTTATTGGCTGTACTGCTGTGAACAGAGGATCACTTTGCCGTGACCTGGCTGTGAGGAGAGTGACTGAGCATGTGTGTCCACCAGCACTCAGTAGAAGGACATACACTTTGATATACACTTTGAATATCGGACGGTGCCACACTATGTACATAAAAGTCATAAATCTTTGCTAGAGTATGGAAATTGCAAACACGTTCACATTGCATTATCTATACAATGGCATGGCATATAATTGAGGACTAACCCCTTTCTAGTTACTATTTTAGGTCTCATGTATACAACCATAGTATGGCTCCATACAACTTCTGAATGGTACAGAACCATATTACAATGATTAGGGCTACTTTCACATCAGTGTTTCCTTTTCCACTATTGAGATCCATCATATGATCTCAAAAGTGGAGGAAAAAACTTCAGTTTTGTCCCTATTCATTGTCAATGGGGACAAAACTGAACTGCAGGGAATGGAGTGCACCAGAATGCATTCCGTTCCATTTCATTGCGTTCCCATGACACACACAAAAGCGCCGCGCACAGCGTTATTGAGTGCATCATGGGATACTAATTAAATAAATAAAGAAGACTCCTGTTGTCACGGATGTTCCCGTGACAGGTGGCAAGAGATCGGTGAGACTGGCAATACATGGTTTGATCTGACATGTTTTCAGTTTGGATTAAATGATGTCTGTGTTGTTTCTGGTGCTTGCCACACCTTCTTTCCCCAGGTGTGCCTATCAGGGTAATTTAACCTTCTCTATTTATATTTGCTTCTCCCACAATGCTGTGCAGTTTATATCCTCTATTTGGACCTTTGGATAGATTGTGGTTGTATCTCGGATGAGTTCCTGGTGCTTCCATTGCTCCTTTGAAAAGTTGAGTCTTTCCTTTCCCTTTTGTATTGTGTTTGGGTTCTGTGTGTTGCATTTCCCTATTGTTTGTATTAGGCCTGTAGGAGACTCCTGTTTGTCCTTCCTTTTCGTGGAACACGTAGTCTTGCCCCTGCCATTAGTACCAGGGTCCTATAGGGCTTGATAGGACTCTAGGTATTCCTGCTTATCAACTCATCTACCTTTGTGGTCTGTTCATACTGGTAGTCAGTCAGGATTTTGGTTAGGGTTTTCACTAGGAGGTGTCCATTTTCCTTCCCTAGTTCTCAGGCCCGATTCCCTGTTCCCCCTTCCCTCCTATGCTCAGTGTAGTGTTTTCCTCCCACAACAAAGCGTGACACCTTTACTCCTCTTTGCTGCTTATTAAGGTGGGATTTCCAGTACAGAACGTGCTGACTATTTTTGGCTCTATGGCCTTCTACAGAAGTACTGGCTTTGACCAACCGGGGGTTTAAAGATAGTTTATAGACGATTTTGGCCTTTAGAAAGGGTATGGCGCTGTAGTGAGTGAGGCTTGTGCCTGTATCGTATGGCCACTCCATAGGTTTTGTGCTTAGTGATATAAGGCTTGTATGCAGCTACTCATCCATGCAACCCATGCCATGAAGCTTACAGCACAAAATATTCCTATGAAGAGGTTAGTTCCATCAAATGTAAAATATATTTTTGGAGTAAAATAGGGCAAACCACTTTCTGTCAGCTGATTAAAACAGACTTAACAACACAACTGAAATGTATAAAAATGTGGTTCTGAATGTGATATCCAAAATGTGCCTTGCCTTAAATGTTTAATAAAAGCATATTAAAAATGGTTAGTCCCTTCGTCTTACACAATTAGGTGCAGAACCTCTTTAAAATATTTTAGGTAGCTTTGTTTGCATATTATTGAGAAATACCACTAGAAAAAAATTTAAGAAGAAAAAAGCGACTTAACATTACAGCTAAAAGTGTGTACATTTTCTTCTATTTCATGATGTGGTTCCTCTTTGTTCCAATATGAAGAATGATGAGAGAAACATTCAAGTAATTGTAAGTATGGAAACATTTTATAACTATTTGGTTAATGCCACACAGGTTTGGAAGACAAAACAAGGCATAAATAAAAAAGAAATAAGAGATGTTGTATCTGTCCTTAATACTCGCCATAAAAAAAAAAAAAAAAAAAATCCAGTCCTGATTTTGGCTTCCAAAACTGCATCAGGAATCCTGACCGTGTGGTCGTACTTTTTTAGCTTGATCATTGCTCAATGATAAGCAACCATAAAATGCTGTAATTTGAGCAGATGAACTATATGTCTGTTTGGTAGCTAGATAGATCTTTTTATGTCAAAAGAAGCAAAAAAAATACTACTAGTACTACTACTACTATTACTACTAATAATAATAATTCTAATAATAATGCAGCCTCCAAATAACATTGTTACAAATATGGTTGAAAGGCTTGGAGTACCACATTTCATGAAAACACGTTTGGCAACATTAATTCTGAGATGTGCTGAAATGAGCCATATTCATGTTTTGCACACCATCTGTGTGTAGTAAACTAAGGACAGAATCCTGATTTATTGTGTTGCAACATTCCTCTTTCTTACAAATTTTATACAAACACATATGTGAATAAAGTATCTTATTTTAACCGCTATGTTAGATGCCAACAAAAATGCCTATTAGAATATTTATAACTTTCTACACACAGGAAATATATCTGTATACAGAAGGTCTATGGCAGTTTATAGCAATAAAGCAGTAAATAATAATAATAATAATAATAATAATAACAATAATATAAATTATTAACCTCTTCAGGACCCTGACATTTTTCACCTTAAGGACCAGGCCATATCTTGCAAATCTGACATGTGTCACTTTATTTGGTGATAACTTTAAAACGCTTTTACTTATCCAAGCCATTCTGAGATTGTTTTCTTGTGACATATTGTACTTCATGACGGTGGTGAATTTGAGTAAAAATATTTCATTTTTATTTATTAAAAAAAGACAAAATTTACCAAAATTGGGAAAAATTTGCAACTTTCCAAATTTCAATTTCTATGAATAGTAATACCGCCTAAAATAGTAATTACCCATATGTCTACTTCATGTTTGGTAAATTACATTTTCTTTTTTGGGGACATTAGAAGGCTTAGAAGTTTTGAAGCAAATCTTGAAATGCTTAAGAAAATGAAGCTGGAATGGTATTTGGGAGCTATGTTGCATATGAAGACACCCTGAGTGGCCCTACAGTGGAAACCCCCAAAAAGTGACCCCATTTTGGAAACTACATGCTTCAAGTAATCTTTCAAGGTGTGTAGTAAGCACTTTGACCTCAAGGGTGTTTCCTAGAATTTTTTCACAAAAAAGTTGCTTTGCACCCACATTTTTCACTTTCCCAAAGGGTAACAGGACCAGATTTACCCCAAATTTTGTTTCCCATTTTCCCCAGAATATGGCAACACCCCATATGTGCTCAAAGACTGATGTATGGGTGCACAGCAGGCTTCAGGAGAGAGGATTTAGCTGGAATGGTAATTGAGAGCTATGTCGCATATGAAGACACCCTGAGGTGGCCCCACAGTGGAAACCCCCAAAAAGTGACCCCATTTTGGAAACTACACCCCTCAAGGAATCTTTCAAGGTGTGTAGTGAGCACTTTGACCTCAAAAGTGTTTCCTAGAATTAGGAAACACTTGGCAGTAAAAATGAAAAATTGCAATTTTTTCACCAAAAAGTTGCTTTGCACCCAAATTTTTCACTTTCCTAAAGGGTAACATAACAAAATGCACCCCACATTTTGTTAAACATTTCCACCCGAATATGGCAACACCCCATATGTGCTCAAAAACTGATGTATGAGGCTCTAGAGGCAAACAGCAAAATAAGGATTTTGTTGGCCTGAATTGGCAGACATGGATTTTAGGTGCCATGCTGCATTTAAAACATTTCTGAGGTCCCCAAAAATTAAATACCCCAAGAAGTGACCCCATTTTGGAAAGTGCACCCCAGTTCAAACATTTTAAGGGGTGGAAAGCGTACTTTTCTGCAAACAGGTATCTCATAGAGGGCAGAAACACATAGAAGGCACAAAGCAAACAGCTGTGAAAATGAAAAACTACAAGCAGACCAAGATTTTTCACTTTCACAAGGGGTTAAAGGAAAAAATGCTCCCCACATTTTGTTCCCCATTTTCTCCCCATTCAGGAAACACCCCATATGTGCTTGTAGCCTGATGTATAGGCGCACAGCAGGAAAACTATAAAATATGGATTTTGCTGGCTTGAAGTGGCAGGCATGGATTTTAGGTGCCATGTTACATTTGAAAAAAATCCCGAGGTCCCCAGAAATTTAATACCAGAAGAAGTTACCCAATTTTGGAAAGTTCACCCCTGTACGAACATTTTAAGGGATGGAAAGGGCACTTTTGACCTAACAGGTGTTTCACAGAAATGAATATGTAGTGGTTGGTGAAAAGTGGATATGTAAGCTATGCGGGCTTAATCAGAGATATAAGGTGGTAAAACTACAGAAATTATGACATTAAATGAATACTCCATGAAGTAGATTTTAAAACAATCCTGCATGCACAAGCCAGGTTTTTCATGGCAGGTTTTGCAGTGGTAAATGGTGTCTTTCTTTATACCCCTTTTGGAACACAAACTGAATCTTTTTTGGGTCCTTCCCTTCCTTGCTGTCTGGGGGACTTGACCTGGAAATGTTGTTCTGGTACAACATGGGCACCATGGCTTCCTGAAGTACCGGGGCCATCCCCAGCCTGGTTTTGAAAAATTAGGGCCTTGATAAACACATCTTGGAACTGAAGGACAGTTCCTGTGTGGCCTGCAGATAAAAAAAGTTAGCTGAGCACAAAGGCGACCAGTAAAAAAAATTGTACTTATTGGTGCTCAGGGTTGCAGAAAGCATGCAAACTGACGTTTGGTGCGTCCATGCGCACACTGCAAAATAAAAATTTACTGCAGATACAAAAAACAACACTAGCTAAAAATTAACATATACAGTTGAAACCAGAAGTTTACATACCCTATATAAAAAGACACATATGCATGTTATTCTCAATATCTGACATGAAATCTAAATAAACCTTTCCTGTTTTTGGTCAATAGGATTACGATAATTATTATTTGCCAAATGCCAGAACAATGAGAGAGAGAGAGAGAGAGAGAGAGAGAATGTTTTAAGGCATTTTTATTACTTTCTGCAATGTCAAAAGTTTACATACACTAAGATTGTGCAGCGTCCCACATCAGTGTGTAAATGGGACACTTTAAACATCTGCTTATTTATGTATTTATCTAATGTATGGTATTTCACATTATCAGTCTGACATTGTCATTCCACCCATTCGCCCCTAGGAGCTGCTGGCCCCACACTATAGATAGCTTTGTTCGTGTTAATAAAGTTAGTTGAAGTGAAGTAGTTAGTGAGATAAGTTGAAGCAAGTTCATGGAGGAGAAAAACAGGCCTAAATCAACATGTAGCTGTTTTCCTTTCCTCTGGGCCCTGATCAAGGCCGGAGAAGACAACCACAGCAACCAAGCACCAGACAGTGAGTCTATGTCTAAATATGAAGTAAGTCTAGTGAGGGTTACAGCTGAATCTAGCTTATGGACCTCATCAGCACAAGTGCCTGAGAGCAACTTTCCAAGTGCCGGAACACGAATGGATAATTAGTGCGCAGAATTGTCCTTATTCACTAGAAGCCTTCCGGGATATAGTGAAAACCTAAACCTTTTTAGAAGAGCATCCTGCAAATAATGTAGCAGAAGACTGATGCCTGCCATGACGGAGAGTGCCCTTATAGGATAGCTCAAAGTAAAGTGAAACCAGAATATTTAGTACCAGAGTGCTATAGTCAGGACTAATTACAGAAGTCTTGCCTGTAAAGTGTCAACCTTAACTGACCTCAACTCCTTAAATGACAATTGCCTAAACCTGATAAGTGTAATACAATTGAACTTAATTTCATCACTTATGCCATATGAATGCACGTTATTGATGGCCTGTAACATCTGCCTTCAGACTATTGATTCAACTAAATGTTCAATGGTTTAACAACTGACTCTTCATTAGTACTACTACACTCAACATTTGCACCTTGCGGTGCTGGCGTCATGAACCAAGGGGCCCAGCCAACAAAGCACCTTAAACACCTACATTATCAAGGGCACCTCAACTTCCATCTGGCTGGTGTTCCCTGCAATCGAGAGTGCCCCAGAGGATTTAGTGCTGTCTTCCCATTCACTGCGCTGCCTGCCCAAGGAGGCTCTGCTAACCGTTAGTACAAACAACTGCTACCCCCATCGGCCACAGTCACTTCACGTGTTTCCCCTGCGGACCCGGCTTGTTGGAATTGCTATACCTTAAAACAATTCTGGACTGCCTATATGATGATGTTAGGTGTTTGGAAGCTTCTGTTAGGTTTGTTGGCAACATCTGAGTTAATTAGAGACACACCTGTGGATCATGGTAATGTCTAAAGAAATCAGCCAAGATATTAGGAACAGTGATGAGCGGCAGGTGTAATATTCAAATTTGCAATATTTCATGAATATTTGGGTGAATATTCATCATATATTCGCAAATTCATGATCTCCAGTCATTATTTTCTTGATTGAAAATCGGCAATCGGAAAATTTGCGATAAAAATTTGCGATACAAAAATGTACGCTCAACGCTACTCCTAAATTCAAAGATATTGCAGCCTTCTCTTTGGCCCACAAGCAAGAAGCAGAGAGGGATCATGGAATATAGCACTATATTCTAGATATTCACGAATTCTTGAAGTGCCAATATTCGCAATAAAAATTTGTGATTAGAATATTTGCGATCAACACTAATAAGTAAGAAAATTGTGGACTTGCACAAGTCTAGCTAAACCTTGGGTGCAATTTCAAGATACCTGAAGGTGCCTTGTTCATCTGTACAAACAATTACAATGTCTAGCCATCATACCGCTCAGGAAGGAGATGGTTTCTGTGTCCCAGAGATGAACGTGCTTTGGTCTGACATGTGCAAATCAACCCAAACGCAAAAGACCTTGTGAAGATAGCAGAAGCTGGTAAGATTGTGTAAATATCCACAGTGAAACTAGTAATGTATCAACATGGGCTGAAAGGCAACTCTGCCAGGAAGAAGCCATTACTCCAAAAGAAAGATAAAAAAGCCAGATTAATGTTTGCAAATACACACATGAACAAAGACATGTCCTGTGGGCTGACAAAATTTAAATTTAAATTTTTGGCCATAATGACCATTGGAAGCTTGGAAGCCTAAGAACACCATCCCAACTGTGAAGCATGGGGGTGGCAGCATCATGTTATAGGGGTGTTTTGCTGCAAGAGGGACTGGTGCAGATAACAAATTAGATGGCATCATGAGGAAAGAAGATTATATGGAAATACTAAAGCAATATCTCAAGACATCAACCAGGAAGTTAAAGCTTGGGCGGAAATGGGTCTTCCAAATGGACAATGACCCGAAGCATACTGCCAAACTGGTTACAAAGTGGCTTAAGGATAACAAAGTCAATGTTTTGGAGTTGTCATCAAAAAGACCTGATCTCAATCCTATTGAAAATGTATGGGCAAAGCTGAAAAGGCAGGTGCGAGCAAGGCGACAAATAAACATGGCTCAGTTACATCAGTTTTCTCAGGAGGAATGGGCCCAAATTCTGACCAACTATTTTGAGTAATGATGGACAAACATCGGCCAGTATGGTTCGCGAAAGTGCGTTCTTGATCAAATGTTCGAGCCGTGCGTTTGCGGCGGGCCCCATTGACTTTAATGTCAGGCGAACCTGAAAAACCTTTAAGTTATATTTGCAGCCACCAAATACTTACTAGAAGTGCACAAATAGTCCCACAACATGGACAGTGACATACCATACCAGAGGGGGATCATTGGCAAAAATTCCCAGAAAAAAATATGTATTTTAATCGGGGGCCATTTTTATGCGTCTTAAAGGGAAACTCTCAAAAATGTGCCTTGCTGGAGCACAGAAAAATCTTATTTTAGGCCACGGGAGTACAGGCCCCCCAAAAAACTGAAAGGAACTTGTGATTATGTGGCTGGAGGTACATTAGGCGCTCACTGGATACAAATTTTACTGTAGGCCAGTACAGGCCCCAAAAATTAGGCATTCACCTGACAGAAAATAAGTTGTGATTATGTGGCTGGAGGTACATTAGGCGCTCACTGGTTAACAAATTTACTGTAGGCCAGTACAGGCCCCAAAAATTAGGCATTCACCTGACAGAAAAGCTTGTTATGATGTGGCTGGAGGTACATTAGGCAGTCACTGTATACATTTTGTTACTGTAGACCAGTACAGGCCCCAAAAATTAGGCATTCACCTGACAGAAAAGAACTTGTGATTATGTGGCTGGAGGTACATTAGACGGCCACTGGATAAAAAAAATAAATGTGTAGACCACTGGAGTACAGGCCCCTAAAAATTAGGCATTCATCTGACAGAAAAGGCCTTTTATGCCACTGTATATACATCAGACAAGGATCATTCTTTGTTCTGGGTGGTGGGGGATGGATATGTGTGGGCTGGCAAGAGGAAATTCAATTACACGTGGTCGTTACAGATGTTGAATTTCTGCGAGATCCATGCCTCATTCATTTTTTTAAATGTGAGTTAGTCCACACTGCCATGAGGTAGGCAAGTGGGCTTATCGGTCACGACCCGCTCTGTTGCGCTGAACGTACTTTCGGACAGGTCACTCGACGAGGGGCAAACCAAAAGTTGAATAGCAAATTGTGCCAGCTTGTGCAGCAGAAATGCTGCATTCTGCCATCCCTCTGTGATGCTGTTAACATGTCCGCCATTTTGTGTTTATATCGGGGGTCTAAGTACGTTGCCACCCAGTACTGGTCCTTGCCCTTTATGCTTTTTATATGGGGGTCCCTCTTCAAGCACGGGAGCATAAAGGCCCCCATTTGCACTAAACTGGAAGTGGTGGAGCACCCTGGCTTCTGCTCATCACCCAGGAGAATGTTATCCTCGGTTTCCTCCCCCCAGCCACGGACAACACCAGGGATCGCCACAAGACATCCTGGACCCTGGGTATTTGGCAACAAACTGGCTGTACGACTAAGTTCAGGACGTGTGCCATGCACGTCATGTGTGTCATTTTGCCCTGTTTCAGTGCGCTCAGCAGATTGGCACCGTTGTAGCACACCACTTAATAACTGTCAAAATAAGCAGGATTAGCCACTGATCAGCCTGTGACCGCAGAGCTGAAAATAGTGCAGGACCAGTGTGGCTCTTGGCTTCCAGGCACAACAGCTGAAGCACAGCATGGCAACGTCATACCTGGGACATCGAATAGGTTCTGGGGAGCTTGGAGGCCAAAGCGGAAGAGGTGGTAGAAGTGGAAAAGAAGGAGTCAGCCGAGGAGGAGACGGAGGATGGTGTAGGAGGAGGAGAAAAAGAGGCAGGCCTGAATGCAATCCTTGGCGGTAACACCAAATCCACACAGGAGCCACGGGTTACATGCTTGATGGCCGTCAGAAGGTTCACCCAGTGGGCAGTAAAAGTTATGTACCTTCCCTGCCAGTGTTTGCTACACCACGTATCTGTGGCCAGATGTATCTTGGCACAACATTGAGTGCCAGAGATATATTGACTTGCCGCTGAACGTGGCCATATAGCTTTGGGATGCGCTTCTGGGAGAAATATTTCCTTCTGGGGAACTTCCATTGCTGTGCGCCAATGGCCACAAATTTTCTAAAGGCCTCCGAGTCCACCAGTTTATATGGCAGTAGTTGGCGGGCTAGCAGTTCTGACAAGCTTTTTACGCTCAAACATTTGGGCCATGGAAGCCTGCCTTCTGCCAGATGAACGTGACGACGGCGCGGTGGAAGGTGGAGTGGAGGGCAAATGGGAGGAGAGAGGAGAAGAGGCAAGACGTGTACCGCCAGGAGTGTGGCTTTGCAGGTTCTGATGGAGTTGCTCCCACTGGGCTTGGTCATGGGAGGCCAGGTGCATTCTTAAGGCGATGGTCCCTAGGCGAGTGTTGGGCTTACCGCGACTTATGCGTTGACTGCACAGGCTGCAGACGGCAGCAGCTGACACGTTAAAAAAAGCCCACACTGCGGAGCCATGTGCCAGCATCCTGGGACCACGAGAAGTGACCGTGCATGGTGGATGGCTCGCTTTAGTCACATTTGCAGTCTGCTCTTTGCCTACTGTGCCCTGCGAGCTCTGCCTGCTCCTCACCCCTCTGTGCTGCTCCATCTCTCCCTCTAAACTCCCCTCCTCCTCTTCTTGTGTTTACCCACTTGACATCCATCGACATGTCGTCATCATCGTCACCTTCATCACCACTGACAGTTGAGATTTCGGAGTAGGCAACAACACCGGGTACCTTGGGCTGATCTAGGTGCTGTCGTCAGACCGCTGGGTGGCGGTCGTTGCTACCTCCTCTTCTTCATCTGATGTCAAGAATGGCTGAGGAAATAATTCCTCTGACTCGAGTGGAGGGGCTATGGTGGTGGTGGTGTATTTGGGGGTGCACACAGTAGAGAGTGAGGAGAGTGCAGAAGTGGAAGTAAGTCACTCAACCAACTCTGGTGCGTCCTTTGAAGTAATCGCACGCGCCTTCCCCAACTTCACACTTAGGCTCCGGCCTGGTGCACCTGCCCGACTGCTACCACCCCTGCGGAACTGCATGCCTCTTCCTCTTCCTGTAATTTTCAAAATGACCCTGTGACTAAGTCCCTACAGAAGAGCAGTATTTATTAAAGCAGGTATATCGCAGGCCTCAATCAATATTTGGTGGAAACAGGTATATCTAAACCCTTAATCAGTATTTCGTGGAAGCAGGTATATCGCAGACCTCAATCAATATTTGGTAGAAACAGAAATATCGAACCCCTTAATCAGAATTTTGCAGAATCAGGTATATTGCAGCCCTCAATCAGTATTTTGTGGAAGAAAGTATATTGCAGGCCTCAATCAATATTTGGCGGAAGCATGTATATCAAACTCCTTAATCAGTATTTTGTGGAAGCAGGTATATTGCACCGCTCAATCAATATTTGGTGGAAACAGGTATATTGAACACCTTAATCAGTATTTTGTGGAAGCAGGTATATAGCAGGCCTCAATCAATATTTGGTGGAAACAGGTATATCGAAACGCCTAATCAGTGTTTTGTGGAAGCAGGTATATCGCAGGCCTCAATCAATATTTGGTAGAAACAGGTATATCAAACCCCTTAATCAGGATTTTATGGAAGCAGGTATATCACATGCCTCAATCAATATTTGGTGGAAGCAGTTATATCAAACCCCTTAATCAGTATTTTTTGGAAGCTAATATATCGCAGCCCTCAATCAATATTTTGTAGAAATAGATATATTAAACCCCTTAATCAGCATTTTGTGGAAGCAGGTATATTACAGTCCTTAATCAGTATTTTGTGGAAGCAGGTATATCACAGGTCTCAATCAATATTTGGTGGAAACAGGTATATCAACCCCTTTTAATCAGTATTTTGTGGAAGCAGTTATACCGCAGGCTTCAATCAATATTTGGTGGAAACAGATATATCGAACCCCTTAATCAGTACTTTGTGGAAGCAGCTATATCGCAGTCCTTAATCAGTATTTTGTGGAAGCAGGTATATCACAGGTCTTAATCAATATTTGGTGGAAACAGGTATATCAACCCCTTTTAATCAGTATTTTGTGGAAGCAGTTATACCGCAGGCTTCAATCAATATTTGGTGGAAACAGGTATATCAAACCCCTTAATCAGTATTTTGTGGAATCAGGTATATCGCTGGCCTCAATCAATATTTGGTTGAAGCAGGTATTTCAAACCCCTTAATCAGTATTTTGTGGAAGCAGGTATATCACACCCCTCAATCAATATTTGGTGGAAACAGGTATATCAAACCCATTAATCAGTATTTTGTTAAAGCAGGTATATCTCAGCCCTCAATCAATATTTGGTGGAAGCAGGTATATAAAAACCCTTAAACAGTATTTTGTGGAAGCAGGTATATCGCAGCCCTCAATCAATATTTGGTGCAAGCAGGTATATAAAACCCCTTAAACAGTATTTTGTGGAAGTAGGTATATCACATCCCTCAATTATTATTTTTTGCCACAAAAGTTATATCACACCACCCTGTTTATTTGGGACAACAGGTATATTGTAGCCCTCAATAAGTATTTTGTGGAAGAAGGTATATCACACCCCCTTTAATTAGTTTTTTGGGGGGCAACAGGTATATCACACCGGCTTCAATTAGTTGTTCCAATAGCATTTGTCTCTCTATATAGCTGTGGTATTGAAGCAGAACTGCACACAACTGCTGCACAATACAAATGCACTATAATATAATTTCTGTTAGAAAATATATTATAAGTATATCACACCCCTTTGGTGTCCCTGTTCCTGCTCCACAAAGCAACCTCTGCCTACATTGGCAAAACACATAATGAAAAATGGCTGCTAGATTGGGTTCTTTTATAGGGTGTGTCCATTTGCTGAAACATCTCAATTGGCTGTCCTTTCCCACCTGATGGATGTGTCATGGGTCAAAGTTCGACGCAATTTAAAGGGCTTCTGTCACTCCACTAAACTCATTTTTTTTTTTGGTCTCCCTACAATCCTTATGCTGCGATTTCTTAATATATATAGCTATTACACTGTTTGGTTCAGTAGTTCTATAAAAAAACTGACTTTTATATTATGCAAATTACCTCTCTAGCAGCAGGTAGGGCGGCTACCTGCTGCTAGCAGCCGCATCCTCCATTCATAATGACGCCCCCTCCTCATGTTGATTGACAGGGCTAGCGGACGCGCTCGTCCTCTGACTGGCCCTGTCTTCGTTTTAAATCTCACGCCGGTCTTCAGTTGGCGCAGGCGCACTCAGAGGAGGACGCTCGCTCAGCCGCTCCATCCTCAGCGCGCCTGTGCCGATGACGTCACATGTACACCCGGCGCAGGTGCACTGAGGATGGAGCGGCCGAGCGAGCGTTCTCCTCTGAGTGCGCCTGCGCCAACTGAAGACCGGCGCGAGATTTAAAACGAAGACAGGGCCAGTCAGAGGACGAGCGCGTCCGCTGGCCCTGTCAATCAACATGAGGAGGGGGCGTCATTATGAATGGAGGATGCGGCTGCTAGCAGCAGGTAGCCGCCCTACCTGCTGCTAGAGAGGTAATTTGCATAATATAAAAGTCAGTTTTTGGATAGAACTACTGAACCAAACAGTGTAATAGCTATATATATTAAGAAATCGCAGCATAAGGATTGTAAGGAGACCAAAAAAAAAAAATGAATTTAGTGGAGTGACAGAAGCCCTTTAAAAGAATATGGCGTTGGCGGATATCGCCATATGTTTGCATGTTCGCCGAATCGCGAACGCGCAAACTTCACCGCAAAACGACCCCCGGACAAACTGCAAGGCCATCTCTAATTGTGAGAAGCTTGTGGAAGGACATCCAAAATGTTTTACCCAAGTCATATAGTTTAAGGGCAATGGTACCAAATATTAATGAAGTGTAAACTTCTGATATTTTAGAAAGTAATACAAATGCCTTAAAACATTCTCTCTCATTATTCTGGCATTTGTCAATTACTAATAATTATGGTAATCCTAATTGACCAAAAACAGGAAAGGTTTATTCTGATTTCATGTAAGATATTGAGAAAAAGTGGTCAGGTTTGTTGTCAACCTCAAGTGAGGGCTGTTAGTATCTTGCCTCGTGTGGTTGCCGCTGGCAACATGATAGCATTGGCAGTATAGCAGCCTGTGCTTTTGCTAGGCAGCTTGCTGTCTAGTGCATGTGGTTGCACCTGGCAACCTGTCTAGGTATGTGTGCACTTTCCCTGTTTTGTGTGCATGGGGTTTATGTGTGTGTGCACTTCCCCTTTAAGTGGCTTCACTACCCTGTCTGACGTTGGAAGGGTTAATTCCCTTTCCAGTGTGTGTCTGTGTGGGTGTGGCTACTGGCTATTTAGTTTCTGCTGAGACCTGAAGCTGAGGGGCACTCCAGCCTTGTGGTAAGCTGGAGTCATCCTCCTGGTCTCTGTGTGGGTGTGGCTACTGGCTATTTAGTTTCTGCTGAGACCTGAAGCTGAGGGGTACTCCAGCCTTGTGGCTGGAGTCATCCTCCTGGTCTCTTTTACCATCTGCCAGTGAGGGCCACCCTTGTGGTCATAAAAGTTATGCGTGATG
This sequence comes from Bufo gargarizans, assembly GCF_014858855.1. Classification (NCBI taxonomy): domain Eukaryota; kingdom Metazoa; phylum Chordata; class Amphibia; order Anura; family Bufonidae; genus Bufo; species Bufo gargarizans. Next base: position 333,553,132 of record NC_058081.1, on the reverse strand, counting down.
TTTTTTTTAATGTTCTTGTGATGTCTTATCTTACTGCAGCTATGGATCTGGGTTCCTGTGTGTTTGTGTGTGTGTGCTGTGTCCTTTTATGTTTGGTGTGGACATTCAGCATGTGAGCACGGGATCCAGTCAGTGTGTCTGTGGCAGGTAGGTGTGGAAGTGGTTTGCCTCACCTGCCATATCCATAGGCTGTTTGTTTCCTCTTCCTTGCAGTTTGGCTAGTTTAGACTCCTGTTCCTCCGTATCTAGGAGGAACAGGTTGTCTTACCCGGCTCCTAGCTCAGGGATCTGCTGAGGGCTAGTAAGGACCCGAGGTTCCTGAGTATGAGCCCTTCTACCATCTGGGTCGGCTCATACAGTTAGGAGTCAGGGTCAGAGTTAGGGACGCTGTAGGAGGTGACCTGCTCCCTAATTCTGTTATCCTGGCCAACAGCTTCCACATACGTGTAACATCGCACGGCTGAAGGTTTCCCCCACTCTCACTTGTGACAGTATGACCACAACAGCTCCTTACGTGGTTTACCTTCGAAAGAGGGTGCAGCATGTGTCGCCATCTGCTGATGGGATGCATGCGCGTTCTCAAGAGGGAGAGCGCTATGGGGTTTACGGCACAGTTGGTGGCTTATTTCCCGCCACCTTGCCTTCCGTGTCCGTGTTGGTGATCCCTTGTCCCTCTCTATGTTCTTATCTCTGGTCGTCTGCTGGCAGCATTCCGTTGGTTTTCCGGCTGTGTGCTGGTTAGGAGTGGCTATTGGCAGCGACTGGAGTGGGAACGTGAGTAGAGTGTGGACGCAGTGTCAGAGCGGTCTCTCCAGGCTGTTTCTTTGCTGGTCTCTGGTTCCTGTGTGTTGCTCCAGTGGCTGGCAGCAGTCCTGGGGAGACTCGCATGCACTGACGCTGATTTTCCTATTTTTTTCTTTTCTCCCATCCCTGTTTTGAGTTCCTCACTAGTTTCCCTTTTTTTTTTGGTGGGGGGGCTTTGAGGGGTGGGAGTGTCACGACCATGGTCATGGTCGTGACTCTTTGAGCCGCATGCAGTTGCCAGTGGTTAGGTTTGTCAACCTCAGGTGAGGGCTGTTAGTATCTTGCCTCGCGTGTGGTTGCCGCTGGCAACTTGATAGTATTGGCAGTATAGCAGCCTGTGCTTTTGCTAGGCAGCTTGCTGTCAAGTGCATGCGGTTGCACCTGCCAACCTGTCTAGGTATGTGCGCACTTTCCCTGTTTTGTGTGCACGGGGTTTATGTGTGTGTGCACTTCCCCTTTAAGTGGCTTCACTACCCTGTCTGGCATTGGAAGGGTTAATTCCCTTTCCAGTGTGTGTCTGTGTGGGTGTGGCTACTGGCTATTTAGTTTCTGCTGAGACCTGAAGCTGAGGGGCACTCCAGCCTTGTGGTAAGCTGGAGTCATCGTCCTGGTCTCTTTTACCATCTGCCAGTGAGGGCAACCCTTGTGGTCATAAAAGTTATGCGTGATGTTTATTTTATGTTCTTGTGATGTCTTATCTTACTACAGCTATGGATCTGGGTTCCTCTGTTTTTATATTTGGTGTGGACATTCAGCATGTGAGCACGGGATCCAGTCAGTGTGTCTGTGGCAGGTTGGTGTGGAAGTGGTTTCACTCACCTGCCATATCTATAGGCTGTTTATGTTTCCCCTTCCTTACAGTTTGGCAAGTTTAGACTCCTGTTCCTCTGTGTCTAGGAGGAACAGGTTGTCTTACCCGGCTCCTAGCTCAGGGATCTTCTGAGGGCTAGTAGGGACCAGAGGTTCCTGAGTATGAGCCCTCCTACCATCTGGGTCATACAGTTAGGAGTCAGGGTCAGAGTTAGGGACGCTGTAGGAGGTGACCTGCTCCCTAATTCTGTTGTCCTGGCCAAGCAGCTTCCACATATGTGTAACATCGCACGGCTGAGGGTTTCCCCCACTCTCAGTTGTGACAATATGTGTCTTTTTATATAGTTTTCCAATCATATTGTTTTTTGACCGACGCAGTTGCCGTGCAGACTGGTTGCCGGTGGAAACGTGTTGCTGTTGGTTTACATGCGCATTTCCCCTTTAAGGTGTATCTCCCTGTGGTTTTGTCAGCGAGGGGTTTATCCTCTAGCTAGTGTGCATTTAGGTGTGTCTTGGGTGTGGCCACTAGCTTGACTTTATCTGTGGCTTCCTGGCTGGGGGCAGTGGTACTCCAGCCTTGTTTGGTGATGGAGCTCTGCTTCTTTCTTGGGTGATTCTGCCCAGTACTTGAGGGCCACCTTGTTAGACATGCTGTCATGGTGGGGAGAGGGGTTAAACCCCCCACTGTACAATGTAAAAGGATAAGAGATAGCGGATAGCTGCTAGGCCAAGAAGCCAGGAAAAGGGAAGCAGGTCACCTCCTATAGCATCCCTAATCCTCTCCCAACTCCTCACTGTATGAGCGGACCCCGGAGGTGGGTGATGCTTATACCCTGGACACCTGGGACCCTGAGTCACCCTGATAATCCCTCAGATAGGAGCAGGGGGGAGACATCCTGTTCATCCAAGACATGGAAGAGCAAAAGTCTCTAAAGACCTAATAGGGAAAAGGAGAGACCATACACAGCTAGAGGATCGGCAGGTAAGAACACAAGACAACACACTTACCTGCCAAAGTCTTCACGACTGGAACCTGTGCATACATACTGGAGCCCTAACACCAAACAGGAACTCACACAGGTATCCAGCACACCAGACTCCACCAGGACCCCCATGCCGCAAGGTGCATTGCAGCCCCAGGCAGTGCTGCATGCAGGCTAGTGGTTCACCCCTCTGGGAAACCAACCCCCTTCCGGAGGACACAACACACAGGGAAAACGTCTTACATACATGCAGGGGCAAACACCAACAACAGCCCAGATATGTAACAACAATCAAGACGTACAACAAACCCTGAACATAAACCCACACCTAACATACAACAAGTGAGGTAGGGTATAAGGCGCATACAAAAGAAAGACAATTTATGTCCAACAAGGTGGCCCTCAAGGACTGGGCAGAATCACCCAGGAAAGGAGCAGAGCTCTATCACCAAACAAGGCTGGAGTACCCCTGCCCCCAGCCAGGAAGCCACAGATAAAGTCAAGCTAGTGGCCACACCCAGGCCACACCCTTCACCAGAAGAAGATTAAAGTTTTGAAATGGCCCAGCCAGAGCCCAGACCTGAATCCTATTGAAAATCTGTGGGGTGATCTGAAGAGGGCTGTGAACAGGAGATGCCCTTGCACTCTGACAGATTTAGAGTGTTTTTGCAAAGAAGAGTGGGCAAATCTTGCCAAGTCAAAATGTGCCATGCTGATAGACTCATACCCAAAAAGACTGAGTTCTGTAATAAAATCAAAAGGTGCTTCAACAAAGTATTAGTTTAAGGGTTACTTCTAACTATTCTTAGGTACTTCAAACTATTACTTCTTAAAAAAAAAAAAAAAAGTGGTGATGAACCACAAGTCCCAGCAGATATAGCACAGAGGGGCCCAGTTCCACTCTGCATGCAATCTCCAGCTAGAATGGCTGCATTCAGAGGGATTCTGCCTGTTCCCTCTGCTGCTGTAGCACTGTCATTGGCTGGAGCGTTGTTCCAGCCAATCGCAGCACTGGCAGGGGACGCCAAACACTGGAGTCCCCTGTCTGACCTTGGGGTAGTTCAGCACCGGTCACCTCCACATGACCCCCCCGGCCCCCCCTGCAGCTCCATATTGCTTCCAGTGCTGGTGTTATTGACCAGCCAATCGCAGCGTTTGGAGCTGCAGGGGGAAGGAAACACTTAGTGCTGCCCTTACCCGGCATGGATGCCTGCCAGTAAGAGCAGCCATCGTGCCCCTGTGATATTCCCCCAGAACCTGTCAGACCTTGCGCCGTACATGTACGGCGCTGGTCCTTAAGTCACATCCAACTGTGTCGTACATGTATGGTGCAGGTCCTTAAGGAGTTAATAATAGAAATTCTGTTTGCATTCAAGATTGGTCATCAATATCTGATCATTGGTCTGTTTGCAAATTGGTCTGTTTGCACCCTGTAAATAGCTGTTGATAGCTGTGATATTCAGGCAAACACTGAAACCTCATCCTAGGTCAGTTATGTCACATTCATCAGTTACATGACTGATGTAGCTCAGTCCCATTCAAGTGTAATTCAACTGTTTGTCTAGCAGTGTGAATTGTACTTTCACTTTAACTTTGTGCTGGTCAACTAATAACCCTTATCGCTAAATTACTAAAAGTGATAAAAACTTATTTAAACCACATTGTTATTAGAGATTTCCCAAACTATTCGCCTGCGAATAGTTCCCGGTGAACATAGCTTGTTCGCGTTCGCCGTAGCGGGTGAACATATGCGATGTTCGGTCCGCCCCCTATTCCTCATCATTGAGTAAACTTTGACCCTGTACCTCACAGTCAGCAGACACATTCCAGCCAATCAGCAGCAGACCCTCCCTCCCAGACCCTCCCACCTCCTGGACAGCATCCATTTTAGATTCATTCGGAAGCTGCATTCTTAGTGAGATGAGAGACAGTGTAGCTGCTGCTGATTTAATAGGGAAATCGATAGCTAGGCTAGTGTTTTCAGTGTCCGCTACAGTCCCGAAAGACTCATCTGATCTCTGCTGTAAGGACAGCACCCCAAAAAGCCCTTTTTAGGGCTAGAACATCAGTCTGCTTCTTTTATTTTATTTTTCCTGCGTAATCTAATTGCAGTTGCCTGCCAGCGTGTGTGTCAGGCTCACAGCGTATACTGTGCCGACTTGCCCAGTGCCACCACTCATATCTGGTGTCACAATAGCTTGCATTTAAACATTTTTTGACTGTAATATAATAGCAGTCAGTTGCCTGCACGCGTGTGCATTTCAGGCCCTGCCAGGGCACAGTGTTACACCAGTGCAAATCATATCTGGTGTAACAGTAGTGAACATTTAAAAAAAACCTACAAATTTGACTGTGAAATAATAGCAGTCAGTTGCCTTCACACATGTGCATTTCATGCCCTGCCAGGGCACAGTGTCACACCAGTGCAAATCATATCTGGTGTAACAGTAGTGTACATAAAAAAAAATAAACTACAAATTTGACTGTGAAATAAAAGCAGTCAGTTGCCTTCACACGTGTGTGTTTCAGGCCCTGTCAGGACACAGTGTCACACCAGTGCAACTCATATCAGGTGTAACAGTAGTGTACATTTAAAATAAAACAAAAATTTTGACTGTAATAGATTGAATAGCAGTTAGTTGTCTGCAAGCGTGTGTGTCGGGCCTACAGCGTCTACTCTGCCAACTTCTGCCAGTGCACAGTGCCACTCATATCTGGTGTCACAGTAGCTTGCACGCATAGTACCACTAATTGGAAAAAAAATGACAGGCAGGCCACCCCACAGGGGCCATCGTGGTTGTGGTGCTGTGATTCCCTTTGGCTCTAGAATAATGCCCAGTGTTCAGAGGCCACATACCCTGAACTCAAAAAGTTCTGAGGACATAGTTGACTGGCTAACACAGGACACCCAATCTTCTACAGCTTCCGCTCGGAACCTTGACGCACCATCCTCCTCCAGCTTAGCTTCAGGCACCTCTCAAGTTACCACTCGCCCGCCTGCCGCCACCACCAATACTAGCACCACAGCCACTTCACTTGATCTGTCAGATGAGTTATTTACACATCAGTTGGAAGAAATGAGTGATGCGCAACCATTATTGCCAGAGGATGTACAGTCGTGGCCAAAAGTTTTGAGAATGACAAAAATATTAGTTTTCTCAAAGTTTGCTGCTAAACTGCTTTTAGATCTTTGTTTCAGTTGTTTCTGTGATGTAGTGAAATATAATTACACGCACTTCATACGTTTCAAAGGCTTTTATAGACAATTACATGACATTTATGCTAAGAGTCAGTATTTGCAGTGTTGGCCCTTCTTTTCAGGACCTCTGCAATTCGACTGGGCATGCTCTCAATCAACTTCTGGGCCAATTCCTGACTGATAGCAACCCATTCTTTCATAATCACTTCTTGGAGTTTGTCAGAATTAGTGTTTTTTTGTTTGTCCACCCGCCTCTTGAGGATTGACCACAAGTTCTCAATGGGATTAAGATCTGGGGAGTTTCCAGGCCATGGACCCAAAATGTCAACGTTTTGGTCCCCGAGCCACGTAGTTATCACTTTTGCCTTATGGCACGGTGCTCCATCGTGCTGGAAAATGCATTGTTCTTCACCAAACTGTTGTTGGATTGTTGGAAGAAGTTGCTGTTGGAGGGTGTTTTGGTACCATTCTTTATTCATGGCTGTGTTTTTGGGCAAAATTATGAGTGAGCCCACTCCCTTGGATGAGAAGCAACCCCACACATGAATGGTCTCAGGATGCTTTACTATTGGCATGACACAGGACTGATGGTAGCACTCACCTTTTCTTCTCTGGACAAGCCTTTTTTCCAGATGCCCCAAACAATCGGAAAGAGGCTCCATCGGAGAATATGACTTTGCCCCAGTCCTCAGCAGTCCATTCACCAAACTTTCTGCAGAAGATCAATCTGTCCCTGATGTTTTTTTTGGAGAGAAGTGGCTTCCTTCCTGCCCTTCTTGACACCAGGCCATCTTCAAAAAGTCTTCGCCTCACTGTGCGGGCAGATGCGCTCACACCTGCCTGCTGCCATTCCTGAGCAAGCTCTGCACTGGTGGCACTCCGATCCAACAGCTGAATCCTCTTTAGGATACGATCCTGTCGCTTGCTGGACTTTCTTAGACGCCCTCAAGCCTTCTTAACAAGATTTGAACCTCTTCCGCTGACGTTCTTGATGATCCTATAAATTGTTGATTGAAGTGCAATCTTAGTAGCCACAATATCCTTGCCTGTGAAGCCATTTTTATGCTACGCAGTGATGGCTGCAAGCATTTCTTTGCAGGTCACCATGGCTAAAAATGGAAGAACAATGATTTCAAGCATCACCCTCCTAACAGGTCAAGTCATCATTTTAACCCAATCAGCCTGACATAATGATCTCCAGCCTTGTGCTCGTCAACATTCTCATCTGAGTTAACAAGACGATTACTGAAATGATCTCAGCAGGTCCTTTAATGACAGCAATGAAATGCAGTGGAAAGGTTTTTTTTGGATTAAGTAAATTTTCATGGCAAAGAAGGACTATGCAATTTATCTGATCACTCTTCATAACATTCTGGAGTATATGAAAATTGCTATTATAAAAACTTAAGCAGCAACTTTTCAAATTTCCTAAAGTTTTGGCCACGACTGTAGATAATAGGGATATGTCTCAGTCAGGCAGCATTACACACATGGATGTACGGTGTGGTGATGATGATGATGTACCTGCTGCTGCTTCCTTTTCTGAGTTGTCAGATACAAGTGAAGCGGTTGATGATGACAATGTGTCTGTGGATGTCACGTGGGTGCCCGCTAGAAGAGAAGAGGAACAGGGGTAAAGTTCAGATGGGGAGACAGAGAGGAGGAGGAGACGAGTTGGAAGCAGGGGGAAGTCGTCGCAAAGAGCTAGTGGCACAGTCAGACAGCATGCATCGGCACCCGGGGTCAGCCAGACAGCATGCTAATCAACGCATGCTGTTGCCACCACCAGAATACCATCATTGCAGAGCTCAGCAGTTTGGCATTTTTTGTGTGTGTCTTCCTCTGACAACAGCGATGCCATTTGCAACCCGTGCCAAAAGAAACTGAGTTGTGGGAAGTCAAACACCCACCTAGGTACAACTGCTTTGCGAAGGCACATGATCGCACATCACAAACGCCTATGGGATAAACACATGAGTACAAGCAGCACAAAAACTCAAAGCTGCCATCCGCCTCCTGGTCCAGCATTTTCAGCCACGTCAACCACTGCTGTCCTCCTTGCCCCCTCTCAACCACCCGCCACTCCGCCTTGAGCCTTGAGCAGTTCCTGCTCATCTGCCCACAGTCAGATGTCTGTCAAGGACGTGTTTGAGCGTTAGAAGCCAATGTCACAGAGTCACCACCTTGCCCGGCGTCTGACAGCTGGCTTGTCGGAACTCTTAGCTCACCAGCTTTTACCATACAAGCTGGTGGAGTCTAAGGCCTTCAAAAAATTTGTAGCTATTGGGACACCGCAGTGGAAGGTACCCGGACGAAATTTCTTTTCACAAAAGGCAATCCCCAACCTGTACTCTATTGTGCAAAAGGAAGTCATTGCATGCCTGGCACACAGTGGTGGGGCAAGGGTCCATCTGATCACTGATACCTGGTCTGAAAAGCACGGTCAGGGCAGGTATATCACCTACACTGCGCATTGGGTAAACGCTGACGGCTGCCAAGCATGGAATGCGTGGCTCTGCAGAGGAGTTGGTGACACCGCCACGACTTGCAGACAGGCCTGCTGCCACCTCCTCTACTCCTCCTACTCCATCCTCTTCCATAACCTCCTCGGCTGAGTCCTCTTCTGCTGCTGCGTCTTGCTCCACATCAACTGCACCCCCCCCCCCCCCAGCTCCCCATGGGCTATTCCACATCCCGGATATGACAGTGTCATGCCGTCTTGACTTGCCTGAAAGCAGAGAGTCACACCGGACCAGCACTCCTGTCCGCCCTGAACGCACAGGTGGATCAGTGGCTGACTCCGCACCAACTGGAGATCGGCAAAGTGGTGTGTGACAACGGAAGCAATTTGTTGGTGGCATTGAATTTGGGCAAGTTGACACATGTGCCGTGCATGGCACATGTGTGTAATCTGATCGTACAACGCTTTGTGCATAAGTACCCAGGCTTACAGGACGTCCTCAAGCAGGCCAAGAAGGTGTGTGGCAATTCAGGAGTTCCTACACGGCCATGGCACATTTTTCAGACATTCAGCGCCGAAACAACGTGCCTTTGAGGCGCTTGATTTGCGACAGCCTGACACATTGGAATTCAACACTCCTAATGTTTGACCGCCTGCTCCAATAAGAAAAAAACGTCAACAAGTATCTGTATGACCGGGGTGCTAGGTCAGCCTCTGCGGAGCTGGGAATTTTTTTGCCACGTTACTGGACGCTCAGGAGCAATGCTTGCATGCATCCTTTTGAGGAGGTGACAAACCTAGTCAGTCGCACCTAAAGGCACCATCAGCGACATCATCCCATTTGTTTACTTCCTGGAGCATGCCCTGCGAAGAGTGCTGGTTCAGGATGTAGGTGAGCGTGAAGAGGAAGAGTTGTGGTCACCATCATCACCACCAGAAACAGCCTCATCAGCATCAGTTGCTGGACTTGTGGCAACACTGGAAGAGGAGTCTGAGGAAGAGGAGTCAGAGGAGGAATGTGGCTTTGAGGAGGAGGAGGAAGACCAACCACAGCAGGACTCCCAGGATGCTCATTGTCACCTATCTTGTACGTGGCTGGGGAGAAGAACATACCTTCAGTGAGATCAGTGAGGACGAGGAACGGGACATGAGTAGCTCGGCACCCAACCTTGTGCAAATGGGGTCTTTCATGCTGACGTGCCTGTTGAGGGACCCTCGTATAAAAAGGCTGAAGGAGAACGACCCGTACTGGGTAGCCACGCTACTAGACCCCCGGTATAAGCAGAAAGTGCCTGAAATGTTACCGAATTACCGGAAGTCAGAAAGGATGCAGCAATTCCAAAATAAATTAAAAAGTATGCTTTACATAGTGTATAAGGTTGATGTCACAGCACAACGGGAATCTAACAGGGGAAGAGGTGAAAGTAATCCTCCTCCTACCACGACCACGCCGGCAAGGACAGGACGTTTTACAGACGTGTTGTTGATGGAGGACATGCAGAGCTTTTTAAGTCCTACGCATCGCCACAGCCCTTCGGGGTCCACCCTCAGAGACCGACAGGTAGCAGACTACCTCGCCTTAACTGCAGATATCAACACTCTGAGGAGCGATGAACCCCTTGACTACTGGGTGTGCAGGCTTGACCTGTGGACTGAGCTATCCCAATTTGCAATAAAACTTCTTCCCTGCCCACTTCAAGTGTTCTGTCAGAAAGGACCTTCAGTGAAGCAGGAGGTATTGTCACTGAGAAGAGAAGTCGCCTAGGTCAAAAAAGTCTAGAGTACCTTAACTTTATTAAGATGAATGAGGGATGGATCCTGAAGGGACTGACAATGGCCGATACATTCGACTAAAAAAGGCCTGATGAGATAAGCTGCCTTGGGCTAAAAATGGTCCACACGCTGCTGTATTTTATCTCTGAATGCCGGATGACTTGCGTGACTTATCCGCCACCAACTAGGGTACAAGCCACAATGTTTAAGGGCAATTTCTGCCTGGGAAATATAAATTTTTCTGGCCTGCTGTAGCAGCGGCTGCAACAATACCTAATTTTTCAGGCATGTGTAAATGCCAAATTTTTTGGGCCTCTGGTGCTGCACTGTGGCTGCAAAAAAAAAAAGGCACATGCATGTTTAAATTCCCCTTCGTGATAGTTACCTTGTTGTGCTGAAGGGGCTTGCATATCACAATGAAGCGACCATCTCTATGAGTGTGTTGGCAATGGCAATGTTGGCACACCCAAGATGATAAGGTCGTTGCTTCATTGTGAACAGACCAAAAGCGATCGGCTGGATAATTTTGCATAGAAAAAACATGAATTTTCTTTGTGATCATCTCAGGAGATCATTAAAGTCTACTAGGCCAACAATGGGCCCACACTGCAGAATCATTGTTTTCTGGGTCACTTAACTGTCACTGAACTACCTCAGCATGACCATAGGCTTTGAAGAAACCCCATTGCCTGCAATCTCCCAAGCGTGCGCACAAGCACAGTCATCACTACACCAAGATTTATGCATAGAAGAATAAAATGTATGTCATGAGTGTGTCAATTATTGACAACTCTTTGTGGTTGTCTAAAATCTATTCCATATACGTCCCCTGATAGGAGACGTAACAGGGATTAAACTCATAGGAATAGTACTACTTAACACACCTTATAATAATAATAATAATAATAATACTAGTGGACGTAACAGGGATTAAACTGATAGGAATAGCACTACTTAACACACCACTCCTATCTGGTGGCACAGTAGATTGCATGCGTAGTGCCCCAAATTGGAAGTAGAAGGACTGACCAAGCATCTTTTTTCATCTCCCGGTTCCTAAAATCGATTCCATATACACGTCCCCTGATAGGGGACGTAACAGGGATTAAACTGATAGGAGTGGTGTGTTAAGTAGTACTATCAGTTTAATCCCTGTTACGTACCCTATCAGGGGCCATGTATATAGAATCCATTTTAGGAACTGGGAGATGGAAAAAGATGCTTGGTCGGTCCTCCTACTTCCAATTTGGGGCACTGCGCGTGCAATCTACTATGCCACCAGATAGGAGTGGTGTGTTAAGTAGTACTATTCCTATCTGGTGGCATAGTAGATTGCACGCGCAGTGCCCCAAATTGGAAGTAGGAGGACCGACCAAGCATCTTTTTCCATCTCCCGATTCCTAAAATGGATTCTATATACATGGCCCCTGATAGGGTACGTAACAGGGATTAAACTGATAGGAATAGTACTACTTAACACACCTTATAATAACGCAGAGAGAGGAGTCTGAAGAAGAGGAGTCAGAGGAGGAAGGTGGCTTTGAGGAGGTGGAATACCAAACACAGCAGGTGTCCCAGGGGGATTGTTGTCACCTTTCGGGGACCCTTGGTGTTGTACGTGGCTGGGTGGAGGAAGAGACCTTCAATGACATCAGTGAGGACAAGGAAAGGGACATGGCTAGCTTGGTATCCAACCTTGTGCAAATGGGGAGTTTGCGGTTGTGCAAATGGACTGTTTGCGGTTGTTTGCGGTGCAATAAACAGGGAGTTTGGTCTGCCATAGTTTGGTTTGTCACTGTGAAGCGGTCGTAACCGTTACACTACCTGATCTATACATCATACCTGATGTTTTAAAGCACGTTATTCCAAACAATTTAGGAATGTTAGGTGATTTATGCCCTTTATGGATTAAAACCAGACTCTGCGTCAACTATGTAATTTTCCATGGGAGTTTTGCCATAGATCCCCCTCCGGCATGCCACAGTCCAGGTGTTAGTCCCCTTTTTCATTTTTACATTTTTGTTTTTTTCCTCCTCAATTTCCAAGTACCATAACTTTTTTTAAATATCCATTAACATTTGTAGGAGTCAGGCGTTGAAGTGGTCAAAAAAGATCGGGGTTGATGACAACAACTTGGAGGTTGGGAGGAGAGCAGATGCGAACAAAGTGTACTTCAAGTGAAGGGAGCAAAATGGTGGAGTTGGGGTGAAGGAGCAGTTGTCTGATAGGAGAAGACCAGCTCCTCCACCATGTTGGCTGTTGGGGTGGAGGTGTGAGTAAAATGAAATCTGCCATAAGAGAGTGCGGCAAGGGAAGTAGTGTCAGAGAATGTCAGTCACGTTTCTGTCAAACCCAAGAAGGAAAGTTTGTAAGATATGAAAAAGTTGTGAATATAGTATAGTTTATACTATAGACAGATCAAGCATTCCACAATGCTCCTGCAAGAGGGATAGGGGGTGCAGGGGTCAAGCAGATGTTTTTTTTTTTTTAGGTTTTCTTCATTTTTTCAATTGACCTTTATTAAAAATATTTGTCACAAATGGTTAACTGTTTTTCTAGCTGTGAGAATCATACTTTCACTTTTGACAGTCATCTAATAACCCTTATCTCTAAATTACTAAGAGGTCATAAACACTTATTTAAGCCACATTCTTATCAGTAAGATAAGGATTGAGCTTTAATGAGTGTTTATAGAGCCAGATAGCAAAGATAAGGAGTAATTCAGCTACCTGCCTTCATTATAAAATTGGAGTCCTTTTCTCTACACAGAGCTGAGATGCTCTATTTGCAGGATCTGACTTTTCTTTTAATGGTGTTCACCTGAGGGGTTAGGTCATGTGATATTTTTATACAGCAGGTTCTTACAGATGTGGAAATATCTAATATGTATACTTATTATTTATTTAAGTTTTACACAATAACAGCATTTTTGAAGCAAAAAAATTAATAATTCACACGATATTGACAGATTGGCTCCGGGTGCATTCAGGGTGCATTCAGTAAAACTCGCACCATTTTGCAAGCAAGTTCAGTCAGTTTTGTCTGCGATTGCCTTAGTTGTTTTAGTTTTTTCCGCACGGGTGCAATGCGTTTTGTTGCTTTTTTCACTCACGTGATAAAAAACTGAAGATTTACAAACAACATCTCTTAGCAACCATCAGTGAAAAATGCATTGGTTGATACAGGCGCGGCAATACCTAAAATGTCTACTTTTCTTTTTTTCCCTATTTTTTACATTTTTTTTTACTTTATTTTATTTTTTTACTTGAAACTTTTAAGTATTTTTGTAAAACTTTATTTTGCTTACTTTTTTTTTACTATTTTTTTTGTTCCACTCTGGGACTTTAACTTTTGGGGGTCTGATCCTCTTTACAATGCATCACAATACTTCTGTATACTTACAGCCTGCTTCCTGTGAGATCCAAGGGGCTGGATCAGACAGGCTGTCACGGAAGGCAGCCACGATGCCTAAGGAAGACATTGGGCTGCCTTCCCTGCCATCGGGTCCCTGTCACAGCAGCGCTGGGACCCGATTGCCACCCCCACCCTGCAGGATCCCGCACGTGCCACGGTCAGCGCTGACCGGGGCAGTGCAAGGGTTAATGCGCTGGCATTGGTGTTGCCGGCGCATACAGCAGGGGTCTGGCTATCAGTGACTGCGGGGCCCCTGCCACTGATCGGGCGGGCGCAGCTCCTGCACCTGCTCAATCAGCCTGCAGTACATGTACGGCGCTAGTCCCTAAGTCACGGCCACCAGCGCCGTACATGTACCGAACGGGTCCTTAAGGGGTTAATGTTCAGTGCAGACATACCAGGGGATGAGAGGAAAGATATAAAAAAATATGTGGACAATCAGACTTGGGAAAGCTGGGTGGAGCAGTAATGTTCAGTGTAGACATACCTGGAGAGGAGAGAAGTGGATGATGGTCAGTAGGCAGTGATGACAGATATAGAAATAGAGACATTAGGCTATATGCACATGACCGTTGTGTGTTTTGCGGTCTGCAAATTGCGTCTGTGTGCAATTTGCGGAACCTCACAGACAGACAATAATATAACTGCCTATTCTTGTCCTCAAAACGGACAAGAATAGGACAGGCTATTTTTTTTTTCTGGACCACGAAATGGAGCAACGGATGCGGACAGCACACAGAGTGCTGTCCGCATCTTTTGCGGCCCCATTAAAGTGAATGGGTCTGCATTAGGGATGAGCGAACTCGAACTGTATAGTTCGGGTTCGTACCGAATTTTGGGGTGTCCGTGACACGGACCCGAACCCGGACATTTTCGTAAAAGTCCGGGTTCGGGTTCGGTGTTCGTCGCTTTCTTCGCGCTTTTGTGACGCTTTCTTGGCGCTTTTTGAAAGGCTGCAAAGCAGCCAATCAACAAGCGTCATACTACTTGCCCCAAGAGGCCATCACAGCCATGCCTACTATTGGCATGGCTGTGATTGGCCAGAGCACCATGTGACCCAGCCTCTATTTAAGCTGGAGTCACATAGCGCCGCCCGTCACTCTGCTCTGATTAGCGTAGGGAGAGGTTGCGGCTGCGACAGTAGGGCGAGATTAGGCAGATTAACTCCTCCAAAGGACTTGATTAACTGATCGATCTGCAGCTGTGGATCATTGAGCTGCTGATCCTCAATTGCTCACTGTTTTTAGGCTGCACAGACCGTTTGTCAGTCTCATTTTTCTGGGGTGATCGGCGGCCATTTTGTGTCTTGTGGTGCGCCAGCACAAGCTGCGACCAAGTGCATTTAACCCTCAATGGTGTGGTTGTTTTTTGGCTAAAGCCTACATCAGGGTGAAGCTGTCACACCAAGTGCATTTAACCAGCAATAGTCTGTTCATTTTTTGGCCATATACAAAATCAGGGGCAAGCTGCGCCTGTCACCAAGTGCATTTAACCCTCAATGGTGTGGTTGTTTTTTGGCTAAAGCCTACATCAGGGTGAAGCTGTCACACCAAGTGCATTTAACCAGCAATAGTCTGTTCATTTTTTGGCCATATACAAAATCAGGGGCAAGCTGCGCCTGTCACCAAGTGCATTTAACCCTCAATGGTGTGGTTGTTTTTTGGCTAAAGCCTACATCAGGGTGAAGCTGTCACACCAAGTGCATTTAACCAGCAATAGTCTGTTCATTTTTTGGCCATATACAAAATCAGGGGCAAGCTGCGCCTGTCACCAAGTGCATTTAACCCTCAATGGTGTGGTTGTTTTTTGGCTAAAGCCTACATCAGGGTGAAGCTGTCACACCAAGTGCATTTAACCAGCAATAGTCTGTTCATTTTTTGGCCATATACAAAATCAGGGGCAAGCTGCGCCTGTCACCAAGTGCATTTAACCCTCAATGGTGTGGTTGTTTTTTGGCTAAAGCCTACATCAGGGTGAAGCTGTCACACCAAGTGCATTTAACCAGCAATAGTCTGTTCATTTTTTGGCCATATCCCAGTCTAATTCTGTCACTAAATCCATACCGGTCACCCAGCGCCTAAATACTAGGCCTCAAATTTATATCCAGCTAAATCTGTCCCTAGTGCTGTAGCTGGGCGAGTTATTTAGTGTCCGTTCAAGCACATTTCTTGTTCTGGGTTGAAATACAATTCCCAATTTAGCAATTTCATAATTTAGTGGTTCCTGCTATATCAGAGCTATTTGAAATCTATCCCAAAAAGGGTATATAATATTGAAGGTGCACATTGGGTCATTCAGAATAACTTCACACACACCCGCTACTGTGTATTTCCAAGTCTAATTCTGTCACTAAACCCATACCTGTCACCCAGCGCCTAAATACTAGGCCTCAAATTTAAATCCCTCTAAATCTCTCGTTACCCACCGCTGTACTGTTGTTGCTGGGCAAGATATTTAGTGTCCGTCAAAGCACATTTTTTGTTCTGGGTTGAAGTACAATTCCCAATTTAGCAATTTCATAATTTAGTGGTTTCTGCTATATCAGAGCTATTTGAAATCTATCCCTAAAAGGGTATATAATATTGAAGGTGCACATAGGGTCATTCAGAATAACTTCACACACACCCGCTACTGTGTATTTCCAAGTCTAATTCTGTCACTAAACCCATACCTGTCACCCAGCGCCTAAATACTAGGCCTCAAATTTAAATCCCTCTAAATCTCTCGTTACCCGCTGTACTGTTGTTAGCTGGGCAAGATATTTAGTGTCCGTCAAAGCACATTTTTTGTTCTGGGTTGAAGTACAATTCCCAATTTAGCAATTTCATAATTTAGTGGTTTCTGCTATATCAGAGCTATTTGAAATCTATCCCTAAAAGGGTATATAATATTGAAGGTGCACATAGGGTCATTCAGAATAACTTCACACACACCCGCTACTGTGTATTTCCAAGTCTAATTCTGTCACTAAATCCATACCGGTGACCCAGCGCCTAAATACTAGGCCTCAAATTTAATTCCCTCTAAATCTCTCGTTACCCACCGCTGTACTGTTGTTGCTGGGCAAGATATTTAGTGTCCGTCAAAGCACATTTTTTGTTCTGGGTTGAAGTACAATTCCCAATTTAGCAATTTCATAATTTAGTGGTTTCTGCTATATCAGAGCTATTTGAAATCTATCCCTAAAAGGGTATATAATATTGAAGGTGCACATAGGGTCATTCAGAATAACTTCACACACACGCTTCTGTGCATTTCCAAGTCTAATTCTGTCACTAAATCCATACCGGTGACCCAGCGCCTAAATACTAGGCCTCAAATTTAAATCCCTCTAAATCTCTCGTTACCCACCGCTGTACTGTTGTTGCTGGGCAAGATATTTAGTGTCCGTCAAAGCACATTTTTTGTTCTGGGTTGAAGTACAATTCCCAATTTAGCAATTTCATAATTTAGTGGTTTCTGCTATATCAGAGCTATTTGAAATCTATCCCTAAAAGGGTATATAATATTGAAGGTGCACATAGGGTCATTCAGAATAACTTCACACACACGCTTCTGTGCATTTCCAAGTCTAATTCTGTCACTAAATCCATACCGGTGACCCAGCGCCTAAATACTAGGCCTCAAATTTAAATCCCTCTAAATCTCTCGTTACCCACCGCTGTACTGTTGTTGCTGGGCAAGATATTTAGTGTCCGTCAAAGCACATTTTTTGTTCTGGGTTGAAGTACAATTCCCAATTTAGCAATTTCATAATTTAGTGGTTTCTGCTATATCAGAGCTATTTGAAATCTATCCCTAAAAGGGTATATAATATTGAAGGTGCACATAGGGTCATTCAGAATAACTTCACACACACGCTTCTGTGCATTTCCAAGTCTAATTCTGTCACTAAATCCATACCGGTGACCCAGCGCCTAAATACTAGGCCTCAAATTTAAATCCCTCTAAATCTCTCGTTACCCACCGCTGTACTGTTGTTGCTGGGCAAGATATTTAGTGTCCGTCAAAGCACATTTTTTGTTCTGGGTTGAAGTACAATTCCCAATTTAGCAATTTCATAATTTAGTGGTTTCCTGCTATATCAGAGCTATTTGAAATCTATCCCTAAAAGGGTATATAATATTGAAGGTGCACATAGGGTCATTCAGAATAACTTCACACACACCGCTACTGTGTATTTCCAAGTCTAATTCTGTCACTAAATCCATACCGGTGACCCAGCGCCTAAATACTAGGCCTCAAATTTAAATCCCTCTAAATCTCTCGTTACCCACCGCTGTACTGTTGTTGCTGGGCAAGATATTTAGTGTCCGTCAAAGCACATTTTTTGTTCTGGGTTGAAGTACAATTCCCAATTTAGCAATTTCATAATTTAGTGGTTTCTGCTATATCAGAGCTATTTGAAATCTATCCCTAAAAGGGTATATAATATTGAAGGTGCACATAGGGTCATTCAGAATAACTTCACACACACGCTTCTGTGCATTTCCAAGTCTAATTCTGTCACTAAATCCATACCGGTGACCCAGCGCCTAAATACTAGGCCTCAAATTTAAATCCCTCTAAATCTCTCGTTACCCACCGCTGTACTGTTGTTGCTGGGCAAGATATTTAGTGTCCGTCAAAGCACATTTTTTGTTCTGGGTTGAAGTACAATTCCCAATTTAGCAATTTCATAATTTAGTGGTTTCTGCTATATCAGAGCTATTTGAAATCTATCCCTAAAAGGGTATATAATATTGAAGGTGCACATAGGGTCATTCAGAATAACTTCACACACACCCGCTTACTGTGTATTTCCAAGTCTAATTCTGTCACTAAATCCATACCTGTGACCCAGCGCCTAAATACTAGGCCTCAAATTTAAATCCCTCTAAATCTCTCGTTACCCACCGCTGTACTGTTGTTGCTGGGCAAGATATTTAGTGTCCGTCAAAGCACATTTTTTGTTCTGGGTTGAAGTACAATTCCCAATTTAGCAATTTCATAATTTAGTGGTTTCTGCTATATCAGAGCTATTTGAAATCTATCCCTAAAAGGGTATATAATATTGAAGGTGCACATAGGGTCATTCAGAATAACTTCACACACACGCTTCTGTGCATTTCCAAGTCTAATTCTGTCACTAAATCCATACCGGTGACCCAGCGCCTAAATACTAGGCCTCAAATTTAAATCCCTCTAAATCTCTCGTTACCCACCGCTGTACTGTTGTTGCTGGGCAAGATATTTAGTGTCCGTCAAAGCACATTTTTTGTTCTGGGTTGAAGTACAATTCCCAATTTAGCAATTTCATAATTTAGTGGTTTCTGCTATATCAGAGCTATTTGAAATCTATCCCTAAAAGGGTATATAATATTGAAGGTGCACATAGGGTCATTCAGAATAACTTCACACACACCCGCTACTGTGTATTTCCAAGTCTAATTCTGTCACTAAATCCATACCGGTGCACCCAGCGCCTAAATACTAGGCCTCAAATTTAAATCCCTCTAAATCTCTCGTTACCCACCGCTGTACTGTTGTTGCTGGGCAAGATATTTAGTGTCCGTCAAAGCACATTTTTTGTTCTGGGTTGAAGTACAATTCCCAATTTAGCAATTTCATAATTTAGTGGTTTCTGCTATATCAGAGCTATTTGAAATCTATCCCTAAAAGGGTATATAATATTGAAGGTGCACATAGGGTCATTCAGAATAACTTCACACACACCCGCTACTGTGTATTTCCAAGTCTAATTCTGTCACTAAATCCATACCGGTGACCCAGCGCCTAAATACTAGGCCTCAAATTTAATCCCTCTAAATCTCTCGTTACCCACCGCTGTACTGTTGTTGCTGGGCAAGATATTTAGTGTCCGTCAAAGCACATTTTTTGTTCTGGGTTGAAGTACAATTCCCAATTTAGCAATTTCATAATTTAGTGGTTTCTGCTATATCAGAGCTATTTGAAATCTATCCCTAAAAGGGTATATAATATTGAAGGTGCACATAGGGTCATTCAGAATAACTTCACACACACGCTTCTGTGCATTTCCAAGTCTAATTCTGTCACTAAATCCATACCGGTGACCCAGCGCCTAAATACTAGGCCTCAAATTTAAATCCCTCTAAATCTCTCGTTACCCACCGCTGTACTGTTGTTGCTGGGCAAGATATTTAGTGTCCGTCAAAGCACATTTTTTGTTCTGGGTTGAAGTACAATTCCCAATTTAGCAATTTCATAATTTAGTGGTTTCTGCTATATCAGAGCTATTTGAAATCTATCCCTAAAAGGGTATATAATATTGAAGGTGCACATAGGGTCATTCAGAATAACTTCACACACACGCTTCTGTGCATTTCCAAGTCTAATTCTGTCACTAAATCCATACCGGTGACCCAGCGCCTAAATACTAGGCCTCAAATTTAAATCCCTCTAAATCTCTCGTTACCCACCGCTGTACTGTTGTTGCTGGGCAAGATATTTAGTGTCCGTCAAAGCACATTTTTTGTTCTGGGTTGAAGTACAATTCCCAATTTAGCAATTTCATAATTTAGTGGTTTCTGCTATATCAGAGCTATTTGAAATCTATCCCTAAAAGGGTATATAATATTGAAGGTGCACATAGGGTCATTCAGAATAACTTCACACACACGCTTCTGTGCATTTCCAAGTCTAATTCTGTCACTAAATCCATACCGGTGACCCAGCGCCTAAATACTAGGCCTCAAATTTAAATCCCTCTAAATCTCTCGTTACCCACCGCTGTACTGTTGTTGCTGGGCAAGATATTTAGTGTCCGTCAAAGCACATTTTTTGTTCTGGGTTGAAGTACAATTCCCAATTTAGCAATTTCATAATTTAGTGGTTTCTGCTATATCAGAGCTATTTGAAATCTATCCCTAAAAGGGTATATAATATTGAAGGTGCACATAGGGTCATTCAGAATAACTTCACACACACCCGCTACTGTGTATTTCCAAGTCTAATTCTGTCACTAAACCCATACCTGTCACCCAGCGCCTAAATACTAGGCCTCAAATTTAAATCCCTCTAAATCTCTCGTTACCCACCGCTGTACTGTTGTTGCTGGGCAAGATATTTAGTGTCCGTCAAAGCACATTTTTTGTTCTGGGTTGAAGTACAATTCCCAATTTAGCAATTTCATAATTTAGTGGTTTCTGCTATATCAGAGCTATTTGAAATCTATCCCTAAAAGGGTATATAATATTGAAGGTGCACATAGGGTCATTCAGAATAACTTCACACACACGCTTCTGTGCATTTCCAAGTCTAATTCTGTCACTAAATCCATACCGGTGACCCAGCGCCTAAATACTAGGCCTCAAATTTAAATCCCTCTAAATCTCTCGTTACCCACCGCTGTACTGTTGTTGCTGGGCAAGATATTTAGTGTCCGTCAAAGCACATTTTTTGTTCTGGGTTGAAGTACAATTCCCAATTTAGCAATTTCATAATTTAGTGGTTTCTGCTATATCAGAGCTATTTGAAATCTATCCCTAAAAGGGTATATAATATTGAAGGTGCACATAGGGTCATTCAGAATAACTTCACACACACGCTTCTGTGCATTTCCAAGTCTAATTCTGTCACTAAATCCATACCGGTGACCCAGCGCCTAAATACTAGGCCTCAAATTTAAATCCCTCTAAATCTCTCGTTACCCACCGCTGTACTGTTGTTGCTGGGCAAGATATTTAGTGTCCGTCAAAGCACATTTTTTGTTCTGGGTTGAAGTACAATTCCCAATTTAGCAATTTCATAATTTAGTGGTTTCTGCTATATCAGAGCTATTTGAAATCTATCCCTAAAAGGGTATATAATATTGAAGGTGCACATAGGGTCATTCAGAATAACTTCACACACACGCTTCTGTGCATTTCCAAGTCTAATTCTGTCACTAAATCCATACCGGTGACCCAGCGCCTAAATACTAGGCCTCAAATTTAAATCCCTCTAAATCTCTCGTTACCCACCGCTGTACTGTTGTTGCTGGGCAAGATATTTAGTGTCCGTCAAAGCACATTTTTTGTTCTGGGTTGAAGTACAATTCCCAATTTAGCAATTTCATAATTTAGTGGTTTCTGCTATATCAGAGCTATTTGAAATCTATCCCTAAAAGGGTATATAATATTGAAGGTGCACATAGGGTCATTCAGAATAACTTCACACACACCCGCTACTGTGTATTTCCAAGTCTAATTCTGTCACTAAATCCATACCTGTCACCCAGCGCCTAAATACTAGGCCTCAAATTTAAATCCCTCTAAATCTCTCGTTACCACCGCTGTACTGTTGTTGCTGGGCAAGATATTTAGTGTCCGTCAAAGCACATTTTTTGTTCTGGGTTGAAGTACAATTCCCAATTTAGCAATTTCATAATTTAGTGGTTTCTGCTATATCAGAGCTATTTGAAATCTATCCCTAAAAGGGTATATAATATTGAAGGTGCACATAGGGTCATTCAGAATAACTTCACACACACGCTTCTGTGCATTTCCAAGTCTAATTCTGTCACTAAATCCATACCGGTCACCCAGCGCCTAAATACTAGGCCTCAAATTTATATCCCGCTGAATTTGAATACAATACATTGGGCCAAATAATATATTTGTTGTTGTGGTGAACCATAACAATGAGAAAAACATCTAGTAAGGGACGCGGACGTGGACATGGTCGTGGTGGTGTTAGTGGACCCTCTGGTGCTGGGAGAGGACGTGGCCGTTCTGCCACATCCACACGTCCTAGTGTACCAACTACCTCAGGTCCCAGTAGCCGCCAGAATTTACAGCGATATATGGTGGGGCCCAATGCCGTTCTAAGGATGGTAAGGCCTGAGCAGGTACAGGCATTAGTCAATTGGGTGGCCGACAGTGGATCCAGCACGTTCACATTATCTCCCACCCAGTCTTCTGCAGAAAGCGCACAGATGGCGCCTGAAAACCAACCCCATCAGTCTGTCACATCACCCCCATGCATACCAGGGAAACTGTCTCAGCCTCAAGTTATGCAGCAGTCTCTTATGCTGTTTGAAGACTCCGCTGGCAGGGTTTCCCAAGGGCATCCACCTAGCCCTTCCCCAGCGGTGAAAGACATAGAATGCACTGACGCACAACCACTTATGTTTCCTGATGATGAGGACATGGGAATACCACCTCAGCATGTCTCTGATGATGACGAAACACAGGTGCCAACTGCTGCGTCTTTCTGCAGTGTGCAGACTGAACAGGAGGTCAGGGATCAAGACTGGGTGGAAGACGATGCAGGGGACGATGAGGTCCTAGACCCCACATGGAATGAAGGTCGTGCCACTGACTTTCACAGTTCGGAGGAAGAGGCAGTGGTGAGACCGAGCCAACAGCGTAGCAAAAGAGGGAGCAGTGGGCAAAAGCAGAACACCCGCCGCCAAGAGACTCCGCCTGCTACTGACCGCCGCCATCTGGGACCGAGCACCCCAAAGGCAGCTTCAAGGAGTTCCCTGGCATGGCACTTCTTCAAACAATGTGCTGACGACAAGACCCGAGTGGTTTGCACGCTGTGCCATCAGAGCCTGAAGCGAGGCATTAACGTTCTGAACCTGAGCACAACCTGCATGACCAGGCACCTGCATGCAAAGCATGAACTGCAGTGGAGTAAACACCTTAAAACCAAGGAAGTCACTCAGGCTCCCCCTGCTACCTCTTCTGCTGCTGCCGCCTCGGCCTATTCTGCTGCTGCCGCCTCGGCCTCTTCCTCCGCCTCTGGAGGAACGTTGGCACCTGCCGCCCAGCAAACAGGGGATGTACCACCAACACCACCACCACCACCTCCGTCACCAAGCGTCTCAACCATGTCACACGCCAGCGTTCAGCTCTCCATCTCACAAACATTTGATAGAAAGCGTAAATTCCCACCTAGCCACCCTCGATCCCTGGCCCTGAATGCCAGCATTTCTAAACTACTGGCCTATGAAATGCTGTCATTTAGGCTGGTGGACACAGACAGCTTCAAACAGCTCATGTCGCTTGCTGTCCCACAGTATGTTGTTCCCAGCCGGCACTACTTCTCCAAGAGAGCCGTGCCTTCCCTGCACAACCAAGTATCCGATAAAATCAAGTGTGCACTGCGCAACGCCATCTGTAGCAAGGTCCACCTAACCACAGATACGTGGACCAGTAAGCACGGCCAGGGACGCTATATCTCCCTAACTGCACACTGGGTAAATGTAGTGGCAGCTGGGCCCCAGGCGGAGAGCTGTTTGGCGCACGTCCTGCCGCCGCCAAGGATCGCAGGGCAACATTCTTTGCCTCCTGTTGCCACCTCCTCCTTCTCGGCTTCCTCCTCCTCTTCTTCCACCTGCTCATCCAGTCAGCCACACACCTTCACCACCAACTTCAGCACAGCCCGGGGTAAACGTCAGCAGGCCATTCTGAAACTCATATGTTTGGGGGACAGGCCCCACACCGCACAGGAGTTGTGGCGGGGTATTGAACAACAGACCGACGAGTGGTTGCTGCCGGTGAGCCTCAAGCCCGGCCTGGTGGTGTGTGATAATGGGCGAAATCTCGTTGCAGCTCTGGGACTAGCCAATTTGACGCACATCCCTTGCTTGGCGCATGTGCTGAATTTGGTGGTGCAGAAGTTCATTCACAACTACCCCGACATGTCAGAGCTGCTGCATAAAGTGCGGGCCGTCTGTTCGCGCTTCCGGCGTTCACATCCTGCCGCTGCTCGCCTGTCTGCGCTACAGCGTAACTTCGGCCTTCCCGCTCACCGCCTCATATGCGACGTGCCCACCAGGTGGAACTCCACCTTGCACATGCTGGACAGACTGTGCGAGCAGCAGCAGGCCATAGTGGAGTTTCAGCTGCAGCACGCACGGGTCAGTCGCACTACAGAACAGCACCACTTCACCACCAATGACTGGGCCTCCATGCGAGACCTGTGTGCCCTGTTGCGCTGTTTCGAGTACTCCACCAACATGGCCAGTGGCGATGACACCGTTATCAGCGTTACAATACCACTTCTATGTCTCCTTGAGAAAACACTTAGGGCGATGATGGAACAGGAGGTGGCCCAGGAGGAGGAGGAGGAGGATGAGGAAGAGGGGTCATTTTTAGCACTTTCAGGCCAGTCTCTTCGAAGTGACTCAGAGGGAGGTTTTTTGCAACAGCAGAGGCCAGGTACAAATGTGGCCAGCCAGGGCCCACTACTGGAGGACGAGGAGGACGAGGATGAGGAGGAGGTGGAGGAGGATGAGGATGAAGCATGGTCACAGCGGGGTGGCACCCAACGCAGCTCGGGTCCATCACTGGTGCGTGGCTGGGGGGAAAGGCAGGACGATGACGATACGCCTCCCACAGAGGACAGCTTGTCCTTACCCCTGGGCAGCCTGGCACACATGAGCGACTACATGCTGCAGTGCCTGCGCAACGACAGCAGAGTTGCCCACATTTTAACCTGTGCGGACTACTGGGTTGCCACCCTGCTGGATCCACGCTACAAAGACAATGTGCCCACCTTACTTCCTGCACTGGAGCGTGATAGGAAGATGCGCGAGTACAAGCGCACGTTGGTAGACGCGCTACTGAGAGCATTCCCAAATGTCACAGGGGAACAAGTGGAAGCCCAAGGCCAAGGCAGAGGAGGAGCAAGAGGTCGCCAAGGCAGCTGTGTCACGGCCAGCTCCTCTGAGGGCAGGGTTAGCATGGCAGAGATGTGGAAAACTTTTGTCAACACGCCACAGCTAACTGCACCACCACCTGATACGCAACGTGTTAGCAGGAGGCAACATTTCACTAACATGGTGGAACAGTACGTGTGCACACCCCTCCACGTACTGACTGATGGTTCGGCCCCATTCAACTTCTGGGTCTCTAAATTGTCCACGTGGCCAGAGCTAGCCTTTTATGCCTTGGAGGTGCTGGCCTGCCCGGCAGCCAGCGTTTTGTCTGAACGTGTATTCAGCACGGCAGGGGGCGTCATTACAGACAAACGCAGCCGCCTGTCTACAGCCAATGTGGACAAGCTGACGTTCATAAAAATGAACCAGGCATGGATCCCACAGGACCTGTCCGTCCCTTGTCCAGATTAGACATTAACTACCTCCCCATAACCATATATTATTGGACTCCAGGGCACTTCCTCATTCAATCCTATTTTTATTTTCATTTTACCATTATATTGCGATGCTACCCAAAGTTGAATGAACCTCTCCTCTGCCTGTGTGCTAGGCCTAAATATATGCCAATGGACTGTTGCAGTGGTGGCTGACATGAAGCCTGATTCTCTGCTATGACATGCAGACTAATTCTCTGCTGACATGAAGCCAGATTGTCTGTTACGGGACCTCTCTCCTCTGCCTGGGTGCTGGGCCTAAATTTATGACCATGGACTGTTGCAGTGGTGGCTGACGTGAAGCCTGATTCTCTGCTATGACATGCAGACTGATTCTCTGCTGACATGAAGCCAGATCGTCTGTTACGGGACCTCTCTGCTCTGCCTGTGTGCTAGGCCTAAATATATGCCAATGGACTGTTGCAGTGGTGGGTGACGTGAAGCCTCATTCTCTGCTATGACATGCAGACTGATTCTCTGCTGACATGAAGCCAGATTGTCTGTTACGGGACCTCTCTGCTCTGCCTGTGTGCTAGGCCTAAATATATGCCAATGGACTGTTGCAGTGGTGGGTGACGTGAAGCCTCATTCTCTGCTATGACATGCAGACTGATTCTCTGCTGTCATGAAGCCAGATTGTCTGTTACGGGACCTCTCTGCTCTGCCTGTGTGCTAGGCCTAAATATATGCCAATGGACTGTTGCAGTGGTGGGTGACGTGAAGCCTCATTCTCTGCTATGACATGCAGACTGATTCTCTGCTGACATGAAGCCAGATTGTCTGTTACGGGACCTCTCTGCTCTGCCTGTGTGCTAGGCCTAAATATATGCCAATGGACTGTTGCAGTGGTGGGTGACGTGAAGCCTCATTCTCTGCTATGACATGCAGACTGATTCTCTGCTGTCATGAAGCCAGATTGTCTGTTACGGGACCTCTCTGCTCTGCCTGTGTGCTAGGCCTAAATATATGCCAATGGACTGTTGCAGTGGTGGGTGACGTGAAGCCTCATTCTCTGCTATGACATGCAGACTGATTCTCTGCTGACATGAAGCCAGATTGTCTGTTACGGGACCTCTCTGCTCTGCCTGTGTGCTAGGCCTAAATATATGCCAATGGACTGTTGCAGTGGTGGGTGACGTGAAGCCTCATTCTCTGCTATGACATGCAGACTGATTCTCTGCTGACATGAAGCCAGATCCTCTGTTACGGGAGCTCTCTCCTCTGCCTGGGTGCTGGGCCTAAATTTATGACAATTGACTGTTGCAGTGGTGGGTGACGTGAAGCCTGATTCTCTGCTATGATATGAAGACTGATTCTCTGCTGACATGAAGCCAGATTGTCTGTTACGGGACCTTTCTCCTCTGCCTGGGTTCTGGGCCTAAATTTATGAAAATTGACTCTTACAGTGGTGGGTGACGTGAAGCCTGATTCTAGGCTATGATATGAAGACTGATTCTCTGCTGACATGAAGCCAGATTGTCTGTTACGGGACCTTTCTCCTCTGCCTGGGTTCTGGGCCTAAATTTATGAAAATTGACTCTTACAGTGGTGGGTGACGTGAAGCCTGATTCTCTGCTATGATATGAAGACTGATTCTCTGCTGACATGAAGCCAGATTCTCTGTTACGGGACCTCTCTCCTCTGCCTGGGTGCTGGGCCTAAATTTATGACAATGGACTGTTGCAGTGGTGGCTGACGTGAAGCCTGATTCTCTGCTATGACATGCAGACTGATTCTCTGCTGTCATGAAGCCAGATTGTCTGTTACGGGACCTCTCTGCTCTGCCTGTGTGCTAGGCCTAAATATATGCCAATGGACTGTTGCAGTGGTGGCTGACGTGAAGCCTCATTCTCTGCTATGACATGCAGACTAATTCTCTGCTGACATGAAGCCAGATTGTCTGTTACGGGACCTCTCTCCTCTGCCTGGGTGCTGGGCCTAAATTTATGACAATGGACTGTTGCAGTGGTGGCTGACGTGAAGCCTGATTCTCTGCTATGACATGCAGACTAATTCTCTGCTGACATGAAGCCAGATTGTCTGTTACGGGACCTCTCTCCTCTGCCTGGGTGCTGGGCCTAAATATATGCCAATGGACTGTTGCAGTGGTGGCTGACGTGAAGCCTCATTCTCTGCTATGACATGCAGACTAATTCTCTGCTGTCATGAAGCCAGATTGTCTGTTACGGGACCTCTCTGCTCTGCCTGTGTGCTAGGCCTAAATATATGCCAATGGACTGTTGCAGTGGTGGGTGACGTGAAGCCTCATTCTCTGCTATGACATGCAGACTGATTCTCTGCTGACATGAAGCCAGATTGTCTGTTACGGGACCTCTCTGCTCTGCCTGTGTGCTAGGCCTAAATATATGCCAATGGACTGTTGCAGTGGTGGGTGACGTGAAGCCTCATTCTCTGCTATGACATGCAGACTGATTCTCTGCTGACATGAAGCCAGATTCTCTGTTACGGGACCTCTCTCCTCTGCCTGTGTGTGTGCTGGGCCTAAATATATGCCAATGGACTGTTGCAGTGGTGGCTGACGTGAAGCCTCATTCTCTGCTATGACATGCAGACTAATTCTCTGCTGACATGAAGACAGATTCTCTGTTACGGGACCTCCCTCCTCTGCCTGGGTGCTGGGCCTAAATATATGCCAATGGACTGTTGCAGTGGTGGCTGACGTGAAGCCTCATTCTCTGCTATGACATGCAGACTGATTCTCTGCTGACATGAAGCCAGATTCTCTGTTACGGGACCTCTCTCCTCTGCCTGTGTGTGTGCTGGGCCTAAATATATGCCAATGGACTGTTGCAGTGGTGGCTGACGTGAAGCCTCATTCTCTGCTATGACATGCAGACTGATTCTCTGCTGACATGAAGCCAGATTCTCTGTTACGGGACCTCTCTCCTCTGCCTGTGTGTGTGCTGGGCCTAAATATATGCCAATGGACTGTTGCAGTGGTGGCTGACGTGAAGCCTCATTCTCTGCTATGACATGCAGACTAATTCTCTGCTGACATGAAGACAGATTCTCTGTTACGGGACCTCCCTCCTCTGCCTGGGTGCTGGGCCTAAATATATGCCAATGGACTGTTGCAGTGGTGGCTGACGTGAAGCCTCATTCTCTGCTATGACATGCAGACTGATTCTCTGCTGACATGAAGCCAGATTCTCTGTTACGGGACCTCTCTCCTCTGCCTGTGTGTGTGCTGGGCCTAAATATATGCCAATGGACTGTTGCAGTGGTGGCTGACGTGAAGCCTCATTCTCTGCTATGACATGCAGACTGATTCTCTGCTGACATGAAGCCAGATTCTCTGTTACGGGACCTCTCTCCTCTGCCTGTGTGTGTGCTGGGCCTAAATATATGCCAATGGACTGTTGCAGTGGTGGCTGACGTGAAGCCTCATTCTCTGCTATGACATGCAGACTAATTCTCTGCTGACATGAAGACAGATTCTCTGTTACGGGACCTCCCTCCTCTGCCTGGGTGCTGGGCCTAAATATATGCCAATGGACTGTTGCAGTGGTGGCTGACGTGAAGCCTCATTCTCTGCTATGACATGCAGACTAATTCTCTGCTGACATGAAGACAGATTCTCTGTTACGGGACCTCTCTCCTCTGCCTGGGTGCCGGGGCCTAAATATCTGAGAATGGACTGTTCCAGTGGTGGGTGACGGGAAGCCAGATTCTCTGCTATGGAACCTCTCTCCAATTGATTTTGGTTAATTTTTATTTATTTAATTTTTATTTTAATTAATTTCCCTATCCACATTTGTTTGCAGGGGATTTACCTACATGTTGCTGCCTTTTGCAGCCCTCTAGCTCTTTCCTGGGCTGTTTTACAGCCTTTTTAGTGCCGAAAAGTTCGGGTCCCCATTGACTTCAATGGGGTTCGGGTTCGGGACGAAGTTCGGATCGGGTTCGGATCCCGAACCCGAACATTTCCGGGATGTTCGGCCGAACTTCTCGAACCCGAACATCCAGGTGTTCGCTCAACTCTAGTCTGCATCCAAGCCCCAATAACTGCGGCTCAGATGCGGACCAAAACAACGGTCGTGTGCATGCAGCCCTAATGCGATATTGTTAAGGTGTACCGATACTAGTTAAGGGATACTGCTCAAGTATTCTAGATAATCCCTGCATAAACATATCACCGAAACGAATCACAAATAATTCTGGTTTGGAGCAATGCAGCTTTCCTAAAAGCATAGTAATAAGGCTTTATGTTTAATTTTTTCATTATTTGATATCACATGGATGAAAACATATGAGGGGTAATTTATCATACTATAGCTGCTATATCACGTTCAGTACATTTCTGAAAAGAGACCACGGCATGGGTTGGGATTAGCTGGAAAAGTGTGGTTTCCCACAGCCTGGCAAATTTGATATAATTTATGCCATATAATTGCATAAATAATAGCTGAAATCTACATCAGTTTATAGTCACAGTAAATTTGACTTTCTGGCACAAGGGGACCAGAGATACACCAAATTTATTGAGAGGTTTTTGTCCATTAATAAATTAGGCACATCTCACTTCATTTCAAAGCAGACCATGACTGGTGTATATAATGCCAGTCTTGATACAGTCCCCTCATAGTGTACCATTGACTTTTTTCAATCCATTAGCATCTTGTTTTATGAATTCTTTGAAAAATTTTAAAGAATCACTTAACAGATTTATACTTTTTATACAAGCAGGTTCTCTTTAGTGTAATTACTGAATTGTAACTAACACCAAAATAATAACCTCAGCCTAGCTCACCAGTTATACACAATATACTGCATAAATATATAGCATCAAGTATAGCAGGCGCCAATGTGACAATAAAAGGACCAGACAAGTGTACACAATTGTGTAAATGAAATGTATTTTTAAGTCATGTGCATTTCCTTCACCACTGAAGGTCATTGCTGAACAAATTTATATTTCTCAGGCAGGTCAAATTGCCATAGGCATCTTGTGAAAGTGCAAAAAATAATAATATTCAAATAGTTATTGTCGCCTATTCTTTTTTCTCCTTAGTCCATTAGTGTAGCTATGGTAGCACTTTGTGGGTCAGTGAATGTGTGAAAAAATAAATATCATAAAATAGGTCTTGAGAAGAATTAGTATATACTTTATGTTGCAGCTACTCCTTTTACTACCTAAATTGATAGCTTTAAAACATTAGCACTAATGCATCTCACGCTGCTTATTGAGCGTGTGTCAAATTAACAGGAGTAAGAACTGTTGTAAGAACAATTGTCCCAGTTTTTTCATACTCAACTGAAAATACACTATATGGACAAAAGTATTGGGACACTTAAACATTACACCTACAGGTGCTTGTATGACATCACATTCTAAATGCATAGGTAGTAATACGTAGTTGGTCCCCGCTTTGCAGCTAAAACAGCTTCCACTTTGGGAAGGCTTTCTACAAAATTTTGGAGTGGATAGAAGAGGTTGTTGCAATAATGAGGATAGTAGTTACTCAAGGTGGCAGCCGTCAAGCTATTTTGCTCCCCTGGGCTGTGCAGTTATGGGGCCACTTCATTTACTTTGAGGACTCTCCTGTCTGATGGTGGTTCGGGGTTCCCTTGATGGTGAAGAATTGTGAAGCGCAAGACAAGATCCCCTGCAGTAGTGGTGGCAATAATGAGGCAGTTTTGCAGTAGAACAGTTCTTTAGGCTCCATTCACACGTCCGCAACAAGTTTTGCGCATCCACCAAGCCACAGATCCGCAAAACACGGACAGCAGCAATGTGCATTCCGCATTTTCCAGACTGCACATTGCCGGCACTATAGAATGTGCCTATTTTTGTCCGCAATTGTGGACAAGAATAGGACATGTTCTATTTTTTTAGGCAACAGAATTGTGGACCCGGAAGTGCGGGTCCGCAATTCCGTGTCCGGGCAGCACATCGTGCCCCATAGGAATGGAGTTGTGGACATGTGACTGGACCCTTACTGAAGAATCAGGTTTATTAGTCAGCATGTATGGACTAGCAGTTTTTACACAAGGTTATAGGGCTGCAGTAACAGTTAATAAGCCAAGATGTCTCTTTCAAGCAGCTCTCATCACACTGCAGTTCTATAGCTGACTTTAGCAGAAGCATCCAGAAATAGGGGTGCAGCACTTCTGTTTCCAAAGCAATTACAGGGCGGACCCCAATCTCAGACTAAGCTCTGCATCTTTAACAATACATAATACATTTGTGACCACAAGTTTTGTCTTGTGGTTACAAATTGCATTTAGGTTTTTCCCAGATCAGAAGCCTTTCTCTTTCTGTACAATGTCTGATATGGAGTTTATAAACTTAATGTTTAGCAGTTTATCTCCACAGGACTTCTATTGTCACCTCCTCTCAACACTGGAATGCTTTTCTTTCTATTCTTTTCTTTTCTTTCTTTTGCTGGTGTTTAGGCTTTCTTCAGGCCTGTGTTATGTTGCCTCAGCAAACACTTAACTGCACAGACTCCACTGTCTCTAGCCGAATACTCTAACCACTCCCTATGGGGAGAGTGACAACAGCCTCACCTAGCAACTGGTTGCTAGAGCCTTTTAACTATTAACTGCTCAGTACACAGAGAATGCATAATTATACAGCAAATCACATAGTTAACCCCTTTGCAGCATATATGCAGGCAATTCACAAAATACCCATTTGCAGTGGAACACTGTAACAGCTCTGTGTGAACTAGTCAAGTTGTTCTATAGCAAACTCACCCGACAATGACTTTGTTGATCTTGCTTTGTGCACTGGGGCACAGTCATTATGGAACCGAAAAGGGTTTTCCCTAAGCTGTTCCCTCACAGTTGGAAGCATATAACTGTCTAAAATGTCTTGATATGCTGTAGCATTAAGATTTCCCTTCACTGGAACTGATGGTAGGACCACATCATTCAGGTCACGGCCAGCTGTGAAGAACCCACAGATGCCTGATATTGAACTCATGAAGACTGCACTGTATAGGCAGTCTGAATTCTTAATGGTGGTGTGGCACCTTCAATACCACAAGGCCATCAAGAATTCAGAATTCCTTTACACCACTCTATCTGACACTTGGCATTGTGCTTGGTGATGTAAGGCTTGCATACAGCTGCTTAGCCAAAGAAACCTATGCCATGAAGCTTTAAAGGGCCAACCAGATTTTGGAGCAGTTTTTGAGGTGCTTTGTATTTGAATCTGAAAATAAATGGAAATATTTTTTGTCACTAGCAGAGTTTGCTATCAGCTGTTAGCTTCACTAGTGGCTTCTCACCGTTTTATTGAAATTATGGGTATAATACGTGTTTTTCTTCAATGTTTGCGTTTAGTTCTGTCCTGCGGTGGATGCCACCATGAATCATCTGTGCACAGTTTGGACCAAGGCTTGTAATAGCTTTAAAAAAGCTCACAGCATCCAGTGTGAACAAGCCAATAAGAAAAGTTCCTTGGGTCCGAATTTTGTTCTAGGGGAATTTGTATGGATTTCAATTAGTGATGGACGAACATTGGCTGCGACGTTATGCGAACGCGCGTTCGGGATCAAATGTTTGCGAACCGTGTGTTCGTGGCGGACCCCATTCACTTTAATGACATGCGAATCTGAAAAACATTCAGGTCATATTTGCAGCCACCAAATACTTACTATAAGTGCACAAATAGTCCCACAACATGGGCAGTGACATACCAGAGGGGGATCAATGGCAAAAACAAATGCGTCTTAAAGGGAAACTCTCAAAAATGTGCCCTGCTGGAGCCTAGAAAAATTTTAGGACACGGGAGTACGGGCCCTAAAAATTAAGCATTCACCTGACAGAAAAGAACAAGTGATTATGTGGCTGGAGGTATATTAGACAGTAAGTGGATAACAATTTTACTGTAGGCCAGTGGAGTACAGGCCCCCAAAATTATGCATTCACTTTGCACTTTGCAGTCCTCCTCTGACTCCTCTTCAGACTTCTGCTGACTTGTCTAAGATGGAGTAGCCCCCCCTGGGAATTCATTCAGCATTGTGACTTCCTCATCTTCCAGCTCCTGCTCCTGGACGGCTTAATCAATGACACGATGCAATGCACGCTCCAGAAAGAAGGCGTAAGGTACGATGTCACTGATGGTGCCCTGGTTTCGACTGACCAGTTTGGTGATCTCATCAAATGGCCGCAGAAGTCTGCATGCATTGCGCATGAGCAGCCACTGGCACGATAAAAAGAAACCAAGCTCCCCAGAACCTGTCCTGCTGCAGAGTTCGTACAGGTAGGCGTTAACGGCACGTTGCTGCTGGAGCAGCCTATCAAGCATATAGGCTGTCACAAATCAGATGTCTGAAGGGCAGGTGGTGTCGCCGCTGAACGTCAGCAAGGCCATGTAAGATCTTCTATACCAGTGGTTCGGAGACAGCACACCAGAGACAGCAAATAGCTTTGAATTTCTTTTTTTTTAATTTTAATTTTTTTATTATTATATTTTATTCATTATCATACAAAAAACTTCATATCAATATTACATTTACAATACTATAAAATCCATAAGTCCGTCAATTCTAATCTTATAAGCATAATTAAATGTAGTTTCATGCAGGTGTCCATATTTATATGCATGTTAAAAATCAAATGGAGATCTCACTTCCTGGGGAGAAAGCAGGACCCATCTGGCATCAAAAGATTAATAAAGCAGATGGGTAAAACATCTCATTCAATGTTGTTATATCTATAAGGGGCAGGGATCAGAGGCCCGCAGCCCAGGCGGCCTACCAAGCAGCGAACGCGCACCGCATCCGCCCTCCCTCAAACATAAGTGAGCACGATCGGCAGGATCAACACTCGTGTGGCGAATCATCTGGTGCTCACATACACCATGCAGAGCGAACTCACAGCGATCTATAATCGCACACTTCCATAGAACAGAAAAAAGGGGGGTCCAGCAGTCTTCTATCACAGTGGTGTTGAATTTCAATCTTTATTTTACCAGTGGTACAATCTCATGATAACATTTATTGCTATTATTTATTGCCCAGTTCAGGGCCCTTTGAATTGAAAAAAAATTTCATTGAAAAAAGGAGACCTCACCATGCTAGTAGCAAGGGCCACACTTATATGTTCTTGAAGTACTTGATTAGACAGATGAAAGTACATGATTAGACAGAAAGAAGAAGGCAAATTAGAGATGTGACATGATTAGAAAGATTTTTTTTTTAAATAGGCACTCAGGGTGGAGTAGGTGGTTACGCAGGGGATTCTGTCATTCTGTTTGTTTTCAGGTGAGGATTTTGGTTTCAGGAGATCTTCCCTATTGGTGTTATTCACACGGTGCATGTTTTCCATCAATAGTTTAAATGGAAACCTGCGATCAGAAAATGTATTATTCATTTGAATTAACCTTCATCAATTGGGATAATGAGAGGGAATTAATTAGACCTGGTAGGTGGTAACTATTGTATAGCAGAAGGCTATTTCTATCTGTGGGTTTGAAATATAGGTCATAATGTAGGAAATTATTTTCTACCTGGAGTAGGACATCGAGGAATTGAATCTTAGTCTGGCTAGTCTCCAAGGTGAAAGCAATGGATCCCACCGATGAGTTCAGGTCAAGATGGAAATTCTGCAAGTCCTCTAGTGACCCCTGCCACAAACAAAAGACATCATCGGGGGGCGTGGCCGGATGCCGGGAGGAGAGGTCGCATAGTGCCAGAGCTCCGGCTGTGGAACTCCGACAGCGGCACAAAGCAGTCAAAATTTAAAAGATTTGGGGATACTTACCTGACCCAGAACGGACCCTGCTCCAGCACTTCTTCCGATGATGACCAGAGGAAGGAAGAAGGGATCGCAGCCTCAGAAGATGACGGCATTCTTCCATCCAGCTCCTGGGTCTTCACAAGATGGCGCCGGTTCCCGCCACACAGAGGGAGCGCCCTGCCCGTCCTCTGCAGCGGCGCTTACTCAGCGTTCACCAGGGTCTCCCTCTTCAGCAGGATCCGACTCTCCTTCTTCACAGGAACCTAAAAAACAAAAGAGGGTGAGTGAACAGCAGCCATACAGTCCTCCCCTTGATACTTACCCTGCGTCACCAGGCATAGATCCTGGATTAACAGTCAATGCAATGCAGGACATGCTGTCAGATCTAAAACGATCTATTCATGGCGACTTTAAAGAGACAATCTCTGTTATTCATGCAGACATAGTCGCTATAGGAGAAAGAACCGCGCATTTGGAAGAAAAAATGGAGGAATTTGTCGCAGCGCATAACTCACTAGTTGATAATCATAATGCGGTTGAAGATGACATAGCCTCCATGAAACTTAAAATCGCTGATCTGGAGGATCGCTCCAGAAGAAACAACATTAGATTCAGAGGCATTCCTGAAAGTGTTCTGGACTCTCAGTTGCAGGATTTTATTGCGGACCTCATAGTGGCATATCTGCCAGACACTCCAGGGCCAGAGTTGATATTAGACCGGGTTCACCGGGTTCCCAAACCCAAAGCTCTTCCAGCCTCTATTCCCAGAGATGTTCTTGCCAGAATACACTTTTATCACTTAAAAGACTCCCTAATGAGAGAAGCTCAAAAAAAGAGGACGGATATCCCTGAAAGATTTTGTAATGTCCTCCTATTCACTGACTTATCACCAGCGACGCTGAGCAGGAGACGCGAGTTCCAAGTATACACCAAAGCACTAAGGGATAACAATATTCCTTACAAATGGGGTTTCCCTGTCAAGCTGATTGTGAGATACCAAAATTCATCAAATGTCCTAGTTTCTCCACAGGAAGCGTCAGTAGCTTTTGCCAAATGGAACATCTCTGTGCCACCGGAGGGCGCCAAAGCCAAAGATAAAGACAAAGAAAGAGACAAAGCAATGAACTCTCCTTCTAGTAGACCTTCCTCTGATAGAAGCCACCTTAACCTAACTCCAGAATGGACCAAAGTGGGAAGAAATCCTCCGTGAAACTTATGCTGGACAGTTTCTATGATACCATAAGTATCCTTCCATGTTATAATTGTTTAGTTATACTACTATTATGCTATTCTTATGGGGTTCCACACCCTGATGCTCTACCTCTGAGAACACATATTACATCTCTGTGTTCACATTCCCTAATCCACTGTTTTCCTAACGCCTCCCATACTAAGTGAGATACATCACTACTTCTGGTCACTGTTAGACCATTGTTATGTTTCTGTTATTTATTAATCTTTTTTTTTTAAATGTTTTATCTTATTGTTTTACAAGGTTACACAAAAAAGGTCTACCTCAAACAAAGGAAGCCAAAGATTCAAATCTACGTTCCCCACAATTTTTTCACGGTAACTTAGGTGTACTTCACTATTTCACTCACACACTAATAATTAATCATCTCAGGTTAGAAATATTAGCATATTGCATTAGAAATCAATATGGCTAGTAAAGGTATAAAAATCTTCTCTGCAAATGTTAAGGGTCTTAATAGCCCATTTAAGCGGTCAGCATGTTGGAATGAGGTGAGGAAACAAGGAGCTGACATTATCTGTATTCAAGAGTCCCACCTTAATAAGGAAGACTCCTACAGATTTTATCACCCCTCCTTTCCACACATCTTTTTCTCATCAGCTTCAAATAAAAGAAAAGGTGTGATTATAGGTTTTAAAAATTCTATTGCCTTCCAGTGTCATAATACAATAATTGATGAAGAGGGCAGATACATCATCATTATATGCGATATAAACAACTCTAGATACACAATAGTTAATTTATATGCCCCTAATGCTGATCAGATCAATTTTATCAAACGTACAGTCAAAATAGCTCAGGACTCTAAGCAAGGCTCTCTATTGATTTGTGGCGACTTCAACATGTGCCCTGACTCCTCAATTGATAGACTGCCCTCTCCTCTTCCCTCTCAAAAGAATTCACACCTCAGAGATTTCTTATTCCAAGAGGGTCTTCTGGATATATGGAGGGTTCACCATGCTAATGAAAAAGATTTTACTTTTTTTTCACACCCACACAATACTTACTCTAGAATTGACCTCTTTGTATCAGATAAATGGCTCCTTCAAAAAGTATTAGAAGTATCAATCTCTAATATAACATGGTCTGACCATGCGTTTATCACTCTTACTCTGGATGATAAGTATAGTAATAGAATATATTCCCCATGGAGACTCAATAACTCATTACTCCAAAATTCTTCTATTCGTACAGAAGTAGAAAATTCATTAAATGAATATTTTAATTCCAATGACAATAAGCTGGTTTCAGATATTACATTATGGAGCGCGCACAAGGCATTTATAAGGGGTGTTTTGTTAAAACATGCGGCTATCCAAAAGAAGAATAGACGGAAAACTCTTGATAAATTACTAGCTGATATCAAAAACCTAGAGGATTCTTCTAAGATTTCGTTAGACCCTAAAATTATCAGCAGATTAAAAACAGCCAGACACCAGTTATATCTTCATTTACACGAAAAACATGAATTCCACCTGCGTAAACTCAATTCAGACCACTACTCTCAAGGTAATAAAGCGTCAAAAATTTTAGCTAATAGAATTAAAAAAAGAGAAATTAAATCAAGAATCCCCTTCTTATATGACAGCCAAGACCAAAAATTATATAATCCCAAGCATATAGCAGAGGAATTCGCCAAATATTATGAAAATTTATATAATCTGGAGAATGCGCCTGACATTGTCCAACCGACTACTGAATATATTAATGATTTTCTTACTGGTATATCACTTCCTTCCATAACTCCAGCCCAAAACCAATCCCTTAACTCTAAAATCACACATCAGGAAATTTCTGAAGCAATACATTCTCTCAAAAACAATAAATCTCCTGGTCCGGACGGACTTACAAATGAATATTATAAAATTTTCTCACACATTCTAAACCCCTTTTTGAATAGATCCTTCAACTTAATAGCAGAACAGGAGTCGATCCCCAAAGATATGTTAAACGCACTGATAATTACGCTCCCCAAACCTGGTAAATCTGCAGACAAGCCGGCTAACTTCAGGCCTATATCACTACTAAACTCAGATATAAAGATTTTTGCGAAAATTCTGGCAAAAAGATTATCTGGTATCCTTCCTACATTAATAGCTAATGACCAAATTGGTTTTGTTCCCAACAGGCAATCATCAGATGGCACTAGGAGGTTCATAGACCTTTTGGATGTAGCATACTCTACACGAACGCCTTCTCTGCTCCTCTCCTTGGACGCGGAGAAGGCGTTTGATAGGATACATTGGAAATACATTCACGCAACCTTGAAAAAATTTGGTTTTGGTGATTTTTTCCTGTCTGCGGTAATGTCCTTATATTCCAACCCTAGCGCCTCTATTTACTCATCTAGTTTCTTATCTGCTCCATTCAATATTAAGAATGGAACTAGACATGGGTGCCCCATGTCCCCTTTAATATTTGCCCTTGCAATGGAACCCTTTGCGGAGCATATTAGATCCTCCCCTCTCATTAAAGGGTTAACGGTGGGGAACACAGATCATCGCATAGGCCTTTTTGCAGATGATGTGTTAATCTTAACTTCAAATCCTGCAACTGCATTAAATGCTATTAACAATATAATTACTAAATTTGGCAAAGCGTCCTTCTATAAAGTTAATATCAACAAGTCCCAAATTCTTGACCTGGGTTTATCCAGAACTACTAAAAACTTAATCTCCAACTCATACAAATACCCCTGGGCTGTAGAGTCATTGACATACCTAGGCATTCAGCTTGCATTCCCTACTAGTAAATTATTCAAAGTTAATTTCTGGCCATTATATAATAAGATAAATGATGCCTTAAACAACCTAAGAATGGACTCTCTTTCATGGTTAGGGAGAATAGCAGCAATTAAAATGATGATATTACCCAAAATTATTTATATGTTTCGTAATATCCCAATTGCCATTCCCAAAGGATATTTATCTAAACTACAAACCTTACTCAACCGACATATATGGGGGAAATTTAAGCCCAGAGTGAAAGGTCTCATCCTTCAAAGAACACTTAAAACAGGCGGACTCAACACCCCTTCTATTAAACACTACTATGCCTCTTCTATACTTGATCAAATGAGATACTTGATTAAAAATGATACCTCTAAAAAATGGGTTGTACTGGAGAAAAATATAATGGGTGCCCATGACTTAAACTTATGGCTCTCAGCCACAGCGGTCTTCGGTACCAAACATGTCTCTGCACTATCAACCCTGAATGCAATCTTTAGCATCTGGTATGTCATTGCTAGAACAGAAAAATTAGTTACTTCTTCAATCTCCTCCCTACCTCTAGAAATATGTGAATTAGCCATACCAGACCTTCAGATTGGTAACTGGATATCCTCCGGTATTACAGATATTGGGCAATTGAGAATTGATGAAGTTTTTGTTGACTTTGCTTATCTTCATAGAGAATTCAGTATTCCCAACTCAGATTTCTATAAATACCTTAGAATAAGACATCTACTTCAATCCCCAAGAAACTTTCAATTTACCTCACAAAACAGTTCGCTAATGGACTGGATCCATATGACACATAGACTAGATAAAGGTATCACGAAAGGATATCAATTACTAAAAGAATCTAGCACAAACCCATTACAACACATCATGGACTTGTGGAACTCTGAGTTGGGCTCTGTTCTCACAGAAGCGGAATGGGGGGAAGCCTTCAACTCTGTATCTAAGCTTTCCAAATGCTCAGACCATTTAGAAGGAGCGAGAAAAATACTATATAGATGGTACAGAACCCCTATGTACTTGAATAAAATATTTCCTGAAATGTCGCAAGCATGTTGGAGATGTGGTAATGCCCCTGGTACATACCTACACATGTGGTGGGACTGCCCATCAGTTAGTTGCTTATGGATCTCAATTTTTGAATTAATATCTCATCTAGCAGGCTCCCAAATCGCTCCCTCTCCTAAGATGGCTCTTTTATCTGTAGGCCTTATTGAACTCCCTCAAGATTATAGATCCGTTGTCAGCCATCTAATATTTGTTACCCGCCTGAAAATTGCTGCCTGCTGGAAAGCCGGTGATCTCCCCAATATCAAGAGAATTCTTAGAACGCTAGATAATTGTTGTTTATATGAAGGAATTTGGGCGTCATCTAGGAACTCGAAACTTACCTTTCTAAAGAATTGGGATATGTGGTTGAACGACAATAAGTGCAAGATACCTTCCAATGCGTCTATTAGGTTATAACATTTCAATCGTGTTGCATTACCTGTACACTAATATTTTGCTAGGTGAAGTACCTGTGATGTCATTTATTATTACTGGTATCAGTTTATCTGTTTTATGAAGTGTAATTTCTAATGTTCTAAATGAAGTTTCACAAGTGCCTAAAAATACCTCTGCTAAGAATGTATTCATGTGATTGTATTCATGCAATTGTAACCTTTTTATTGTTTTTTTATTTTATATAAACCTTAATAAAAAACTATTGTTCAAAAAAAAAAAAAAAAAGACATCATCAATATAACGTAGCCAAGTCTTCACACATTTGTGAAACAGATGATGGGTATAGACATAATGTTCTTCAAAGGCATTCATATATATGACTGCAAATGTCGGTGCCACATTACATCCCATCGCGGTACCTGAAACCTGTAAATAAAAGTCATCCTCAAACAGAAAGTAGTTATTTTTTTAACACAAATCTTAACTCTATAATGAAGAGATTTTCCTCGTTGGAGTATTCCTGGTGTTGTACCAGGACCTCCATGACAGTGTTGATGCCATCCTCTGTGGGAATGTTCGTATATAGACTGGAGACATCCATGGTAACCAAGATCGTATCAGTTCCGTGGATGTCCAAACCCTTAGTTTTATTAATAAAGTCGGTGGTGTCTAAGATGAAGCCACTTAACAAGATGTGTGCTGAGGTCTCACAGTGATTGGAAACATGTAAGATCTTCTAAAATGGTCAGAGATTTTCCTGGCCTGCCGCAAGACGTCCTGGACACAGGGGTATTTGGCAACGAATCGCTGCAAGACTAAGTTCAGGACATGTGCCATGCATGGCACGTGTGCCATTTTGCCTGATTCAGCATGCTCAGCAGATTGGCACAGTTGTCGCATACCACTTTACCAACTGTAAAATTGAGCAGGGTTAGCCACTGATCGGCCTGTGACCGCAGAGCTGAAAGAAGAGCAGGACTGGTGTGGCTCTTGGCTTCCAGGCACAACAGCCGCAGCACAGCATGGCAACGTCTCACCTGGCACGTCAAGTAGGTTCTGGGGGCTTGGGGGGTGCAGCGGAAAAGGCAGTAGCAGTGGAAAAGGAGGAGAGCCAAGGAGGAGACGGAGGATGGAGTAGGAGAAGGAGAAGAAGAGGCAGGCCTGCGTGCAATACGTGGCGGTAACACCAAACCCACACGGGTGCCACAGGTTACATGCTTGACGACCGTCAGAAGGTTCACCCAATGGGCAGTAAAAGTTATGTACCTTTCCTGCCTGTGTTTGCTAGATCACATGTCTGTGGTCAGATGTATCTTGGCACTGACACTGTGTGCCAGAGATATATTAACTTGCCGTTGAACGTGGCCATATAGTTCAGGGATGCCCTTCTGGGAGAAAAATTTCCTTGTGTGGACCTTCCATTGTGGTGTGCCAATGGCCAAAAATTTTCTAAAGGCCTCCGAGTCCACCAGTTTATATGGCAGCATTTGGCGGGCTAGCAGTTCCGACAAGCCAAAGGTCAGCCATTGGGCAAGAGGGTTA
This sequence comes from Bufo gargarizans, assembly GCF_014858855.1. NCBI lineage: Eukaryota > Metazoa > Chordata > Amphibia > Anura > Bufonidae > Bufo > Bufo gargarizans. Next base: position 333,510,894 of record NC_058081.1, on the reverse strand, counting down.
TCCAGCGTTATCAACTTTTTACGCTCTAACATTTGGGCCATGGAAGCCTGCCTTCTGCAAAATAATTGAGATGACGGCGCGGTGGAAGGTGGAGTACAAATGGGAGGTGAGAGGAGAAGAAAAGAGGCAGGACATGGAGCGCCGGGAGTGTGGCTTTGTAGAGTCTGACGGTCTTGCTCTTGCTGGGCTCCGTAATGGAAGGCCAGTAGTGATGATCGAGCATGCTCGGCCAAACACCAGTTCGGCTCGAGCATCTGGATTCAGTATTCGGCTGCACAGCCAATAAACGTGCAGGTAAGTACTGCCATCACTGTAATGCCGTAGCCATGTTGGCTGCTGGCATTACAGTGATTGGGTGGCCGGAACGCGTCATCGGGTGCTATAAAGCACCCGATGACGCATGTTTGGCTCATTCTTAGGGAGAGCTGTCCTGAGGAAGGGGCAGACAGCGTATGGAGTGATTTACAAACATTTTTACCACCAAAACTTTTCAGAGACCCAAAAGTCCTTCTAAGTACTATTGTGTGTGACAAAAATATCTATTTTTAGGGCATCCTGCGCTAAATAGCGTACAATAGTTAGGCTGCTGCAAACAGCAACATTAGCTGCTCCACATCTCCATTGTAAAGTGTACGCATCCCAAAAATATCTGTGACATTCAGTGTACTTTTTCAATAGACGGTGTATGCTGCAGACAGTGACATTAGCTGCGCCACATCTTCAGTATAAAGTGTGCGCATCCCAAAAATATCTGTGACATCCATTGTACTTCTGACAGTGACATTACCAGCGCCACATCTGCAGTGTAACGTGTGCGCTCAAAAAATGACTGACGTTAGAGATCTCGGAGTAGGCAGCAACAGCGGGGACCACCCTTCTTGGGCTGATCTGGGTACTGTCGTCAAACCGCTGGGTGGTGGCCGTTGCTACCTCCTTTTCCTCATCCAATGCCAAGAATGGCTGTGCATTGGTAAGGTCTAGGAATGGATGGGAAAATAATTCCTTTGACTCAAGTGGAGGGGCTATGGTGCTGGTGGCGTCTTTGGCGGTGCACACAGCAGAGAATGAGGAGGGTGCAGATACAGAGGATGAGGAGAGTGCAGAAGCGGAAGGCTGAGTGAGCCACTCAACCAACTCTGGTGCATTCTTTGACATAATCGTACGCAACTTCTCCAAATTCCCACTTGGGTTCCGGCCTGGTGCACCTGCCCGGCCCCTACCACCCCTGCGGAACGGCCTGCCTCTTCCTCTGCCTGTAATTTTAGGTATATCATAGGTATTAGCAGGTATATCGCAGGTATATATTTTGTGGAAGCAGATATATCGCACCCCTCAATCAGTATTTTGTGGAAGGAGGTATATCAAACCCCTTAATCAGAATTTTGTGGAAGCAGGTATATCAAACACCTTAATCAGTACTTTGTGGAAGCAGGTATATCACACCCCTCAATCAGTATTTTGTGGAAGCAGGTATATCGCACCCCTCAATCAGTATTTTGTGGAAACAGGTATATAGAACATTTGAATCACTATTTGGCAGAAGCAGGTATATCGCGCCCCTCAATCAGAATTTTGTGAAAGCAGGTATATCAAACCACTTGATTAGTATTTTGTGGAAGCAGGTATATCGCACCCCTCAATCAGTATTTTGTGGAAGCAGGGATAAAGAACCCCTTAATCAGTATTTTGTAGAAGCAGGCATATTTCACCCCTCAATCAGTATTTTGTGGAAACAGGTATATAGAACATCTGATTAAATATTTGGTGGAAGCAGGTATATCGCACCCCTCAATCTGTATTTTGTGGAAGCAGGTATATCGCACCCCTCAGTATTTTATGGAAGTAGGTATATAGAACCCCTCAATCAGTATTTTGTAGAAGCAGGTATATCACACCCCCCAATCAGTATTTTGTGGAAACAGGTATATAGAACCCATGAATCAATATTTGATGGAAGCAGGTATATCGCACACAGCAATCAGTATTTTGTGGAAGCCAGTGTATCGCAGGTATATAGAACCCCTCAATCTGTATTTTGTGGAAGCAGGTATATCACACCCCTCAGTCAGTATTTTATGGAAGTAGGTATATAGAACCCCTCAATCAGTATTTTGTAGAAGCAGGTATATCACACCCCCCAATCAGTATTTTGTGGAAACAGGTATATAGAACCCATGAATCAATATTTGGTGGAAGCAGGTATATCGCACATAGCAATCAGTATTTTGTGGAAGCCAATGTATCGCAGGTATATAGAACCCCTCAATCTGTATTTTGTGTGTAAGCAGGTATATCGCACCCCTCAGTCAGTATTTTATGGAAGTAGGTATATAGAAACCCTCAATCAGCATTTTGTAGAAGCAGGTATATCACACCCCTCAATCAGTATTTTGTGGAAGCGGGTATATAGAACCCCTTAATCAGTATTTTGTAGAAGCAGGTATATCCCACCCCTCATCAGTATTTTGTGGAAACAGGTATATAGAACATTTGAATCACTATTTGGCAGAAGCAGGTATATCGCGCCCCTCAATCAGAATTTTGTGAAAGCAGGTATATCAAACCACTTGATTAGTATTTTGTGGAAGCAGGTATATCGCACCCCTCAATCAGTATTTTGTGGAAGCAGGGATAAAGAACCCCTTAATCAGTATTTTGTAGAAGCAGGCATATTTCACCCCTCAATCAGTATTTTGTGGAAACAGGTATATAGAACATCTGATTAAATATTTGGTGGAAGCAGGTATATCGCACCCCTCAATCTGTATTTTGTGGAAGCAGGTATATCGCACCCCTCAGTATTTTATGGAAGTAGGTATATAGAACCCCTCAATCAGTATTTTGTAGAAGCAGGTATATCACACCCCCCAATCAGTATTTTGTGGAAACAGGTATATAGAACCCATGAATCAATATTTGATGGAAGCAGGTATATCGCACACAGCAATCAGTATTTTGTGGAAGCCAGTGTATCGCAGGTATATAGAACCCCTCAATCTGTATTTTGTGGAAGCAGGTATATCACACCCCTCAGTCAGTATTTTATGGAAGTAGGTATATAGAACCCCTCAATCAGTATTTTGTAGAAGCAGGTATATCACACCCCCCAATCAGTATTTTGTGGAAACAGGTATATAGAACCCATGAATCAATATTTGGTGGAAGCAGGTATATCGCACATAGCAATCAGTATTTTGTGGAAGCCAATGTATCGCAGGTATATAGAACCCCTCAATCTGTATTTTGTGTGTAAGCAGGTATATCGCACCCCTCAGTCAGTATTTTATGGAAGTAGGTATATAGAAACCCTCAATCAGCATTTTGTAGAAGCAGGTATATCACACCCCTCAATCAGTATTTTGTGGAAGCGGGTATATAGAACCCCTTAATCAGTATTTTGTAGAAGCAGGTATATCCCACCCCTCATCAGTATTTTGTGGAAACAGGTATATAGAACATTTGAATCACTATTTGGCAGAAGCAGGTATATCGCACCCCTCAATCAGAATTTTGTGAAAGCAGGTATATCAAACCACTTGATTAGTATTTTGTGGAAGCAGGTATATCGCACCCCTCAATCTGTATTTTGTGGAAGCAGTTATATAGAACCCCTGAATCAATATTTGGTGGAAGCAGGTATATCACACCTCTCAATTAGTATTTTGTTCAAGCAGGTATATCAAACCCCTTAATCAGTATTTTGTGGAAGCAGGTATATCGCACCCCTCAGTCAGTATTTTCTGGAAGTAGGTATATAGAATCCCTTAATCAGTATTTTGTAGAAGCAGGTATTTCGCACCCTGAAAATCAGTATTTTGTGAAAACAGGTATATAGAACCCCTGAAGCAATATTTGGTGGAAGCAGGTATATCGCACGCCTCAATCAGTATTTTGTGGAAGCCGGTGTATCGCAGGCCTTAATCAGTATTTTGTGGAAGCAGGTATATAGAATGCCTTAATCAGTATTTTGTAGAATCAGGCATATCCCTCCCCTCAATCAGTATTTTGTGGAATCACGTACAGTATAGACCAAAAGTTTGGACACACCTTCTCATTTAAAGAGTTTTGTTTATGTTCATGACTATGAAACTTGTAGATTCACACTGAAGGCATTAAAACTATGAATTAACACATGTGGAATTATATACATAACAAAAAAGTGTGAAACAACTGAAAATATGTCATATTCTAGGTTCTTCAAAGTAGCCACCTTTTGCTTTGATTACTGCTTTGCACACCTTTGGCGTTCGCTTGATGAGCTTCAAGAGGTAGTCACCTGAAATGGTTTTTACTTCACAGGTGTGCCCTATCAGGTTTAATAAGTGGGATTTCTTGCCTTATAAATGGGGATGGGACCATCAGTTACGTTGTGGAGAAGTCAGGTGGATACACAGCTGATAGTCCTACTGAATAGACTGTTAGAATTTGTATTATGGCAAGAAAAAAGCAGCTAAGTGAAGAAAAACGAGTGCCCATCATTACTTTAAGAAATGAAGGTCAGTCAGTCCGAAAAATTGGGAAAACGTTGAAAGTGTCCCCAAGTGCAGTCACAAAAACCATCAAGCGCTACAAAGAAACTGGCTCACATGCGGCCCGCCCCAGGAAAGGACGACCAAGAGTCACCTCTGCGGAGGAGGATAAGTTCATCCGAGTCACCAGCCTCAGAAATCGCAGGTTAACAGCAGCTCAGATTAGAGACCAGGTCAATGCCACACAGAGTTCTAGCAGCAGACGCATCTCTAGAACAACTGTTAAGAGGAGACTGTGTGAATCAGGCCTTCATGGTAGAATATCTGCTAGGAAACCACTGCTAAGGAGAGGCAACAAGCAGAAGAGACTTGTTTGGGCTAAAGAACACAAGGAATGGACATTAGACCAGTGGAAATCTGTGCTTTGGTCTGATGAGTCCAAATTTGAGATCTTTGGTTCCAACCACTGTGTCTTTGTGCGACGCAGAAAAGGTGAACGGATGGACTCTACATGCCTGGTTCCCACCATGAAGCATGGAGGAGGAGGTGTAATGGTGTGGGGGTGCTTTGCTGGTGACATTGTTGGGGATTTATTCAAAATTGAAGGCATACTGAACCAGCATGGTTACCACAGCATTTTGCAGTGGCATGCTATTCCATCTGGTTTGCGTTTAGTTGGACCATCGTTTATTTTTCAACAGGACAATGACCCCAAACACACCTCCAGGCTGTGTAAGGGCTATTTGACCATGAAGGAGAGTGATGGGGTGCTGCGCCAGATGACTTGGCCTTCACAGTCACCGGATCTGAACCCAATCAAGATGGTTTGGGGTGATCTGGACCGCAGAGTGAAGGCAAAAGGGCCAACAAGTGCTAAGCATCTCTAGGAACTCCTTCAAGACTGTTGGAAGACCATTTCAGGTGACTACCTCTTGAAGCTCATCAAGAGAATGCCAAGAGTGTGCAAAGCAGTAATGAAAGCAAAAGGTGGCTACTTTGAAGAACCTAGAATATGACATATTTTCAGTTGTTTCACACTTTTTTGTTATGTATATAATTCCACATGATAAGGTACTGTGATAACTTTTGGTCGGTACTGTATATAGAACATTTGAATCAATATTTGGCGGAAGCAGGTATATCGCACCCCTCAATCAGTATTTTGTGGAAGCAGGTATATCAAACCCCTTGATCAGTATTTTGTGGAAGCAGGTAAATTGCACCCCTCACTCAATCAGTATTTTGTTGAAGCAGGTATATTGCACCCCTCAATCAGTATTTTGTGTAAGCAGGTATTTAGAACCCCTCAATCAGTGTTTTGGGGGGCAACAGGTATATCACACCAGTTGCAATTAGTTATTCCAACGCGTTTGTCCCTCTATATAGCTGCGGTATCACAGCAGAACTGCACACAACTGCTGCACAATACAAATGCACTATAATATACTTTCTATGTTAGAAAGTATATTATCAGTATATCACACCCCGCAGTATATCACACCTATCGATAGCACACCTATACCAGTCCTTAAAAATACCTTTGTGGCCCTATTAGCTAGCGTTTGGTGTCCCTAACAGTCTGCTCCACAAAGCAACCTCTCCCTACACTGGCAAAACACAGAATGTAGAAAGGCTGCCAGATCAGGTTCTTTTATAGGGTGAAGGGGGGGGTGTACATGTGCTAAAACATCTCAATTGGCTGTCCTGTCCCACCTGATGGATGTGTCATGGATCAAAGTTCGGCGCAATGCAAAAAGAATATGGCACATGCGAACTTCGCCATATGTTTGCATGTTCGACGAATCGCGAACAAGCAAAGTTCGCCACAAAATGACTGCCAGGAGAAACACAAGGCCATCTCTACTTTCAACTTAAAATTTGTGCCTTGGGGTCCCACTTGGTAAACTCAATCTGAAATGTATTGGCCCATATAATATCACCTTTATTAATAATCTGATATATTTTGCTCTTTAGTTGGCATCCTCCTTTAGGATACATAGGGGCACATGTATTAGGACCTGTGTTTTAGACGCCAGTCTTAATAAGGTCCTGTGTTAGCGGTGGATTCGCTGAGGTTATGAAGAGGGCCGCTATTTCTAAATGTAAGCCAGCATCCTTGCTGTCTTACATTTAGACCATTTTCTATGCCTAAACCAGTCGTAGAAAATGGTCAATGCCAGCCCGTCCCCTTCCATCCTACACCTCACCCACTTGTTTATACCTGGCATGAGCAGGGTGAAGTCACAGATTGCGGCACAAGGGATCTTTGCGCTGCAATCTTCACCAGAAATACACCTAATTTCTGGTTAATAAATGACCCCCATAATGTTTTCCACAAATCACTGCTTAAGATATACATTCCTCCTGTGATTACTCCATCTAAACCTCCTGATCCAGTTGTTATCCAGGGTTAACTGGAGTACGAGGTGGATAAAAAAAAATAATTGCCAGATAGCTCAGGGCTCTCTGCAGTACTTTATCCATTGGAAGGGATATGGTGTTGAGGAGAATACATGGGTTGGGGCTCGGGATATTCAGGCTCTTCATCTGATTAGGAAGTTTCATCTCCAGTTTCCATCAATGCCTGCTCCGCGTGTTGAGGGTCTGGTAGACTCTTTTAAAAGAGGTGGGTAATGTCAGAAACTTACCTGTCCGGTCTCCAGCGGCGAGATCTCCAGCTTGGACATTTCTGAGCCTGGAAAGACGTGCTGCCAAGCCATGCCTCCTGGTGATGCGACAGTGTCCTTAGCAACAGGAAGCAATGCTCTTTCTCCCCACAATGAACATGCGCTGGAAGAGACTAGCAGTGATTGCTCAGCTTTTCTATTCCTGTTTGCTAGTGTTCTGACAAATGCAGCATCATGTCATGACCTATCAGATTCTGATCCTGGGACTTGGTGCTCTATTTTAACCCCTTCCTGGCCATATACCAGAGCCAGTGATAGTCTTGTTTGGGTACACTATTAGGTTCCTGGTTCTTAAATTTGGATTTGTTTGTGTGTTTTTTTTAACTTTGGCTTATCTTTTGACCACTATTTGTCTTACTTTATTTGTATTGTACATCCCATCTGGTATTTTATCTCATCTTGTCTTTTGACTACTCTCTGTCTATTATTTTTATACTGCGTTTTCCATCTGGTTCTAACTCGTTTTTATATTGACTATCCCTGTATGTTGTTTTTGTCTCTTGGTGTCTCTGCACCATAGTAGAATAGGGACTGTCGACCAGTTGCGGTCTTGCTACCTAGGGCTTGCAGGTAGGTTGTAGATAGGGAAAGTGGTCTGGACTCCAGGTCAGGGCTCACTGTCCGTGTCTGTCCCTACCTACAGGCGTTACAGTGTGAATTTTATGTTAAGTGCCCTTTAAATTTGGAAATATATTTTCTTTTTTTCTGGAGTAATAGTGTCATAGTTGTTTAGTGGGAAAAAAAAAGTACATTATAAAAATACAATTTGTCAGCTGAAAAAAGAGTGTTAAGAGTTTGCAAGAATAAAATGACTTATTTCAAGCAATTAAAGAAATAAATGTGAACTCCAATGCCATTGTTCAACAGTCAGCTTCATCAAATGTGCTCATTGATACATGTACTAAATGTATGGACAAAAAGGGGGCAGATAAAGAAATGACTCATTGAACATATGTGGGTTTCATAGCCATCCAATTTTTCTGTATTGATGTTCAGAACACCTATTAAAATAAAAGAGGTGAAGAAAAGAAAATTTTGTTCAGATTTTAGTGACATTACAATGGAGAAATCTGATACAACCTTTTCCTTTTACGGGAATTTCTGTCATGTACCTGAAAAACTGATAACCTTTGTTAGACTATGTAATAGAACTTATCATGTTAATTTAATCAGTTATGCATTGAGCTTAAGATAAAAAAAATGAATTTCCTACCCTGCTAAAAGAGTGAATGTTAGTTTTTTTTTAAATGAAATACAGAATTCAGAATTGTCATTTTACAGCAAAATGGCATGAGGTGGATAGCTTAAAGCGAAGGATAAAACAAGCTTACTTTCACGAAGGGCAAGTTTGTGTCTGAAGGTTTAATATGTTTTGTAGTTAAAATGGCTTGACTTTTTAGTACTATACATTGTGTTATACACCCTGCCTTTGTATTAACCTTTATACTGAAGTTAGACTTTTCTGATTGTCAATTTCTTACAAAAGATAGCTACAAGAACTAAAAGTAAGCTGTTTATTATTTTTCAGCTAAACAAGACATTATCTTTGGCTTTTTATTTGAGTTCTTCTTGCAATTGGTTTACCAGCATGTAATATTAAGTAAAAAAGTGGCCTGGGTATCCTATACTTTTTTCCAAAACTTTTTATATATTATATTTAATAAAGATCCTAGCATGATTTTAATTATTCAAAATTCTGTTTCTTCTAGTAATATAGTACATAAGGCCGAAAAAAGACATTTGTCCATCCAGTTCAGCCTGTCATCCTGCAAGTTGATCCAGAGGAAGGCAAAAAAAAAAAATTTGAGGTAGAAGCCAATTTTTCCCACTTTAGGGGAATAAAAAATTCCTTCCCGACTCCAATCGGGCAATCAGAATAACTCCCTGGATCAACGACCTCTCTCTAGTAGCTATAGCCTGTAATATTATTACACTCCGGAAATACATCCAGGCCCCTCTTGAATTCCTTTATTGTACTCACCATCACCACCTCCTCAGGCAGAGAGTTCTGACCTTCAGACTCCAGTAGGGAGTTCTATTCAATGATTGACATCTTTCTGTGTGTGAGTTTACATACAGAGGTTGCTATCATAGGTATAGAACCATTTGCATTTACCAGAATTACACAGTAACATAGAAATATATCTATAATGTTGAAAAAAAACTGATCCATCTAATTCAGCCTATTATCCTGCAAAGTGGATACAGAGGAAGGCAAAAAAAACCCTCATGAGGTAGAAATCAATTTTCCTCATTTAACTGAAGAAAAATTTATTCCTGACTCCAAATCTAGCACTCAGAATAACTCCCTGGAGCAGTGACCCTTATCGAGAATATTAGTAATTATGGCCTACAATATTATTAAGCCCCATAATTACATCCATGTCCCTTTTGAACTGTTTTTTTGTGAGTTCACCCTCTCCCATGTTGGTGTAGAAACCTTCTTTCTTATAAAAATAAAGGATGTCCTGTTGTCTAGTGATGGACGAACATCAAATGTTTGCGAACCGCTCGTTCGCGGTGGGCCCCATTCACTATAATGGCAGGAGAATCTGAAAAACCTTCAGGTTATATTTGCAGCCAGCAAACACTTACTTTTTTGAATTATTTTTTTTCCTATCGATTTGATGTATACAAACGTTTAGCACTTCACGTTTTTGTATCCTGCAGAGTCCATAAAAAAATGCATATTTTAACGTAATTATTTTTTTTTTTTTACCCTGGAACTGTATGGTGAACGGACACCACTGTACGGCATCAGTCTGAGGCATCTGTTAACGCATACATTTTTGGTATACATTAAATGGATGCCAAAAATAGGATGTGAACCCAGCCTTAGTGTCAGAGTAAGCACCAGTACATAGCAGAGCAGTGTGGCGGAGACGGGAGGCCGCCATGTACTGACAGAGCGCTACCTGGTCCTGGGGGTCAGGGATGAGGACTGTGCTTCCCAAGGATCATTTTCTACTGGGAAATACAGGGCACAGTATAATACACTAGAATCTATATAATATAAAGATATTATTCCAACCCTGAATGATAATACAATTAGGTGGTCATTTATTATATAGAAATATATCTATGTTAGGCGTATTTCTGACACAGATTGCACCGCAATCTGCATATTTTTCCCACTCATGCCAGGTCTAAAAAAGGATGGCGTGGGCAGGGAAAGGGATACAGTTATGACCATCCAGATATTGGATACCACTGCCATACATTGACCGGATAACACCTCTGTACAGTGACCAGATATCACCGCCATAGCGTGACCGGATAAAAGGGTATAAGAGGGCACAGTACAGGGAGTGACTAGGGGCACTGCACAGGGTGTGGTAAGAGGGCACAATGCAGGGTGGTATAAGAGGACACAGTACAGGGTGAGGGGCACAGTAAGGGCTGGGGGGCACAGTCACATGACCCTGTGACATTAAAAGGTCCTTATGATGAATGCAGTTCATAAGCCACCATAATGAGAGGCAGAGGAGTGAGACAGGGGTGTGATTATGTGGCTAGAGATAAAAAAAATTAACTGTCGGCCAGTAAAGGCCCCAAAAATTAGGCAATATGCATTCACCTGACAGCAAAGAACTTTGGATTCTGTAGCTGGAGGTACATTAGGCAGTCACCGGATAAATATGTAACTGTCGGCCAGTACAGGCCCCAAAAATTAGCCAATAGGCATTCACCTGACAGCAAAGAACTCTGGATTTTGTGACTGGAGGTACATTAGGCGGTCACCCGATAACAATGCAACTGTCAGCCAGTATAGGCCCCAAAAATTAGCCAATAGGCATTCTCCTGACATCAAAGAACTTTGGATTCTGTGGCTGCAGGTAAATTAGGCGGTCACAAGATAAATATGTAACTGTCGGACAGTATACTCCCCAAAAATTAGGCATTCATCTGACATAAAAGGCCTTTTATGCCGATGTATATACATAAGGCAAGGAACATTTTTTGTTCTGGGTGGTGGCGGATATGTGTAGGCTGGCATGAGGAAATTCAATTACACGTGGTCATCACAGGTGTTGAATTCCTCCGAGATCCATGCCTCATTCATTTTTAAAAGTTGTGAGCTAGGCAAGTGTGCTTATCGGTCATAATCCCCCTTGCTGCGCTGAATGTCCTTTCGGACAGGATACTCAACGAGGGGCAAGCCAAGAGTTCCATGGAAAATTGTGCCAGCTCTGGCAACAGGTCAAGCCTGCACATCCAGTAGTCAAGGGGTTCCTCTCTTCTCAGAGCATCCACATGGGCCTTTAACGCTATGGGTGGAAATTCCTCTGTAAGTGCCCGCAACTGCAGAATGCAGCATCTCTCGCAGCAAGACCCTGGAAATGCTGCATTTACAGCCCTCTGTGATGCTGGTGACATGTCTGCCATTTTGTGTCTGTACCGGGCGTCTAAGTATGTTATACAGATCCTTGACTTTTATGCTTTTTATACAGGGGTCCTTCTTTAAACACTGGAGCATGAAGGCCCCCATTTGCACTAAATTGGAAGTGGTGGAGCACCCTGGCTCCTGCTCATCGCCCAGGAGAATGTCGTCCTCCTCCTCCTCCCCCCAGCCACTATCCTCCTCTGACTCCTCTTCAGACTCCTGCTGACTTGTCTCCGAAGGAGAACCCCCCTGGGAATGCATTCAGCATTGCGACTTCCTCATCTTCCAGCTCCTACTCCTCGATGGCTTGATCAATGACACAACGCAATTCACTCTCCAGAAAGAAGGCGTAAGGTACGGTGTCACTGATGGCACCCTGGCAGCGACTGACCAGTTTGGTGATCTCATCAAATGGCCACAGAAGTCTGCATGCATCGCGCATGAGCAGCCACTGGCGCGGTGAAAAGAAACCAAGCTTTCCAGAACCTGTCCTGCCGCAGAGTTCGTACAGGTAGTCATTAACAGCACGTTTCTGCTGGAGCAGCCTATCAAGCATATACAGGTGGAATTCCAGTGCGTCAGGCAGTCACAAATCTGACGTCTGATGGGGAAGTGGCGTCGCCGCAGAACGTCAGCAAGTCGAGCCATGGCCGTGTAAGATCTTCTAAAATAGCATTCTGGACCTTGGGGTATTTGGCAACGAATCACTGCATGACTAAATTCATGACGTGTGCCATACACGTGTGTAATTTTGCCCTGTTTCAGCATGCTCAGCAGATTGGCACCGTTGTCGCACACCACTTTACCAACTGTCAAATTGAGCTGGGTTATCCACTGATCGGCCTGTGACCGCAGCGCTGAAAGCAATGCAGGACCGGTGTGGCTCTTGGCTTCCAGGCACAACAGCCGCAGCACAGCATGGCAACGTCTCACATGGCATGTCGAATAGGTTCTGGGGAGCTTAAGGGGTGCAGCGGAAGAGGCAGTAGCAGTGGAAAAGGAGGAGTCAGCCGAGGAGGAGACAGAGGATGGAGTAGGAGGAGGAGAACCTGCATGCAATCCTTGGCGGTAACACCAAATCCACACGGGAGCCACAGGTTGCATACTTGCAGGCCGTCAGAAGGTTCACCCAGTAGGCAGTAAAAATTATGTACCTTCCCTGCCCGTGTTTGCTACACCACGTGTCTGTGGCCAGATGTATCTTGGCACGACATTGTGTGCCAGAGATATATTAACTTGCCGTTGAACGTGGCCATATAGTTCAGGGATGCCCTTCTGGGAGAAAGATTTCCTTGCGGGGACTTGCCATTATGGTGTGCCAATGGCCACAAATTTTCGAAAGGCCTCTGAGTCCACCAATTTATATGGCAGTAGTTGGCGGGCTAGCAGTTCTGACAAGCCAGCGGTCAGCCATTGGGCAAGAGGATTATATGCCGTAATTTTTTAAGCTCAAACATTTAGGCCACGTAAGCTTTCCTTGTGCCAGATAAACGCAACAACGGCATGGTGGAAGGTGGAGTGGAGGACAAAAGGGAGGAGAGAGGCGAAGGAGATGAGGCAGTATGTGGAGTGCCGGGAGTGTGGCTTTGTGGGTTCTGAAGGCGTTGCTCCCACTGGGCTCGGTGATGGTAGGCCAGGTGCCTTGTTAAGGTCCCTAGGTGAGTGTTGGGCTTTCTGCGACTTATGCGTTGACAGCACAGGCTGCAGATGGCAACACTTTTATCAGCAGCTGACACGTAAAAAAAAGCCCACACTGTGGAGCCATGTGCCGGCGTCCTGGGAGCGCAAGATGTAACCGTACATGGTGGATGGCTCGCTCCAGATACATTTGCTGTCTGCTTTCTGCCGCCTGTGCACTGCAAGTTCTGCCTGTTCCTCCTGCCTATCTGCTGCTCCATCTCTCTCTCTGAACTCCCCTCCTCTTCCTCTCTTGTGACGTCCATCGACAAGTCATCATCATCACCTTCACCACCACTGGCATTAGAGATCTCGGAGTAGGTAGCAACAGCGGGGACCACCCTCCTTTGGCTGATCTGGGTACTGTCGTCAGACCGCTAGGTGGCGGCTGTTGCTACCTCCTCTTCCTCATCTGGTGCCAAGAATGGCTGTGCATCGATAAGGTCTGGGAAAGGATGGGAAAATAATTCCTCTGACTCGAATGGAGGGGCTATGGTGGTGGTTGGGGTGCACACAGCAGAGAGTGAGGAGGGTGCATATACAGAGAAGGAGAAGGGTGCAGAAGCGGAAGACTTACTGAGCCACTCAACCAACTCTGGTAAATCCTTTGACATAATAGCACACACCTTCTTCAACTTCCCACTTAGGCTCCGGCCTGGTGCACCTACCCGACCCCTACCATCCCTGCGGAATGGTCTGCCTCTTCCTCTGCCTGTCATTTTATAAATGACCCTCTGCCTAAGTCCGTAGAGAAGAGCAGTATTTGTGGAAGAAGTTATATCAAAGTATTTAGTGGAAAAATGTATATAGCAATAGCACCCCTCAATCAGTATTTTGTGGGAGAAGGTATATGGCGCCCCTCAATCAGTATTTGGAGTAAACAGGTATATAGCACCCCTCAATCAGTATTTGGTGTAAATAGGTATATAGCACACCTCAATCAGTATTTTGTGGAAGCAGGTGTATCGCAGCCCTCAATCAGTATTTTGTGGAAGAAGGTATATAGCAATAGCACCCCTTAATCAGTATTTTGTGGAAGAAGGTATATAGCACCCCTCAATCAGTATCTGGCAGAAAATGGTATATAGCACCCCTCAATCAGTATTTGGCAAAAACAGGTATATAGCACCCATCAATCAGGATTTTGTGGAAGAAGGTATATGGCACCCCTCAATCAGTATTTGTCGTAAACAGGTTTATAGCACCCGTCAATCAGTATTTGGCGGAAACTGGCATATAGCACCCCTCAATCAGTATTTGGCAGAAACTGGTATATCGCACCCCTCAATCAGGATTTTATGGAAGAAGGTATATTGCAGCCCTCATACAGTTTTTTTTTGGGGCAACAAATATATCACACCCATTGCAATTAGCAATAGCATTTGTCCCTCTATATAGCTGCGGTATCGCAGCAGAACCGCGCACAACTGGTGCACAATACAAATACACTATAATATAATTTCTATGTTAGAAAGTATATTATAAGTATATCACACCTATCAATAGCACACCTATACAAGTCCTTAAATGGACTTTTGCAGCCCTATTAGCTAGCGTTTGGTGTCCCTATTTTTGCCTGCCCCAAAATGCAACCTCTCCCTACACTGGCAAAACACATAATGTAAAATGGCTGCCAGATCGGGTTCTGTTATAGGATTTGGGGTATGTCCATGTGCTGAAACATCTCAATTTGCTGTCCTGTCCCACCTGATGGATGTGTCATGGGTCAAAGTTTGGCGCTATGCAAAAAAATATGGAGCGTGCGAATATCGCCATATGTACGCATGTTTGGCGAATCGCGAACGAGCAAAGTTTGCAGAGAAACGACTGCCGGACGAACAGCAAGGCCATCTCTACTGTTGTCATTGTCACAATCATGGGTATAAAATGATCATAGGAGAAATTTCTGTACTGATTTCTGATATATTTACACATACTGGAGTTATTAGATCGCCCCTCAGCCATCTTTTTTATAAACTAAATAGTACGCTTTTTGGGTACTGTAGTCCTTCCATTACAAAACATTACTTTAGTTGCCCTCCTTTGAATCCACTGAAGATCTACTATGCCTTTTCTCTACTATGCCTGCACTGGTTCCAGGGGAAGACTGGGAATTTAAAGTAACCCTGGAAAAAAAATAATGTGGCTCTATGTTGTAGGTGAGTCAAAATTGAATTGAGGTTGGGGCCAACACAAGTAGGTCAGGCAAGCAATACCACATTACAGCACAAAATAACGTTCTAGTAGAATCAAATAACCACAGTGCAGCACAAAACACTGCCCCAGAAGAACCATATACTACAGTGCAGCACAAAATATTGATCCAGCCAAACCAAATACCACAGTGAAGCACAATATACTGCCCCATAAATACAAAATACCTCTCCAATAGCTACTCCTCTATGGTGGCCAGTCCCAGTGATGTATCCTCTAATGTAGACAATGTCTTTCTACTGTACATCTTCTCCATTTAGACCGTAATGACTTATTTCAGTGACAGCACTTCTAATGTATAGTAGATGCTTTCTTTCTTCATCTCCAGTAGGACCAGGCAATCATGCTGTCTTCATTTAGCCACGTCTCATCTCTGTAGAGTTTGGTACAGAGATCTCACTTTTACATCTTCCTTCCCACCCTGGTGTCCCAACAATGTCATTCTGCTTCCACCCCCAATACCATGCCTGCTATATTTTCCAATGCCCCTAAATGCTATCCTGCAGAAATGTGCCGCAATAACCACCTATAGCGCCCCTAATAATGATACTGCCCCTATAGCATACAGTTGATTAACACTGGGAGCATTACATTGTTATGTACCCAGCTGGTAGCCATGAGGAGGGCTCGGATCACCTTTGAGCATCGGCTCACCTGTAATCATCCCAGTAGGGTCGATGGTCAGTCCGTTCTTGACAGGTACCTAAAATTGAACACAATGCTCTACGTGCAGTCTGAGTACTGATTTGCAAAGTGATAAAACTAGGTTCTAGTCATTTATGCCTCTATTCATGAACCACATCATTTTATTAGCCTAGGCAGCAGCCAACGCTGGTTGCTACAGTTTACTTTACTAAAAAATGCCTGTCTTTTTCCAAGTCAGTTTTAATTAGTGTTTTCCCATTTAGTAAAATTCATACACATCCCAAAATAGTATAACTAAAAACTACGATTGTCCTGCAAAAAGTGAGCCCTTCCAAAGGTTTTATTTTTTCAGTATCAAAACACAAGAAAAACTATATAAATGTATAATTTCTGTTCTCATACTGACCCTGAGAATGAATGTAATATAATAGCTCTTTACCACATGGGTAAAGCTGTGATAACAAAACCTGCAAAACTATGGCAAATTGCATTCCAATTCCACCTCATTTGGAATTTTTCTCAGCTTCCCACTACATCATATCCAATAGTAAATTATCCCATTTGAAAGTACAATTTGTCCCGCAAAAAACAAGCCTTTATATGACTATGTGAATGGAAAAATAAAAAAGTTATGGCTAGGGAGTGAAAAATGAAAATACAAAAGAAAAAATGCTGCAGGGCTAAAGAGGTTAATTGTTGACTTGTGTGTTTCTATGTAATTTATAACCCTGTTTGTACATGTGATAGTAAAGAGCAATTTATATATCATCTCTCTTTATTAATCTATGTAATTGTACAAATTGTCTGTGCTGAACTTTCAGGCAATGTCTCTCATACATAGATATAAGATTGTTTAAAAGTTATTAGACTGTATTAGTTATCCAAGAAAGTGATTTTTGCCAACACATTTATGTCAACTTATACAGTGATGTTTAAACTTTAAAATTAGTTCTGTCAATGTAACTTCAATTTCAGTGTCTTGCCAGAGGCAATTTCCAGTTTCAAAATTTCTCTGCAGAAATAGGGTCTGCTTTTAGATTATAGTTTGGCAGCCAATGAGAGAACATTTTTTATGTCATGTTTGCTAAAGAAAAACAACAACTCTAGCTTTAGGCAAGTAAAATATCTGTCCTCAAGCCAGTTTCTACTCTTGGCTGCATTATACGAATAGGGAAATGGTATATATCAGGTAAATTGAGCCAGTTTCCACATTCTGTAGATCATCATTGACAGTCCTTCAATTCCTTGCATATTTGTGTTCGGTTTTAGGGTTATAAAGTATATATTGAGTTATGGAGGTAATAGCGATATGTTCAAAAAGTACAATCATTTTTACAAAAATTATTTCTGTTGAATAGAATGTCACTCATAATTCCCATATTTATCAAGCCCCTTCTCATTCTATAAAGACACTTACAAACTCGTGGCAAATTATTCCTGGCATAACAAGTGGCATTAAAGAACACACGTCTATAGGATCAACCCTAATAAACCAGGTATACTGTTTGGCAGGTTTGACCCTAATGATTAAAGTGATACCTGTCTTCAGAACATTGGTTGTGGCTTTCTCAAGAAAAAAAAAATTATATTATTTGTTATGCCGATGAGAGTTTTAAGTGCACCAAGGGGTATAGCAAGCACTGAATGCAGTGGAGCTCAAAGCTCTCATTTGCATAAAGGATAAAACTTTTTTTTTCTGTGGAATATCACAACCAATTTTATCATGACGGGTATAATTTTAATTAGCAGGATCAATCCTACCATGACGGCATGCCTGGTTCACTATTTGTTGATTCCATAAAGTACTGGGGAGGGGGAGATTTATCAGACTGGTGTAAAGTAGAACTGGCTTAGTTGTTCAATCAGATTTTACCTTTCATTTTACAAACGACCTGTAAAAAAATGGAAGGTGGAAGCTGATTGGTTGCTATGGGAAACTAAGCCAGTTCCACTTTACACCAGTTTGAAGAATGTCCCCATAGATGTCTACAGGGTATTTTTCAAGTTTTTATACAATAGAGTTGGAAGCAAAATGTGTTACAGGAAGGAATGTGATAGAGAAAGGGGTGAAATAGGGATAATGTTGGTTGGAGTATATATATATATATATATATATATATATATATTTTTTTTTTTTTTTTTCAGAGGATAGGAAATGCCATAGGTGCTAGTTATCTACTTAAAATTGTGTGATTTGGCAGTGCTGCAATCTTCATGCACAAAATTGTGTTTGAATATCGAATGCTGTATGAGGCTAGAACTTAACACAGTTTTTGTGGCAATTTCCAATGCATTTTGTAAACCAAGACTAGGGGATATAAAAGTTATGGGAAATATAAAGAAATGTCTTCCTGCTGTATCCACTTCTGGCTTTGGCTTTGCAAAAACTCTATTGGGGAGATTTATCAAACTGGTGTAAAGTAGAACTGGCTTAGTTACCCATAGCAACCAATCAGATTCCATCTTTCATTTTCCAGTGGAGCTGTGAAAATTGATAGGTGGATTCTGATTGGTTGCTATGGGCAACTAAGCCAGTTCTACTTAAAACCAGTTTGATAAATCTCCCCCTATGTGTGTCCAGCCTTTGTTGTCTGGATCTCACTTTTCATTGAGGTTTTATCTGTCAACTGCCTGGCCTGGATCTAGCTTAGCTTGGTTCTTTTCTCTCATATGATAGCTAAATTGGGCATCTCCACTCTACAAACTCAATTTCTGCATGTTTTACCATAACCTGATAAAATTATAGCGTATGTAACATGGGTAGAACATATGTCACTCCCAGTGCTCCCTTGTAAAGATGATGGTCCAAAATGTACACAGCCATGTACATGAGGCATAAATCATACAGGATATAGGTAATCTAAATCTATCTGTAAGATCCTCACCTGCTTTGCACTCCAGGGGAACCAAGAGGGGTCCTCGTGGAGTTGCGGGACAGGTTATGCGTGTCTCTGATGCACCAGCGCTGACCCCTTTACGAGCCAGTGTGGAGATGCGTTCGCGTGGACATCGGAGGGGAGGACCGTCGGAGTCCCGGGGACAGAGTGGCCAGGCGAGTGACAAGACGCCGCGGCCAGGGTTGTCTCCGGTGTCTCCTGCGACTTCCGTTTCCGCATCTGGGTCCACGCGCTCGCATACTCGCGCTGAGTCAATCATGCGTCCGTGCGTATGCACGAGGGCAGGTTCGCAAAGGGATACACGGTCGCGAGTACGCGCTTCTTATGCACTTCGTCGACCAGTGGCGCATATTATACTGACTCACAAGAGCAAAGTGGATTAGGTAGCCAGCCATGGGTTAATCAACTTGTGATTGCCTTAGGCCTTGTACTCAGGTGCAGGGCAATTTGTTCACCTATGGTAGTGGACACTTGGCACCCTGGGATTGGTCAGCAGGCATTTAAAAGGAGGTCTCTCAGGGTGATCAGTGCCCACTGTTATTTTCCCTCAACCAGGTATAGGGCACAACTCCTAGTGACTGAAGACTTCCAGGAACTTTGTCCTTACAGCGGACCCAAGATCTGGAGTGACTCGACTGCCAAGTGCACAGCATCTTTCAGCACTGGTTGGGACTATTCCTGGAATCTCCTTGCCTGGTTTTTTGTTATTATTCCTTGTTACCAGCAAGTGTCCTGGACTTTTATGTTTCTGGTGAATAAACACCTTTTTGCTTTCATCACTGGTCTGTTTGTTGGTGCCTTGCATTACACTATCTATCTGCAATATCTATCTGTCTGTCTATCTGTGTTAGAATTTGAACTTTTGTCAATGCTATTATCCTATAAAAGAAACCTTTTTTCATGGGTTAATCTGAATACTTCAAAGTGCCTGAGTAATATCAAACGCACAGTTTAAGAAAGATTTTGAGCTCTGAGAATATTTATTACTTCACTTTAAAAGCATTGGCTTGTAATGATGAATTTATGAGGGTGAATACAAGCTTATGACAGATGGTTGCCTTCTTTCTTTGATTCTTTAAAATTGAGCAGCCTCTGTTTAAATCAGATTAATCTGGAAAATCCACAAAGTTAATTGTCTGCTCTAAAACACACATTTACTGATGGGGCAAAGTGATTTATACCAGACATAGAAAACCTTTTTAGAAAAATGCAAAATGAAAATTTCACCTGACATTAAAGGGTTTCTGTCATCAGAAAAGCTGGCTGTAGCTGGCTGGCTGACATTAGCGATGTGCTAATGTCAGCAGAACATAACTGTATGCCTTATATCTCACTGCCTGCCGCCGTTCGCGCTAAATAATGACTTTTATCATATGCAAATTAGCCTCTAGGTGCTAGTGGGGAATTGCTGCTGCAGCACCTAAAGGCTCCGTCCTCTCACCGTTTGTCACTCCCTTGTAAAGGTGATTGACACCTGCGTCGTCCATTTTAGTATTAGGCGCAGGCGCAGTGAGTGAAGGACGCTCGCCTGCTGCCGTCCTTCACTCAATGGATCCTGGACATTCTTAGTCCCCTTCCTCGCTCCATTTTGACAAAAGTTTTGGGACTATAAATAGGACACCCACTCTGAACATCAATTTTTACAAGAATGTGCAATGCATTTAGTAGAGTCAGCTTTAGTAGGGATATTCTTTTTTGTTATTTAAACACTAAACTAGACCCCTATAGGCCCAACAGTTATTGAAAGAGTGTTTGGAAGCAGGTATACATTTCTCAAACAGTTCGCAATCAAGCAATATATCTATCTCTATATATATATATATATATACACACACACACAATGAAACATACAGATCTGAAACATGTTCTACATACACAAAAGACCCATTACTCTCAAATATTGTTCACAATTATGTCTAAATCTGTGTTAGTAAGCACGTCTCCTTTGCCAAGATAATCCATCCCACCTCATAGGTGTGGCAGATCAACGTGCTGATTAGATAGCATGAATATTGCACTGGTGTGCCTTAGACTGCCCACAATAAAAATCCACTCTGAAATGTGCAGTTTGATCACACAGCACAATGCCACAGATGTTGCAACGTTTGAGGGAGCGTGCAATTGGCATGCTGACTGCAGGAATTTCTACCAGAGCTGTTGCCCGTGCAATGAATGTTCATTTCTCTACCATAAGCCATCTCCAAAGGCGTTTCAGAGAATTTGGGGACTCTGTATTATGGGCGGAACAGCCAAAGATTGCACAACTTAGTCTCCACTGGTGGCTTCCTACCCGCATTGTAGCAACCTTTCCAGCTGTACACTTATGCCTTGTAAATTGTGGTGCATAAGCGGTTCAGCATTCACTTTCATCTCATTGCTCCAAATCACCCGTTTCCAATCTTCTACTGTCCACACTTTATGCAAACTCGAGCTGACACTTCTTTTGATGATTTTGAATTTGAAGCTTCTTCACCTTTTTTCAGGCCACCATTCAACTTTTGTGATGCGCATCACACGGTGCTTGCATGGATGTCTGTGATCTCACTATTACGAAGCATATGAGCCACCTCCGCTGTTGTGTTTGTTGCACCAGAACTGATAGACCTTGTGATGAGCAGTGATGGCCAGTTCGCAGTGTTCGCCTGCGAACACATGCGGGCTGCCATCTTGACTCACCCGGCCGGCGATGCACACCTTACCTGTGCCTGTGCCGCGAGCCGGTCTGAAATCAAATGCGGTCACGGGGAGCAGGCAGTTCCGAGAACAGCCGCCGGGGGCCTCCATCGGGCATTTGACCTGATGTTATTGGCTGATGGATAAGTATTTGCCTGTATTTCTACTGTATGTATACTGCACTCCAACCACCACCATGGTTCACTGTTTCTATCCTTTGTTGTCTGTGAAGGTTCGCATTTGTACAATCACTCAGAATTGAGAAAGCTTGTTGGAAGAACGAGTGAAACGTTTTCAAGAAATCTACAGTATGTCCAATTGCCTTGATTTATTCTTTACAGATATCTATCCTTTGTTGTCTGGATCTCACTTTTTGGTGCCTGGAGCTATCTTAGCTAAGTTCTTTTCTCTCATATGATGGCTAAATTGGGCAGCTCCACTCTACGAACTTCATTGCTGCAAGCTTTACTACAACCTGATGAAATTCTAGTGTGTGTAACACTGGTAGAAAATATGTCACTCCCAGTGCTCCCTCATACTATACATTGTATAAACATGATGGTCCAAAATGTACACAGCCAGAATAAATCTGTCCAAAATGTACACACTGCTTAGAATAAATCTGGAGTAATCAGACCCCTCCCTGATGTTATTGCTTGATGGATTTGCCTGTATTTATACTGTATGTATGTATAATGCACCACAACCTCCACCATGGTCCACTGTTGTCTGCAGACACTCATTATTGCCCTTCAGCAAACAGACTGGCTTCTGTTACAGTCAAGTATTTCAATTTTTGACTCATTAGTCAAAAGGACCTGCTGGCATATTTCGGCAGCCCAGTTCTTATGTTTTTGTGCACAGTTGAGTCACTTGGCATTGTTTTCACTTAACTATGCTCGAAAACATATGAACCGGGATGCATAAAAATGGCAGCAGGTGCTGGGGACTGTCCAATTAATGAACATAGGTGTTGGGTTATGGCTCCATACAACTCTGGCCTTGTCAAGAGCCTTAAAGAACATATTTGTACTTATAAAAATGGCTGAGCTGTTGTATGTGCGCTTGGCAGCTGAAGGCATCTATATTGGTCTCATGTTCATATGTGCCTGTGTTGCTGAGTAAAATGATGTTTTAAGATTTGCAAATGAGCCTCTAGGAGCAATGGGGGCATTGTTGTTACTCCTAGAGACTCAGCTCTTTCTACAACTGCCGTGCCCTCTACACTTTGACCTTAGCAGAAGTCAGAGCCAGGCATGATCACATTTACACTGCCTTACCCTGTTAAAGTGCTGAGGGTGCGGCTGTTGCCAAGAGATCAGAGCCTCTATTAGAGTAATGGCAACGCCCCTGCTGCTCCTACAGGCTCATCTGTACCAGGTCAGCCAGTTTCATAGGTACAATTCTGCTGACAGATGCCCTTTAAAATATAGGTGAATGCACAGGGTCCTAAGGGTCCTAGGAACACTTTTATATGGTGGTATTGTGCTCTGTATTTTGCATGAGTATTTGTAAGACAAAGACAGAAGAATCTATAGAGAAAAATTGTAATGGAAACATGTGTGCCTCTTCTGTGTTTTAGACCCACTCCTGGTTTGGTCTTACAAATACTGAAGGAAAACATTGATCTAGATACTGTGTGAAACAGTTCTTAGGCTGGGTTACTGCTTACATTTTCTGTTATAAAGATTTGCTCTTTAGCTGATCTTTAGTGATCTATTTCCCACTGGCCTGGATGGATGGATGGACCCAGTAAAAAAATAAATAAAAAATCAATCATAATCAAACTGGTGCAGTCTGGCATCAGGTTGAGTTCCCTAGAAATGAATAGGATCTGTTGATGGATTTGTCATGATCATGCAAACAAGCTAAAATAATTCAGCTTTGTGAGTCCTCACAGTGGTTCAGTAGTCAGCATTGCAGAGCTGACATTCTGTGTTCAAATCTGTCCAAGGGACACACATGCATGGAGTTTGTATATTCTACTCTAATTTGCTTTAGTTTATTCCAGGTACTCTGGTTTTCTTCCAAAAACATACTGATAGATTAATTTGGAATTTAGATTGTAAGCCCCAATAGGAACAGGTACTGATGTGAATGATATGAAAGATAATTTTACAACATTATAGAATACGTAGGTACTCAGTAAATTAGCATTAACATATATGAGGCCACAAAGAAAACCTGGGAGTAAAATAGTGATCCTCAGTATATCCTCAGCTGTTTAAAGAGGCCACGACACTCTGGTCAGTGCTGCAGCCTCCTCACAGCTTGCAAAGCACAACATGGTCAATTGTTTAGTGGATGTGCTGGGCATTGCAGACCTTGAATAGGACTGAGCTGCACATAGGCCATGAGACCAATAAATGTGACATCACTGGTCTACAGTACTCATCGGACTGCCATGGCCTTTTCAAACAGCTGATCAGCAGGGGTATTACTGATCAGATATTGATGACCTACACTTACTGAGGATATATTTCACTCCTGGAAACCCCCTTTAAATATATGTAGAAAAAATACATAATTTCCTTTTGAATCACTCCGGAATCCCACATGCTGTTTTTGTGGCAGTTTGTTTTTGTTTGTTTTTTTGTTTTTTGTTTAATTCAAAACCAGAAGTCGATTTAAGAAGAATGGGAAAAATAAAGAAGGACATCTAGTTCTTTCTGCTGGAGCCACATGTGGCTGCACCTCAAACTGCATGTGTGTTTCCAGTTATGATTATAGAACCTTTCTTCTGTAACATACGGTACATTTTCTCTAGATTTAGTTTTCCATTTTTCTACTAGTTTAAAGTACTAGAATGATGGAAAACGAATATCTTCTAAACCCAAAAGGATTTATCCCTGTTTATTTAAAAGAAGTTTATTTGTGAGGAAAAAAACGATTAATAAAGCATTGTATTTACATTGTCGGGACCTGTTCTCCTTTCTTCTTGCAGCTTAATGACATTATAGTGAGCACGCCTGGGACTGCTATGCAGATGTACTTCCTGGAGACATTGCTGCTTCAAGACAAGCCATTACTTTTTGTGGGCCCCACAGGCACGGGAAAGACAGCTATTATAAACAGCTTCCTGCGACACTTACCTCAAGAAAAATATGTTGTATGTCAAATTAACTTCTCAGTGCAAGCTTCAGCTAATCAGACCCAGGACATCTTCCTAACAAAACTGGAAAGGTACCCTGAGTTTTAATTAAAATCAACTATGTAATAGTGCTGAATGTGCTCCATGGAGATTATCCCACAAAATAATATTAACCACCCAGCGTCAGCCTTTGACAGTACAAATGAAATCTGATTTCTTTCATTCTACGCTGTTTACAGGAGCCCAAACTACACTTTAATTGTTGTTGACAAAGATTCTGATTTATTCCGAACAGGAAATAGAACGTGATTCAAGAGAGCATGTGTCGTCTTAACTTTTTCTTATAAAGGCTCTTCCATGGGAGAATAAATAGACATCTGGTCCTGGGCTTTCCGCAGTCCATGGCATATTAAAATGAATCACTAAATTGTGACTTAATAGGAAATAAGGGCCATCTGTCAGTGTAAGATCAAAGCAGCAGGTGTGTACTTGCCAACAAAAGGAGGGTGAATGTAATGTCTTTGAGATTGAAAGTGTGAAAGGGATGTTTTTCCCTTAAATGCGGGGTTATCTACTATGTACAGGAAATACATTGAAGAGTCTATAATCTTTCACTAACATAAAAAGGAACATATGGTCAGGTAAAGACTATGTGAAAATAGAGTAAATTAGTACAATGCTTTAAACTACTGTTTAATAGTGACATCCCTTAGAAGTGTTTTCTATGGCTTCATTCGCTTTTATGTTCCTTAGCTTTTCATAGTAACAACTCAGGTAGGTCCTTGTCACAGGACTTCTGAAAACAGGAATCTTTGCATTTGGCCAAAGCTGTTATTATAATAATTATTGTGTGTTGAAAGGTTATTGCGGTATTCTCTGTTACCTTGCTTTATTAGTATCATTAGTGTTCTGACAGGCATGCAATCTGTAGTTTATGCAGTATGATAATGTGTGTACTTCTACTATACTATTATTTGCATAAAATAGCTATGCGGGATATTCTAATAAGCGCCTACCTATGCCAAGTGCTTTGATGTTTGGCACACCCTCAAGGTACTTACAAAATTTCCTACCTTCTACTACTCTTCCAGGGATATTAACATTTGACAATAATATTAAGTTACCTTAGGAGAGCTCGCCATTGAGATATAAATTACCACTACCGCAGGTTAATGTAATTAGCCTGGCAATATCTGGGCTGTAAAAGAGTAAAAGTCAAAACTTTGCCAGAAGCTTTATTATATTCTCGTCAGAAAAGTAGGACACTAACTTGATATGAAAGTTTTTCTCCTGTTTTAAGTCCTAAACTTCAATATTATTAACCACATACTATTTATTTCTACTTACAGTATACATTTTTATTAGGTGTTAAACTATTTAGTATACATGGCAATATTGCAATATTAGGTGGCAAACATTACATAAGCCACTGCTGTTTTTGATTCTTTTTTTTTTTGTGCTAAAGCCAGAATTGGATACAGCAGGAAGGATGAGAAGTTTTTCCTTTTACACAGTGGCGTAACGTGGGTAGCCAGCACTCGGGACAAGCCAAGTATTGCCCCCCCCCCCCCCCCCCCCCCAACCTGTGACCATGCCCCCTTTTGTTTCTTTTTTTTTTACAAATAATGTAGTAGATGTCACCTGCAGTCCTATGTAACACCACAGATAACACAGTGATAGCTCTCTGAGTACAGATAATGTAGTAGAGTGTGTGGGTGTGAGGCCCCAGAATTCAGAACACACACAGTGTGACCTCAAGTCTGGGGCCAGGCTGAGGCAGTGTGGGACAAATTCTATACACCCCCTCCCCCCTACCCTACCGTGAAACAGATATTTGGATGGACTTTACATACATTGCTATGAAATATACAGGAGAATACAGCACCATACCCGTTACATCCAGTGACATCTCCTGTGATGTAGACTTTCCTCAACGTCCTCATTCGGAGATAGGACCATCATGATACCTTCTTTCAGCCACGTCTTGTCTCTGCAAAGTTTCGCAGAAAATGTTTTAGATGCCTCACTTTACTATCATCCTCAGATAACAGACGTCCCCCTTCCCCTGTAGTGCCTAAGTATAATGTTCTCTGTATAATTATAATATATAATGGCCCCTCTGTATTATTATTATAATGACCACCTCTGTAGTATTATAGTAATAATTATGGCCCCCTTCAGCCCCTCCAGCATACAGTCCTGTGTAAGATACAACACTCCCCCTGCCTTTAGTCCTTCTTGCAAACAGTCCCATGTAAAATACATCACTCTCCCTTCAGCTCCTCCAGCTCACAATCCCATGCAAGATACATCACTGCCCTGCCTTCAGCCCCTCCAGCATACAGTCCCATGTAAAATACATCACTCTCCCTCCAGCTCCTCCAGCATGTAAGATACAACCCCCAGAGGATGCCATCTGCCCATCTCTCCTGTCCATATACCAGGCCTACCAGTATTACCCCTTCATATACCGCCTGGTCACCCCACACCTAACAGTCTGAGTCACTTGTCTCCCTGAGTGTTAGGTGGGGTGACCAGGCAGGCAGCTGGTATATCAAGGGCTAATGCTGGTAGACCTGGTATATGGACAGCAGAGATGGGCAGATGGCATCCTCTGGGCAGTACTGTCTCTCTGGTCTTCCTTCACCAGCACCCTGACTGCCACGGTCCTGCTTGGCCTGGCTCTCATGGCACTTCACTGCCTGGTGATCGGCTATCAGCACTGAGTGACTCAGTCAGTGTCGCAGTGTGACTGTCACTCAGCGCTGATAGCCAAGCACCAGGCAGTGAAGTGCCATGAGAGCCAGGCCAAGCAGGACAGTGGCAGTCAGGGTGCTGGTGAAGGATGACCAGAGAGACAGTACTGCCCAGAGGATGCCATCTGCCCATCTCTGCTGTCTATATACCAGGGTAGGCCTGGTATATGGACAGCAGAGATGGGCAGATGGCATCCCGGAGAGGCAGTACTGTCTCAGTGTCCCTGGTCTTCCTTCACCAGCACTCTGACTGCAGTGCCATGGTGCCATCTGCTTGGCAGCCTTGGCCTGGCTCTCATGACACTGACTGGCACAGTGGCACTTAACTCATATTATCATATATTACCCCTAAAGCCTGCCTGCCCTCAGCCCATGCCAACACAGTAAACTACTGACCAAATTACACACTCAGGATGGGACTTTGGGACTCTGGGACAGTGACACTGACTGTCACTCACTCTGTCTCAGGGTCGCTTCAATCCAGGGCCGGCGCCACCCATAAGCAGAGTAGGCCACCGCGTAGAGCGCACTCTGCCTGGGGGCGCCGGCGCTCTGGAGTCAGAATCCCGCCACGCCCCCTACTTGTGATCCATCCACCTAAGTTCTAACGTCTTCTCCTGATTCCTAGCCGCCGCCCTCGCCATGCCCCCTACCTGGCTGTCATCGATCTGACTCCTCCTGTTCGGCTGTTCCTGTACTTGCCGGCCGGCCGGATCATGGTGGATTGTGCGAGGGCATGCGTTTGTTTAGTCACTTAGTATTACTTAGTGGGGGCACTGGGGGGCAAATTATGTAATGGGCAGTGTGCAGTTAGTTGTGCACTGCCCATTATGTAATTTGCCCCCCAGTGCCCAACAAAGTAATACTGCCCCCACAGACAGTGCACAACTCACTGCACACTGCCCATTATGCAATTTTCCCCCCAGTGCCCCCACTAAGTAATACTTACTGCCCCCACAGACGGTGCACAATGCCCTCCATTATGTTATTTGCCCCCCAGTGGCCCACTAAGTAATACTGCCACAACTGTGCACTGTCTGTGGGGCAGTATTACTTAGTGGGGGCACTGGGGGCAAATTACGTAATGGGCAGTGTGCAGTTGTGCACTGTGTGTGGGGGCACTGGGGGGCAAATTACGTAGTGGGCAGTGTGCAGTGAGTTGTGCACTGTCTGTGGGGGCACTGGGGGCAAATTATGTAATGGGCAGTGTGCAGTGAGTTGTGCACTGTCTTTGGGGGCACTGGGGGGCAAATTACATAATGGGCAGTGTGCAGTGAGTTGTGCACTGTCTGTGGGGGCAGTTAGTATTACTTAGTGGGGGCACTGGGGGGCAAATTACGTAATGGGCACTGCCCATTACGTAATTTGCCCCCCAGGGCCCCAACAAAGTAATACTGCCCCCACAGACAGTGCACAATGCCCCCACTAAGTAATTCAAGTTGAATCACTGTCTCCAGGCTCATGGCTGGACTACAGTCTCCTACTGATTCAGCTGCAGCCAATCCAGCCATGATCTTCTGCTTCTTCTTGCTCCGGCTTCTGGCTCTGCAGTCTGCACTGTCTAGCCCGCCTGGAAGGTGGGCGGAGCCTATCGGGAACTGCCGTGCATGCCCCACCCCCTCTCGCCTCCTCACTCTGTTCTGCAGCCGGACGCTGTGTGAAGAAAAAAAAACACAGCATTGGCGATTTAACTTGTGCCAGCCCCGCACACGGCGCCCCCCTGCAGAGTGGCGCCCGGGGCAACGGCCCCCCTGCCCCCCCCACGCTACGCCCTTGCTTTCACATTTCCCCTTCCTTTTGAATCCAATTATAGCTTTGGATCAAAAGACTGCATAAAAAATATATGTCTAACTGCAGACCATCTGGGGGATGGGGCGAGGATAGGGTGGGCTTTCACAGGGAGTTGGATAGATGATAGACTATCTATGAGTTATAAAAATGTATGTATTTTCTTCTTTTCTATTTCAAGAACCCAACTTATAGGGTTCATATGATTTTATTTGTAATCTGAAAATTAATATAGTATTTGGAAAAATAAAAAACACAACCAGTTTGGCTTAGGGCTACCTCTAAGGACCAGTTCACATTGAGTTTTTTGGCACTGATTTAAAGTAGTTCCATTTCTCCCAAAAATGCTGCCTCCCATTCGTTTCAATGGGAAGTAGCATTTTCTTTTTGTTGCAAATGGAAGAAAAAAGTAGCATGCCCAGGGGCGGATGGGAAACTCAAAGTGGCCCTGGAAAAAAGCATAGAAGTGGCCCTATGTTGTAGGTGGCCAAAATGGTAGGAGGCATGACCACACCAAGTGGGTGGGGTCAGCAAACCATTAGGCGTGGTTCACATAACATACCTCCCGACTTCTGAAAAGCCAAAGGAGGTATAATTGGTGTGGTCTGCTTAGTGTGCCACGCCAAATTTATTTCCACTAAGCCATGCCTCTAACTCTGTTCTATATACCCCAGTCCCACCCAGTATCACACAGTAGTTATGCCCAATTTATGCTCCCACCCGGTAGTTATACCCCTACACAGTATTTATGCCCTCAGTATAGTGCTGCTGCCTCCACACAATAATGTTGCCCCTGTTAAGAAAAAAATAAAATAAAAGTGTAATACTAAGTCTGTTGTGACCTCTATCCAGCTGCTGGGTGTCAAAGGACCTGAGAGCAGTTGGTACTGGTGGCCTACTGATAGGAGAAGGGCTGGCAGAATGATAATGACATTACAGCAAGGCCACCGGTAAGATTTCCATCCTATGTGACTGATATAAGCTGCTCCTCTTATAAAGCTCCAGCACTAATATAACCTCCAGAGACAGTAAATCACATGTGACTGATATCAGCCGCTCTTCGTATAACGCTTCAGCACTGATATAACCTCCAGAGACATTGCATCACATGTGACTGATATTAGCCGCTCCTCTTATAACACTCCAGCACTGATATAACCTCCAGAGACATTACATCATATGTGACTGATATCAGCCGCCTGATTAATAACGGTCCAGCACTGATATAACCTCCAGAGACATTAGCTCATATGTGACTGATATCAGCCACTCCTCTTATAACGCTCCAGCACTGATATAACCTCCAAAGACATTTCATCATGTGACTGATGTCAGCAGATCCTCTTATAACGCACCTGCACTGATAAAACCTCCATAGACATTACTTCCTATGTGACTGATATCAGCCACTCCTCTTTTAACACTCCAGCACTGATATAACCTCCAGAGACATTACATCACATGTGACTGATATCAGCCGCTCCTATTATAACGCTCAAGCACTGATATAACCTCCAGAGACATTGCATCATATGTGAATGATATCAGACACTCCTCTTATAACGCTCCAGCACTGATATAACCTCCAGAGACATCACATCATTAGTGGGAGGTGACAGGCTGGGAAAATTTTAAATGCCACTAAAGAGGGGAGGGGGGGTGATCACTGGGAGACATATCTTCCTAGGAGCTCTGTATGAAATATAGGTGAGATAGTCAGTGGGTAGAGGTCTGTGAAGGGCTGAAATAACAGGGGCAGTGGCGGATTACAATTGGGGCGTTTGGGTCTGTAGCCCCGTGTTAGTTCCCTGCCTCCTGAGAGCAGTGTGGGGGAAATTACTATATGGGGCAGAGTGGGGGAAACTACTGTGTAGGGTAGTGTGGGGGGTAAACTTCTGTGTGGGGTAGTGTGGGGGAAACTACTATATGGGGCCATGTAATGGAAATTACTATATGGGGCTGTGTGGGGGAAACTACTATATGGGGCCATGTAATGGAAATTACTATATGGGGCTGTGTGGGGGAAATTACCATATGGGGCAGTGTGGGGGAAATTACCATATGGGGCAGTGTGGGGGAAATTACCATATGGGGCAGTGTGGGGGAAATTACCATATGGGGCAGTGTGGGGGAAATTACCATATGGGGCAGTGTGGGGGAAATTACCATATGGGGGAGTGTGGGGGAAATTACTATATGGAGCAGAGTGGGTGAAATTACTATATGGGGCAGAGTGGGGGAAATTACTATATAGGGCAGTGTGGGGAAATTACTATATTGGGGCAGTGTGGGGGAAATTTCTATATGGAGCAGTGTGGGGGAAATAACTATATGGGGCATGTGACGGACTGAACAGTCACTGGGGGACTTCTTGATCTGTATATATACGGAGTTGATCTTCAAAAAAGAGAGCTCCTCTTTTACCCTTGATCATGTTGAGGCTGGTGTTTGAGTAACTGATCAACACTGGGGATCGCTATATGCTGAAGATTTGCTATACTCCCCTGGCTATAACTACTAGCTCTTGTAAGAGCTGTTCCTGCTCTCTGGATTTAGGAGAGGTTCACCCACTGGAAGCGGAAGCCCGGTCTTGGATCCAGCGTGGGAGGAGGAGTATGTTTTGCAGGGAGAGAAGAGCCTTGTCTCAATTCTCCGGCGGCAGTGTACCTTAAAGGTAGAGGAGACAACCGGTTTCTCTTCTCAACCACAGGGGGACAACTCCGATGGTGCAGATGGGACCTGCAGTCTCAGCACCAGGCCTACCGGGATGCTGGACGTCCGGTACAGATCCCCCTTAAACCCCACAGGAATGCCAGGAGGAGGAGGTAAGTGATCCCTCCTCCCCACAGATGATCCGCAACAAGGCCCTGGGGGTAGGATTCCCTGACCCCATCCCGCTGGAAGAGCTGGCATCTGGGCAGAGCACAGTTGGCCTCTGCCCTCCCCTATCCTCTTGTCCAAGTGCTGACTCCCCACAGGCTACTCCAGCGGAAGAGCTGGCATCTGGGCAGAGCGCAGTTGGCCTCTGCCCACCAAGTACCCACAGCTCCAAGCTAGAGAACAACAATGAAGCAAGGAGTAGCAGATGCCCACTCAACAGCTGGGGACATACATAACAAAGCCAGGCTCCAGAGATCAACAGGACCAGTGTTTGTTTATGGGTGGGCTACTCGACTAACTCAGGCACCGACCGACAGAAGGTCAGGTACCTAGTTGGTCTACTGTTGGGAGGGGAGAAATGTCACTGACTGAACCGTCACTGGGGCTGCTGGAGAAGCCTGAGGGCCAGCCTCCTTCCTACAGACTATGGACCCAGAACTATGGAGACCCCCTCGGACCTTTTGGGGTTACAAGGAACTATGAACTCTGATTTATGTGTGGAATTTATATGCCACATATTTCATATTGCCCATTAAAAAGGCATGGTGTGGATTCAGCAACACAAAAAGGGTTAACTCTGCACTGAGACTCCCACTGATTGTGTTAGTGATGGAATTAAGATAGCTAACTCTAGGAGCAGCTGACTCCTAGATGAGTACAAACCGGATTTCCCAAAAAGTTGGGACACTAAACAAATTGTGAATAAAAACTGAATGCAATGATGTGGAGATGGCAAATGTCAATATTTTATTTGTAATAGAACGTAGATGACAGATCAAACGTTTAATCCGAGTAAATGTATCATTTTAAAGGAAAAATACGTTCATTCAAATTTTCATGGTGTCAACAAATCCCCCAAAAGTTGGGACAAGTAGCAATAAGAGGCTGGAAAAAGTAAATTTGAGCATAACGAAGAGCTGGAAGACCAATTAACACTAATTAGGTCAATTGGCAACATGATTGGGTATAAAAAGAACTTCTCAGAGTGGCAGTGTCTCTCAGAAGCCAAGATGGGTAGAGGATCAACAATTCCCACAATGTTGCACAGAAAGATAGTGGAACAATATCAGAAAGGTGTTACCCAGCGAAAAATTGCAAAGACTTTGCATCTATCATCATCAACTGTTCATAACATAATCCAAAGATTCAGAGAATCTGGAACAATCTATGTGCGTAAGGGTCAAGGCCGTAAAACCATACTGGATGCCCGTGATCTCCGGGCCCTTAAACGACACTGCACCACAAACAGGAATGCTACTGTAAAGGAAAGGAAATTACTATATGGGGCAGTGTGGGGGGAATTACTATATGGGGCAGTTTGGGGGAAATAACTATATGGGGCAGAGTGGGGGAAATGACTATATGGGGCAGTGTGGGGGAAATGACTATATGGGGCAGTGTGGGGGAAATGACTATATGGGGCAGAGTGGGGAAAATTACTGTATGGAGCAGTGTGGGGGAAATTACTGTATGGAGCAGTGTGGGGGAAATTACTGTATGGAGCAGTGTGGGGGAAATTACTATATGGGGCAGTGTGGGAGAAATTACTATATGAGGCAGTGTGGGAGAAATTACTATACGAGGCAGTGTGGGGGAAATTACCTTTCGGGGCAGTGTGGGGGAAATTACTATATGGTGGCAGTGTGGGGGAAATTATCACATGGTGTAGTGTGGTGGAAATTACTATATGGGGTAGTGTGGGGGAAATTACTATATGGAGCAGTGTGGGAAAAATTACTATATGGGACAGTGTGGGAGAAATTACTACATGGTGTAGTGTGGGGGAAAATTACTATATGGGGCAGGGTGGGGGAAATTACTACATGGATCAGTGTGGGGGAAATTACTATATAGGGCAGAGTGGGGGAAATTACTATATGGGGCAGTGTGGGGGAAATTACTATATGGGGCAGTGTGGGGGAAATTACTATATGGGGCAGTGTGGGGGAAATTACTATATGGGGCAGTGTGGGGGAAATTACTATATGGGGCAGTGTGGGGGAAATTACTATATGGGGCAGAGTGGGGGAAATTACTATATGGGGCAGAGTGGGGGAAATTACTATATGGGGCAGAGTGGGGAAATTACTATATGGGGCAGAGTGGGGAAATTACTATATGGGGCAGAGTGGGGGAAATTACTATATGGGGCAGAGTGGGGGAAATTACTATATGGGGCAGAGTGGGGGAAATTACTATATGGGGCAGAGTGGGGGAAATTACTATATGGAACAGTGTGGGAGAAATTACTATACGAGGCAGTGTGGAGGAAATTACCATACGGGGCAGTGTGGGGAAAATTACTATATGGTGGCAGTGTGGGGGAAATTATTACATGTTGAAGCGTGGTGGAAATTACTATATGGGGTAGTGTGGGGGAAATTACTACATGGAGCAGTGTGGGAAAAATTACTATACGGCGCAGTGTGGGAGAAATTACTATATGAGGCAGTGTGGGAGAAATTACTATATGAGGCAGTGTGGGAGAAATTACTATAAGAGGCAGTGTGGGAGAAATTACTATATGGAGCAGTGTGGGGGAAATTACTACAGGGAGTGCAGAATTATTAGGCAAGTTGTATTTTTGAGGATTAATTTTATTATTGAACAATAACCATGTTCTCAATGAACCCAAAAAACTCATTAATATCAAAGCTGAATATTTTTGGAAGTAGTTTTTAGTTTGTTTTTAGTTTTAGCTATTTTAGGGGGATATCTGTGTGTGCAGGTGACTATTACTGTACATAATTATTAGGCAACTTAACAAAAAACAAATATATACCCATTTCAATTATTTATTTTTACCAGTGAAACCAATATAACATCTCAACATTCACAAATATACATTTCTGACATTCAAAAACAAAACAAAACTAAATCAGTGACTAATATAGCC
This sequence comes from Bufo gargarizans, assembly GCF_014858855.1. Taxonomy (NCBI): domain Eukaryota; kingdom Metazoa; phylum Chordata; class Amphibia; order Anura; family Bufonidae; genus Bufo; species Bufo gargarizans. Next base: position 333,475,837 of record NC_058081.1, on the reverse strand, counting down.
ACCTTTCTTTGCAAGGACACTCAAAAGCCTGCCATCCATGGATTCTGTCAGTGTTTTGATCTGTTCACCATCAACATTGCGTGCAGCAGCAACCACAGCCTCCCAGACACTGTTCAGAGAGGTGTACTGTTTTCCCTCCTTGTAAATCTCACATTTGATGATGGACCACAGGTTCTCAATGGGGTTCAGATCAGGTGAACAAGGAGGCCATGTCATTAGATTTTCTTCTTTTATACCCTTTCTTGCCAGCCACGTTGTGGAGTACTTGGACGCGTGTGATGGAGCATTGTCCTGCATGAAAATCATGTTTTTCTTACCTTGCAGACTACTTCCTGTACCACTGCTTGAAGAAGGTGTCTTCCAGAAACTGGCAGTAGGACTGGGAGTTGAGCTTGACTCCATCCTCAACCCAAAAAGGCCCCACAAGCTCTTCTTTGATGATACCAGCCCAAACCAGTACTCCACCTCCACCTTGCTGGCGTCTGAGTCGGACTGGAGCTCTCTGCCCTTTACCAATCCAGCCATCTGGCCCATCAAGACTCACTCTCATTTCATCAGTCCATAAAACCTTAGAAAAATCAGTCTTGAGATATTTCTTGGCCCAGTCTTGACGTTTCAGCTTGTGTGTCTTGTTCAGTGGTGGTCGTCTTTCAGCCTTTCTTACCTTGGCCATTTCTCTGAGTATTGCACACCTTGTGCTTTTGGGCACTCCAGTGATGTTGCAGCTCTGAAATATGGCCAAACTGGTGGCAAGTGGCCTCTTGGCAGCTGCACGCTTGACTTTTCTCAGTTCATGGGCAGTTATTTTGCGCCTTGGTTTTTCCACACGCTTCTTGCGACCCTGTTGACTATTTTGAATGAAACGCTTGATTGTTCGATGATCACGCTTCAGAAGCTTTGCAATTTTAAGAGTGCTGCATCCCTCTGCAAGATATCTCACTATTTTTGACTTTTCTGAGCCTGTCAAGTCCTTCTTTTGACCCATTTTGCCAAAGGAAAGGAAGTTGCCTAATAATTATGCACACCTGATATAGGGTGTTGATGTCATTAGACCACACCCCTTCTCATTACAGAGATGCACATCACCTAATATGCTTAATTGGTAGTAGGCTTTCGAGCCTATACAGCTTGGAGTAAGACAACATGCATAAAGAGGATGATGTGGTCAAAATACTCATTTGCCTAATAATTCTGCACGTAGTGTACATGGTGTAGTGTGGGGGAAATAACTATATGGGGTAGTGTGGGAGAAATTACTATACGAGGCAGTGTGGGTGAAATTACCATATGGGGCAGTGTGGGGAAAATTACTATATGGTGGCAGTGTGGGGGAAATTATTACATGGTGTAGTGTGGTGGAAATTACTATATGGGGTAGTGTGGGGGAAATTACTATATGGAGCAGTGTGGGGAAAATCACTATACGGCGCAGTGTGGGAGAAATTACTATACGAGGCAGTGTGGGGGAAATTACTATATGGAGCAGTGTGGGGGAAATTACTAAATGGTGGCAGTGTGGGGGAAATTACTACATGGTATAGTGTGGGGGAAATTACTATATGGGGTAGTGTGGGGGAAATTACTATATGAGGTAGTGTGGGGGAAATTACTATATGGGGTAGTGTGGGGGAAATTACTATATGGGGCAGTGTGGGGGAAATTAATATATGGAGCAGTGTGGGGAAAATTACTATACGGCACAGTGTGGGAGATATTACAATACGAGGCAGTGTGGGGCAAATTACTATATGGAGCAGTGTGGGGGAAATTACTATATGGTGTAGTGTGGGGGAAATTACTATAGGGAGCAGTGTGGGGGAAATTACTATAGGGAGCAGTGTGGGGGAAATTACTATAGGGAGCAGTGTGGGGGAAATTACTATAGGGAGCAGTGTGGGGGAAATTACTGTATGGAGCAGTGTGGGGAAAATTACTATTGGGGCAGTGTGGGGAAAATTACTATATGGGGCAGTGTGGGGAAAATTACTATATTGGGGCAGGTTGGGGAAAATAACTATATTGGGGCAGTTTGGGGGAAATTAATATATTGGGGCAGTGTGCGGGAAATTAATATATTGGGGCAGTGTGGGGGAAATTACTATATGGGGCAGTGTGGTGGAAATTACTGTATAGAGCAGTGTGGGGAAAATTACTATATGGTAGCAGTGTGGGGGAAATTACTACATGGTGTAGTGTGGGGGAAATTACTACATGGGGTAGTGTGGGGGAAATTACTATATGGAGCAATGTGGGGGAAATTACTATATAGTGGCAGTGTGGTGGAAATTACTACATGGTGTAGTGTGTTGGAAATTACTATATGAGGCAGTGTGGGGGAAATTACTATACGGGGGACTGTGGGGGAAATTACTATATCGGGTAGAGTGGGGGAAATAACTATATGTGGGTAGTGTTGGGGCATTTCTATTAGGGGACATTATTTTTGGGGACACTATACAGGCATTATTACCTGGAGCACAGTATAGGATGTTATTATTACTGGGGGCACTCTAGGGGACTTCATAACCTTTGTAGACACTATAGGGACCTTTGGGGTAATTTGTCAGACTGGTGTAAAGTAGAACTGGGTTAGTTACCGATTGCACCTTTAATTTTTGACAGCTCCTTTGGAAAATAAAAGGTAGAATCTGATTGGTTGCTATGGGCACCTAAGCCAGTTCTACTTTACATCAGTTTGATAAATTAACCTAATTATGAGATCTCTAACGTGTCTGTGTAACAAACTCTGTAGAGACGAGATGTGGCTGAAAGAATTAGTCATGGTGGTCTGGGTCAAACGGAGGAGAAGAGGAAAGAGAAGCTCTACATGACAGGAGATGTCATTGGATGTAAGAGGTATGTGGTGCTGTATTCCCCTATATGTAGAGCTGGCTCACTAGTGTGACCTGCGTCTCATCTTCTCCTCCAAGTCTTTTTTTATCATAATCATATGTATATTAAATTTTGCAACACAAATTGTAATTTGTCACCTGCAGTCCTATGTAACAGCCCAGATAACAGTGATAACTTTCTGTGTGCAGATAATGCAGTAGATGTTCCATGCAGTCCTATGCAGCACCACACATAACACAATAGTTCACTGTGTTATGTGGGGTGTTACATAGGACTGCATGGAACATCTATGACATCTGTACTCAGAGAGTTATGAGATGGTCGGGGTATGGTTCCTGGCACCCTCGACAATCAGCTGTTTGAGGAGACCGCGATGTTCCAGTGAGCGCCGCAGCCTATTTGTTCCTTACAAGCACAGCTCTGTCTATTGATAGCACTGCGCTTGGTATTGCAGCTCAGCCCTAATCACTCAGATGGGACAGAGCTGCACCTAGACCGTGTGAACGATGAATCATATGGCCTAGGAAGAGACTGTGGCGCTCACAAAGCGCCGCAGCCTCTTCATACAGAAAAAAAAACTAAAAATAAAATGGGGGGAGGGAGGAAAATTGGGTAGACAGCCCCAGGCCGATCATGCACTTAATGCGCCCCTGAACAGGGGAACACAAGAGGTGCAGGGGCAGCAGCTTCAGGGCTCTCTGGCCTTCTCTCGGCATGGCCGCCGCCGATACTATGCCCCGCCCCCATTATAGTCAATGGGGCGGAGCGGTAGTATGGGGGCACACGTGCACTAGCGGCAGCACAGATCTGACAGGCTGTTAACCCACCGGAACAGCCTGCCGGAGTTCCTTGCCGCTAGCGTGAAACTAGCCTGAAATGGGTTTTCCTTAAGAATTGCCTTATATTTGCTATCATGCATCTTTCCTTCAATTCTGACAAGTTTTTCAGCCCCTGCCAATGAAAGGCATGCCCACAGCATGATGTTGACCTCTCCGTGCTTCACTGTGGGAACCAGAGGTGGCACTACATTTTTTCTGAAAGAGTAAAAATACTCCTCTGACCATTTTTGAGGAATATTTTTAGCCAAGGATTAGTACAGAAATTGTAGTTATTCATATATATAATACATAGGCTTATATAACATTAAGGGGTTGCTATTCATGCAGGGAAACCATTACCAGTCTTCTCTATAATGTCTTCCATGCAGAAATAGCAAATTTTTACCATTTTAAATTTATCTCTCTCAGAGAAAAACTTTTATAGACTCTTGAGACTCTATTAACACTACTATCAACATAAGGACATCTAGAGAAACAACAGGTTTTTTAAATTCTTTTTAAAGCAGGGTTTTCTTTAGCCTCTTGGCTATGTTTCCATTAGGGCTCATGCGTTCAGTATACTGGCCGTTTTTTTAGTTCAGTATGCAGTACATATACTGAACCATTCATTTCAATAGTTCAGCAAAAAAAAACTGGTGTCTCTGTGTGCATTCCGTTTCAGTATTTCCGTATTTCCGTATCGTGAAAAGATAGAACATGTCCTATTCTTGTCCGCAAATCACGGTGCTTGGCTCCATTCAAGTCAATGGGTCTTTAAATGCATCCGTATGTTTTCCGTATCCGTTCCGTTTTTGCTGAACCATCTATTGAAAATGTTATGCCCAGCCCAATTTTTTCTATGTAATTACTGTATAATGTATGTGGCATATGGAAAAACAGAACGGAAAAACAGAAAGGAAACGGAAACACAACGGAAACAAAAAATGAAACAACGGATCCGTAAAATAAAAGGACCGCAAAACACTGAAAAAGCCATATGGTCGTGTGCATGAGCCCTTAATAAACCTCCACATGGAGCTCCCAGCAACAGATAGAAGCCTGCAGGGCACGCTGGGACTTCTAGTGTGACATCACCTGGGCGCAAACCTGACACTTCTCTCATTGTCTTTGCTCAGCAGAGGCTCTATTCCCACCATGCTTTGCCTTCATCAGCAGCTGGCAATGACGTGGGTGGCGGCGCACACTGCTCTTTTTCCTTATTAATGAAATGGTTGCTGCTGTGTGTTGAGCGCGTGGGAGAAGGGGGGGGTGAGAGGATTGGCGAATGGCACGGCAGCCTGTTGATACTGACAAATCAGCAGCCTCCTCTCTAATAACAAAGCTCTGTACTGTGAGGAGTTTTGTGATTGGATTGCTGTGCGCTCAGTGCGCTCAGTGCGCTCATGAATGGCAGTGAAATCATTGTGCTTTCATACGCATCAGACTTTTTAGGGAGTAAAACTGCCTGTACAGGCGTCTATGACGCTTGTACAGGCATTATTGCGACCTCTGGTGGGAACTGTTTTTTTTTTTGTTTTGTTTTTGGTGGGGGGGGGGGGGGGGTTGACGGGAAGCGTTGGATCCGTGCCACACATATCCCGATTTTTTTTTTTTTAACATGTTCTATTCTTGTCTGCAATTGCGATTCTTGTCTGCAATAGTGCATGCGTTCGTGTTTGGCGGATCCGCGGATATGTGGAATGGACCCTTATCATGTGACACTTATATTGCACATAGGACATTTTTATTCAGATTATTATTATTATATATTATCATGGGACTTTGGAAGTTAATTGTTTGGACCAGACCTTATTTCAAGGTTTAAGAGGGTGAATACAAATGCAGTCACAACTTTTTGCTTTTTATTCGTTTGTTTAACAAGGTATTTTTTTTTTTTTTATTACACTATTTCATTCCAACAATTTGGACTATTTTGTCCACTGCATAAAATCTCAATTAAAATCCATTTTAATTCCAGGTTGTAATGAAATAAAACAGGAAAAACTAATTTTACAAGGATCTGTACATGAACAATTCAGGCCTGTAAAAGCAACAGTTTGTGCTCATATAGGGGTTTCCACCCCCCACAGTAGTGCCTATTAGCTCTAATGTGTATAGGTCTTCTTTTAATGAGATAACTTATTTAGTATTTTTTGCAGGACAAACATAATTTCATTTATAAATAACCATGATACCTTGAGTGTATAAACAGGCAGGCAAATAGCATTTCATTAGATCCTTGTTGCACTTTGTTTATGTCTTTAAACTGTATAAACCATCTTAATTAAAGACATTTTAGACCTGCATGCATGGCTTATATAGCAAATTGACTTTTTTCTATTCAAGTTATTTTCCCTTTTTCATTTCGAGCCAAAGCAGACAGTAACAAATGACAAGGAACATTGGGAAGCATTTATCAAGGGTTATCACCCGCGGTTACCAACCATTGCTAGCATTATTCCCTGCTAATTGGCTGGTTACTAAATTGCTGCTTACCAGGCTCTAGCTGTAATCATGAAACAAATGTCACCTCGTTCAATACAGCATTTTATGTAGAGCAGGGAGCTTAAAATATGTCACTATTATCAGATCTGATATTTACAATGTTTGTAAAAAGACCACATTGGTTAAATCAATATATTTGTTACAGTAATTGAGGTTGATTACCCTATTTTACATTTCTTGGCAGGATAAAATAGGTAATCATTCCGGATTGCATATATCGAGTTATAAATACTGCATTCCATCAAATTTCAATTTTTATTGCATAAGTAAACAAGATTGGAATGACACACTTTTAAGATTAAAATTAAATCTATTTTTTCTCCCCATAAAGGTAGCGGTTTACTTAGCATCTTCTACATTTTATTTGGCGCTTTCATCTCCATTCCCTTTTTCATTACAGTAGAGAGTGTATACACGTAAAAAGTATACAATTGAGATGCTCCCCAAATGCTAAGCTGATTTTAGGGGGAATATACTATGTTAATACAGATTTTGAGATGAGCGAATTTCTTGAATTCGTACCGATTTTTTTTATTTTTATTTTTTATTGATTCGGACCCAGATTGATTCTAAACAAACTGAATATGCTCCATTTGGCCTGAAAAATTGTATATAACACTCTGATGTCTCTTAGGACTCTGATGTTTTCTGAAAAGATGTTAACCTTATTTTTTTTATGAATTTTTGCCCCTTTTTTAGCTCTTGAATGCAAAAAAAAGCAATAGCAAATCATGTCAGATTGACACTGCCATGCATAGCTATGGGTAAACGCATGATTCATGGTGTTAACAAACAGCATGTTTAAAAACTTACTGCACCATCACATGTCTTATGCTTTTACATATTAGAAACCCTCCCAAAAATATCTATCAGGGGTTTAAACACACAAAGTGTTATGGGAAATATCAGAGCTTTGTTGGGTCCAAGCGCCTAAGATAAAGACACATGTTATTGTCATGGGAAACAGTGGTTTGTTTTGCAAAAACATCCAAAAATTATGTGTAAAAAGGGACAGAATGTTGGTATTTATACATGCACAAATGCTAATTATTAGAACTAGCAGTGGCTTGTGGAAAAATTCTCCCTTTCAATTAGGAGCAGCAGCGATACAGTGTGCATGTACAAAGGGTAGGGTAATAGTGGCATGTGCCCACAATAGTAGCACAGCATGGAACAGACAAGGCAGTAGATGTGTGTGTGGCTGTTTGGGGGTAGTATTAGTAGTAGCGCTACCATGGTGGCTCTATAGTGGTAATGGAAGTGGCAGTAAGAGTATTAGTAGCGGGGAGTAGCTGCTGTCATACATAAGGAGCATGATGTTGGAAGGCCAACAGTGGCAGTGGCATGTTGGAGAGAGTGGCAGCATCCATATAGTACGGAACATGATAGTAGACAGGCACTCAGCAGCAGTGGTATGATGGCGGCAGCAGCAGCCATACAGTATGTAATATGCATCAGCAGCCATACAGTAAAGGTCAATGCGGCAATGGCATGATGTGCACCATCAGCAAAAGCATATTTATTTATCAGCCTCAGCCTAAGGAGTGTGAAAATGCTCACTGATCCATGCCTGATTAATTTTTGACAAAAGTATAGTTTTGTAAACTGTGTAAGGGATCTCTCTCTCAAGAAGGGCGGTGATTACAGGTTCCTTTGCAGAGAACAGGATTAAAGTCCAAACGATGCTTTATTCTATGGCACTTCAGCAATTACAGGTGAACCCAGTTATAACTCACTGGGTAAGGTGAGGTTCCATCATCACCAAAACATAATCCCAACAAAATAAACTCCTGTCCATCTGGGCTCTAGCTAATACAAATTTGTTTCTAGCTCACCTATTGAGCACAGGTCACACTCAGGGAATCAGACTTCACTAGCCAGCAAGGCAACCAGCTTCCTAGGCTTTTTCCAGGCATAATTCTTTCTCAGACTGACAGCCAGGGATGTGTTTTTATTTCCCCCTAACGATCCCAGCTGGACTACACCTGGTGATCCCTCAGGCTAGGGGAAAGCATGCCCTGGAACGGGGGTGGATTGGGGAGGTCCCACTATCAAACCTACCTTCTGAGTACAAATAAAATCCAGCCCTTGAACTTTAACAAAAAATAGCTCCAGCAACTACATTTGCTGAAGCCAGTGCCATCTTCCTGGATTTTACTAACCTCACCCAGTTGAGGAACCTGGGTGGGATATACACCCCTTCCAGGACTTTACCATACACTTTACCACAACTGGTGGAGAACAACTTTGTCAGTTTAGGCGTCACTATGCCCTGTGTTGCACAGAAAACCCTCTCTGAGATGACAATGAAGGCTGAATAAGACAGAACAGAGAGAGCGTACTGGGCAAGTTCGGGCCACTATTCAAATCTACCTGCTCAGGTAAGCCTTTTTAATGTTCATGATACTAAATTAGCTGCTGTGGCTTCTGCTGCTTGTGGTACCAAAGACAGCGGAAGGTTGGTGACTCTGCATGGAGTGGAGAGGGGCCTCTCGGTCAGACACATAGGTGGCAGGCATCTGCTCACTAAAAGCTACGGGAAACTGTGTGCACAGTGTAAGCTGATAATAAAGCAATTTGGACTCCCTTTTAGCAAAATAAATACATTCTCCCATTTGGTTTCCAGTAATAATCAGATTCCTTGAGGGTAAGGATACATCAAGCAAGCTAGCGTGCAGCTTTCCATTCTGGCCTGTGAGCCCAGTTCTTTCCTGCTCTGTTCCCAGTTAGATGACTGATCATCATGGACGATGTCAACATGATCAGCGGAAGCTCTATGCTCTTTTTCCACCACTCACTCCTCCTCTAGTGTTAGCTCCTCCTCCTCCATGGGACTTTCTCCATGTGGGACTCAAACAGCTACAGGACATCCAGCAAAATGCCTAAGCTGTTCTTCTTCCGCTGTCCTTAAAATAAATATGAGGGGGATGACATTGTTGATGCCTCATTTCTTCCTTCTGCCAAATATTTGAAGGGCCACATGGATGCTGGTAGACTTGCAGAAATTCCTTATGAATTTCCGTGTGCATTTCTGTGCTTTTCCACACTAAGGCATCTTGTACCTGGCCGTTTTTCGGCCATTCCGTGAATTGGGGACCGCAATTTGCATAGGCACCATCCGGGAGGATGCCTCAATTTGAATGGGTCCGTGATCCGTCCACACCGCAAAAAATAAATAAATTAATAGACACGGCACCAGAGGCGGACTGGGAACTTAAAGTGGCCCTGGAAAAAATACTAAAAGTGGCCCCATTTTGTAGTCAGGTCCAAATTAATGGAAAACAGGACCAACAATACCATATTGTGGCACATTATACCACCCCAACGGAGCCAAATACCACAGACCATCACAAAATACTGCCAACAGCAGTAAAAAATACATTCCCAAAAACTTTCACTGGTCGGCCATGAGGAGGGCCCAGGCTGCCCTCTGGGAATCAGCCCAATGGGAAATTTCCATTTAAGGTCTATGACCAATCTGACCTCTACGGCACAGACAGAAACCCCAAGGAAGCACTCCGTAATTGGACTATGCAGTGTGGTTTTCATTGGTTAGGGTATGGTCTCACGGCGAGGTTGTGATGCTATAAGGAAAAGGTTGAGAAAAAGCGAGGTCCCTCAAAATGTTGCTAAGCAGAATGCTATTGCCCCCTGTCTTGAATGAACTTGCCCAGAGAAAGAGATACCGACTGAGTGCACGGGTGAATGCATGAAGAAGCTGTAGGGAGTCGGTGCAAGCAAAATGGACTAAGGTTTATATAACACTGATTTTGATATGTGTTTTACCTGTTTTCATCAAATACAGGATACTAATTTGGTTATACAGTTGTGTTCAAAATAATAGCAGTCAGACATCATTAAAGGGAACCTGTCACCGGGATTTTGTGTATAGAGCTGAGGACATGGGTTGCAAGATCACCCCTAGCACATCCGCAATACCCAGTCCCCATATCTCTGTGTGCTTTTATTGTGTAAAAAAATCGATTTGATACATATGCAAATTACCCTGAGATGAGTCCTGTGTGTGAGATGAGTCAGGGACAGGACTCATCTCAGGTTAATTTGCATATGTATCAAATCGATTTTTTGACACAATAAAAGCACACAGAGCTATGGGGACTGGATATTGCGGATGTGTTAGCGGCCATCTAGCAACCCATGTCCTCAGCCCTATACACAAAATCCCGGTGACAGGTTCCCTTTAACCCGATCAATCACTGTTTTTGGTAGAAATTATATTTCTACATGGCAAATAATTTACTAGCATGTGTAGTAGAGTAATAGAAACCCAACAGACCCAACAGTCGTGACATGCATGCTGCTGATTCTCTGTAATTCAATCATGTATTGAAAGGGGCATGTTCAAAATAATAGCAGTGTGGAGTTCAATGAGTGAGGTAATTCATTATTTGAAAAACAGGTGGCAAGTATTGCCCTTATTTAAGGAAGGAAGGCAACAAATGTTGTACATGCTGGTTACAGTGCATTTCTCTCAGAAATTCTGAGGAAAATGGGTCTTTCTAGACATTGATCAGAAGAACAGGGTACCTTGATTAAAAAGTTGATTGGAGAGGGGAAAACATATAAAGAAGTGCAGAAAATGATAGGTTTCTCAGCTAAAATGATCGCAAATGCTTTAAAATGGCAATCAAAACCTGAAAGACTTGGAAGAAAGCGGAAAAACTACCATACAAATGGATAGAAGAATAGCCAAAATGGCAAGGACTCAGCAAACAATCAGGTCCAGGAAAATCAAAGAAGGTCTAAAGTTAACTGTGAGTACTGCTACAATTAGAAGATACCTATGTGAAGCCAAGCTATCTGCAAGAAGCCCCCACAAAGTCCCACTGTTGAAAAAAAGACATGCTGAAGAGGTTACAATTTGCCAAAGAGCACATTGACTGGCCTAAAGAGACATTTTGTGGACTGATGAAAGTGAGATTGTTCTTTTTGGGTCTAGTGGCCTGAGACAGTTTGTCAGATGACCCCCAAACACTGAAATCAAGCCACAGTACACTGTGAAGACAGTGAAGCATGGTTGCGCAAACATCATGATATGGGGATGTGTCTCATACTAAGGTGTTGGGCCTATTTTTCGCATACCAGGGATCATGGATCAGTTTGAATACATCAGAATACTTGAAAAGGTCATGCTGCCTTATGCTGAAGAGGAAATGCCCTTGAAATGGGTGTTCCAACAAGACAACGACCCCAAACACACCAGTAAAGTTGCAACATCTTGGTTCCAGACCAACAAGATTGACGTTATGTGGTCTGCCCACTCCCTGGATCTTAATCCAATAGAAAACTTGTGGGGTGACATCAAAAATGCAGTTTCTGAGGCAAAATCAAGAAATAGAGAAGAACTGTGGAATGTAGTCCAATCATCCTAGGCTGGATTACCTGTTCACAGGTGCCAGAAGTTGGTTGACTCCATGCAACACAGATGTACAGCAGTTCTCAGAAACAGTGGTTATACAACTAAATATTAGTTAAGTGATTCAAAGGAAAGCAAAATCTTCAAACATTTTTCAGTTTATATAGTGAATGTTTGAGTTTGTAAAGAAGAATACAAACTGCAATTTTTTTGAACAGTCTAATATTCACTTTTCTTAAAAAGTTACAGGAACAACACAAATTTGATATATTTTTCTTCATGTTGTGATTTGGAATAGAATGTGTAGTGTTCCCAATGCATTTGTGTGTATGGAAATAAAAGTTATTAGAAGGATTTTGAGCTTTATTCACTTTTTTAAACACACTGCTATTAATTTGAACACAACTGTATATAACATATAAGGAAATGCAGCATCTCATTTCCCAAAATAAGTACTGGTAAATGTCAAAATAGGTTTCTGACATAGACCTGGCATTTTCAAAGTTGTGATGACTGCACCTCATTTGCGTGCAGTTAACTGCTTGCAAAATATGTCCTGCTGCTTGTGGTTGTTAACCGCATGATTAGCTGCTTGTGGTGTATGTTTAACATATATTACCACATGGGCCACTATTTGAAGTTAAAGAGAATTCCATAGAACCATGAACATTCACAACAGTTCAAACAACAGTCCATAAACGATTGCGGACAAAAACCATACTGTACACGCATGAATATCATGGTCAGCTATATGAGTTCCATAAACGCATCATGACTGTGCCATCTAGTCATACCCTTAGGCTAAGGCTGTGTCATAGAAAAGTCGCAGTGACATCCAGTGTACTTTTTCGGTAGGCGGTGTCCGCTACGGACAGTTAAATTATCCACACCACATCTCCTTTGTAAAGTGTGCGCATCCCTAAAATATCAGAGACATCCTGTGTACTTTTTCCGTAGACAGTGTCCGCGGTGGCCAGTTAAATAATCCGCGCCACATCTCCCTTGTAATGTGTGCGCATCCCTAAAATATCAGTGACATTCAGTGTACTTTTTTCGCAGACGGTGTCCGCTGTGGACAGTTAAATTATCCGCGCCACAACTCCTGTGTAAAGTGTGCGCATCATTAAAATATCTGTGGCATCCAGTGTACTTTTTACATACACGCATTGGACAGTTACATTACCGGTGGCACCTCTTGTATATAACTTTTTCTCATCCCAAATACCCGTGACATTCCCTGTAATTTTTTATTAGCCACTGGTGACAGCATTGACATTATCTACGGGATATCTCCTGTGTGACGTTTCCACATCCCCCAAAAATCTTTTACATTTTTTGTGCATACACTTCCAAAACCTACGCTACTGTACGTGTGACATACTTTCAGGGATATATCACATTTAAAAAGAAGGCGAGCAGTAAGTGATTCTGAGGGTGCACGTTGAAACTGTGACTGCTGCCAGAGCACAAGATAAACAGTCATCCAAGATACTTAGCTTCATGTCCCAGTTTGCAGAGAGGCACAGGACACCACTCTTGAAGTCAGACCAGTGCGACCAGGTGATAGGTTGGCTTGCAGCAGATAATGCTTCCAGTTGGTTAAGCACCACCATGTCTTCCACGAAGTCCAGTCTTGATACTCCTTCCTCCCACCATGGAGAGTCTGGCAAAACAAGTGATCCCACACTCGGATATTCCGAGGACCTCTTTTCCTCGCCATTCCTTGATTTGGCCCTCTTGCCAAGCACGCTTGAAGAGGGACAGTTCTTGTGCCATGATTCCCAAACTCTTGAGCATCCACAGTCACAAGAAGATGACGGTGGGGAACGGCAATTACTGTTTAAATTTGAAATTGCCAGCTCGCCGGCTGTTGTCCGACATTCCACATGTTGGCCAGGCTTTGTGAGCAGCACAGGACAGTAGTGGAATTCCAGTTACAACATGGTCGCCGCCTTTCCAGTCAGCTTCCACTAGTCACAAGCGAGGAGTGGGCATGGATGTCTGACCTTTGTGAGGTTTTAAGAAACTTTGAGGAATCAACACAGATGGTGAGCGGCGAGAACGCTATTATCAACGTAACCATCCCACTTCGGTGTCTACTCAAACGCTTGCTTCTCACAATTAAGGATGCATGTGGAAGAGGTGGAATTGGGGGAAGACATTACACAGGGTGATAGCCAGACCACCCTCAGTTTGTCTTATTAGTGCGAATTGGACGATGAAGAGGAGAAAGAGCAGGAAACGGTTGCCTCTGCTACAGTGGGTAGTAACGATGGAAGTTTAATTACATCTGTTCAGCGTGGGTGGGCAGATGAGGAGATTGAGAGTGATCCTCCTGATGATGACAGCGAAGTCTTGCCTGTAGGGATTCTGGCACACATGGCTGACTTCATGTTAGGCTGCCTTTCCAGCGACCCTCGCGTTACATGCATTTTAGACAACACGGATTACTGGTTGTTCACCCTTCTCGACCCCCACTACAAAGAGAACTTCTCATCCCTCATTCCTCTGGTGGAGAGAATGAGCAAAACGATGCAGTACCAGAAGATCCTTGTTGAAAAATTGCTCCAAAAATTTCCATCTGACAACGCTGGCGGCAGAGTCCGTAGTTCCTTGGCCAACCGAGGTGGAAAGACAAGGGGAACACGCAGCAGTTCCAAAAGAGGCAGGGCAACACTGTCCAAAGCCTGGGACAGTTTCATGACAACCCACCAGCACCTTCACCCTGATGTGCTGCCTAGTGTTACAAGGAGGGAAACATTTTGGAAGATGGTGAAGGAGTACATAGCAGACCGTGTCAGCGTCCTGAATGATCCTTCAGTGCCTTACAACTACTGGGTGTCCAAGCTGGGCATGTGGCACCAACTGGCGCTCTACGCCTTGGAGTTGCTGGCCTGCCCTGCCGCCAGCGTTTCGTCTGAGCGGGTATTTAGTGCTGCTGGTGGCATTATAACAGATAAGCATATTCACCTCAACTGGAAATGCTGACAGGTTGACTCTTATAAAAATGAACATGGCCTGAATTTACAATGACTACTTGACTCCACCAGAGGAAAGCTGATGAACATAAAGGCACTTTAAATGTGTTGTTTAGAATGTACTGAATACAATGTATTCCCATGCACCCGTTCCACCACAAACAAGGGTTTATGATTGAATCTTCCTTTTCTCATCCTCCTCTTCCTCTTCCATCATATCAACATGCTTTTTCAATGTATTTAATGCCCTTGCATATATATGCCCTTCACCTACAATCTTTTACAGGGTCAGCTCACCTGAAGGCCCTCGCATATAACTTTTTAGAGGGTCAGCTCACCTGCAGGCCCACACCTAAAATCTTTTACAGGTTCAGCTCACCTGCAGGCCCTCACCTAATTATACCTAATAGGTAATTTGAGCACTTGATGCCTTGCTTGGATGTGGCAGCCATATCTGTTTATCAGGGTCCCTCTCTGGAATCAAACCTTGATTCCCCGTTACCTGTAGTCACCATGGTTTGCGCTGACAATAACATTGAAAGTTGATAGGGCAGACATTTGAATGGATCTTGCGATCGTCCCCAGGTTATCTAGAGTAACCAAAGCGGCAGCAGGCCCTCATCCATAATGTTTTAGATGGTCAGACCAGCAGGCAATCAATCATAATTTTTCAAGGTTGCATATGATACCCTCCTTTATTTGTAACAAAAGATTGGAATGCAGGTTCCTTGTATTTTTGGGCAGCTCTTTCACTTAGTGCATAGGCTTTATGAGTGTAAGAGTCCCACTACATAAATAATGTACCACAATGTCAATGAGGTCCTCCTTTATGTGATAGACAGGTTGTATCACAGTGCCTTTTCCTTGTAATTTTTGGCAGCATTTTCACTTTATATACAAGTAAATATACAGGAAAGAATGTTTATTAACCATTTTTCCTCTAAAATCAAATTTTTTATCTTCGGTTTTGTGAGTATATTTGTCAGTCTGTAAAAGTGGCGTACTATTCCGACAACATCATTACCAGCAGCGACCTGGGAGTCCAAGATGCATCCAGACATCCTCCTCATGCTGTTCCCAAACCATTTTGGCGGTGTTTCCATCAATTTAGGACCTTTTGCTATGAACCAGGCACCCTCTGCTCTCAGGGTTCTCCCATTGACTTCCATTATACCAAGCACCCGAGCATCCTAATGTGTTCGGCCTGACCTCCAAGCACTATGGTGCTTGATCAACACTAAGAAATACCCCATATGTTTTTATAAAGTGCCCTATGGGCACATGGCAGTGGTCAGAAGGAAAGGAGCGCCATATGGATTTTAGATGCAGATTTTGCTAAAATGGTTTTAAGGCACCATTCTGTATTTGAAGGCGAAAATACTGATGCCGGAGCATTAACCCTTGCATTGGTATGGTCAGCGCAGTCTTGCCGCGTGCGGGGTGGCCATTGGGTCCCTGCGCTGCCTTCGTGGCTGCCTTTCGTGAGTGCCTGTGAGATCCAGCCCCCTGGATCTCACAAGAAGCAGGCGGTAAGTGTATTAGAGTTAGAAGGAAACCCTCAAAAAGTGATTCTATTTTGGAAACTACACCCTTCAAAGAATGTATTAAAGGGGGTACTGACCAGTTGGAAACACTTGGCTGTGAAAATAAAAAGTTTTGTTTCTTCCAATTTTCATTTTCACAAGGGGTTACAGGAGAAAAATCATCCCATAGTTTGTTACCAATTTCCTCCTGAATACGAAAACACCCCATATGTGGAGATAAACTGCTGTGGGGGCACATGGCAGGATTCAGAATGGAAAGAGTGCCATACGGCTATTGCAGTGCAGATTTTGATGGATTGGTTTATGGGTGCCATTGGTTTTCATTTTTAAAGTGATTGTCTTATGTGGGGAATATTTTTTTGCGAGATGAGGTGACAGTTTGATTGGTACCATTTTGGGGTACATATACATTTTTGATCGCTTGGTATTAAACTTTTTGGGAGGCAAAGTGAAAAAAAATGTATGTTTTGGCATTGTTTTTTTTAATTTGCTTTTACAGCATTCACCTGATGGGGCATATATTGTAATATTTTTATAGAGCAGGTTGTTACGGATGCGGCAATATCTAATATGTCTATCATTTTTATTAAGTTTTACACAGTGAAATCAGTAAAAGCTTGTTTTTGTGTTGCGATTTTCTTAGGTAGGAGCTAATTTTTGGCGGGATGAGATGGTTTTATTGGTACCATTTTCAGATACATGAGACTTTTTGATCACTTGGTATCACTTTTTCTTTTTCTTTTTTTTTCTTTTTTACAGCATTCGCCTGACGGGGTGGATCATGTGATATCTTTATAGACGTGGTCGATACGACCGGGGTAATACCTAAAATGTCTATTTTTATTTTTTCCACAATTTTTTGCATTTTTTTTTACTTTATTTTGGCAAAAGGATGCTTTTTTTTTTTTTACTTGAAACTTTATTTTTTTTCCCACTCTGGGACTTCAACTTTTAGGGGTCTGATCTCCTTTACAATGCATTACAATACTTCTGTGTTTTAATGCATTGGCTGTAATACACTTACAGCCTGCTTCTTGTGAGATCCAGGGGGCTGGATCTCACAGGCACTCACGAAAGGCAGCCACGAAGGCAGTGCAGGGACCCAATGGCCACCCCGCACGCGGCAAGACTGCGCTGACCGTACCAATGCAAGGGTTAATGCTCCGGCATCAGTGTTTTCGCCTACAGTAGGGGTCCGGCTATCAGTGAATGCCAGACCACTTAAGCTATTCTGGCAGGCGCAGCTCCTGCACCTGCCCGATCAGAGCGCCGTAGCTGTACGGCACTGGGGTTATTGGAACTGATTTTCAGTCGCAGAATTTTCTGCCACAAAATATGCCACGTGTGAAGGCGCCCTGAAGATTCCCACAAACAACCACAGGCATATTTGTGAGTAATGAAAATCAGTTGTTCCACTTATATAATTGAAGCTTACATATATACATGTGCTCCCCAGCACTCGCAGGATAAGCATAAAATGTCTTTATTTCCACATCAAAATTCTACCAAAATCCGCAATTTCTGACAGCGGTTTTTGGTGCGGAGTTAATGCATCTGACGGTATCATCCGTGTCACCATCTAGTCTTCCCTTCTTCCCATGAAATAGCATAGCCAAATAATCCATGGAGCAATAATTCGCTATTATCGCTAGTATCGCTGAATAATTCCACATATGAGCCCAAGCTTAATACTGGAGACTTTACTGGAAGCATCACAGGTATTCAGAACTACACTTTCTTTAATGCCCTGCTCCCATGCAAGGGAGACACCCACAACAAATATACATTAACCAATAGCACAAAGGTTACAACCCACATAGAATCCTCCCCTCTGCCTGTGATATAATCATGGTACAACCGAGTTGTAATTCAATTATCTCTCAGGACAGAGAGCAATCACCAATACACACAGAGAGACAATGGAACAGACCTCCCTACTCAACCTTTACAATGTCCCACCCTATACAATACACATAGACATTTAACATCCCAAAATGGCACGAATTAGACCAGGGGTTAAAAGTTAGTAAAAGTCTCTTGGGCCTGGCTGTACTCATGGCTTTTCTGTCCAATGCCGGTTCTACACCGTCTTTTGTCCTGGAGACAATTGAGAAGTGATCCACTTATCTCCAAAGGACAGAGGCAAGACTCCATTAGCCACATGGTAGCAAAAGACAGCAAAATACATGAACCCACATAACTATGCAGCCATTGCACAAATCCGGTGCATTCAACATGGGACCGTAATCACATGGTAAGAGGCTGGCAAGTAGTCCTCTCCAAGCACTCGTGGCAACCTCAAACGAGGGGAGTTTGTCACAATGCAGATCTCAACCTTCATTGGAAAAGAATCAAATGTGCAGCTAAAATCGCATACATAATTGACATGCTGCAGATTTAGAATTCCATACAGCAAGTCCTTTCCCCGCAGAAAAAATTCACAAAGAGATTTGTATAATCTCATATCCTTTGCTAGTACTGTACTACGCTGCAGTTTTCCACACAGGAATCTGCATTGAAAATTGCACATATTCTGCAATGTGCACGGGTGGACTATGGGTACCTGCACACAAGTGCAGGTCAATGTGCAGGAGATCTGCATGAATTTCTGTGCGTATTTTTATTCATTTCTGCACCAAAACTCACAATTTCTAAGTTTTTTATGCAGATTTGATGTGGTTTTCTCGCAGATCTCACTCTTCATTAGAAAAGAGTTAAATCTGCAGCTGAAACCACATTTAGAGATGAGTGAAGCTTTGAAAGAATCAATTCAGCAGCTTCTGTGAACTATGACGAGAAATTTGAATTTGTTCAGCCTATCAATCAATGGGACAGTTTTTAACAGCCACTTAGACAGAAGTGCGCCCATATAATGGCTTTTAAAAAGGGTAATACGCTGTTGCAATAAGAACTTTTGGGTTTAAAAAAAAAAAAAAACACTCACCTCATCCACTTAATGGCTCAATCTGCTCCTCTCTTGAAAAGTCCTGCACTAAGCGCGATGACATTACCGCACACTCCCAGCTTGATCATGTGCCGACGATGACGGCAGGTCTTTTTCAATCAAGAGAGGAGCGGACTGCCTCTGCGCAAGCAAGTAGATGAGGTGAATATTTTTTTTTGAGCTTTTTTTTTTATCGTTCTTTCTAAGAGAACTCCAGCCTCCATTTTAGGAAAAATGATTAGTTACCATGAAGCATGAGTAAATTCAGCTAGCCTTATAACAAATTTTTCTAAAATTCAGACCAAGTTCCACTTCGGATGCTTTGATTCGTTCAACATTAACCAAAAACATAATTGACATGTTGCCGATTTTTATATCTGCACAGCAGCTCAATTTCTGTATGTAAACCAATACCAATTTGCTGGTACTGTACTACGCTGCAGTCCTTCTACATGGAAATCTGCGATATTCCACTATGTGTGCAGGTGGCCCTATAGATGAGAAACCTTCCATCCTGGATTCAGATATTCCTCTTAGACCTACAGTAGTTCACAATTCTGTGGTTTGGTCAGTGATTTCAAGCAGGGATTATGAGCCAAAATCAGGAGTGGGTCAAAAACACAGAACAAGGACAAATCTTTTCATTAGGATTCATGTACACAACCATGAACAGAGGCTCCGCAATATATGGGCGTCGGGCATTTTTGCACCACATCATGGATTCAGACCCATTCACTTGAATAGGTCCGCAATCCGGAAGGTACGGTTTGGAATGGAGGCACAGAATCCCCTGGAAGTACTACAGAGTGTTTGCATGGGGTTTCTCTCCGTGACTCCGCACCGCAAAAAAGTAGAACATATTCTATTTTCTTGCTGTGCACACGGATCACAGACCCATTCATGGATCCATGGTCTGGATTCATCTGCGGAATCAGATGTTGCCCGTGTATTAAAGACGGCAATGCACGGGATGGCCGAACAACGACCGTGTGTATGAGCCCTTATACCTAATCTCTGTGTAGACTCCACTTTTGTTTTTGGCTCACAATTACTGATGGAAATCACTTATTCACCCAGTTTGTAATTGCTGACCTTTTAACTATGATTACTTGAGGGATTATGCACACAACCATAATTTGCATCCACATCCCATATGCATTTTTTGTGGATAGCAAACTGTGCATTTCTTTTCTACGGATTCACATAAAAAATGGACAGCACTTGGATGTCATCTGCAAATTGTAGAAGATGCCCTATTCTTGTCTATACTGATATACTGATAGACAAGATAGACTCAGCTTTAACCTCATCTTTATTTTCCTGCTCTAATCTCTCATCCTGATGTATCTGTCATTGTGCCACTAGAAAGGCCTGCCAGTCATGGGCCTGGGACCTTAGCTCTCAAAATGTAGAGCTAAATGGCCAAATATCAGCACATTAACAGCTGACATAAACTATAAGACTAGTCATATTGAGAATTCTGACATCCCTAAATATAACTCAAAACTTGACTGCTCTTTTCCAGATCTGCCATTCAAAATTTTTCCAGGTTTCTAATATTCCCTTGTTTTCCATCTATATTATTATTAGTTTAGTCATTTCTGTGTCACAATACATTTCTACCAATATCTCCATCTTAACAGCATAATTTTGTTACTGGGTATATTCTGGTGAAATACACCAGAGACGTTATTAATATAATTCTCTATAGCAGGGTAAACTCAACTGAAAAGGAAGTACCGTATGTATAGTGTTATTAGACACACCAAATAAAGTTACAGTTAAACATTACAGTACAACATAATCAACCTGATAAATCACTGTTTTTGGTAGAAATTATATTTATAAGTAGCAAATAATTTACTAGTAAGTGTGGTAGAGTAATAGAAAAAATATATAAAATAGACCCAACAATTAGGGGATGCATGCCACTCATTTGGGGTAACTGGATCATTAATTGACAGGGGCTGGTTAAAAAAAAAAAAAAAAAAAGCAGTGAGGAGTTGAAGAAAATGTGTCACCAAAAATGTTATCTGCCAGTTGAAATCAGATACTTAGATAGTAACATATCTCCTTTTTTCGAATCTGTTTATATTTTCTGATTGTAGATTTTATATTTTATATATTATATTTCTTGAACATGAGTATGGGGACGGCCATCTTGCCTGAGCTGTTCTTTGCAGCATTTACAAAGCATTAAATAAGCTTTGACAATCACCTATTGTGAATGGTGGATCCTGTCTTATCTATACACATGGAGGCAGGTTTAAAATAATAAGAACTGTGGAATGTAGTCCAATCAGCCTGGACTACAAGCAACCAAACAACTCCATGTTGATGGACTCCAAATAAGGTACAGGGAAATGTTAGGGTGATTATTATATTTACAGTATACTGTACAGGTAAGGCTAGTTTAACACTAGTGCTAAACTCTTCCAGCAGACTGTTGCTGTAGAGGATTATGGGATTCGGGAATTTTTCATTCAACCATTTTGGACTCCTAACTACAGTTGTAACATCAGTTGTATTGTTGTAATACAGTCTATGCCAGTCCAAAAGTTTCTGGCTTCAGCTAATAAAGCCTGTGTTACATAATTTCCATTGTTTTGTGTTTCTAAACACTTTTTATTTCAGTGATTAGAAACCCTTCAAAACTTCATGAAAATCGGTCTTGGTCTTGTGATAATCACACATGCTTATTACACTTAACTTGTTACATGACAATGTTCTGGTAACTATAATTTAGGGGTTAGCAATTTCCCACAGCTAATTGTTGTGAAACTACAACTCCAAGTGTTCAAACTTGATTAGTTGTCCTCAGGAACTCCAGCAGAAGTGAATTGACTATGTTGAGAGTGTCAGAGGTTGTTGCCACCTACTGTCTTGTAACAAGCAGTGCCCCTCTGTGATCATCATATAACCAGGTCAGATTATATATCTTTCAGAGTTAAACAGTGAAGGTTCCCATCAATGCCTACAGGAAGTGTTCAGAAACCCAAAGAATTGAAAATTAAAATGCCTATTTTTATAGTTACATTTTCTGATTAAGAAGTACCCACAATTCTCCAACATCCATAAAAACGTTACACATAGTTCTATTATAAAACATCATACTCATATATTAATTGAAAGAAATTAGATATTTTTTTCCATTTTTCACACTACCCAACTTAATTCATTTTATATCAGCTAGGAGCCCATGCAATTTCCTTCTAAATAGAAAATCAAACAAACACAGCAGGAGGCTCATAAATTAAGAGAATGGGAACATGTGTATAACCAATATTTTATTAGCTGAAGATCTGTTTCCTCAGCAATGATTATTAAAGCTATGCTTAGTGCATAAGCTAAACATAAGAGTAGACAAAACGATTGGCAAGCCAAATACATACTGTAGAGACCCATGTTTTTAGAGTTATGGACTACAGATGAGCAAATTTCTTGTAATTAGTTTTGTGTGTGATTGAACTTTTTTTTTTAAAGAACATTGTATCTCCTAAGACAATCTCACCAATTCTATTTGATACAGTAATTATAGTCCAAAAATAGAACACTTATACAGTAAATAAATTACATATTATATTAAAGAGGACCTGAAAGCACTGATGTTGCATGTTTAGAGTTATAGTTCCACAGCCACTAAACGGCATGTAATCATTCTTATGCTCCTATAACATGTGTACCCTACTTTATTGGCATAATACAGGGAGTGCAGAATTATTAGGCAAGTTGTATTTTTGAGGATTAATTTTATTATTGAACAACAACCATGTTCTCAATGAACCCAAAAAACTCATTAATATCAAAGCTGAATATTTTTGGAAGTAGTTTTTAGTTTGTTTTTAGTTTTAGCTATTTTAGGGGGATATCTTTGTGTGCAGGTGACTATTACTGTACATAATTATTAGGCAACTTAACAAAAAACAAATATATACCCATTTCAATTATTTATTTTTACCAGTGAAACCAATATAACATCTGAACATTCACAAATATACATTTCTGACATTCAAAAACAAAACAAAAACAAATCAGTGACCAATATAGCCACCTTTCTTTGCAAGGACACTCAAAAGCCTGCCATCCATGGATTCTGTCAGTGTTTTAATCTGTTCACCATCAACATTGCTTGCAGCAGCAACCACAGCCTCCCAGACACTGTTCAGAGAGGTGTACTGTTTTCCCTCCTTGTAAATCTCACATTTGATGATGGACCACAGGTTCTCAATGGGGTTCAGATCAGGTGAACAAGGACGCCATGTCATTAGATTTTCTTCTTTTATACCCTTTCTTGCCAGCCACGTTGTGGAGTACTTGGACGCGTGTGATGGAGAATTGTCCTGCATGAAAATCATGTTTTTCTTACCTTGCAGACTTCTTCCTGTACCACTGCTTGAAGAAGGTGTCTTCCAGAAACTGGCAGTAGGACTGGGAGTTGAGCTTGACTCCATCCTCAACCCAAAAAGTCCCCACAAGCTCATCTTTGATGATACCAGCCCAAACCAGTACTCCACCTCCACCTTGCTGGCGTCTGAGTCGGACTGGAGCTCTCTCACCTTTACCAATCCAGCCATCTGGCCCATCAAGACTCACTCTCATTTCATCAGTCCATAAAACCTTAGAAAAATCAGTCTTGAGATATTTCTTGGCCCAGTCTTGACGTTTCAGCTTGTGTGTCTTGTTCAGTGGTGGTCGTCTTTCAGCCTTTCTTACCTTGGCCATGTCTCTGAGTATTGCACACCTTGTGCTTTTGGGCACTCCAGTGATGTTGCAGCTCTGAAATATGGCCAAACTGGTGGCAAGTGGCATCTTGGCAGCTGCACGCTTGACTTTTCTCAGTTCATGGGCAGTTATTTTGCGCCTTGGTTTTTCCACACGCTTCTTGCGACCCTGTTGACTATTTTGAATGAAACGCTTGATTGTTCGATGATCACGCTTCAGAAGCTTTGCAATTTTAAGAGTGCTGCATCCCTCTGCAAGATATCTCACTATTTTTGACTTTTCTGAGCCTGTCAAGTCCTTCTTTTGACCCATTTTGCCTAATAATTATGCACACCTGATATAGGGTGTTGATGTCATTAGACCACACCCCTTCTCATTACAGAGATGCACATCACCTAATATGCTTAATTGGTAGTAGGCTTTTGAGCCTATACAGCTTGGAGTAAGACAACATGCATAAAGAGGATGATGTGGTCAAAATACTCATTTGCCTAATAATTCTGCACGTAGTGTATAAGGCTCTAGACATTTATTCCCTATGAGCTCCTGAGTATATCCTGTACTGTATAGTAAGCTTTCCACCTAATCCACTATTCCTGTTGCCACTATGGAGTGCATAAAGGCACATTATTAGTAGACATACTTAAAAACTTGATGTCCTTGGTTATCTCTCTTATCTCACTTTTCTTCTTAAACTAATATAACTGTAATAGTACTTTGAAAAAATGTTTGATATGTCATAGCGACAGTTTTTTTCTGTGGGGGTCTGAGTGTTTGGCTAGAACAAGGAGAGTGATGTCGTCACATAACACGCTCTCTCCACTCATTGCAAGAAGACAAAGTGGCTTATGCAGCAAGGAGAGAGAGTGTGCTTCTGTCTCCTCGTTCTAGGCAACTGGAGGGATTTCAGTATCCTAACTAGGGATCAGCAAAGCGAGTTTCAGATGCTACATCCAAAGTCACTTCACTAAAAACTACATTTTATAGATGCGTCTCCGTACAGCATTAAAATGTATGGCCTCCGATGAGACAAAGTTTGTTATTCGCGAAGTCGCGCTAGACTTTATTAAATAACTTTGGTACTTGATTTTTAAAGCGAAAAACCACTTTAAAACTTGGAACCAAAATCAGCTTCGGTTTTGAGGTACCAGTCGGAACCAAAGCTGAGTTTGGTTCCAAGTTTTAAAGTAGTTTTGCACTTAAAAAATCAAGTACTGAAGTTATTCAACAAAGTCTCCCACAACATTGCAAATAACCAACTTTGCCGCATCAGAGGCAGTACATTTTAATACTGTACGTAGTAGTGTTGATCACGAATATTCTAATCGCCAATTTTTATTGCGAATATCGGCACTTTGAGAATTCGCGAAGATGTAAAATATAGTGCTATATATTCGTAATCGCAAATATTCTAGATTTTTTTTCATCAGTAACCTCCCTTCTTGCTTATAGGCCAATGAGAAGGCTGCAATATCTTTGTCTGAGCTTACCAACACCCCAAGCAACCAATAGGAAAGTTGTCTACCTCTTTACTATATAAGAAACTCCCCAGCAGCCATTTTCTGCTGTTTATTTTTATTTTTTGCAGTTCTGAGAGAGAGAGCAGTGACATTGCTGTGCTGTCTGCTTTCATCTGGATCCTATTCCTTATCCAATTACATTAGATAGTTAGTTAGCTCATATATATATATATATATATATATATATATATATATATATATATAATACAGATAGTTAGAGGGAGATAGTCAGTGTAGGTTATATCCTGATATAGTGTAGCTGATAGGTTCCCGTGCAGGGTCTTAGGTAGTGTGATAGGAATTACTGTTTCTCTGCTGTCCATACATACATACATGCTACAGGCATAGTGCTGTGATGTCACAACAATAATTAGTGCACCAATCAGTAATATCTACTCAGACCTTATAAAATGTGAAGTTGCATGTATTGCACAAAAAATATGTGCATCATTAGTGCCGATTTGCTCAATCACGAAAATAATGACTGGAGATCACGAATTCTAGAATTTGCAAATTTATTGTGAATATTATGCCAAAAATTTGCAAAATATTGCAAAAACGAATATTGTCTATGCCGCTCATCACTAGTATGGAGACAGATGTAGCTAAACGACTTCAGATGTAGTATCCTTAAGGTTGCTTCACTTATCCCTAGCCCTGACCCCTGCGGATCAAAACTTTTGATATATTACTATGATATTCCAAAGGTTTTCCCAAATTACAGTGTCACTAAAAGTGAGAACAAATCAGAAGCAGGCTGAGCATCAGACAAGCACTGCATGTTTGCCAAATGTATTTTGCTTTATTTCTTGTGGGTCTTTCGTTTTATTTCAAGCTTTTGTTGAAAGTGGCAGGATGACAACAACAAAAAAAATTCCGTATTCCCTCATGAAAATATCCTGTCAGACTATTTTCACAGCAAGGCATTTACCGAGCTGATATAGTGCAAGCTGACTATAACTGTGATACAAAGGGAAATATGACAAAACTTTTTTGTTCGGCCATGTGCTCACTTTAGATGACAAATTAATTAAGGGAATTACGTGTTATTTTTCCGGCCTAGGTGGTATTCCAATCACATTTGCTCCCATTGCTGCTACAAAGCTCTTGTTATAAGCTCCATGGAAAATAAATGTTAAGTGTTATAGGATGTGTTTGCTTCCTTTTAGATTATCACTGCTGCGGGCCCGGTGGCAAAATAATTAAAAGTCTAAGTAATTATTTAGTACACGTTCATATTTTAATCCCCATTAATATGCATCATTCCTATCCACTTCAGTTCTCATCAGAGAAACAATGTAGAGGAAGAGGAGTTCAAAATGAAAAGTGTTATTAATAACCAGAGTGAGTATTTAAATTATTTCTGGTATTATTACAAGAGATAATGAAACAATTGTTGATATCATTGCATGTACAAGTAAAAAAAAAAAAAAAAGGTTATTGATGCTCTGAAAACATTGTTTTAATTCTACTGTGAATCATTCAGAAGTCATCGGTCCTTTATGATATATGACATATTTTAGCAAACTGTCTACAGTTCAATAGACTCAGATGTTCCAATACATCGTCTTACAGGTCATCTTTACCAAGGCCTTTTCAGTGTTGCCCATAGTACTGAGCAATACTGTCATGGAGTTTGCGATACACAGGAGCAGGCCATAGTCCCTACAGGGAAATTTCATGGTGGGCCAATGCCCAGGGGGCCTCTGGCCAGGTACATAATGATCTAATGCTCTCACCATCAGATATCTATGCACCTGGCCAGCAGCTGCAGATGTCCTCTTGAATTCTAGTGTATCACCATCCTGGTGGTATTTTGTGCTGCATTATGGTATTGCTGGCCCCATTAACTTCTGTTGCCCCTGTCTACTTGTAACTTGTGTTGGCCCTGCCTACTTGTGTTGCCCCACCTTCTGTCAACTTAGACTCACCTACAAAAAATTTTTATTTATTTTTTTCCAAGGGCTTTATGTTTCCAATCCACCCCTTGCTCTACATCAGTAGCAAACTTCTTCAACACTGTGTTCTTCTCTTAAAACTTTACTGTCACAGCCACACAATTTATTGACCGCTGATTTATGAGGATATCTAAGTGACTGCAGTTGCCACAATCTGAATCGCAGTATGAACATCTCTAACGGACTAATAAGTGGGGATCCCTTTACACTCTGGATCACTTCTCTTGACAATACAGTATGTGCTGTAGACCTCAATTCAAGAGTAAAGGTGAATCCAGCATCCAACGTTCAAGTTAAGTTGAGTTAAGTTACTGAAGCCTTAAAGGGTACCTGTCACCAACTTTATGCTGACCTCACTGAGGGCAGCATAAAATAGTGACAGAAATACTGATTTCAGCAGTGGGTCCCTCATGAGCTAAAAGTAAGTGGTTGCTGAGAACCAGCATCATAATCATTTCAGCCCAGGCCTTGAAAAGAGGCAAATCTACTTGAGAAGAGTCATGGTTTTTCAAAATTTCCTTCACTCTCACCCATCTGCTGATGATTGGCAGTTCTCTCCTAGAGAGAAAGGGATTAAAATACAACAGTCACAGAATACACATAGATTTGCGTTAACTAATAATGATCCTATGTGATAAGGAGTACCCTATAGTAATGTACCCACTCAGTGTACATAAACATGCACGAACAGAAGATAAACTGAGACTAAAACGGGTATAGTAGCAAAATATAAATATACTTTATTAGGTGATACATAAAAATAATTAATTAGACATAATGCAATTCATCAGATGAAAAAGTGGACTACACCTGAGGGGACATAACATAGTCACACAAAAATAGGGGAGGCAACCAACAGATAAAAGACACATATAGAGAACCCTTACATATAAGGATATCACATCTATTTGTCATAAATGTCAAAAAAAGACAATATAGATATAGATCTCCAAGCATACATATGCATATAAAAGACCTATACAATGCGTCTAAACGTGTCGCAAATATCAAGACCGTATTAGTATGTACCTATATGTCTCCACATGGATAAACAACTGCCAGTGCACTATGGTGCAAAATCAAAAATCCCACATGAATACATATATGCACATAGCAATCAATCACCTAGTATTGTCAGTTGCTTATCATTTTGGTGGATATTTTTCAGTGAATTGTGTATGTATATTTTTTCATCTGCAGAATGTATCATTTTGCGGAGGAATTGCTCCCCCGGTTATAGACACGCCGCAGTGTCTGGGTTTGGAGAATTTTCACCCGTTTAAGCCACTTTTTTCAGTGAGTTTTAGCAATCAATCACCTTGGTGGTCCCACATATAAATAGCAATCAATTACTTAAGTGGTCCCATACCCATAGTGTCGTCCGTCTTATAGGTAGAGAGCCAGACTCTATATGTATGTATGAGCATGCACATAGAAATTACAGTCATGTGAAAAAATTAGGACACCCTTTGAAAGCATGTGGTTTTTTGTAACATTTTTAATAAAAGGTTATTTCATCTCCGTTTCAACAATACAGAGAGATTAAAGTAATCCAACTAAACAAAGAAAACTGAAGAAAAGTCTTTTCAAGATCTTCTGTAAATGTCATTCTACAAAAATGCCTATTCTAACTGAGGAAAAAGATAGGACACCCTCACATGTATTCCCTCTTAAATTGGCTCAGATCTCACACAAGTATATCACACCAGGTGCACATAATTAGTAGATCGTTACTCTGCATGTTGAATGAGGCTTGCCCTATTTAAACCTCAGACATTTAGTTTGGTGTGCTCCTGACTGTTGAAGTGAGAGTGAGCACCATGGTGAGAGCAAAAGAGCTGTCAGAGGACTTCAGAAAAAAGATTGTAGCAGCCTATGAGTCTGGGAAGGGATTTAAAAAGATCTCAAAAGATTTTGAAATCAGCCATTCCACTGTCCGGAAGATAGTCTACAAGTGGAGGGCTTTCAAAACAACTGCCAACATGCCCAGGACTGGTCGCCCCAGCAAGTTCACCCCAAGAGCAGACCGCAAGATGCTAAAAGAGGTCTCCAAAAACCCTAAAGTGTCATCTCGAGAACTACAGCAGGCTCTGGCTACTGTTGATGTAGAAGTGCATGCCTCTACAATCAGAAAGAGACTGTACAAGTTTAACTTGCATGGGAGGTGTGCAAGGAGGAAACCTTTGCTTTCCAAGAGAAACATCGAGGCCAGACTGACATTTGCCAGAGATAAAGTTGACAAAGACCAGGACTTCTGGAATAATGTTCTTTGGACAGATGAGTCCAAAATTGAATTATTTGGACACAACAGCAGAGGACATGTTTGGCGTAAACCAAACACAGCATTCCAAGAAAAGAACCTCATACCAACTGTGAAGCATGGAGGTGGAAGTGTCATGGTTTGGGGCTGCTTTGCTGCAGCAGGACCTGGTCAGCTCACCATCATAGAATCCACGATGAATTCTACTGTGTATCAGAAGGTGCTTGAAGAACATGTGAGACCATCAGTTAGAAAATTAAAGCTGAAGCGGAACTGGACCATGCAACATGACAATGACCCAAAACATACTAGTAAATCAACCAAAGATTGGCTGAAAAAGAAGAAATGGAGAGTCCTGGAATGGCCAAGTCAAAGTCCAGATTTGAATCCCATTGAGATGCTGTGGGGTGACTTGAAAAGGGCTGTACGTGCAAGAAACCCCTCAAACATCTCACAGCTGAAAAAGTTCTGCATTGAGGAGTGGGGTAAAATTTCCTCAGACCGATGTCGAAGACTGGTAGATGGCTACAAGAACCGTCTCACTGCAGTTATTTCAGCCAAAGGAGGTAACACTCGCTATTAGGGGCAAGGGTGTCCTATCTTTTTCCTCAGTTAGAATAGGCATTTTTGTAGAATGACATTTACAGAAGATCTTGAAAAGACTTTTCTTCAGTTTTCTTTGTTTAGTTGGATTACTTTAATCTCTCTGTATTGTTGAAACGGAGATGAAATAACCTTTTATTAAAAATGTTACAAAAAACCACATGCTTTCAAAGGGTGTCCTAATTTTTTCACATGACTGTATAAGGCAAATAAGACTGTTGCCAATGCTTTCAATAGAGCCCAATAGAGCCATATATAGAAAAGGTAACAGGGATTGATCACCCAGACGCCGCATCCACAGAGTGAAAACAGGGATCTCAGAGATCAACCCCCGCAGCATGCACAAAGTAGCTGATTATGCCACAAGAAAAGTGATAATTGCAATAAAAGGTAGCCTCACACATAAAATAACATACCCATAAGGATGTGTCCCCCAGAAGAAGGCATCGCAGCCGAAAAGCGCGTCGGGGTACGTGGCTCTCCTGAGTTTGACAGATTTCTATCCTTATGGGTATGTTACTTTATGTGTGAGGCTACCTTTTGTTGCAATTATCACTTTTCTTGTGGCATAATCAGCTACTTTGTGCATGCTGCAGTTGTTGATCTCTGGGATCCCTGTTTTCACTCCGTTGATGTGGGCGTCTGGATGATCAATCCCTGCTACCTTTTCTATATATGGCTCTATTGGGCTCTATTGAAAGCATTGGCAACAGTCTTATTTGCTGCAGCCGCTGGCCATGCCCCCTTCCTGCCCTTGCCATGCCCCCTTTGTGAGGGGGAAAAAGTGAGAGGTGTGACAATTATTTTCAAAAAGGTGCAGGTAAAAAGTCACAAACACATTGGGGGGAATTTATCATGGGGGAAAATTTGAAGTCAGTTTTGCCAGCCTGCCTCATTTATCAAATATCACGTTACTTGATAAATTTGTCTTATCCTTAGGCCGCTTTCAGACTAGCGTATTTGCAATGCGTACATACTCCGGGTTTTATGTTCCGGAATCCGCTGCTAATGTTAATGAATAGAGCTATTCACACAGTATTTGAAATTCCCCAGCATGTCCAAGTTTTGTGTGGATTTGTTTCATACACACATTACAGTCTGTGCAGTGCATAAATAATGAAGGAAGATCCTGAAGCAATCCTGATGACAATAAATCCTGATGGTATATCATCAGGATCCTGAGCCAGAATACTGACGGATTTCAATATGCTAATCTGAAAGCACCCTTATAGTCCTTATGCAAGTTTCACACCTGAAATTATAAATGACATTGCAAATATAGATTTAGACTCGCTTTTCTGGAGCATGGACAGGCAAAGATGTACCAAATTTGCTGTATTTTACATTAGTTTACTTAGCATTATTACTGGTCTATGAAATGCCATTATTTAATATTCTATCCCCTAATATTTTGTCTTAGAACAGTCGTATAAGTAACATGTAGAGTACTACAACTTTAGGAGCCATTTTACCCTAACTTGCAAGCTGCACAAACATGTAACTTTTAGACACTGCTCTCTGTATTACTATGGATTCAAATTATTTTGCAGCCATTGTTGACATACTGCCAACTGTCTGTAGTCACAACTTGTGAATGCAACATTTCTAGGATTTTCATGCAACTTTAGAAAGTACATTGTGGGAACAGTCTTACTCAGCTATAAAGACTAAGGTAGCTTGAAACACTTAAAGCTACAATTTAAATCTTTGGGGGCATTTTTCATTATTGCATTCTACCTATCTTGGACTGAAAAATCTTTTTTTTTTCCAATTGGCCATTATCACAGCTTTCTTTTTTATGACATCCGCAGACTGTTGCTTCTCCTTCTTTGTGAAACCCATTTAAAAAGCTGCTCTGATGACTCCATGTCTCCATGCTCCATGTCTCCATGCTCTGATGACTCCACAGCTCATAAACAACTTGTAAGGGATCGTCTCTTTTCAGGGGGGTCACACTCACAGATATCTCACCAGACAACAGATTTTCATGTCCAAACTGCATTTATTTTGACAGTCTTCTTATAAAGGATAGTCCAGTTATACATCACTGGGTGGGGTGAGGTTCCGCCAACACTTAAAACACAAATAAACTCCTGCCCGTCTAGGTGCTACCTAAACAAAATACGCCCCTACCTCACTCATAGGGGTCAGTTCACACATGGACAACATATGAGGCTTTCCTCAGCCAACATCAATACTGCAGCCTCCAGGCTGTGGCAACTCCAGTACCTTTTGGGGGAGTATAAACCCAGTAGTCCTCCAGACGTTGGGCCCTCTTTCTCTAGGTGTCGCTAGGTCCTCCAAACCTCAGGCTATTCAAAGCCTTGTGGCCTCTCAGTCCTCCTGACTGAGACCACAAACAGAGCCTCTGCTTCACAAAACAGTCTTGCTCTCCCTCCTCAGACTGACCTACTCTGATGCGCTTTATGCAAGCCTGATTACAGCAGGCCTCACCTGTGATCACCTCAGGGAGAAAGGAAAACCCGTACTGGAAGGGTGTGGACTGGGAACTCCCTCTACCAAGCCTAGCCACCAGTCCAAGTAAAATCCAGCCCAGAAAATGTATATAGAAATGTCTCAGCAAACTATGTTTTGCTGAGACTACTGCCACTCTCTGGATTTTATCTTGTCTCACCCATCTGAAGTACCTGAAGGGGGACAACACACCTTACAGCACTGTTCACATTACCACAAACTGTAAACAAACTAATTTAAGCCTTTTTCCCATTAGTTGTAAAAATATTAGCTTAAAAGAGTGTGATGGAGCCATCAGAGCAGCTCTCTGATAGGTCTCATTGAGAAGGAGAAATAGCCTGCAAAGACCATGCGTAAAAAGGGAAATAGAATTAAATCAAAGGACTTAAAGATGCCCATAGACCAGTGGCATAATGTACATGTGTGTCTTGGGGGGAGGGGAACGAAGGGGCAGTTTTCCTGGGCACCAAACTGCAATTGGCCCATTTGGGTACTGATTAGGACTCACCTCATAATGGAGGAGTATTACTGTGGGACTTAAGTGGTGTCTGCACGACAGGGTGATGGGAATTTTCCTGCCACTACTCATCGTAGTTCTAGTAAAATTCCCATAGACCTGCTGTGCAGGCTACATTTAGGTCCCCACTGTATTAATGCTCTTTATTAACATCATAATGACCAAAAGCGATACATGGATGAAAGCTCCAGTAATCTTGTAGGAGCAGATCATTGACAGCTGGAGATGCCAAGATGAAGACTGAAGCAGTCTATTAGCACTTCTGCCTTCTTTTCCTCAATAAGTAAATAGAGGGAATGGCTGTGCAGTTTCCTCTAATGGACCTGACGATCTCTCGGGGTAGAGTAGAACTGTTGGGTATTAGTAGACCTTGATCATCTCTAGTTGTATTAAAAGCGGCATGTCCACGGGTTAAGGAATGCATACTTGGCTTGCCCCAAGCACTAACAACCCACACGACACCACTGCCATAGTCTTCAAGCAAATATGTTTGTGGAATCTAAATTGTATCTGCCTTTTCTATTATGGGCTAAGAGGATTTTGATTTGTTCATCTTCAAGCATTTTCATGCTACAAAATATCAAGAAATAAGTCAAAGCAAAGTATAAAAATAATTACTGAAAATAATTTTCATAGTGCTTTGCAAAACACAATTTCCAAAACTGCATACATTTACCTGTTTGATCTCCAGTGGCTCAATACCCAGCCTTGGCATGGCTGCACCAGGAGAAACATGTCCACTGGTTACGGGACAGCATCCTTAGCAACATCTGAAACTTAAATTAGCAGAGGATGGATTGCTGAGCTGCTCTATTTCTGTGTGCTTGTGTTTCTGACTAATGGAGTGCCTATCCAGGGACTTAGTGCTCTATTTAAATCCTGTGCTGATCTGGATTGCTCATGTTTTTTACCTCGGCTTGTCCTTTGACCACTCTCTGTCTCTGGTGATTTTTACTGTGCATCTCTTCTGGTTCTGACATCGGCTTGTCTTTTGACAACTCTCTCTCTCTCATTTTTTTACTGTATTTTCCCCCTGGTTCTGACCCATTTTCAGTACATACAACTTGTCTTTATGTTATTTGTCTCTAAGTAATTGTCTCTGCACCATAGTAGCATAGGGACTGTCGACCAGTGGCAGTCTTGCTACCTATGGCTTGCACTGTAAGTAGGTTCTAGATTAGGGCTCAGTGTCTGTCCCTATCTACAGGCATTGCAAAGGCACTGAACAGAGAATGTAAATGTGGGCAAATTCAAGTCAATAAGGCTGATATGCCATATTTTAACTGCACTGGGATGAAAATGACACTGTGCAGAAAAAAAATCTGAATTTGTACAGTTCTTCACCTAGCTCTGCAACCATCTTTATCATCCAGGGTGAGCTACTGTGATAAATGGGGTGCAGGGATAGACAGTCTGTCAGAGTTTACACCATTTCTAGGACTAGTACATGTGTACCAGTGCGTTTATTATTATTTTTTTGTCAAATCTTTATTTATTTCAATTGTCAGCAATAATAAGACACATTAAAGGGTAATGAGTAAGAACAATAACTGCTCCATAAAAAACAAATCTGGTCACATGATTCACTTACAAAGATACATGCATAGGTATGTTACAGTAGACAAAATACAAAGTGCAGATCTAGGCACATTCAAGCTAGAATTACATATGTCTTTGGTATATGGCTTAATAATATGTATCTAATGATGTACAATCTACCTGTCACACAGAATAAATCTCCTAGTGATTTAATAATTTATATAGGCCCATTCCATCCCGAATCCCGAATATACATAGCCAAACACCTACATAACTGCAAAGGGTACATATTTGAAATATTTCCTCTACTCTCCATCAGAAACAGATTTATACCAATCCTTCCACTAGCCCCAGGTCATTAAGAACTTATCATGGGATAAGGATTACCAGCTAGTTAATTCCTCAAGTTGGCATAACTCCTGGACCTTGCACTTCCATTCTCGCAAACTAGGTATGTCTTTGGATAACCAATATTTTGGTATCAGCAGTTTAGCAGCTGCAATCAATTGTGCCGGCAATGAGTGTGCTGCCAATTCGTAATTACAATCAGGCAAATTGAGGATAGCTACCGATGGGGTGATAGGCGAGTTAATTTTGCAAATACTTTGCACCTTGTTGGACACCATGTCCCAGAAACTCTTTATTAATGGGCAGGACCACCATATATGGAACATTGTCCCTCTAGCTTCACCACATCTCCAGCAATCCGCAGAAAATGAGGGTGAAATGATATGTAACTTATGAGGCGTCTTGTACCATCTCATAATAATTTTAAAAGAATTCTCCTGAATTTTTATGCAACGCGAGTAACCGTGGGAATGGGCAAGCATTCTCTCTAAGGTGTCTTCGCCAATAGTAAGATCCATCTCTTTAGCCCATTGCTCAACAAACTGAGGCCTGGTATCTGGACTAGATTCCAAAATTTAATTATAAAATCGGGAGATTGTGCCTTTACTGCTCACCGACTGACTCCAAGTCGCATCATACCAAGTGAGGGTATAATTGCTAGAGGTGTTGTTTAGATATTGCATGCATATTTTGTTAAATTGCTAGTGATGTGACAAGGTCCAGGGAACCCTTCCAAATGTGTCCTTCAAAGATGACAAATTGGGAATTTGACGGTTTACCAACAGGTCACCAACTTCTACATCCCCTTAGGCCGCCCATAATCCCATGTCATCCCTAAAGTCTGCATTAAATAAGTAAGGCAAAAATCTAATGGAAGTAAGAGGTGATATGAAGCTGGTGGGGTGCAGGAATTTAGATAATTTGAACCAGGAGTCAACCATACCTTTCAGCGAAATGGGTATACTTTCTTTATATGGAAGTTTTCCACTTATATCCCATAATAAGGCTAGCCCTTTGGGCCCTAACTGTTTCCTCGCTATCTGACAGCCCAGTTTATCATTTTTAGGATTTATTATCTCCGAACGTAGCCTCATTTGAAACGCTCTATAGTATCCATTCACATCCGGCAGTCCGAAACCACTTTTGTGTTTAGGTAGCACCAATCTCCTGTATGCAATTCTGGGTTTGGCTTGATTCCAGACAAAAGAGGAAAAGGTTTTCCTAACCTGCACTAAAAACTGACGGGGTAATGCCACTGGTAATGCCTGCATCAGCAAAAACGTAGGTTTTAATTACATTTTTCCTCCCTAACCAAGTTAAGAAGGGTATATTTAGATCTTTCAGTTGTTGTTTAATATCGTCAAATAGCTTAGTGTAGTTCTGGGAGAAAAGTTGGTCTGGGTTCTTCGTTATCTAGATACCAAGGTAGTTAATATTATCTGTCCTCCATTGGAAGGGGTTTTCCTTGAGATGAGCTATGATCGATTGTGGGGTGTTGACACCTAAAGCTACACATTTGGCTAAGTTTATTTTAAAGTTAGACAAGGACCCAAAACTCTCCAACTGTCTAAGAAGTGCAGGAAAGGCTACCCTAGGGTTAGAAAGTAGTAAAAGCATGTCATCGGCAAACGCCGCTACTGTATGCATTTGAGAACCAATACTAAGTCCTTGTATATCTTTATCCTGTCTAATGGCCTGCAGAAAAGCTTCTAAGCATAAAATAAATATAGTAGGCGATAACGGGCAACCCTGCCGGGTCACATTCCTGATGTCAAAGGGAGTGGTAAGATTGACATTTATGCAAATTTTCGCTGTGGGAGAGGAGTACAGGGACAGCACAGCGGTCACAAATGGAGGAGGAAAACCAAACTTGTGAAGAGTGGCTGCCATAAACTTCCAGTCCACACTATCAAACGCTTTTTCAGCGTCAGTACTTATAAAGGTGATACCCTTTCCATGGGACAGAGCGTATTGTTGAGCAAGTATAACCCGGAATGTGCTGTCCCTGCACTCCCTACCCCCCACAAAGCCAGATTGTTCTGGGGAAATCAAACCTTTGAGAAAGGAAGAGGTTCTAAAAGCCAAAATTTTTGCCCATAGTTTGACGTCAGCGTTAAGTAGAGAAATTGGTCTGTAGCTGGAAGGCAAATTTGGGTCCTTGCCGGGTTTCGGCCGAACCGTGATGTGGGCTTCTAAAGACTGCTTGGGAAGTGGAGTACCGCTCAATAGGGAATTAAAGAGAGAGACAATATGTGGGCCTAGTATTGGAAGAATGTTTTTGTAATAAGCTACAGTCAGACCATCAGGTCCTGGGCTCTTCCCATTGGGGATTGACTTCAGGACCTTCTTAACTTCCTCTAGAGATATTGGGGCAATTAAACTCTCCTTCTCTGCAGCTGACAGTACTGGTAGCTTTAGTTCCTGCAAATAGGACGCTATCTTTTCTTGTCTGATCCGTATTGCTTCACTAGTTTCGTCTTTTCGCAAGTTATATAAATCGTGATAATATGCAGTAATTACCCTACAAATCTCTAAGGCGTCCGTGGTAATCTTTCCCTCTTGAGTCATCATTTGCTTAATAAAGGTTTGCTCTACTAGTTTTTTGATCATAGCAGATAAGATTTTGCTGCCTCTGTTCCCATGAATGTAATGCTTATGCTTCACTCTTCAGAAACGCTTTAGCAGCCTTAATATTAAGCAAAGACTTAAGTTCCTGCCTAAGTACCACTAACATCTCATGATCCCTTATTGCTAGAGATTTTTTATGTGCCCTTTCAAGCTGGGAAATACGGGTCAGTAACTCCGTCAGCTGTTTTGTTCGTTCCCTCTTAACGTGTGAGCCCAAGGCTATAAATTCTCCACGTATGACCGCTTTATGTGCCTCCCACGTAATGGCAGGTGTAGTTGCAGTATTCACATTAACATCAAAGTACTCCTGCAGTTTCTGGAAAATAGCGTCTACCTGTGATTGAGTGTATTAAATCTCCATTGACCACTCCTTCTCTCTCAGACTAGGGAGCTGTATAGCACAGTGAACCATCGCATGGTCGGATATCGATATGCAATATATTGTAGTAGACTGAACTAGAGTTAGACAATTCTCCTGAATCATAAGGTAGTCCAATCTCTGATGAGGAGTTGAAAAGTATAATCCCTCCTATCTCCATGGACCGACCGCCATATACCTACGACATGAACATCCCTAAGACGTGTCTGCAGTGACTTCAGTGCCTTGAACAAAATAGCTGATCTCCCGGATGAAGAATCCAGTAGTGGGTTTAGAGTCAAATTGAAATCTCCTCCAATTATCAACCAGCCAAAGGCAAATGCAGCTATTTTGTCCAGGGTTTCTAACAGCCACTGGACCGTTTTTACATTTGGAGCGTACAGATTACACAAAGTGATTTTTGTATGACCTATCTCGCAATTTAGCAAGAGATACCTGCCTTCTGGGTCTGACAATTGAGAGTGAAAGGTGAACGGAACACTCTTCTTTAATCCAATGCTGACCCCTTTAGATGCAGATTTATCTGAACATGAATGGTACCAGTAATGAAAAGCAGAGTTTCCTAGATTGGACAAATGGTGAGTTGCAAAATGTGTCTCTTGCAGCATAATTATATCTATGGCCTCTTTTTTAATAGACCGAAAGATTTGGCTCCTTTTGACAGGGCCATTACAGCCATGTACATTGTAGGTGGCAACATTAAGTACTAACGGTGCCATTCATATGCCAGAAATATCAGATAACATCCCTGCAAACATAAGTGTGACCAAAAGGTGGAGCATAAACCTATAACAATGAACTTAGTTCAAATTATGCATAGATGGAGTATCACCAGAATCCCAAATGGAATTCTACTTGATGGGGGGGGGGGGGGAAATCAATTTCGATCAATATTCCCTGATCGGCCTAGATTCCTACTACAGCCCAGTGAGCAAATAACACATGCTAATTAACTACCCATTATTATGCATTATTAAGTAACCCCTCTAAACTGTGTAGACAGTGTTTACCCAAAAACAAAAACCAACAGTGGTATAATAACTGTTTGAATGAATAGGGACTTAGGGTAAGCCCAAAAAGGGGGGTAACTATGCTCATAATGGTACCCTGAGGATTGAACGACCCCTAGTGCCTACATGACCGTAAACATCTATATGTCGGCCAAAGTATCAGGTGTCTATCCCTCTACTTGCCGCCCTCCTGCTACGTCCGTTTCTCGGCTGCTTCGGCTTCAGCCATGGCGAAGATTGTGGTAACGGTGGTAAGTCCTCATTCGAAGGGACTGGAAGCTAAGATGGGACATCAACAGGTGCAAGATCCAGCATTTCCCAAACAGGTGGTAAGTCAGCAGGCGTTCTGACTATGAACCGATGGTTCCCCGCTGTTATCAAGATGCCAAATGGGAACAGCCATCTGTATGGGAACTTAGAAGACCGAAGAAGATCTGTCAGCGGTTTAAGCATTCTTCTTTTTTGAAGTGTAGAAGCCGCTATATCCTGATATATTTGAATGCTTCTCCCCTGTAGGTGTATCTCTCCTTTCTCCCTTGCTTTCTGTAGAACTTCTTCTGTGTCCCTGTAGCTTAATATGCCACAAATAATGTCCCTGGGGTTTTCAGAGGAACAAGGCTTAGGCCGTAATGCTCTGTGCACTCTCTCCACAGTAATGCCTTTGGCTCGTTCTGGGCCTAGCAGCTAAGTGAAAAGCAAACTCATAGTATTCATCAGGTCTTCTTTCTCAACTGCTTCTGGAAGCCCTCTAATTCTTATATTTCGCCGTCGGCTTCTATTCTCCTGATCTGGAGGAGTAAGCTATTCATGGCTCTAGTATTAAAAGTCAACATGGCGTCTTGTACCTGCTCCAGGGATTCAACTCTATCCCCTATATGGCGGACATCTGCCTTGATGGTGGCCAGGTCTGCCGCGATCAGGGCCTTTGTGGAGTGCCTTTTCTAGGAAGTCGCGGGTAAGTGCCACCGGCTGATCCCTGGTTTGTGATCCGCTCACCTCTCCTGGTTCATCATGCTGTGCATCGTAACTCGGATCACTAGAGGCTCCGTCCTCCCCATGCCGCTTCGGCGCCATTTTACTTGCACGCACGGGTATCTGGGGAGCCGACTTCTGAAAGCATTTTTCCATGTCAGGATGCTGTGGAGGGTCCCGTTTCTGATCAGCCGATACTCTAGCAGGCTCTTTGGGTTGAATCTTCATCCCGACTCTCGGGTAGTGCTGTTAGATAGGCTGAAGTAGAATCTATTAGCGGGAGCTCCGCTCTCAAGCAGCCGCCATCAAGCTCGGTCCCGCCCCCTTTAGTTTAGTTTTAACCCTTTTGGGGAGGTTTTGGTTCAATAATGTTTTCTCAAGACACATTGGGGTAGATTTACTATTGGAAAAACTAGTGTGCATGCTTTGTATTACATTTACCAACTGCTTTAGATGCTGTTCTAAGCATTTTACTCCCTGTTCAACAAGGGGCAATTTTGGCACATATTTGTAATAAAACTATGCTAACTTATAAAGGGCGTAAACCTAAACTAGACAGTTTTTTGGGGGCAGGAACACATTTTTTGGGCACAAGGGCAAAAAGGTCCATGTAACACAATAGTGAATTTGTTAAACATTAAGAATTAGACATTATTAATCAATCTAAGAATTGCATAGAAACATAGAATGTGTCGGCAGATGAAAACCATTTGACCCATCTAGTCCAATATTCTGACTACTATGAATAGCCCCTGGCCCTATCTTATATGAAGGATGGCCTTATGCCTATCCCATGCATGCTTAAACTCTTTCACTGTATTTGCAGCTACCACTTCTGCAGGAAGGCTATTCAATGCATCCACTACTCTCTCAGTAAAGTAATACTTCCTGATATTACTTTTAAACCTTTGCCCCTCTAATTTAAAACTATGTCCTCTTGTAGCAGTTTTTCTTATTTTAAATATACTCTCTCTTTTACCTTGTAGATTACCTTTATGTATTTAAAAGTTTCTATCATATCCCCTCTGTCTCGTCTTTCTTCCAAGATATGCATGTTAAGGTCCTTTAATCTTTACTGGTAAGTTTTATCCTGCAATCCATGTACTAGTTTAGTAGCTCTTCTATGAACTCTCTCCAAAATATCAATATCCTTCTGGAGTTATGGTCTCCAGTACTGCGCACAATACTCTTACTATTAGTAAATATGGTGTGTCATGTCCAATCAACCAAATTTACCAAAACTGGATTCCAATCAAGGTATAGAAACATCTCAAAGATTATAGAGAAATAGAAGGGCCCCATGGTTACATTTTAATTGTCATAGCAAAAAGTTAAAATAGTTATGTCCATTTGAATTCTCATTTTTTTCTTTTTAATAATTTTAAAAAGTTCAAAAATTCAGTTTTTTCATCTCAATATGGGGTATTGAGTGCATAAAGAAAGGGAAAAACATGACTTTATTTGTTTTAGCACAAAACTGCACTATTAATCCAAATTTCAACTTGGTGTACATAAATAATTTAGTGGTCCTCCAAAATAACCAATGTGAATATAGCTTGCTTCCTTTAACAAAGGACCCACTGGTTTCTGCCACCAGATTTTGACCTATCTAGCTATCTGACACTAGCGATCTGCCGGCGCAGGGAGAGGTC
This sequence comes from Bufo gargarizans, assembly GCF_014858855.1. NCBI lineage: Eukaryota > Metazoa > Chordata > Amphibia > Anura > Bufonidae > Bufo > Bufo gargarizans. The sequence goes on along the minus strand of NC_058081.1, from coordinate 333,434,235 downwards.
CGACAGTCACTGCGCCTGCGCCGAATACAGAAGCGCACGGCGCAGGCGTGAGAATTCGGCCGAGATGAAGTGAAGTAGGCTGTCAATCTAGACAAGAGGGGCGGGCTGGAGGGACGAGATGGGCGGCAGACATGGTGAGTAGACGGAGCCTCTATGTGCTGAAAAGATGCCCACATAGCACCTAGAGGCTCATTTACATATAAATACAAGTAGGTTTTTAAGGTTAAACGCAGCAGACAAAGGTAATACAAGAACACGGTTAGGTACAGCAGACACTAGCAGATTGCTAGTGTCAGACAGCTAAATAGGTCAAAATCTGGTGGTAGAAACCCTTTAAAGTTTTTTCTTGCCTATTACTGACTTGAAAATTTAACTATGTATTGTGTAAAATACATATTTGCATAGGATTTGGTAGAGATTTTAATGTTTTATTTTTATTTTATTTTATAATATCTGAAATTGCTTTCCACAGTTGTGACCAAGCCAGGAAAACCTCTATTGTACAATCAAAAGTTCTAGAAAAAAGATCAGGAAATGAAATACAATTCAGTTGTCTTGTACCAAAGCCTTACTTTAAAAGCTGTCCTTTTTTTTGTTTTGTTTTCCCTCTTTTACAAAAAAATGCATTTAAGTACCTGAAAACAATTATCCTTAAGGCTTACAAATTAAAACCTTCCTTTGTATTGTCAGATAAGCTGAAGTCTGTTGGTTGCATTTCTTAGTGTTTGATTAATCCTGCTGCCTGCTATTCACTTTTCTTGTCAGTGCTTAACAAAGGTTCTAGCTGAAATAGTTCAGGAAGCTTATTTACCTCAAAATGCCCTGCCACCTTTGATTTAATTCCATGTGAATTTATAACTATCGCTTTACAATAGTAGGTGACCTTTAAGGCACATCTGATAAAATCCAGAGGTCACAGATTGTCAAAGTTGAAATTGTTTCTAACAATGATGTAACTTGGAAGAACACCCTCCCATTTCCTTTTTGCTGTTAAAAGTTAGCTAGAAATTAACATGAACTAAATGAATCATTTAATTTTATAGGAGAAAGAAGAGGGTGTACGGTCCTCCACTGGGGAAGCAAGCTTTTGTCTTTGTTGATGACCTAAACGTGCCTGCCAAGGAGAAATATGGTGCCCAGCCTCCCATTGAACTGCTTAGGCAATGAATTGACCACGGCTACTGGTTTGACAGGTGCAATAAATATTAATTAGCGCGCTTGGCTACAGAGGAGTAATGATATACACTGTTTCTCTGAAGCGTTAAATTGTTGTATTAGTCTTTATAATTTCTCATCTGCTCAGACACAACAGGAAAACATTTTGAATTACAAGATTCTTTGCAACAGAGAAATAGATATTCACACATTGTAGTAAATTACAGTTTAACAACAATTTGTTGCTGACTAAAAGCATTTTACTTACTTTTTACATCATTTTTATTTATTTCACAGGCAGCTTCTGATTACTTTAGGCTGGATGTTTGGTCTTTAAGTACATTTACCATAGGAGATGAACATGACTAGGGATGAGCGAACTCGAACTGTATAGTAAAAGTCCGGGTTCGGGTTCGGTGTTCGTCGCTTTCTTCGCGCTTTTGTGACGCTTTCTTGGCGCTTTTTGAAAGGCTGCAAAGCAGCCAATCAACAAGCGTCATACTACTTGCCCCAAGAGGCCATCACAGCCATGCCTACTATTGGCATGGCTGTGATTGGCCAGAGCACCATGTGACCCAGCCTCTATTTAAGCTGGAGTCACATAGCGCCGCCCGTCACTCTGCTCTGATTAGCGTAGGGAGAGGTTGCGGCTGCGACAGTAGGGCGAGATTAGGCAGATTAACTCCTCCAAAGGACTTGATTAACTGATCGATCTGCAGCTGTGGATCATTGAGCTGCTGATCCTCAATTGCTCACTGTTTTTAGGCTGCCCAGACCGTTTGTCAGTCACATTTTTCTGGGGTGATCGGCGGCCATTTTGTGTCTTGTGGTGCGCCAGCACAAGCTGCGACCAAGTGCATTTAACCCTCAATGGTGTGGTTGTTTTTTGGCTAAAGCCTACATCAGGGTGAAGCTGTCACACCAAGTGCATTTAACCAGCAATAGTCTGTTCATTTTTTGGCCATATACAAAATCAGGGGCAAGCTGCGCCTGTCACCAAGTGCATTTAACCCTCAATGGTGTGGTTGTTTTTTGGCTAAAGCCTACATCAGGGTGAAGCTGTCACACCAAGTGCATTTAACCAGCAATAGTCTGTTCATTTTTTGGCCATATACTAAATCAGGGGCAAGCTGCGCCTGTCACCAAGTGCATTTAACCCTCAATGGTGTGGTTGTTTTTTGGCTAAAGCCTACATCAGGGTGAAGCTGTCACACCAAGTGCATTTAACCAGCAATAGTCTGTTTATTTTTTGGCCATATCCCAGTCTAATTCTGTCACTAAATCCATACCGGTCACCCAGCGCCTAAATACTAGGCCTCAAATTTATATCCCGCTAAATCTGTCCTTAGTGCTGTAGCTGGGCGAGTTATTTAGTGTCCGTTCAAGCACATTTCTTGTTCTGGGTTGAAATACAATTCCCAATTTAGCAATTTCATAATTTAGTGGTTTCTGCTATATCAGAGCTATTTGAAATCTATCCCTAAAAGGGTATATAATATTCAAGGTGCACATTGGGTCATTCAGAATAACTTCACACACACCCGCTACTGTGTATTTCCAAGTCTAATTCTGGCACTAAACCCATACCTGTCACCCAGCGCCTAAATACTAGGCCTCAAATTTATATCCAGCTAAATCTGTCCCTAGTGCTGTAGCTGGGCGAGTTATTTAGTGTCCGTTCAAGCACATTTCTTGTTCTGGGTTGAAATACAATTCCCAATTTAGCAATTTCATAATTTAGTGGTTTCTGCTATATCAGAGCTATTTGAAATCTATCCCTAAAAGGGTATATAATATTCAAGGTGCACATTGGGTCATTCAGAATAACTTCACACACACCCGCTACTGTGTATTTCCAAGTCTAATTCTGGCACTAAACCCATACCTGTCACCCAGCGCCTAAATACTAGGCCTCAAATTTATATCCCGCTAAATCTGTCCTTAGTGCTGTAGCTGGGCGAGTTATTTAGTGTCCGTTCAAGCACATTTCTTGTTCTGGGTTGAAATACAATTCCCAATTTAGCAATTTCATAATTTAGTGGTTTCTGCTATATCAGAGCTATTTGAAATCTATCCCTAAAAGGGTATATAATATTCAAGGTGCACATTGGGTCATTCAGAATAACTTCACACACACCCGCTACTGTGTATTTCCAAGTCTAATTCTGGCACTAAACCCATACCTGTCACCCAGCGCCTAAATACTAGGCCTCAAATTTATATCCCGCTAAATCTGTCCTTAGTGCTGTAGCTGGGCGAGTTATTTAGTGTCCGTTCAAGCACATTTCTTGTTCTGGGTTGAAATACAATTCCCAATTTAGCAATTTCATAATTTAGTGGTTTCTGCTATATCAGAGCTATTTGAAATCTATCCCTAAAAGGGTATATAATATTCAAGGTGCACATTGGGTCATTCAGAATAACTTCACACACACCCGCTACTGTGTATTTCCAAGTCTAATTCTGGCACTAAACCCATACCTGTCACCCAGCGCCTAAATACTAGGCCTCAAATTTATATCCCGCTAAATCTGTCCTTAGTGCTGTAGCTGGGCGAGTTATTTAGTGTCCGTTCAAGCACATTTCTTGTTCTGGGTTGAAATACAATTCCCAATTTAGCAATTTCATAATTTAGTGGTTTCTGCTATATCAGAGCTATTTGAAATCTATCCCTAAAAGGGTATATAATATTCAAGGTGCACATTGGGTCATTCAGAATAACTTCACACACACCCGCTACTGTGTATTTCCAAGTCTAATTCTGGCACTAAACCCATACCTGTCACCCAGCGCCTAAATACTAGGCCTCAAATTTATATCCCGCTAAATCTGTCCTTAGTGCTGTAGCTGGGCGAGTTATTTAGTGTCCGTTCAAGCACATTTCTTGTTCTGGGTTGAAATACAATTCCCAATTTAGCAATTTCATAATTTAGTGGTTTCTGCTATATCAGAGCTATTTGAAATCTATCCCTAAAAGGGTATATAATATTCAAGGTGCACATTGGGTCATTCAGAATAACTTCACACACACCCGCTACTGTGTATTTCCAAGTCTAATTCTGGCACTAAACCCATACCTGTCACCCAGCGCCTAAATACTAGGCCTCAAATTTATATCCAGCTAAATCTGTCCTTAGTGCTGTAGCTGGGCGAGTTATTTAGTGTCCGTTCAAGCACATTTCTTGTTCTGGGTTGAAATACAATTCCCAATTTAGCAATTTCATAATTTAGTGGTTTCTGCTATATCAGAGCTATTTGAAATCTATCCCTAAAAGGGTATATAATATTCAAGGTGCACATTGGGTCATTCAGAATAACTTCACACACACCCGCTACTGTGTATTTCCAAGTCTAATTCTGGCACTAAACCCATACCTGTCACCCAGCGCCTAAATACTAGGCCTCAAATTTATATCCCGCTAAATCTGTCCTTAGTGCTGTAGCTGGGCGAGTTATTTAGTGTCCGTTCAAGCACATTTCTTGTTCTGGGTTGAAATACAATTCCCAATTTAGCAATTTCATAATTTAGTGGTTTCTGCTATATCAGAGCTATTTGAAATCTATCCCTAAAAGGGTATATAATATTCAAGGTGCACATTGGGTCATTCAGAATAACTTCACACACACCCGCTACTGTGTATTTCCAAGTCTAATTCTGGCACTAAACCCATACCTGTCACCCAGCGCCTAAATACTAGGCCTCAAATTTATATCCCGCTAAATCTGTCCTTAGTGCTGTAGCTGGGCGAGTTATTTAGTGTCCGTTCAAGCACATTTCTTGTTCTGGGTTGAAATACAATTCCCAATTTAGCAATTTCATAATTTAGTGGTTTCTGCTATATCAGAGCTATTTGAAATCTATCCCTAAAAGGGTATATAATATTCAAGGTGCACATTGGGTCATTCAGAATAACTTCACACACACCCGCTACTGTGTATTTCCAAGTCTAATTCTGGCACTAAACCCATACCTGTCACCCAGCGCCTAAATACTAGGCCTCAAATTTATATCCCGCTAAATCTGTCCTTAGTGCTGTAGCTGGGCGAGTTATTTAGTGTCCGTTCAAGCACATTTCTTGTTCTGGGTTGAAATACAATTCCCAATTTAGCAATTTCATAATTTAGTGGTTTCTGCTATATCAGAGCTATTTGAAATCTATCCCTAAAAGGGTATATAATATTCAAGGTGCACATTGGGTCATTCAGAATAACTTCACACACACCCGCTACTGTGTATTTCCAAGTCTAATTCTGGCACTAAACCCATACCTGTCACCCAGCGCCTAAATACTAGGCCTCAAATTTATATCCAGCTAAATCTGTCCCTAGTGCTGTAGCTGGGCGAGTTATTTAGTGTCCGTTCAAGCACATTTCTTGTTCTGGGTTGAAATACAATTCCCAATTTAGCAATTTCATAATTTAGTGGTTTCTGCTATATCAGAGCTATTTGAAATCTATCCCTAAAAGGGTATATAATATTCAAGGTGCACATTGGGTCATTCAGAATAACTTCACACACACCCGCTACTGTGTATTTCCAAGTCTAATTCTGGCACTAAACCCATACCTGTCACCCAGCGCCTAAATACTAGGCCTCAAATTTATATCCCGCTAAATCTGTCCTTAGTGCTGTAGCTGGGCGAGTTATTTAGTGTCCGTTCAAGCACATTTCTTGTTCTGGGTTGAAATACAATTCCCAATTTAGCAATTTCATAATTTAGTGGTTTCTGCTATATCAGAGCTATTTGAAATCTATCCCTAAAAGGGTATATAATATTCAAGGTGCACATTGGGTCATTCAGAATAACTTCACACACACCCGCTACTGTGTATTTCCAAGTCTAATTCTGGCACTAAACCCATACCTGTCACCCAGCGCCTAAATACTAGGCCTCAAATTTATATCCAGCTAAATCTGTCCCTAGTGCTGTAGCTGGGCGAGTTATTTAGTGTCCGTTCAAGCACATTTCTTGTTCTGGGTTGAAATACAATTCCCAATTTAGCAATTTCATAATTTAGTGGTTTCTGCTATATCAGAGCTATTTGAAATCTATCCCTAAAAGGGTATATAATATTCAAGGTGCACATTGGGTCATTCAGAATAACTTCACACACACCCGCTACTGTGTATTTCCAAGTCTAATTCTGGCACTAAACCCATACCTGTCACCCAGCGCCTAAATACTAGGCCTCAAATTTATATCCCGCTAAATCTGTCCTTAGTGCTGTAGCTGGGCGAGTTATTTAGTGTCCGTTCAAGCACATTTCTTGTTCTGGGTTGAAATACAATTCCCAATTTAGCAATTTCATAATTTAGTGGTTTCTGCTATATCAGAGCTATTTGAAATCTATCCCTAAAAGGGTATATAATATTCAAGGTGCACATTGGGTCATTCAGAATAACTTCACACACACCCGCTACTGTGTATTTCCAAGTCTAATTCTGGCACTAAACCCATACCTGTCACCCAGCGCCTAAATACTAGGCCTCAAATTTATATCCCGCTAAATCTGTCCTTAGTGCTGTAGCTGGGCGAGTTATTTAGTGTCCGTTCAAGCACATTTCTTGTTCTGGGTTGAAATACAATTCCCAATTTAGCAATTTCATAATTTAGTGGTTTCTGCTATATCAGAGCTATTTGAAATCTATCCCTAAAAGGGTATATAATATTCAAGGTGCACATTGGGTCATTCAGAATAACTTCACACACACCCGCTACTGTGTATTTCCAAGTCTAATTCTGGCACTAAACCCATACCTGTCACCCAGCGCCTAAATACTAGGCCTCAAATTTATATCCCGCTAAATCTGTCCCTAGTGCTGTAGCTGGGCGAGTTATTTAGTGTACGTTCAAGCACATTTCTTGTTCTGGGTTGAAATACAATTCCCAATTTAGCAATTTCATAATTTAGTGGTTTCTGCTATATCAGAGCTATTTGAAATCTATCCCTAAAAGGGTATATAATATTCAAGGTGCACATAGGGTCATTCAGAATAACTTCACACACACGCTTCTGTGCATTTCCAAGTCTAATTCTATCACTAAATCCATACCGGTCACCCAGCGCCTAAATACTAGGCCTCAAATTTATATCCCGCTGAATTTGAATACAATACATTGGGCCAAATAATATATTTGTTGTTGTGGTGAACCATAACAATGAGAAAAACATCTAGTAAGGGACGCGGACGTGGACATGGTCGTGGTGGTGTTAGTGGACCCTCTGGTGCTGGGAGAGGACGTGGCCGTTCTGCCACATCCACACGTCCTAGTGTACCAACTACCTCAGGTCCCAGTAGCCGCCAGAATTTACAGCGATATATGGTGGGGCCCAATGCCGTTCTAAGGATGGTAAGGCCTGAGCAGGTACAGGCATTAGTCAATTGGGTGGCCGACAGTGGATCCAGCACGTTCACATTATCTCCCACCCAGTCTTCTGCAGAAAGCGCACAGATGGCGCCTGAAAACCAACCCCATCAGTCTGTCACATCACCCCCATGCATACCAGGGAAACTGTCTCAGCCTCAAGTTATGCAGCAGTCTCTTATGCTGTTTGAAGACTCCGCTGGCAGGGTTTCCCAAGGGCATCCACCTAGCCCTTCCCCAGCGGTGAAAGACATAGAATGCACTGACGCACAACCACTTATGTTTCCTGATGATGAGGACATGGGAATACCACCTCAGCATGTCTCTGATGATGACGAAACACAGGTGCCAACTGCTGCGTCTTTCTGCAGTGTGCAGACTGAACAGGAGGTCAGGGATCAAGACTGGGTGGAAGACGATGCAGGGGACGATGAGGTCCTAGACCCCACATGGAATGAAGGTCGTGCCACTGACTTTCACAGTTCGGAGGAAGAGGCAGTGGTGAGACCGAGCCAACAGCGTAGCAAAAGAGGGAGCAGTGGGCAAAAGCAGAACACCCGCCGCCAAGAGACTCCGCCTGCTACTGACCGCCGCCATCTGGGACCGAGCACCCCAAAGGCAGCTTCAAGGAGTTCCCTGGCATGGCACTTCTTCAAACAATGTGCTGACGACAAGACCCGAGTGGTTTGCACGCTGTGCCATCAGAGCCTGAAGCGAGGCATTAACGTTCTGAACCTGAGCACAACCTGCATGACCAGGCACCTGCATGCAAAGCATGAACTGCAGTGGAGTAAACACCTTAAAACCAAGGAAGTCACTCAGGCTCCCCCTGCTACCTCTTCTGCTGCTGCCGCCTCGGCCTATTCTGCTGCTGCCGCCTCGGCCTCTTCCTCCGCCTCTGGAGGAACGTTGGCACCTGCCGCCCAGCAAACAGGGGATGTACCACCAACACCACCACCACCACCTCCGTCACCAAGCGTCTCAACCATGTCACACGCCAGCGTTCAGCTCTCCATCTCACAAACATTTGATAGAAAGCGTAAATTCCCACCTAGCCACCCTCGATCCCTGGCCCTGAATGCCAGCATTTCTAAACTACTGGCCTATGAAATGCTGTCATTTAGGCTGGTGGACACAGACAGCTTCAAACAGCTCATGTCGCTTGCTGTCCCACAGTATGTTGTTCCCAGCCGGCACTACTTCTCCAAGAGAGCCGTGCCTTCCCTGCACAACCAAGTATCCGATAAAATCAAGTGTGCACTGCGCAACGCCATCTGTGGCAAGGTCCACCTAACCACAGATACGTGGACCAGTAAGCACGGCCAGGGACGCTATATCTCCCTAACTGCACACTGGGTAAATGTAGTGGCAGCTGGGCCCCAGGCGGAGAGCTGTTTGGCGCACGTCCTTCCGCCGCCAAGGATCGCAGGGCAACATTCTTTGCCTCCTGTTGCCACCTCCTCCTTCTCGGCTTCCTCCTCCTCTTCTTCCACCTGCTCATCCAGTCAGCCACACACCTTCACCACCAACTTCAGCACAGCCCGGGGTAAACTGTCAGCAGGCCATTCTGAAACTCATATGTTTGGGGGACAGGCCCCACACCGCACAGGAGTTGTGGCGGGGTATAGAACAACAGACCGACGAGTGGTTGCTGCCGGTGAGCCTCAAGCCCGGCCTGGTGGTGTGTGATAATGGGCGAAATCTCGTTGCAGCTCTGGGACTAGCCAATTTGACGCACATCCCTTGCTTGGCGCATGTGCTGAATTTGGTGGTGCAGAAGTTCATTCACAACTACCCCGACATGTCAGAGCTGCTGCATAAAGTGCGGGCCGTCTGTTCGCGCTTCCGGCGTTCACATCCTGCTGCTGCTCGCCTGTCTGCGCTACAGCGTAACTTCGGCCTTCCCGCTCACCGCCTCATATGCGACGTGCCCACCAGGTGGAACTCCACCTTGCACATGCTGGACAGACTGTGCGAGCAGCAGCAGGCCATAGTGGAGTTTCAGCTGCAGCACGCACGGGTCAGTCGCACTACAGAACAGCACCACTTCACCACCAATGACTGGGCCTCCATGCGAGACCTGTGTGCCCTGTTGCGCTGTTTCGAGTACTCCACCAACATGGCCAGTGGCGATGACACCGTTATCAGCGTTACAATACCACTTCTATGTCTCCTTGAGAAAACACTTAGGGCGATGATGGAAGAGGAGGTGGCCCAGGAGGAGGAGGAGGAGGAGGAGGAAGAGGGGTCATTTTTAGCACTTTCAGGCCAGTCTCTTCGAAGTGACTCAGAGGGAGGTTTTTGGCAACAGCAGAGGCCAGGTACAAATGTGGCCAGCCAGGGCCCACTACTGGAGGACGAGGAGGACGAGGATGAGGAGGAGGTGGAGGAGGATGAGGATGAAGCATGGTCACAGCGGGGTGGCACCCAACGCAGCTCGGGTCCATCACTGGTGCGTGGCTGGGGGGAAAGGCAGGACGATGACGATACGCCTCCCACAGAGGACAGCTTGTCCTTACCCCTGGGCAGCCTGGCACACATGAGCGACTACATGCTGCAGTGCCTGCGCAACGACAGCAGAGTTGCCCACATTTTAACCTGTGCGGACTACTGGGTTGCCACCCTGCTGGATCCACGCTACAAAGACAATGTGCCCACCTTACTTCCTGCACTGGAGCGTGATAGGAAGATGCGCGAGTACAAGCGCACGTTGGTAGACGCGCTACTGAGAGCATTCCCAAATGTCACAGGGGAACAAGTGGAAGCCCAAGGCCAAGGCAGAGGAGGAGCAAGAGGTCGCCAAGGCAGCTGTGTCACGGCCAGCTCCTCTGAGGGCAGGGTTAGCATGGCAGAGATGTGGAAAACTTTTGTCAACACGCCACAGCTAACTGCACCACCACCTGATACGCAACGTGTTAGCAGGAGGCAACATTTCACTAACATGGTGGAACAGTACGTGTGCACACCCCTCCACGTACTGACTGATGGTTCGGCCCCATTCAACTTCTGGGTCTCTAAATTGTCCACGTGGCCAGAGCTAGCCTTTTATGCCTTGGAGGTGCTGGCCTGCCCGGCAGCCAGCGTTTTGTCTGAACGTGTATTCAGCACGGCAGGGGGCGTCATTACAGACAAACGCAGCCGCCTGTCTACAGCCAATGTGGACAAGCTGACGTTCATAAAAATGAACCAGGCATGGATCCCACAGGACCTGTCCGTCCCTTGTCCAGATTAGACATTAACTACCTCCCCATAACCATATATTATTGGACTCCAGGGCACTTCCTCATTCAATCCTATTTTTATTTTCATTTTACCATTATATTGCGAGGCTACCCAAAGTTGAATGAACCTCTCCTCTGCCTGTGTGCTAGGCCTAAATATATGCCAATGGACTGTTGCAGTGGTGGCTGACGTGAAGCCTCATTCTCTGCTATGACATGCAGACTGATTCTCTGCTGACATGAAGACAGATTCTCTGTTACGGGACCTCCCTCCTCTGCCTGGGTGCTGGGCCTAAATATATGCCAATGGACTGTTGCAGTGGTGGCTGACATGAAGCCTGATTCTCTGCTATGACATGCAGACTAATTCTCTGCTGACATGAAGCCAGATTGTCTGTTACGGGACCTCTCTCCTCTGCCTGGGTGCTGGGCCTAAATTTATGACAATGGACTGTTGCAGTGGTGGCTGACGTGAAGCCTGATTCTCTGCTATGACATGCAGACTGATTCTCTGCTGACATGAAGCCAGATTGTCTGTTACGGGACCTCTCTGCTCTGCCTGTGTGCTAGGCCTAAATATATGCCAATGGACTGTTGCAGTGGTGGCTGACGTGAAGCCTGATTCTCTGCTATGACATGCAGACTGATTCTCTGCTGACATGAAGCCAGATTGTCTGTTACGGGACCTCTCTGCTCTGCCTGTGTGCTAGGCCTAAATATATGCCAATGGACTGTTGCAGTGGTGGGTGACGTGAAGCCTCATTCTCTGCTATGACATGCAGACTGATTCTCTGCTGACATGAAGACAGATTCTCTGTTACGGGACCTCCCTCCTCTGCCTGGGTGCTGGGCCTAAATATATGCCAATGGACTGTTGCAGTGGTGGCTGACATGAAGCCTGATTCTCTGCTATGACATGCAGACTAATTCTCTGCTGACATGAAGCCAGATTGTCTGTTACGGGACCTCTCTCCTCTGCCTGGGTGCTGGGCCTAAATTTATGACAATGGACTGTTGCAGTGGTGGCTGACGTGAAGCCTGATTCTCTGCTATGACATGCAGACTGATTCTCTGCTGACATGAAGCCAGATTGTCTGTTACGGGACCTCTCTGCTCTGCCTGTGTGCTAGGCCTAAATATATGCCAATGGACTGTTGCAGTGGTGGCTGACGTGAAGCCTCATTCTCTGCTATGACATGCAGACTGATTCTCTGCTGACATGAAGCCAGATTGTCTGTTACGGGACCTCTCTGCTCTGCCTGTGTGCTAGGCCTAAATATATGCCAATGGACTGTTGCAGTGGTGGGTGACGTGAAGCCTCATTCTCTGCTATGACATGCAGACTGATTCTCTGCTGACATGAAGCCAGATTCTCTGTTACGGGACCTCTCTCCTCTGCCTGTGTGTGTGCTGGGCCTAAATATATGCCAATGGACTGTTGCAGTGGTGGCTGACGTGAAGCCTGATTCTCTGCTATGACATGCAGACTGATTCTCTGCTGACATGAAGCCAGATTGTCTGTTACGGGACCTCTCTCCTCTGCCTGTGTGTGTGCTGGGCCTAAATATATGCCAATGGACTGTTGCAGTGGTGGCTGACGTGAAGCCTCATTCTCTGCTATGACATGCAGACTAATTCTCTGCTGACATGAAGACAGATTCTCTGTTACGGGACCTCTCTCCTCTGCCTGGGTGCCGGGGCCTAAATATCTGAGAATGGACTGTTCCAGTGGTGGGTGACGGGAAGCCAGATTCTCTGCTATGGAACCTCTCTCCAATTGATTTTGGTTAATTTTTATTTATTTAATTTTTATTTTAATTCATTTCCCTATCCACATTTGTTTGCAGGGGATTTACCTACATGTTGCTGCCTTTTGCAGCCCTCTAGCTCTTTCCTGGGCTGTTTTACAGCCTTTTTAGTGCCGAAAAGTTCGGGTCCCCATTGACTTCAATGGGGTTCGGGTTCGGGACGAAGTTCGGATCGGGTTCGGATCCCGAACCCGAACATTTCCGGGATGTTCGGCCGAACTTCTCGAACCCGAACATCCAGGTGTTCGCTCAACTCTAAACATGACCTATTTTTGAATCTGTATGTCTCAAAGATGCAATTTGCCAAAAATACTCATTTAATAGACCTTTCATTATGTATCAAAGGGAATAAGAACAAGCAAGTAATAACCTCAATTTATAATAGTCATTTGAAAAAAAACAATCTCTGGATTCGGGCTACAGATGTAGCAATCCTCATCTTTGATTCATATTCCAGTTGGTAAGTTATCCCCAATCGACAGTATAGGTGATAACTATTAGATCAGTGGGGTCTCTTACTGCTGGGATCCACACAATCATGAAGATGGGTACTTGGTAGAGATGTGCTAAATTTCAAATATTCGATTCACCATTTCGGCAATTTTTTTTCCTGGCTGCTAAGAGCCTTTATAGTGGTGTAGAACACTGTGCCTTGTAGTAACACGCATAGTGAGTCTGCTTTGGTAGTAAAATAGTACTGTGAGTCCGTATGACATGCAGATGACAGGTGTCGCTCTTAGGGTCTATTCACACGTCCGTAGTGCATTGCAGATCCCCAAATTGCCCACAAAAAAACAGAAAGGAAACACAGAAAGACCTGTCAGATAGACTCACATGCTGCAAGTCTATCCAATCTTCTCAGATCTCTCACAGGGCAGGCAGTGACACACAGAGTGGCACAATGACAGAGTGTGGAGGTGGCAGCAGTATGAGGAAGCCACCGAGTGGGAAAATGACAGAGTCTGGAGGTGGCGGAAGCAGCAGTAGCAGCATCAGGAGAAGGCCACCGAGTGGCACAATGACTGAGTGTAGCGGTGGCAGCAGTATGAGGAAGCCACTGAGTGGCACAATGACAGAGTCTGGAGGTGGCAGCAGCTGCAGTAGCTGTATCAGGGGAAGGCCACTGAATGGCACATTGACAGAGTGTGGAGGTGGCAGTAGTAAGTGGAGGCCACCAAGTGGGACAATGACTCCCATGACAATGACAGAGTCTGGAGGTGGCAGCAGCATCAATAGGAGGTCACAGAGTGGCAAAATGAGAGAGTGTGGAGGTGGCGGTGGCAGCAGCATCAGGGGGAGGCCACATGGTGGCACAATGACTGAGTGTGGAGGTGGTGGCAGTATCAGGAGACCACAGAGTGGCAAGGTGACATAGTTTGAGGTGGTGGCAGCATCAGGAGGCCACAGAGTGGCAAGGTGACATAGTGTGGAGATAGCAGCAGCATGAGGAGACCACAGAGAGGCACACTGACGTGGTGGCCGCTTCATCTATTCATTTATAGTGACTATAGGACAGAACAGAAGGTAAACATTTCTCAACTTTATAAAGTGTTGCTTAAAATACGATTTAATAATACGCATTCTCAGACACAAAAGGCTTGTCAAATTAAGTTTACTTTCTTATAATTTTAATCAAGTTTAGGTTCAATTTAATATTCAATATTTAATAAATATAATAATAAAAATTAAGTGTTGCCTAGGACAGGAGAAAATCTGTCAGTCTTGAGTTTATTCGACAACGTAGCTATGATGGAGAAAGCATTCCAAAAACATTTTACCGCATATAAGTGCAGTGCTGACAGCTGAATAAATTTAGTTTTTCGACCGAAATACTTCAATAAAGATTTAACTGCATATAACCGCAGCGATGACCGCTGAATAAATTTAGTTTTTTGACCGAAATACTTTAATAAAGATTTTACTACATATAACTGCAGCGCTGAACGCTGAATAAAAAAAAAATTTCGACAGAAATACGTCACTAAAGGTTTTACCACATATGACTACAAAAGTGAACGCTGAATATATATTGTTTTTGTACGGAAATAATAACTGCAGAAGTGAAATGCGTACTGTATATATATATATTTTTTTATACTGAAATAGGCCACTAAACGCTTTTGCCAAAAATAAGTGCACCAGTGAAGTCCGTATATTTTTTATTTCTGTACTGAAATAGGCTAGTAAAAGCTTTTGCCACAAATAAGTGCACCAGTGAAGTGCGTATATTTTTTTATTTCTATACTGAAATAGGCCACTAAACCCTTTCAACACATATAACTGCAGAAGTGAACTGAGAATATATTTTTCTTTTTGTACTGAAATAGGCGAGTAAATGCTTTTAGCAGAAATAACTGCACCAGTGAAGTGTGTATACTTTTTCTTTCTCTAATAAAATAGGCTTCTAAACGCTTTTGCCACAAATAGCTGCACCAGTGTAGTGCGTATATATTTTTCTTTCTGTACTGAAATAGGTCACTAAACCCTTTCAACACATATAACTGCTGAAGTGTACTGAGACTATATGTTTCTTTTTGTACTGAAATAGGCCACTAAACCCTTTTGCCACAAAACACTGCACCAGTGAAGTGCTTATATTTTTTCTTTCTATAATAAAATAGATCATTAAACGCTTTTGCCGCTAATAAGAGCACCAGTGAATTGTGTATATTTTTCTTTCTGTACTGAAATAGGCCACTAAACACTTTTGCTACAAATAAGTGAACCAGTAAAGTGTGTATATTTTTTTGTTCTATAATGAAATAGGCCACTAAACCCTTTTGCCACAAATAGCTGCACCAGTGAAGTGCGTATATATTTTTCTTTCTGCACTGAAATAGGTCACTAAACCCTTTCAACACATATTACAGCAGAAGTATACTGAGACTATATGTTTCTTTTTGTACTGAAATAGGCCACTAAACCCTTTTGCCACAAAACACTGCACCAGTGAAGTGCGTATATTTTTTTTTCTAGAATAAAATAGATCACTAAATTCTTTTGCCACAAATAAGAGCACCAGTGAAGTGCGTATATTTTTTTCTTTCTGTACTCAAATAGGCCACTAAACCCTTTTTCCAGAAATAATTGCACCAGTGAAATGCATACAGTACAGACCAAAAGTTTGGACACACCTTCTCATTCAAAGAGTTTTCTTTATTTTCATGACTATGAAAATTGTAGATTCACACTGAAGGCATCAAAACTATGAATTAACACATATGGAATTATATACATAACAAAAAAGTGTGAAACAACTAAAAATATGTCATATTCTAGGTTCTTCAAAGTAGCCACCTTTTGCCTTGATTACTGCTTTGCACACTCTTGGCATTCTCTTAATGAGCTTCAAGAGATAGTCAGCTGAAATGGTTTTCACTTCACAGGTGTGCCCTGTCAGGTTTAATAAGTGGGATTTCTTGCCTTATAAATGGGGTTGGGACCATCAGTTGCGTTGTGGAGAAGTCAGGTGGATACACAGCTGATAGTCCTACTGAATAGAATGTTAGAATTTGTATTATGGCAAGAAAAAAGCAGCTAAGTAAAGAAAAACGAGTGGCCATCATTACTTTAAGAAATGAAGGTCAGTCAGTCCGAAAAATTGGGAAAACTTTGAAAGTGTCCCCAAGTGCAGTCACAAAAACCATCAAGCGCTACAAAGAAACTGGCTCACATGCGGACCGCCCCAGGAAAGGAAGACCAAGAGACATCTCTGCTGCGGAGGATAAGTTCATCCGAGTCACCAGACCTGAACCCAATCGAGATGGTTTGGGGTGAGCTGGACCGCAGAGTGAAGGCAAAATGGCCAACAAGTGCTAAGCATCTCTGGGAACTCCTTCAAGACTGTTGGAAGACCATTGCAGGTGACTACCTCTTGAAGCTCATCAAGAGAATGCCAAGAGTGTGCAAAGCAGTAATCAAAGCAAAAGGTGGCTACTTTGAAGAACCTAGAATATGACATATTTTCAGTTGTTTCACACTTTTTTGTTATGTATATAATGCCACATGTGTTAATTCATAGTTTTGATGCCTTTAGTGTGAATCTACAATTTTCATAGTCATGAAAATAAAGAAAACTATTTTAATGAGAAGGTATGGCCAAACTTTTGGTCTGTACTGTATATTTTTCTTTCTGTACTGATACAGGCCACTAAACACCGTAAATGCACCAGTGAAGTGCGTATATTTATTTATTTTTATAATTAAATAGGCCACTAAACCCTTTTGCCACAAATAACTGCACCAGAGAAGTGCGTATATTTTTTCTTTCTATAAGGAAATAGGCCACTAAACGCTTTTGCCACAAATAAATGCACCAGTGAAGTGCATATATTTTTTTCTTTCTGTACGCTTTCAACACATAACTGCAGAAGTGAACTGCGTATATATTTTTCTTGTTTGAAAAGATATAATCCACTAAAGGCTTTTCAAAATAGCACTTGCACCCCAACAACAAATTGCTGAAATTACAGAGCTGTATAATGGCTATTTGGATCCCTAAATAATCTTTCCCTGAACTTGTAAATCACTTTTCTAGCACTGTCCCTAGCACCTTCTGACGTCTCTCCATGCACTAAGATGCTGTGAAATGTTTCCTTCCTATCCTTACCCTGTACTTGTAAATCGCTTTTCTGGCACTGTTACTAGTGCCTTCTGACGTGTCTCCCTGCACTAAGATGCTGTAAAATGATTCATCCCTATCCTTTCCCTGCACTTATAAATAGTTTTTTCAGTTATTTTTTTCCAATTGCTGTCCCTAGTTCCTTCTCACGTCTGTCCCTGCACTCTGAACGCTGGAAAATGTCTGACTCTAGGATGGCCACCGTATTTATAAGGCTGTGACATCACAGGGCTGGCTGCTGATTGGCTGCATGCATGGCATTATGGGTCAGAGTTCCTTGCCCCATGTCCTCCCACGTGTAGCCGCCATTGTAGCCACCATTTTAGGAAAAATTGTGATTCGTTACCACGAAGCATGAGAGAATTTGCATTCGTTGCAAATCAAAAAAATTTCTAAAATGTGGATCGAATTCCAGTTTGTCTGATTCTATTTGCTCATCTCTAGTACCTGGTAATCCTCAGAGCTCCCCAAAATTAACGGAGCCTCAGGTCTGGCATGAAAACTATCTATGGTAGTTCCAGAAATGGCCAAGCACTGTACTCAGCTGTCTCAATAACTCCTGTATAGCATGCTTGACCTGCTCCCTTTGGTCATTTTAAGAGGTTCTGAGGGGTATGGTGTACCCGTTCTTGATCACTGGGGGTCACAGTGAATAAGAAATAACTTTTAAGAACCGGAATACCCTTTTAACATGTTAAGTAAATAATGGAAAGAATTTACTTTTTCAATTGCATTCGTGCCATGATATCATGTTGAGACATGAAATTACACTTAAGTTTAGAACTGCCATATCTGTAAATGATAAGTACCTTTGAATAAAAGAGAATTGTTAATGAAACACCACTGTACACTCAAAATTGGATGCAAGTAAAATATCTTTTATTATAATATATCCTCCAAATAAATTGGCAAATTACGATAGGATGAGCTCTCCCCCACAGCACCTCCACGATGATCATCGGGGTCTCCTCCATCATCCTCACTTCCTCGCTCTGTGACTCTGTGACCAAGGTCTTGGAATTGACCGAAACGTCAGATACAATAGTCACATATACATGAAGACATCTTATCTATTTTACGTGCATCCAATTTTGAGTGTGCAGTGGTACAGTATTTCATTAACAATTGGATTTTGGATCATATCCTTTCCACTTTGCACCTCGCTACTCCTGAACACCGAGTGCAGCCCAACAATACTTCTCTACTTTGAATAAAAGAGAAACATCAAGATGATTTTATATTTAGGCTTCTTTACTTTTGTTTATTTTTAATATTGATATAGCTACTAGAGTTGAGCGAACACCTGGATGTTCGGGTTCGAGAAGTTCGGCAGAACTTCCCGGAAATGTTCGGGTTCTGGATCCGAACCCGATCCGAACTTCGTCCCGAACCCGAACCCCATTGAGGTCTATGGGGACCCGAACAATTTCGGCACTAAAAAGGCTGTAAAACAACCCAGGAAGGGCTAGAGGGCTGCAAAAGGCAGCAACATGTAGGTAAATCCCCTGCAAACAAATGTGGATAGGGAAATGAATTAAAATTAAAATAAAATAAATAAAAATTAACCAATATCAATTGGAGAGAGGTCCCATAGCATAGAATCTGGCTTCACGTCACCCACAACTGGAACAGTCCATTCTCAGATATTTAGGCCCCGGCACCCAGGCAGAGGAGAGAGGTCCCGTAACAGAGAATCTGGCTTCATGTCACCAGAGAATCAGTCTTCATGTCATAGCAGAGAATCAGGCTTCACGTCACCCACCACTGTAACAGTCCATTGTCATAAATTTAGGCCCCGGCACCCAGGCAGAGGAGAGAGGTCCCATAACACAGAATCTGGCTTCATGTCAGCAGAGAATCAGTCTTCATATCATAGCAGAGAATCAGGCATCACGTCACCCACCACTGTAATAGTCCATTGTCATAAATTTAGGCCCCGGCACCCAGGCAGAGGAGAGAGGTCCCGTAACAGAGAATCTGGCTTCATGTCAGCATAGAATCAGTCTTCATGTCATAGCAGAGAATCAGGCTTCACGTCACCCACCACTGTAACAGTCCATTGTCATAAATTTAGGCCCCGGCACCCAGGCAGAGGAGAGAGGTCCCATAACACAGAATCTGGCTTCATGTCAGCAGAGAATCAGTCTTCATATCATAGCAGAGAATCATGCTTCACGACACCCACCACTGTAACAGTCCATTGTCATAAATTTAGGCCCCGGCACCCAGGCAGAGGAGAGAGGTCCCATAACACAGAATCTGGCTTCATGTCAGCAGAGAATCAGTCTTCATATCATAGCAGAGAATCATGCTTCACGTCACCCACCACTGTAACAGTCCATTGTCATAAATTTAGGCCCCGGCACCCAGGCAGAGGAGAGAGGTCCCATAACACAGAATCTGGCTTCATGTCAGCAGAGAATCAGTCTTCATATCATAGCAGAGAATCAGGCTTCACGTCACCCACCACTGTAACAGTCCATTGTCATAAATTTAGGCCCTGGCACCCAGTCAGAGGAGAAAGGTCCCATAACACAGAATCTGGCTTCATGTCAGCTGAGAATCAGTCTTCATATCATAGCAGAGAATCAGGCTTCACGTCACCCACCACTGTAACAGTCCATTGTCATAAATTTAGGCCCCGGCACCCAGGCAGAGGAGAGAGGTCCCATAACACAGAATCTGGCTTCATGTCAGCAGAGAATCAGTCTTCATATCATAGCAGAGAATCAGGCTTCACGTCACCCACCACTGTAACAGTCCATTGTCATAAATTTAGGCCCTGGCACCCAGTCAGAGGAGAAAGGTCCCATAACACAGAGTCTGGCTTCATGTCAGCTGAGAATCAGTCTTCATATCATAGCAGAGAATCAGGCTTCACGTCACCCACCACTGTAACAGTCCATTGTCATAAATTTAGGCCCCGGCACCCAGGCAGAGGAGAGAGGTCCCATAACACAGAATCTGGCTTCATGTCAGCAGAGAATCAGTCTTCATATCATAGCAGAGAATAATGCTTCACGACACCCACCACTGTAACAGTCCATTGTCATAAATTTAGGCCCCGGCACCCAGGCAGAGGAGAGAGGTCCCATAACACAGAATCTGGCTTCATGTCAGCAGAGAATCAGTCTTCATATCATAGCAGAGAATCATGCTTCACGTCACCCACCACTGTAACAGTCCATTGTCATAAATTTAGGCCCCGGCACCCAGGCAGAGGAGAGAGGTCCCGTAACAGAGAATCTGGCTTCATGTCAGCAGAGAATCAGTCTTCATGTCATAGCAGAGAATCAGGCTTCACGTCACCCACCACTGTAACAGTCCATTGTCATAAATTTAGGCCCTGGCACCCAGGCAGAGGAGAGAGGTCCCATAACACAGAATCTGGCTTCATGTCAGCAGAGAATCAGTCTTCATATCATAGCAGAGAATCAGGCTTCACGTCACCCACCACTGTAACAGTCCATTGTCATAAATTTAGGCCCTGGCACCCAGTCAGAGGAGAAAGGTCCCATAACACAGAATCTGGCTTCATGTCAGCTGAGAATCAGTCTTCATATCATAGCAGAGAATCAGGCTTCACGTCACCCACCACTGTAACAGTCCATTGTCATAAATTTAGGCCCCGGCACCCAGGCAGAGGAGAGAGGTCCCATAACACAGAATCTGGCTTCATGTCAGCAGAGAATCAGTCTTCATATCATAGCAGAGAATCAGGCTTCACGTCACCCACCACTGTAACAGTCCATTGTCATAAATTTAGGCCCTGGCACCCAGTCAGAGGAGAAAGGTCCCATAACACAGAATCTGGCTTCATGTCAGCTGAGAATCAGTCTTCATATCATAGCAGAGAATCAGGCTTCACGTCACCCACCACTGTAACAGTCCATTGTCATAAATTTAGGCCCCGGCACCCAGGCAGAGGAGAGAGGTCCCATAACACAGAATCTGGCTTCATATCAGCAGAGAATCAGTCTTCATATCATAGCAGAGAATCATGCTTCACGACACCCACCACTGTAACAGTCCATTGTCATAAATTTAGGCCCCGGCACCCAGGCAGAGGAGAGAGGTCCCATAACACAGAATCTGGCTTCATGTCAGCAGAGAATCAGTCTTCATATCATAGCAGAGAATCAGGCTTCACGTCACCCACCACTGTAACAGTCAATTGTCATAAATTTAGGCCCTGGCACCCAGGCAGAGGAGAGAGGTCCCACAACACAGAATCTGGCTTCATGTCAGCAGAAAATCAGTCTTCATATCATAGCAGAGAATCAGGCTTCACGTCACCCACCACTGTAACAGTCCATTGTCATAAATTTAGGCCCTGGCACCCAGGCAGAGGAGAGAGGTCCCATAACACAGAATCTGGCTTCATGTCAGCAGAGAATCAGTCTTCATATCATAGCAGAGAATCATGCTTCACGTCACCCACCACTGTAACAGTCCATTGTCATAAATTTAGGCCCTGGGGTGCTCGGTCCC
This sequence comes from Bufo gargarizans, assembly GCF_014858855.1. Lineage (NCBI taxonomy): Eukaryota > Metazoa > Chordata > Amphibia > Anura > Bufonidae > Bufo > Bufo gargarizans. Next base: position 333,412,571 of record NC_058081.1, on the reverse strand, counting down.
AGATGGCGGCGGTCAGTAGCAGGCGGAGTCTCTTGGCGGCGGGTGTTCTGCTTTTGTCCACTGCTCCCTCTTTGGCTATGCTGTTGGCTCGGTCTCACCACTGCCTCTTCCTACGAACTGTGAAAGTCAGTGGCATGACCTTCATTCCATGTGGGGTCTAGGACCTCATCGTCCCCTGCATCGTCTTCCACCCAGTCTTGATCCCTGACCTCCTGCTCAGTCTGCACACTGCAGCAGTTGCCACCTGTGTTTCGTCATCATCAGAGACGTGCTGAGGTGGTATTCCCATGTCCTCATCATGAGGAAACATAAGTGGTTGTGCGTCAGTGCATTCTATGTCTTCCACCGCTGGGGAAGGGCTAGGTGGATGCCCTTGGGAAACCCTTCCAGCAGAGTCTTCAAACAGCATAAGAGTCTGCTGCATAACTTGAGGCTCAGACAGTTTCCCTGGTATGCATGGGGGTGATGTGACAGACTGATGGGCTTGGTTTTCAGGCTCCATCTGTGCGCTTTCTGCAGAAGACTGGGTGGGAGATAATGTGAACGTGCTGGATCCACTGTCAGCCACCCAATTGACTAATGCCTGTACCTGCTCAGGCCTTACCATCCTTAGAACGGCATTGGGCCCCACCAAATATCGCTGTAAATTATGGCGGCTACTGGGACCTGAGGTAGTTGGTACACTAGGACGTGTGGCTGTGGCAGAACGGCCACGTCCTCTCCCAGCACCAGAGGGTCCACTAACACGACCATGTCCGCGTCCTTTACTAGATGTTTTCCTCATTGTTATCGTTCACCACAACAACAAAAATATTATTTGGCCCAATGTATTGAATTCAAATTCAGGCCTTTTTTTAAAGACACCTAACACTATCTGGCTATCTATTTACGTACCGTATTACACTAATACAGGCACAGCAGTAACCACAGATTTAGCTGACTATAAATTTGAGGCCTATTATTTAGGCGCTGGGTGACAGGTATACGTTTACAGACAGAATTAGACTGGGATATGCACAGTAGCGTGTGTGTGAAGTTATTGAGAATGACCCTATCAGCACCTTGAATCTAATATTCCCTTTTAGGGATAAATTTAAAGTAGGCCTGATACAGCAGAAACCACTAATTTAGAGAATTGCTAAATTGGGAATTGTATTTCAAACCAAAACAAAAACTGTGCTTTGACGGACAGTAAATAACTCGCCCAGCCACAGCAATAACTACAGATTTAGCTGACTACAAATTTGAGGCCTATTATTTAGGCGCTGGGTGACAGGTATACGTTTACAGACAGAATTAGACTGGTATATGCACAGTAGCGTGTGTGTGAAGTTATTGAGAATGACCCTATCAGCACCTTGAATCTAATATTCCCTTTTAGGGATAAATTTAAAGTAGGCCTGATACAGCAGAAACCACTAATTTAGAGAATTGCTAAATTGGGAATTGTATTTCAACCCAGAACAAAAACTGTGCTTTGACGGACACTAAATAACTCGCCCAGCCACAGCAATAACCACAGATTTAGCTGACTACAAATTTGAGGCCTATTATTTAGGCGCTGGGTGACAGGTATACGTTTACAGACAGAATTAGACTGGGATATGCACAGTAGCGTGTGTGTGAAGTTATTGAGATGACCCTATCAGCACCTTGAATCTAATATTCATTTTTAGGGATAAATTTAAAGTAGGCCTGATACAGCAGAAACCACTAATTTAGAGAATTGATAAATTGGGAATTGTATTTCAACCCAGAAAAAAAACTGTGCTTTGACGGACACTAAATAACTCGCCCAGCCACAGCAATAACCACAGATTTAGCTGACTACAAATTTGAGGCCTATTATTTAGGCGCTGGGTGACAGGTATACGTTTACGGACAGAATTAGACTGGGATATGCACAGTAGCGTGTGTGTGAAGTTATTGAGAATGACCCTATCAGCACCTTGAATCTAATATTCCCTTTTAGGGATAAATTTAAAGTAGGCCTGATACAGCAGAAACCACTAATTTAGAGAATTGCTAAATTGGGAATTGTATTTCAACCCAGAACAAAAACTGTGCTTTGACGGACACTAAATAACTCGCCCAGCCACAGCAATAACCACAGATTTAGCAGACTACAAATTTGAGGCCTATTATTTAGGCGATGGGTGACAGGTATACGTTTACGTACAGAATTAGACTGGGATATGGCCAAAAAATAACCACACTATTGATGGTTAAATGCACTTGGTGTGACAGCTTGACCAACGACACCATTGAGGTTTAAATGCACTTGGTGACAGGCGCAGCTTGCCCCTGATGTCGTATATGGCCAAAAAATGACCAGACTATTGATGGTTAAATGCACTTGGTATGACAGCTTGACCCTGATGTAGGATTTAGCCAAAAAACAACCACACTATTGAGGGTTAAATGCACTTGTTGGCAGCTTGTGCTGGCGCACCACAAGACACAAAATGGCCGCCGATCACCCCAGAAAAAAGTGACTGAAAAACGCTCTGGGCAGCCTAAAAACAGTGAGCAATTAAATAGCAGCAGTTCAATCATCCACAGCTGCAGATCGATCTCTGAATGAAGTCTTTTGGAGGAGTTAATCACTGCCTAATCTCGCCCTAACGTCGCAGCTGCAACTTCTCCCTATACTGATCAGAGCAGAGTGACGGGCGGCGCTATGTGACTCCAGCTTAAATAGAGGCTGGGTCACATGCTGCACTGGCCAATCACAGCCATGCCAATAGTAGGCATCGCTGTGACGGCCTCTTGGGGCAAGTAGTATGACGCTTGTTGATTGGCTGCTTTGCAGCCTTTCAAAAAGCGCCAAGAAAGCGACGAACACCGAACCCGAACCTGGACTTTTACGAAAATTTCCGGGTTCGGGTCCGTGTTACGGACACCCCAAAATTCGGTACGAACCCGAACTATACAGTTCGGGTTCGCTCATCCCTAATAGCTACAAGTCATTTGAATCGTTTTCAGTTATTGGGTTCTGTACTTTAGGGCTAATGCACTTCGTTTTATTATTGATCCATAATCCATGGATCTGTAATGTGGTGCCAATAGTCTGTTATAAACTTATGCTGTATCTCAGTGTGTGTTCATATTTTATTCAAGGGCATGCAGTTTCTTTCCTACAGAATTGTGTGTAAAACTTTGGCATGCTCTTTATTACAAGATATTTTTGTGCTTATGGAGGTACCATCTGGCGGCACACATTGTGCTTATGAGTTTGTAAAATGGAACTACAGAGACTATGCAGTGGAATTTATCACATCCTGCACTTTTAAATTCTTGCTTTAAAAGTCACAAACATAGGCGTTTGCAATGTCTTGGGGTTTCTTGCACCCAAATGTTGCAGATTTTTAATTTTTTATACCACTTAGGGTACTTTCACACTCGCGTTTTTCTTTTCCGGCATAGAGTTCCGTCCTAGGGGGCTCTATACCAGAAAATAACTGGTCAGATTTATCCCCATGATAAAACCGCAGCATGCTACAGTTTTAACTCCGGCACAAAAAATGGAACACTTGCCTGAATGCCGGATCTAGATACAGGTGACACCGGAAAGACGGATCCGGCATTTCAATGCATTTGTAAGATGGATCAGGATCCTGATTAGTCTTACAAATGCTATCAGTTGGCATACGTTTTGTCTGATCCGGAAAGGCAGTTCTGGCGACGGAACTGCTTGCCAGATCACTCTGCCGAAAGTGTGAAAGTAGCCTTAGTGTGTAAAGTGCACAAAAATATGTAAACTAGCAACCCTCCAGAATGAAGAAGCTGTCTCTCTACTGCCACATATAGGTAGGGATGAGCGGACCCGTGGATGTTCAGGTCAAAGTTCGGGACCCAAACTTTATTTACAAATAGTCTTTTGGACTAATAATTGCCTTATTTTCGCATAAGCCTCTTATTGTTAAGTTAAGACTTACTGTTAATGCATAGGTATAAAATTTATTTTTTAAAGACCTAATAAATCAATTTAAAACTATCAGTTGTGCTGCATTCCTTTCTTTCAATTGTTAAATATACAGTATGACATTTTTGCCTTCACAGCGCTCCTATTGTCGCAATGACTGTGGCAGGCTGGTTGCTGCGCGCTACTATTGGCCTCCTCTATATCTCTGTCCCTTGCTACCATTATATGAACGTATCTTTTTATAGTCCCTAGAATGCTTAACCTCTGTACTTAAAATCCCTCAAACTCCGCCCCCGACATTAACATTAATCGGCAGTTACTGGCGAAACATGTCGGGGGGCATATATGAAAATAAGGCAATTATTAGTCCAAAATACTATTTCTAAATAATGGTATAAAGTGCCTGCACGTATGTCTTGGGTATAATTTTGTAGTAGTAATTGCGGGACCCAAACTCCACCCAAACCCCATTGAAATTAATGGTGACCCGAACTTTTGTGCACTAAAATGGCTGTAAAATTGTCGTAGTAAGGACTAGAGGGCTGCAAAAGGAAGCAAAATGAGGGCAAGAGCAGGACAATTGACCTGCAAACAAATGTAGATAGGGAAATGACTTAAAATAACATAGAATAGAAAAAATTATATAATTAATCTTGAACTTGAAAGCAGAGGTTAAGGAGGCAGTGGACGTGACAGTGTAGGTGGAAGTAGTGGAGGAGTTGGAGGTAGCCAACAGTTGTTGTTTTTTTTTCCTTTATTTATTTATTTTTTATACATTTAGGAAATTAACAATGGCTGGGTGCGGCCTGTATACTTGTCTACTCAGCACAAGGTACGGACAAGTCCAGTAGGATCCATGCCTGGTTAATTTTAATAAATGTGAGCTTGTCCACATTGGCTGTGGACAGACGGCTGCCCTTGTCTTTGATCCCCCCCCCCCCCCCCCGAAGTGCAATACAGTGGCCGCAGAGCAGCACCTCCAAGGCAAAAAGGGCAAGCTCAGGTCATGTGCCCAATTTGGAGACCCAGAAGTTGAATGGGGTATCAGACAGTATGTGTAGGCGTGTGCATACGTACTGTTCCACCATGTTGCTGAAACGCTGCTTCCTGTTAAGAAGTTCCGTATCAGCTGGTGGTGCTGGTTGTTGTGGCATGCTGACAAATCTTTTCCACATATCGGCCATGCTAATCCTACCTTCTGAGGTGCTGGTGGTGCCCCAGCTGTGTTGGCGACTTCTTCCGCCTCCTCCTCTGCCTTCGCCTTGTGCTTCCACTGAGCTGCCGCTGTCAGGTGGGAATGCCACGAGCAGCGCGTCTACCAGAGTGCGCTTGTACTCGCACATCTTCAGATCACTCTCCAGTGATGGAATTAAGGATGGCACGTTGTCCTTGTAGCAGGGATCCATCAGCGTGGCCACCCAGTAATCAGCACTGGTTAGAATGTGGGCAACTCGGCAGTCGTTGTGCAGGCACTACAGCATGTAGTTGTTAATGTGTGCCAGGCTGCCTGCAGCGCAACATGGCCCGCATGGAGGCCCACTCATTGGTGGTGCTGTTCTGCAGAGCTACTTACCCGTGTGGGCTGCAGTTGAAACTCCTGTCACCTGCTGCTGCTCACACAGTCTCTCCAGCATGTGCAAGGTGGAGTTCCACCTTGGGGGTATGTCACTTATGAGGCGCTGAGTGGGAAGGCCGAAGTTATGCTGCAGCGCAAACAAGCGAGCAAAGGCAGCATGAGAACGCTGAAAGAGCTCACAGACGGCCCGCACTTTCTGCAGCAGCTCTGACATATCAGGGTAATTTTTCAGGAACCCTGCACCATCAAATTCAGCACATGCGCCATGCAAGGGATGTGCGTCAAACCAGCTAGGCCCAGAGCTTCTATGAGATTTTGCCCATTATCGCACACCACCAGGCCAGGAATGAGGCTCAGCAGCACCAACCACCCATAAGTCTGTTGTTCCATGCCTATCCACAGCGCCTGCTCTGTGTGTTTTTTCCCCCCGAAACAGATGAATTTCAGAACAGCCTGCTGTCGCTTCCCCCTGGCTGTGCTGAAGTTGGTGGTGTAGGTGTTACGCTGACCGGATGAGGAGGCAGTAGAGGAGGAAGCAGAGTAGAAGGCAGCAGGAGGCAATGAGAAACATCCTGCAGTCCTCGGTGGCGGTAGGGCATGCGCCAAACTGCTATCCGTCTCAGACCCAGCCGCCACTGCATTTATCCCGTGTGCAGTTAGGCAGATATAATGTCCCTGCCTGTGCTTACTGGTTTACGTATTGTTGGTTATGTGGACCTTGCCACAGATGGCATTGCGCAGTGCACACCTGATTTTGTCCACCACTTGGTGGTGCAGGGCAGGGATGGCCCACCTGGAAAAGTTTTGGTGGCTGTGAACCACGTACAGTGGAACAGCCACTGCCATAAAGTTTTTAAAAGTCTCTGTCTTCACCAGGGATGCTGACATTCAGGGCCTAGGGATCGCGGGTGGGTAGAGGAGTACTTTCTATTTCTCTCCAGTGTTTGAGAGATGGACAGCTGAACGCTTCCATGGGACATTGTGGAGGTGCTTGGTGACGGTGATGGATGTGGTGGCATTGCTGCCACATCCTCTTTTTGCGGGGTGGCAGGTGCCACTGTCACTCCAGAGGGGGAGGAAGAGGCTGAGACTGCAGCAGAAGAGGGACCAGGAGGAGCCTGAGATCTTTCGTGATTTTTGAGGTGCTTATTCCACTGTAGCGCATGCTTTGCTTTTAGATGCCTAGTCATGCAGGTGGTGCTCAGGTTTAAAACATTTATGCCTCGCTTCAGACTCTGATTGCACAGCATGCAAACCACTCATGTTTTGTTGTCAGCACATTGTCTGAAGAACTGCCACACCAAGTAACTCCTTAGAGATGGCTTTGGTGTTCTCAGTCCCTGGGTGCGGTGGGCAGTAGCAGGCATACTGGCTAGGGGACGGCCACTCTGCTTTTGCAACACTGCTCCCTTTTTTGCTGTGAGGTTAGTGCTGTTTGACCACCACCTCTTCCTCCGAACTGCTCACGTCACTCACATAGCCTTGATTCCATGTGGGGTCTAGGACCTCATCATCCTCCACATCATCTTCCACCCACTCTTCACCCCTGCCCTCCTTGCCGGTCTGCAAACTGCAGAAAGCTGCAGTAGTTGGTACCTGTGTTTCGTCATCATCAGAGATGTGCTGCGGTGGTCCTCCCATGTCCACATCCTGAAACATAAGTGCTTGGGCATCAGTGCACTCAATCTCTTCCACTTTTGGAGCAGGGCTATGTGGATGGCCCTCGGAAACCCTGCCAGCAGAGTCTGCATGACTTGAGGGTCAGACTGCTTGGCTGATTTGCAAGGGGGTGAGGTCAAAGACAGATGCCCATGGGCTGCAGGTGCCAATTCTGCGCTTTCAGCAGGGGACTGGGTGGGAGACAATGTAAAGGAACTGGAGGCACTGTCAGCCACCCAATCTACTACAGCCTCTATTTACTCTGGCCTCGCCATTCGTACACCGGTATTCGGGCCTACAAAATTACGCTGAATGTCCTGTCGCCTATGTACACCTGAGTAAGGTGTTTAATTTGGGAGTGTAGCTGGCACAGATCGACCACGTCATCTCCCAGCAACAGGAGCTCCACCAAAACCAGCAGCACCACGACCAGGGCCATGTCTCTTATTTGATGCTCTCCTCAATTTTTGAGGTCACCCACCGAACTAGCAGAAGGATTAACTATATTAATTTCCCTGTTACATATGCAGTGCGGGTGTACCTCACAACAAAAATGGGTATATGTCACCCACCGATCTAACAGACAGATGAACTATATTAATTTCTCTGTCACATATGCAGTGCAGGTGTACCTCACAACAAAAATGGGTATATGTCACCCACCGATCTAACAGACAGATTAACTATTATATTTTTGTTGCATTGCACCCACAAAAATTGCTATTGATCACCCACAGAATTAACAGCCAGATTAATTATTATATTTCTGTGTCAGAGTTGCAAAGCTTGTGTATTGCACCCACAAAACAAAATCACTATAGGTCACCCACAAAATAGATCACCCAAAACATAAATAGCCAGATTAAATTCCTAACAGTCTCCCTCACTCCTGCTGCCTGCTTCCTGTCCCTGCACTGACAGGCGGTGCTACACGTGATCCAGTTTGTATAGATGCTGGGTCACATGATGGGCTTGGCTGTAATGGCTTCTAAGTACCCACAGCTTAAAAGCTTGTTGATTGGCCTTTCAACAAGCTTTATTAAATGCCCTAACACCAAACTCGGACCTGAACTTTTGCTGCAAAGTTCAGGTCCGTGTACCCGAACTCACAAAGCTTAGTACGGACCCAAACTTTGCAGTTCGGGTTAGCTCAAGACTACAGGGTGGGACATTTATATGGATACACCTTAATACAATGGGAATGTTTGGTGATATTAACTTCCTGTTTGTGGCACATTAGTATATGTGAGGGGGGAAACTTTTCAAGATGGGTGGTGACCATGGCAGCCATTTTGAAGTTGGCCATTTTGAATCCAACTTTTGTTTTTTCAATAGGAAGAGGGTCATGTGACACATCAAACTTATTGGGAATTTCACAAGAAAAACAATGGTGTGCTTGGTAACTTTATTCTTTCATGAGTTATTTACAAGTTTCTGACCACTTATAAAATGTGTTCAATGTGCTGCCCATTGTGTTGGATTGTCAATGCAACCCTCTTCTCCCACTCTTCACACACTGAGAGCAACACCGCAGGAGAAATGCTAGCACAGGCTTCCAGTATCCGTAGTTTCATGTGCTGCACATCTCGTATCTTCACAGCATAGACAATTGCCTTCAGATGACTCCAAAGATAAAAGTCTAAGGGGGTCAGATCGGGAGACCTTGGGGGCCATTCAACTGGCCCACGATGACCAATCCACTTTCCAGTAAACTGTTCATCTAGGAATGCTCGGACCTGACACCCATAATGTGGTGGTGCACCATCTTGCTGGAAAAACTCAGGGAACGTGCCAGCTTCAGTGCATAAAGAGGGAAACACATCATCGGTGTGTGAAGAGTGGGAGAAGAGGGTTGCATTGACAATCCAACACAATGGGCAGCACATTGAACACATTTTATAAGTGGTCAGAAACTTGTAAATAAGTCATGAAAGAATAAAGTTACGTTAAAACCATTGTTTTTTTTGTGAAATTCTCAATAAGTTTGATGTGTCACATGACCCTCTTTCTATTGTAAAAACACAAGTTGGATTCAAAATGTCCGACTTCAAAATGGCCACCATGGTCACCACCCATCTTGAAAAGTCTCCCCCCTCACATATACTAATGTGCCACAAACAGGAAGTTAATATCACCAACCATTCCCATTTTATTAAGGTGTATCCATATAAATTGCCCACCCTGTACATATAGGTAAAATGCCTCAAATACAATATATGCTTAATGGAATAATGTAATTTCACTGCAGCTTAAATAGGGTGGCCATTTTGTGGCTACATGGGACCTTATAGGTAGGTAAGATGACTATTTTGCACTTACTAATATAGACTTTGTTGACATTCTGTGCTGTTTTTTATATTTCAAATATGTCATGCAAATTTTATGTGCTGACTGCATAAAGGTCCTGTCTATAAGATGACCACTGATGGAGGGTCATGTGACCAGACACATGACTCACTCTCCTCCATCCAAACACACTGTAACCTGCACAAAACTTCTAAGGCCTCTTTCACACAAGTGAGTATTCTGCATGGAAGCCGGACCCATTCATTTCAATGGGTCTGTGTACATGAGCATTGGTTTTCACACATCACTTGTGCGTTGCGTGAAAATTGCAGTATGTTCTATATTCTGCAATTTCCTTACAATCCTGGGCCTATAGAAGTGAATGGCGCTGTGTGAAAATCGCATCACATCCACAAGCAAGTGCGGATGCGATGCATTTTTCACGGATAGTTGTTTGTATACATTCAGTTTTTATCATGCGCATGCAAAATGCATTAAATCACATTGCACTCGCGCAATAAAAATTGAACAACTGAACGCGATCGCAAACAAAACTGAATGGACTTGCTTGTGAAATCGCACAGTTTTCACTGAACACATCCACAATGCATCCGGATGATCTAACCCTAAACAGAAAAAGTGCAGAATGCAGATGGCAGGTGCATCATATTAGAATGGAATAGACATCACATGAAGGTGGATTTGTCTGGTCGCATGACTCTCCATCAGCGGATTTTATTTTCTCTCATCCCTGGCCTCTGTTTCTTGGTCCAGTCTCGACCAATAGACAATGGCAAGAAATATCCTATCAGCCAATCACTGGCGGCAGCTAATCATTTACTGATCAGCCATTTCCTGTGTTGATATGGGAGCAGGAAGCAGAGACAAGTGGGTACCCAATAAGCATCAAATTGGCAAACGTAGGGGATTAATAGAGTAAATAATGAATCTTTACATTTTTTAACACGCTCTGCTAATTTCTTAAAATATCATTCTGTCAAACCTTTTCATCCTGTCAAAACTGGTACAGACCTGCACCAGATTTATCACAGGGGCTCAGACTGGGTGATAAACTTTTGCAGAGATTGACACTTTTGCCTAAAGGTATACCAAGAAATGATTGGCCTAGTTTGAGACAGAATTTTATGCTAGGATTGTGATACAAAATGTTGACTATTAGGCCACGCTCCCCATGCCTTACCTGCAAAGCCACATCCCTTTATCAGTTAGCCACAACCTCTTATTGGGGTAGGTGCAGATAATTTCTCGAAACCTTGTTGTGCCAAATTGTACCACATTTCGATGTAATCTATGCCCAAATCTAGGTGCACTCACATTAGTAAATGCATGTCAATGTCATTTGTCACAATTTATTTTCTGTCTTGGAAAATAATCTCTATCCTGAGATTTGCTTGGAGTAAAAATTTCTATTTAAACACTAGTACAGTTCAAATGGCCGAAACAGTGAAACGGTGAAGTAACCTGCAAGGCAGAGTAAAAATCAATGTTGGGGAAGGAGGTCTTTATAGAATAAAGTCAGTTTACTGATGTTTACAAAGGGGCCTGAAGTTTACTTGTTAAGCCCTAGAATTCACATGATGGATAAATGATTTTTCATTCTTCTTGTGATATATATGAGTACTAGCAGAAGGACCTGGCTTTGCATGGGTATATTTCATCTATTTCATTTAATGTTTGTGTGTGTCCTTAAAAGATATCGACAGTATCCTCCATAACAGTGACCACTACACCCCGCCCCTTTAACAGTGAATTCCACAGTCCCCCACCCCTTAACACTGACCCCCATGGTGTCCCATCACTTTAAAATGAGACCTTCACAGCAGCCCATCCCCATAACTTTGACCTTCACAGCAGCCCACACCTTTAACAGTGAGTTTCACAGCACCCACTCCCTTGACAGTGACCTCCTCAGGGGCCTTCCCCCTTAACAGTGACCTCTACAGTACCCTGATGCCTTAACAGTGACCTCACAGTACCCTGCTGCATTAACAGTGACCTTCACAGCAGTTACTCCTTTAATAGTGGCCCCTGCCCCCTTAACAGTGACCTCCAGAGTGTCCTCCCCTTTAAAAGTGACCTCAACAGTGGCTTGCCCCCTTAACAGTAACATCCACAGTGAATGCCTCTTTAACAATGACCTCCACAGTGCCCGCCCCTTTAACAATGACCTCCACAGTGCCCTGCCGTTTTAATGATAGGGTTACACGACGACATGTGTCGCGCAACATTTTGTCTCAACAACTTTTGTAATGATAGGCTATGGTGTTGCACTGCGACATGTATAATGCAGCAACTGCGACACTATAGTTGCAAAAAATCTATCCAAGAGCAGTATGTCACATGTCAGATGTTGCAGTGCAACACCATAGACTATCATTATAAAAATTGTTGTGCAACATTGGTGCAACATCAATGTCCCGCACACATGTAGCAGTGTAGTTGTGCCCTATGTGTGGTGCGACTTATTGTCGCACGACACATGTCGTCGTGTAGCTCTAGCCTAAAGCTGACCTACAGCAGTGAAGAAAAATGGCTGGGTTGTTATGGAAACCTAGATTAAAACTGTGTATGTGGAGACTAATGGCCTGCGAGCTTCTATTGACTGATAAGGGACATGTGACCGTTTGTATGGCAGTTGGGATATGAAGAGAAAGACTTGCAGGCTTGTATTGGCTAATGCAGGTCATTTTTTGGGAATATCTCAGGAACCCTACATCTAGAGAGCTGAGACCCGGTCTAAAACCTTCCCGGACACCTGACGTACCTGTGTTCCAAATTTGGTGAAGATCGGTCCAGTCGTTTGGTTGCGCTAAAAGACCAGACAGACAGACGTTGGGACAGACAGAAACTCATTGTGTACCGGCATGTTACCTCCACAGTATTCTTTCCCAGATAGAAAGTGATATGTGTACCAAGCTTAGTAGAAAGTGAACGATAAGTTTTTGAGTTACAGAGAAATATGTGTGTAGCAAAAACAGTTGGAGCATACAAACTCTATGCAGCTGCTGTGTAGGGGCGTATGACTACTACAAGAAGGAAAAATGAATTCCCAAGTTCATCAAGACATTATGCAGGAGAACTTAAGGCCATCTGTCCACCAGCTGAAACTCAACAGAAGATGGGTGTTGCAACAGGACAACAACCCAAAGCATAGAAGTAAATCAACAACAGAATGGCTTAAATAGAAGAAAATACACCTTCTGGAGTAGCTCAGTCAGAGTCCTGATGCTGTGGCATGACCTCAAGAAAGCGATTCACACCAGACATCCCAAGAAAAATTCTGAACTTAAACAGTTCAATAAAGAGGAATGGTCAAGAATTACTCCTGACCGTTGTGCACATCTGATCTGCAACTACAGAAAACGTTTGGTTGAAGTTATTGCCGCCAAAGGAGGTTCAACCAGTTATTAAATCCAAGGGTTTACATACTTTTTCCACCCGCACTGTGAATGTTTACATGGTGTGTTCAATAAAAACATGGTAACTAGGGTTGAGCGAACTCGAACTGTAAAGTTCGGGTTCGTACCGAACTTTTGGATTTTTGAACCTCGGACCCAAACCGGAACATTTCTGTAAAAGTTTGGGTTTGGTGTTCGGCGCTTTCTTGGCGCTTTTTGGAAGGCTGCACAGCAGCGAATCAATAAGCGGCATACTACTTGCCCCAAGAGGCCATCAGAGCCATGCCTACTAATGGCATGGCTGTGATTGGCCAGAGCAGCATGTGACCCAAGCTCTATATAAGCGCTGCACGTCACTCTGCTGTTACAAGTGTAGGGAGAGGATGCTGGTGGACTTGTGATTTCAGGGAGAGAATAGGAGAGAATCAAACTCAGCGATCTACAGACAAATTGTTGTGTGGGTGCAGGGCACTATCATTTTACCCTGCCCTGAGCTCATTGACCAAAAAATACTAACTTTTAGAATTCTGTTAGTTAGGTGGGTGGTGGCGGCGGGCATTTTATGCCTGCTCAGTGCACCAGCACTGCATCTGAGATTTGGGACATTGCAAATCACCAATTTTTGGGGGCAAACTACAACATCTGGATTAGTCAGTGTGCAATTTAAGATAGAAATACACCCATTATTTTCTGAAGTTTTAAAAACACACTATATTTTTTTTTATAAAAAATTGTATTTTCCAGATCTGCAAGTGTAAAATTCAAGTTTAATATATACAGCTTTCATATTCTGTTAGCAAAAGAAATGACTTTTTTGGCAATCTACAACATCTGTATTAGTCAGTGTGCAATTTAAAGTAGAAATACACCCATACATTTCTGGGGTTTGAAAAACACACTTCTTTCTTTTTTTAAAAAACAGTATTTTCCAGATCTGCAAGTGTTAAATTCAAGTTTAATATATATATACAGCTTTCATATTCTGTTAGCAAAAATATACTTTTTTGGCATTCTACAACATCTGTATTAGTCAGTGTGCAATTTAAGGTAGAAATACACCCATCATTTTCTGGGGTTTGAAAAACACAATTTCTTTTTTCAAAAAACAGTATTTTCCAGATCTGCAAGTGATAAATTCAAGTTTGTGATACATACAGCTTTCATATTCTGTTAGCAAAAAATAACTTTTTGGGCAATCTACAACATCTGTATTAGTCAGTGAGCAATTTAAGGTAGAAATACACCCATCATTTTCTGGGGTTTGAAAAACACACTATTTTTTTTTCTTCAAAAAACAGTATTTTCCAGATCTGCAAGTGTTAAATGCAAGTTTAATATATACAGCTTTCATATTCTGTTAGCAAAGAAAGACTTGTTTGGCAATCTACAACATCTGTATTAGTCAGTGTTCAATTTAAGGTAGAAATACAACCATTATTTTCTGGGGTTTGAAAAACACACTTTTTTTGACAAAAAACACTTTTTTCATGCCTTGCAGCATCAGCACGTGTGAAATTACAGGCTTATATACTGCTGTCAAAATCAGTTTTTAAACAAACACTCATTTGGGCCCAAAAAATGTAGTTGGCAGCATTTGATGCAGATGTCATTGTGAGATACACCCTTAATACATTAGGGTTACATTCAGAGATTTTAAATACCGCCATTTGGTGGACCAATATTGAATGCAGGCCTACACTGGTCCATACCCCACATAAAGGGGTTTGAATTAGGCATTTGAAATACAGCCATTTGAAGTACAGCCATTTTGTGCAAAGATATATTTACATCAGGCCTACACTGGTTCAGGGCCTGTGAGATACTACCTCTACATATAGGGGTTTGAATTAGGCATTTGAAATACAGCCATTTGAAATGCAGGCATTTTGTGCAAAGATATATTTACTGAAGGCCTACAGAGGTTCAGGCCTCTGGGATACCACCTCTACATACAAGGGTTTGAATTAGGCATTTGAAATACAGCCATTTGAAATACAGCCATTTTGTGCAAAGATATATTTACTGCATGCCTACACTGGTTCAGGGCCTGTGAGATACTACCTCTACATACAAGGGTTTGAATTTGGCATTAGAAATACAGCCATTAGAAATACAGCCATTTTGTGCAAAGATATATTTACTGCAGGCCTACAGAGGTTTAGGCCCTCTGAGATACTACGTCTACATACAGGGGTTTGACTTAGGCATTTGAAATACAGCCATTTTGTGCAAAGGTATATTTACTTCAGGCCTACAGAGGTTCAGGCCCTCTGAGATAAAACCTCTACATACAGGGGTTTGAATTAGGCATTTGAAATACAGCCAGTTTGTGCAAATATATATTTACTTCAGGCCTACAGAGGTTCAGGCCCTCTGAGATAAAACCTCTACATACAGGGGTTTGAATTAGGCATTTGAAATGCAGCCATTTTGTGAAAAGATATATTTACTTCAGGTCTACAGAGGTTCAGGCCCTCTGAGATAAAACCTCTACATACAGGGGTTTGAATTAGGCATTTGAAATACAGCCATTTGAAATACAGCCATTTTGTGCAAAGCAATCTTTAATTGAGGCCTAGTCTGGTTCAGGCCGTGTGAGATACACCCTTTACATATTGTCATTCTTTTCTACTATTAATTAAACACCCATTTAGGGCAAGATCCTAAATTCGAAAAATATTAGGAGAGCGTCAAATAAGGGACGTGGCCCGGGTCGTGGTGCTGCTGGTGGAGCTCCTGTTGCAGGGAGAGGACGTGGTCGATCTGTGCCAGCTACACTCCCAAAAGTGAAACCCCTTGCTCAGGTGCGAGTAGGTGACAAAACCTGCAGCGGTATTTGTTCGGCCTAATGCTGCTCTACGAAAGGTGAGGCCAGAACAAGTACAGGCAATAGTAGATTGGGTTGCTTACAGTGGATCCAGTTCTTTCACATTGTCTCCCACCCAGTCTCCTGCTGAAAGACCACAGTTGGCACCTGCAGCCGATGTCCATCAGTCTTTCACCTCACACCCTTGCAAATCAGCCAAGCAGTCTGAGCCCCAAGTCATGCAGCAGTCTCTTCTGCTTTTGTATGACTCTGTTAGCAGGGTTTCCCAGGGACATCCACCTAGCCCTGCCCCAGAAGTGGAAGAGATCGCCCAACCACTTGTTTCAGATGATGACAAAACACAGGTGCCAACTGCTGGGGCATTCAAAAGTGTGCAGACCGACAAGGAAGCCAGGGGTGAAGACTGGGTGGAAGATGATGTGGAGGACGATGAGGTCCTCGACCCCACATGGAATCAAGGTCATGCAAGTGACCGATGTCGTTCGGAGGAAGAGGCGGTGGTTGCACAGAGCCACCAGCACAGCAGAAGAGAGATCAGGGTGCAAAAGCCGAGCGGCCGTCCTCTAGACAGTACGCCGCCTACTGCCCACTGCAGCAAGGGACCGAGCACACCAAAGCCAGCACCAAGGAGTTCCCTGGCATGGCACTTCTTCAAACTGCTTCCTCTTCTGCTGCAGTCGCGGCCTCTTCATCCACCTCTGGAGTGACAGTGCAACCTGGAAACCCGCAAACAGAGGATCTGCCAGCAACACCAACACCTGGGTCACCAAGCATCTCCACAATGTCCCACGCAAGTGTTCATCTCTCCATATCCCAAACGCGAGGAAGAGGAAGTACCCCCCTACCCACCTGCGATCCCTAGCCCTGAATGCCAGCATTTCTAAATTACTGGAATTTGAAATGCTGTTATTCCGTCTGGTGGAGACGGATAGTTTTAAAGTTTATAGTTTTACTACGTTTCAAGGCGAGCCATCCCTTCCCTGCACAACCAAGTAGGAGACAAAATCAGGTGTGCACTGCTCAACACCATCTGTGGCAAGGTGCACCTGACTACGGATACGTGGACCAGTAAGCACGGTCAGGGTGAAATCTCGTAGCAGCTCTGGGCCTAGCTGGTTTGACGCACATTCCTTGCCTGGCGCATGTGCTGAATTTGGTGGTGCAGAGATTCCTAAAAACTTACCCTGATATGTCAGAGCTGCTGCATAAAATGTGGGCCATCTGTGCACGCTTTAGACGTTCTCACCCTGCTGCTGCTCGCCTGTCAGCGCTGCAGCGTAACTTCGGCCTTCCCGCTCACCGCCTCATATGCGACGTGCCCACAAGGTGGAACTCTACCTTGCACATGCTGGCCAGACTGTGCAAGCAGCAGCAGGCGATAGTGTAGTTTCAGCTGCGGCACGCACGGGTGAGTCGCTCGGCGGAACAGCACCACTTCACCACCAATGACTGGGCCTCCATGCGAGACCTGTGTTCCTTGTTGCGCTGTTTCGAGTACTCCACCAACATGGCCAGTGCCGATAACGCTGTTCTCAGCGTTACTATCCCACTTCTATGCCTCCTTGAAAAAATGCTCCTGGCGATGATGGAAGAGGATGTGGCACAGGAGGAGGAGGAAGAGGGATCATTTCATAGGATTTCCGGACAGTCATTCCCAAGTGGCTCCGAAGGTGGGTTCCTGCACCCACAAACCCAAGGTACACAATTGTCCAGCCAGGCCACAGTTCTGGAGGATGAGGAGGTGGAGGGTGAGGAGGAGGAGATGCAGGAGGAGGAACCATGTTCACAGCAGGGTGGCACCCAGACCAGCTCATGGCCATCACTGGTGATACATCTCCCACAGAGGACAGCTTTTCGTTGCCTCTGGGCAACCTGGCACACATGAGCGATTACATGCTGCAGTGTCTCCCCAATGACCGCCGAGTTGCCCACATTCTAACCAGTGCTGATTACTGCGTGGCCACGCTGCTGGATCCCCGTTACAAGGACAACGTACCGTCCTTAATTCTGTCACTAGAGTGTGATCGTAAGATGCGCGAATACAAGCGCACGATGGTAGACTCGCTGCTGGTGGCATTCCCACCTGACAGCGGGGGCACAGTGGAAGCACAAGGCAAAGGCAGAGGACAAGGAAGAGGTCGCCAACGCAGCTGAGGCACCACCAGCACCTCAGAAGGCAGGGTTAGCATGGCCGACATGTGGAAAAGCTTTGTCAGCACGCCACAACAAGGGGGATCTGTGGCTGGCACTGTTACAGGGGGGATCTGTGGATGGCATTGTTAGAGGGGGGATCTGTGGATGGCACTGTTAGAGGGGGGATCTGTGGCTGGCACTGTTATGGGGGATCTGTGGGTGTTATATATGTGCCATCCACAGACCCCCCCACCCCATAACAGTGCCATCCACAGACCCCCCCAGCCCATAAGAGTGCCATCCACAGACTCCCCACCCCTTAACTGTGCCATCCACGTATGTTCCCCATAAAACTGTCATCCACAGATCCCCCCCTTCCCGCCGCTCCAGTATACAAATATAAAAGGTCTTATTCAATTAAAAGTGATTAAACATGCCCCCTCACTCCTAATATTACCGTACATCCTAACAGCTTCTGTACAATGTAGGCAGGCAAGCCTGACAGCAGCTGCGTCACTCACTGACGTCACTTGCCCGCGCCGCCTGCTTCATTCATAAAGTAGGTGGCGCAGGTACGTGACATCAGGGAGTTAAGCTGCCGCCCGCCTAACTTGCCTGCTTGCATTGTACAGAAGCTGTTAGAATGTACAGTAATATTAGGAGTGGGGGGACATGTTTAATCACTTTTAATTTAATAAGACATTTTATATTTGTATAGTGCAGCACTGGAGCGTCAGGGCTATAGTACAGTGACTGCGCCTCCCCGCCGCTATTGCTGGCCCACAGCTCCTCCTCCCAGTCCCTCCCTGCTCTCTCGTACATCGCAGCCTGCGATGTAAAACTGTCAGCATTCGCCCCATAAGACGCAGGGGCATTTTCCCCCCATTTGGGGGGGGGGGGGAGTGCGTCTTATGGTGAAAAATACGGTAAATTAAAACCAAAAACCTGTGTTGACTATCTCGTCCTCCTCCACCGCCGCTTCCACCTACTCCGCTACGTCCACCACCTCGTCAAACTCCTACGCCATATGAAACTCCACCTCATAAATCAATTTTTTATTTTATATCATTTCACTACTTTGTCATTTACATTTTCTTGTGGAATTTACCAATTTTTGGGTGTATAGTACCACTGCTCTACCTAGTAGGCCGTTAAAAAAATTCAATAAAATTGTCATTAACATTTTTGGGTGAAATTCACAAATTTTCGGGTGTATAGTACCACTGCTATACCTAGTAGGCCAGTTAAAAAAAAACAAAAAACTTGTCATTAACATTTTCTGGTGAAACTAACCAATGTTTGGGTGTATAGTACCACTGCTATACCTAGTATGACGGTAAAAAATGTAAAAATTGTCAGTTACATTTTCTGGTGAAATTCACCAATTTTGGGGTGTATAGTACCACTGCTATACCTAGTAGGCCGGTTAACAAAAAAAATATATTTGTCAGTTACATTTTCAGTTGAAATTCAACAAAAAATAACATTTCTCAGTTACAATTTATGGTCAAATTCACCTCTACCTAGTTCACAGCTTAATACATTTCAATAATTTTTATTTTACATTTTCGGGTGACAATAAACAATTGTTATCTGTCATAGACCCCTGCGCTACCAAGTAGACAGGTTAATTATTTCTGTAATTTTTCTGTTACATTCTTGGGTTGACATTATACAATTTTAGACGTGAATAAACCCCTGCTCTGCATAGTTGACAGGGAATAACATTTCTGAAATGCTTCTTTAATTGATGCGTGCCACCTCCTTTGATTCAATGCCTAAACTTAAGCAAGTTGTATCACATTTAAGCTTCAATACTTTGTCCCACATTTCCGCTATACTCTTTTGGCCAACATTTGGGCTCCTGTAATTTGTCCCACATATGCGCCTCAATAGCTTTTGCCACATTTCTTCTTGATCCCAAATTTTTAAAATAAATTTATCTCCCTTAAATTTGGTCTCTTTTTCTCACGCTCCCTCTCTGACCTGGAACCCTGATTCCCTGCCACCCGTAATCCCCATGGTAGGTAAACTGGACAGTAATAATTTGGTGGCCCTTTTGCAGATTTTACATTGGCCCAAAGAGCTATAAAATTGTTATTATTTGATTTTAAGGGGCAGAAACAGGTTGAAAAAAAATTAATTATTATTAACCAGATCACCCACTGATGCCATTCCAATGCTCATCAGGGCCCATCTGGTTTTGGATCAGCACACAGCAAATGCATGGTCTGCCAATGACTGGCCACAGCAATGACCTGTCAATAATTGGTGAAGCACGCAGACTAGCGGGGTAAGCATTGGAATAGCAGAAGCACATTGGAACAGCAGAAATGCATTTTTATTGACTCATTCGGCCCTTTTTATAAAAAAAACTGTATCCTGACAGACCACCACATTAGGTTACACATCTGTTAATAAAAAGAATACAGATTCACCGAAACATACATAATCAATGGTTTTCACTTTACAAAATACTGTTCTGTATCCTTCATAGTCCAGCATAATAATTATGTGCTAAAGCACAGCCAAGAACTTGCATTCCAAAACACTGTGTGCATGTAACAAAATAAATCAACTAGATGTTTATACCTGAAATAGGAACAAAACAATGGTGCATTAGTAGGACTCATGATTACTGTTGAGCGAACCCGAACAGTAAAGAACTTTTTGAGTTCGGGTACCCGGACCAGAACCCAAACTTTGCCGGAAAAGTTTGGATTTGAGTTTGGTGTTCGGGCATTTAAAAAACCTGTTGAAAGGCTGCAGGGCAGTCAATCGACAAACTTTTAGGCAGTGGGCACTTAAAGCCATCATGTCTGTGGCATGTCTGTGAGTGGGCAGTGCATCATGTCACCCAGCCTCTATACAATCTGGATCACGTGTAGTGTTGAGCCCGAATATTTGAATAGCAAATTTTTATCGCGAATATCGCTACTTTGAGAATTTGCAAATATTTAGAATATAATGCTATATATTTGTTATATTGAATATTGATTCCTCTCTGCTTCTTGCTTGTGGGCCAATGAGAAGGAAACAATGTCAAGTTCACAACAATACTTGCACCAATCAGTAATCTGTATTCAGACCTGCTAAAATGTGAAGTTGCACGTAAAAATATTCTAATCACTACTGATTAGCGCAATCGCAAATACAGTCCTGATCAAAAGTTTAAGACCACTTGAAAAATGGCAAAAAATCATATTTAGCATGACTGGATCTTAACAAGGTTCCAAGTAGAGCTTCAACATGCAACAAGAAGAAATGGGAGTGAGACAAAACATTTTTTGAGCATTCAATTTAATGAAAACAACAAATAAACAGAAACAGGCTGTTTTTCAACTGATCAAAAGTTTAGGACCACGGCTGTTTTTCAACTGATCAAAAGTTTAGGACCACACCTCCAAAAAAAAAAAAAGAACCCCCCCCCAAAACAGAAATCCAACTTCCAAACATGAACTCAGTAATGAGTAGCTCCACCGTTATTGTTGATCACTTCAAAAAAATGTTTGGCATGCTTGATGCAAGCCTTTCCAGGAGGTGAGTGGGAACATTTCTCCAAGTGGTGAAGACGGCCGCACGAAGGCCATCTACTGTCTGGAACTGTTGTCCATTTTTGTAAACTTCCCTTGCCATCCATCCCCATAGGTTCTCAATTGGATTTAGATCAGGGGAACACGCAGGATTGGCCAAAAGAGTAATGTTATTCTCCTAGAAGAAGTCCCTTGTCCTGTGGGCATTGTGTACTTTAGCGTTGTCCTGTTGAAAAACCCAGTTGTTACCACACAGACGAGGGACCTCAGTCAGGAATAATGCTCTCTGCAACATCTGGACATAGCCAGCGGCCGTTTGACACCCCTGCACTTCCTTAAGCTCCATTGTTCCACTGAAGGAAAAAGCACCCCAGACCATTATGGCGCCCCCTCCACTATGGCGCATAGAAAACATCTCAGGTGGGATCTGCTTGTCATGCCAGTAACGTTGGAAACCATCAGGACCATCAAGGTTACATTTTTTCTCATCAGAGAATGAAACTTTCTTCCACCTTAGAATGTTCCATGTTTGGTGCTCTCTTGCAAAGTCCAAACGAGCAGTTCTGTGGCATTCAAGGAGACAAGGTCTTTAAAGAAATTTTTTGTTTTTGAAGCCCTTCAGTCTCAGATGCCGTCTGATGGTTATGGGGCTGCAGTCAGCATCAGTAAGGGCCTTAATTTGGGTCGAGGATCATCCAATGTCTTGAAGGACAGTCAAATGGATCCTCCGGCTGGTGAAATTAGTTTGGGTCTTCCACTTGACTTTTTGTTCCATAACCCTCAGGATCATTTAAGAAATTCCAAATGACTGTCTTACTGCTTCCCCCCTCAGCAGCGATGGCGCGCTGTGAGAGACCCTGCTTATGCAGTTCTACTACCCGACCACGTTAAAAAAGGGAGAGTTTTTTTTTTCTTTGCCATTACAACGTGTGACTTCCTGGCAGAAAATGACAATGAAGCCACATCTTTGCACAGATTTGGCCTTTTAAAGGGATGTGATCCTAAAATTTGGATCAGCTGAAAAACATCCTGTTTCAGTTTAATCGTTATTTTCAATTAATTGAATGCTCAAAAAATGTTTTGTCTCACTCTAATTTCTTCTTGTTGCATGTTGAAGCCCTACTTGGAACCTTGTTAAGATCCAACAATGTAAAATATGATTTTTTGCAATTTTTCAAGTGGTCTTAAACTTTTTATCAGGACTGTATATTGGAGCACTTGACTCTATCTGCATATAAAGCTAGTGTAATGTTCTGCCATGCCAACCATTTTCTCTAGTCTCAGGAGAAACTTATGAAACTTTTAGCAGCTTGAAAAATGTGGCCAAAGTGACCCACGCGATTTTTGCATTGCAGAATTTTTGCATTCACTAAAATAATCTTGAATTCTCGAAATTTGCGAATATATGAAGAATATTCTACAAAATATTTGTGAAATATCGCAAATTCAAACATAGCCCCTGCCACTCATCACTAATCACGTGTAGCACTGCCCATAAGCTCTGAGTAGTGAAGGGACAGGAAGCAGGCATCTGAAGCAAGGGAGAGTGTTAGGAATCTGGCTATTTGTTTTGTGGGTGACCTATGATGATTTTATGTGGGTGCAATACACCAGCTTTGCACCTGACACAAAAATATTAAAATAGATCTGGCTGTTAATTCTGTGGGTGACCTATGGCGATTTATTGTGCGTGCAATATACCATCTTTGTACCCCTGACACAAAAATATAATATTTAATCCGTCTATTAGTTCGATGGGTGACATATACCCATTTTTGGTGTGAGATACACGTGCACTGCATATGTGACAAAGAAATGAATATACTTAACCCTTTCATGACCAAGGGTCATTGATGCCCCAGTGTCCAGGTCAAAATTTACATATCTGACATGTGTCACTTTATGTGGTAATAGCTTTGGAACACTTTTACTTATCCACGCCATTCTGAGATTGTTTTCTCGTGACACATTGTACTTCATGACACGTCATATATTTGAGTCAATATATTTCACCTTTATTTATGAAAAAAAAACAAATTTACCCAAAATTTAGAAAAATTCACAATTTTCCAAATTTCAATTTCTCTGCTTCTAAAACAGAAAGTCATACCTAATAAAATATTTATTACTTTACATTCCCCATATATCTACTTTATGTTGGCATCATTTTGGAAATGTCATAATTTTTTTTAGGATGTTAGAAGGCTTAGAAGTTTAGAAGCAATTCTTACAATTTTTAAGAAAATTTCCAAAACCCACTTTTTAAGGACCAGTTCAGGTCTGAAGTCCCTTTGTGGGGCTTACATAGTGGAAACCCCCATAAATGACCCCATTGTAGAAACTACACCCCTCAAGTTACTCAAAACTGATTTTACAAACTGATCCGTGCAGCCCCCCCATCTGTGCAGCCCCCCCCCCTGATCTGTGCAGGCCCCCCGGATCTGTGCAGCCACCCTGCCACCCCCTCCATCTGTGCCCCATCTTCCCATCTTGTATCCACAGTGCTGCCCCCTCCTTGAGTCCACCCTCTGCTGGCGTGACCCCCCCCCCCCTTCCAGCGCTGCCCCCCTGTCTGCACCCCTGCAGCGCTTGGATTAAAGAGCTGCCAGAGCGTTTATATACAGTACAGACCAAAAGTTTGGACACACCTTTTCATTCAAAGAGTTTTCTTTATTTTCATGACTATGAAAATTGTAGATTCACACTGAAGGCATCAAAACTATGAATTAACATATGTGGAATTATATACATAACAAAAAAGTGTGAAACAACTGAAAATATGTCACATTCTAGGTTCTGAACTGGACCTGAACCCAATCAAGATGGTTTGGGGTGAGCTGGACCGCAGAGTGAAGGCAAAAGGGCCAACGAGTGCTAAGCATCTCTGGGAACTCCTTCAAGACTGTTGGAAGACCATTTCAGGTGACTACCTCTTGAAGCTCATCAAGAGAATGCCAAGAGTGTGCAAAGCAGTAATCAAAGCAAAAGGTAGCTACTTTGAAGAACCTAGAATATGACATATTTTCAGTTGTTTCACACTTTTTTGTTATGTATATAATTCCACATGTGTTAATTCATAGTTTTGATGCCTTCAGTGTGAATCTACAATTTTCATAGTTATGAAAATAAAGAAAACTCTTTGAATGAGAAGGTGTGTCCAAACTTTTGGTCTGTACTGTAAGTGGTAGCTACACGGGGTATGTGCAGCTATCACATATATATACAGATTGCGGTCGGGAAGGTGTTAATCTGTCTTTTAGTTCAGTGGGTGACATAAACCCATTTTTGGTGTGAGGTACATCTGCACTGCATTCGTGACAAGGAAATTAATATAGTTAATCCGTCTGTTAGTTCAGTGTGTGACATATTCCCATTTTTGGTGTGAGATACACATGCACTTTGTATGTGACAGGGAAATTAATATAGTTAATCTGACTTTTAGTTCGGCCGGTGACATGTACCCATTTTTGGTGTGAGGTACACCTGCACTGAATTACAGTGCCTTGCAAAAGTATTCACCCCCTTGACTTTTTCACAACCTGGAATTAACATGGATTTTTTGAGGATTTGCATAATTTAATTTGCAGAACATGCCCACAACTTTGAAGATAATTTTTTTTTTTATATTTTTTTTTATTGTGAAGCAAACAACAAATAGGACAAAATAACAGGAAAAAGTCAATGTGCATAACTATTCACCCCCCTAAAGTCAATACTTTGTAGAACCATCTTTTGTGGCAATCACAGCTCCAAGTCGCTTTGGATTAGTCTCTATGAGCTTGCCACATCTTACCACTGGGATTTTTGCCTATTCCTCCTTGCAAAATTGCTCCAGCTCCTTCAAGTTGGATGTCTGCGCTTGTGAACAGCAATGTTTAAGTCTGAGCACAGATTTTCTGATAGGGGACGTAACAGGGATTAAACTGATATGAATAGTACTACTTAACACACCTTATAATAACGCAGAGAGAGGCAATGCAAAGAGAGGAGTCTGAAGAAGAGGAGTCAGAGGAGGAAGGTGGCTTTGAGGAGGTGGAAGACCAAACACAGCAGGCGTCCCAGGGGGCTTGTTGTCACCTTTCGGGGACCCTTACTGTTGTACGTGACTGGGTGGAGGAAGAGACCTTCAATGACATCAGTGAGGACAAGGAACGGGAGATGGCTAGCTTAGTATCCAACCTTGTGCAAATGGGGAGTTTTCGGTTGTGCAAATGGACTGTTTGCGGTTGTTTGCGGTGCGTCAAAAAACAGGGAGTTTGGTCTGTTATAGTTTGGTCTATCACTGTGAAGCGGGCGTAACAGTTACACTACCTGATCGATACCTGATGTTTTAAAGCACGTTATTCCAAACAATTTAGGAATGTTAGGTGATTTATGCCCTTTATGGATTAAAACCCGACTCTGTGTCAACTATGTAATTTTCCATGGGAGTTTTGCCATGGATCCCCCTCCAGCATGCCACAGTCCAGGTGTTAGTCCCCTTGAAACAACCTTTCCATCACTATTGTGGCCATAAAGAGTCCCTGTGGGTTTTAAAATACGCCTGCCTATTGAAGTCAATGGTGGTTCGTCCGGTTCTCCCGTTCACAAACACTTGCGAAAATTTGTGTTCGCCGTTCGCGAACGGAAAATTTTATGTTCGCGACATCTCTACCGCTATGGTGCCCGTCCGATCACTATGACGTACTATTATGTTAAATTGCAGGAACTCAGTGGTTCCCATTACATAACAGTACGTCAAAGGTCGGGAAGGGGTTAACATCTGTAGAGACGGACGAACAGGAACACCAGAGACAAACTCATACCAGCTCAGCCAAACTCAAATGAAGCTATCTACTGCACAGTCAGAAGGGTGGGGTCAGATTATAAAGGTTTGAAGTGATGACCACTGAGCAACAGCTGAGAAAAGGGAACTGGTCATTAACCCTATCAACACTGAATCAAGGGAAATCAAGGAGGCTGTTAAATTTCTCCACACTCCATTCGCCAATCTCCTTGATTTCCTGACGTCAGTCACCTGAGGGACCGTGACACACACATGAGCGACTACATGTTGCAGTGCCTGCACAACAACCGCCGAGTTGCCTATATTCTAACCAGTGCTAATTACTTAATTCCATCACTGGAGCTCCTTGATTTCCTGACATAAGTCACCTGAGGGACCGTGACAGTACCTTCCTTTCTATGGGTGACCTCCGGGCATCTAGCACCGACCTTATCAGTAGAGATGGCCTTGCGTTTTGCCTGGCGGTCATTTCGCAGCAAACTTTGCTCATTTGCGGTTTGCCGAACAGTCGAACATATGGCAATGTCCGCCACCGCCATATTCTTTTACATTGTGAAGAACTTTGAACACTAACACAACCATCAGGTGGTACAGGACAGCCAATTGAGACGTTTCAGCACATGGACATAATCCCTACCTTATAAATAAACCCCATTTTATATTCAGTCTTTTGCCAGTGTAGGAAGAGGTTGCTGTGTGAAGCAGGGACAAAAATGTTATCACTGGCTGGCACTCCTCTGTATCAGGATATCCGGTGCTCAGTGATGGGGTAGAAAGTCCCAGTATTAGGTAGAAAAATTCACAGCACTCGGAAATATAATGCAACTTAATACTAGGCATTTATTCCATCCATATGTAATTTATAGCAAATAAGGCCAACGTTTGAGTCCGTCCTGGACCTTGATCATGGCCAGGAAGGCAGGAGCATGCTGTGTGTTGGATGGCGTTGCAACGCCATCTGATACGCAGCATGCTCCTGCCCTCCTGGCCATGATCAAGGTCCGGGACGGACCAAAATGTTGGCCTTAGTTGATAAAAATTACACATGGATGGAATAAATATGTATTGTTGAGTTGCATTATATTTCCGAGTGCCATAAATAAATAAAAAATATATACTGGAACAGAGACAGACTGTTAGGGACACAACACTCTAGCTAATAGGGCCACAAAAGTCCTTTTATGTGTGCTATCAATAGGTGTGACTTACTGAGGGGTGTGATATACTTATAATATACTTTCTAACATAGAAAGTATATTATAGTACATTTGTATTGTGCAGCAGTTGTGTGCGTTTCTGCTGCGATACTGCAGCTATACAGAAGGGAAAACGATCTTAGAACAAATAATTTCAACTGGTGATATACCAGTTGCCGCCCCAAAGATTATATGGTATGTTATATACCAATAATATGCTTTCTAATACAGTGCATTTGGGTAGTGCAGGATTTGTTTGTGGTTTTGCTTCGTTACCGCAGCTACACAGTGTGACAAATGCTATTGGAACAAATAATTTAAACTGGTGTGATATACCAGTTGTCCCCCCAAAAACTGATTGAAGCAGCCCAAAAAAAACAGATTGAAGCAGGGGTGTTATATTCCAATAATATACTTTCTATATAGTGCATTTGGGTAGTGCAGAATTTGTTTGCGGTTTTGCTGCATTATCGCAGCTACACAGAGTGACAAACGCTATTAGAACAAATAATTTAAACTGGTGTGATTTACCAGTTGCCCCCCCAAAAAACTGATTGAAACAGGGGTGTTATATTCCAATAATATACTTTATACATAGTGCATTTGGGTAGTGCAGCATTTGTTTGCGGTTTTGCTGCGTTACCGCAGCTACACAGAGTGACAAACGCTATTGGAACAAATAATTTCTTCAGGTGTGATTTACCAGTTG
Source organism: Bufo gargarizans (assembly GCF_014858855.1). Taxonomy (NCBI): domain Eukaryota; kingdom Metazoa; phylum Chordata; class Amphibia; order Anura; family Bufonidae; genus Bufo; species Bufo gargarizans. Next base: position 333,384,522 of record NC_058081.1, on the reverse strand, counting down.
CCCCCCCCAAAAAAAGTGATTTTGGCAGGGGTGTGATATACAAATATTATACTTTCTATGTAGTGCAGCATTTGTTTGCAGTTTTGCTGCGTTATCGCAGCTACACAGAGTGACAAACGCTATTGGAACAAATAACCAACGCTTTTTTTTTAAACCACACGGTTCGGGCACCCCCTGCTAAATTGCGCCCTAGGCAGCTGCCTAGGTCGCCTTACAGGTGGCGCCGGCCCTGTTCCAGCCGATTGTTCCTGTGTTGTTATCCTGCTTCCGACCTTAGCCTGTATCCTGACCTCGTCTCTGCCTGTTCCTCATGTACCTGTCCCTCTGTCTGCTGTTCACCTTGTTACACCTGCTGCACCTGAGTTATTCAGCTCTGCTGTTCTAACAGCTCCAGCCTGCATAATCACCAACTCAGCCCTGCTTTATCTGACTTTGCTGCTGCGCTTCTTCCATCCAGAACAGCTCGCTTCACCTGCCTGTATCCCCAGTGCTTGCACTGAGGCATTCTGCCACTTAACCGGGACCATGCTTGCGATAGTGACCTGGTGTCTCCCCTGCAGTTAAGACCAACTTCCGCAATCTGAAGCAGGATAAAGGGTGAAGACCAGGGGAACACTTAGATTCCGCTTCCAAGTTTGGCCCAAAGCCAAACCGGTAAGTGGCACAGCGGGTCCACAACCGTTGGAGCTTTACACTCTACAATGAATGGCTGAGACATGTCCTGTTGCACCAGAATAGGGGCTGAAGCAAAACATTCCTTCACAGCAGAAAAGGCTTGTAATGCCACCTCAGACCAAAAAGAGAAATTGACCCCCTTCCTAGTCATGTCTATTAAAGGTTTAACCACAGTTGAATAGTTCAAGATTAATTTACGGTAGTAGTTGGTGAATCCCAAAAACTGCATAAGCGCTTTCAATCCCAGTCCAACACTGCACAAACTTTCTCGGGATCCATACGAAAACCTGAGGATGAGAGCAAGTAACCCAGGAATTGCACTTCCTGAACAGCAAAAACACATTTTTCCATCTTCACATACAATTAATTCTCTCTTAGGATCTGTAACCCCTGTTTCACATGATCCTTATGAGTCTTCATGTCTGGAGAATAAATTAGTATGTCATCCAGATATACAACAACAAATCTCCCCACCAGATGATGAAAGATGTTATTGTTAAAGTGTTGAAAAACCGCTGGAGCGTTGTTTAACACAAAGGGTATGAACAGGTTTTCAAAATGACTCTCAGGGGTATTAAATGCAGTCTTCCACTCATTCCCCTCCCTGACCCATACCAGAATTTATTCCCCCCTCAGATCCAATTTAGAGAACACCTTGGCACCGACAATCTGACTAAACAAATCCGGAATCAAAGGAAGGATCACGGACGGAAATACGGTTGAGCTCACGGAAGTCCAGACATGGTCTAAGGGTTCCATTTTTATTTTATTTTTGCAAAGAAAAACCCAGCAGCCACTGGGGATTTGGATGGTCTGATATGACCCTTCGCCAAGCTTTCGGTGATATAATCTCGCATAGCCTTTCTTTCGGGCTCTGAAAGATTATACAACCAACATTTGGTCAGTTTAGCTCCAGGAATAAGATTGACGGGACAATTATACTCCTGATGCAGGGGTTATTCATGGTTACCACTCAGAAAACACATCAGAAAATTTGGAAATGAACGAGGGAACAGTTTTAATGGTGACCACAGAAAAAGATGCATTAAGACAGTCCATGCAAAAATCACTCCGATCGAGAATCTGTCTTGCTTGCCAGTAGATGGTAGAGTTATGTATGCTTAACCATGGTAAGCCCAAAACCATCAGAGCAGGAAGACCCTCCAAGACATAACACGAGATAGCTTCCTGATGGAAATCACCCACTGTTAAATGGATGTCATTTACCACCTGCGACAGGCATTTTTGGGTAAGAGGGGGAGAATCAATTGCAAATACAGAAATGCTTTTCTCTAGTGCACTAGTAGTCAACCCCTTAACGTATAATGTACAGACAAATATTCACAAAATGTTCCTTCTTTCCACAACAAAAACAGATTCCCTTCATATGACCATAGCTCTTACCAGCAGTTCCAGAAGTAACTCCCCCCAACTGCATATTCTGCTCACAAGGCGTAACCACAGGTGTCTCTTTACCATAAGTGTCAAATGAAGCCGCCACTTTATTTGACAGTACATCCTGAGGGTGAGGACCCTTGGATCTCCCCCTCAGGCGTCAATCCAGATGTACAACAAGGGACATAGCTGCTTCCAGTAATTCAGGTTTTTCATAAAAGGCCAACACATCCTGCAGCCTCTCAGATAGACCCTGAAAGAACTGGCTACAGAGAGCAGGATCATTCCACTCTTTATCCATAGCCCATCTCCTAAATTCAGAGCAATAGATTTCCGCTGAGCGTTCTCCCTGCCCTAAACCACGTAACTTGGTCTCAGCTTGAGAGATCCGATCTGGGTCATCATAAATAAGACCCAAGGCTCTAAAAAACGTATCTTCCTGACTGGAGGGATGGTGATACGGTCAGCAGAAAAAGCCCAAGACTGTGCATCATCCTTAAGCAAAGAAATGATCGTACCCACATGTTGACACTCATCACCAGAAGAGTATGGAAGCAGCTTAAAGTACCCTGAACATAATGAAATTGACACTACCCCCAGCAAATCTGTACAGGAGGGCAACCTTTGGGTTAGGGCAGGCCTGGTACCCACCATCGGAACCAGCCGCCTGTGGTCTCTGAACCCATAAGACTGTCTCGCGGAGGTCAGCTAGCTCCAAAGACACTCCTTGCAGCTATTCGACCAGTACAGACATAGGATCTGCACTGACCTGAACGAAATGGCAGTTTTTATGGCGGTAGATAATGTCATGATCAGTGTGTGTGTGTGTGTGTGTGTGGAGACGGGGGGGGGGGGGGGACGGGGGGGGGGGGACTCCACACTGAAAATAGGAGGGAATGGGAACAGTAACTGGGCCTGGAAACTAGGTAAGAAACAGGTCACCTCCTAACCAACCCTAATCTAACTATCAATATGAATAGACCCTGAATGTAGGAATATTCATAAGCAGTATACTTAGGCCTTTATATCCCTATAAGGCCCTGGAAAAAGGTTAGAACCAGAGACAACCCATTCCTCCCCAGATGGACGAATGAAAGTCTCTGTCTCAGGCCCAGATACAAACAACAGGGAATATAGCAAACACAATGCAACACTTGACTTCTGCAGAGACGGACGAGCAGGAACACCAGAGACAAACTCAAACCAGCTCAGCCAAACCCAAATGAAGCTATCTACCGCATAGTCAGAAGGGTGGGACCAGACTATAAAGGGTAGAAGTGATGACCACTAAGCAACAGCTGAGAAAATGGAAGTGGTCTTTAACCCTATCAACACTGAATCAAGAGAAATCAAGGAGGCTATTAGATTCTTCTACGCTCACCCAATCTCCTTGATTTACTGACATCAGTCACCTGAGGGACCGTGACACACACGAGCGACTTCATGTTGCAATGCCTGCAAAACAACCGCCGAGTTGCCCACAATCTACCAGTGCTGATTACTGGGTGGCCACCCTGCTGTATTTCTGCTACAAAGACAATGTGCTGTCCTTAATTCCATCAAGAGCGTGTTTGGAAGATGCGCGAGTACAAGCGCACGCTGGTAGACGCGCTGCTGATGGCATTCACACTTGACAGAAGGGGGTTTAGTAGAAGCACAAAGCGAAGGCAGAGGAGGCAGAGGAAGAAGTCGCCAATGCAGCTGGTGCACCGCCAGCACCTCAGAAGGGAGGGTTAGCATGGCTGAAATGTGGAAAAGCTTTGTCAGTATGCCACAACAACCAGCACCACCAGCAAAATGGTAATACGCCTACACATGCTGACTGATAGGTCTGCCCCATTCAACTTCGGGGTCTCCAAATTGGGCACATGACCTGAGCTTGCCCTTTACACCTTGGAGTTGCTAGCCTGCCCTGCAGCAAGTGTATTGTCTAAATGTTTGTTTAGCAAGGCGGGGGGGGGGGGGGGGGGTAATCACAGACAAACGCAGCAGCATGTCCACAGCCAATGTAGACAAGCTCAGATTCATTACCTTGTGCTGAGTAGACAACTATACCGGCCGCACCTAGCCATTGTTATACTCCAGTGCACTTTCTCTTTGCATTCTTTTTTCTATTTCCCAATGTTTTGGGGTCTTTTTAAATTTATAAAAAAATAAAATAAAATAAATGAAGGAAAAAAAACTGTGTTGGCTACCTCCTCCACCGTTGCCTCCACCTACACCACCACGTCCTTCTCAACCTCCTACTTCACTTTGACCTCCGCCTCCTAGTTCAAGATTATTATTTTTTTTTTTATTCCATTCAATGTTATTTTAAGTCAGTTCCTTATCCACATTTGTTTACAGGGCAATTGCCCTGCTCTTACCCCATTTTGCTTCCTTTTGCAGCCCTCTAGCCCTTTCTACAACTATTTTACAGCCCTTTCTACAACTATTTTACAGCCATTTTAGTGCACCAAAGTTCAGGTCCCCATTGACTTCAATGAGGTTCGGGTTCGAGTTCAGGTCATGTTTGGGTCCCGAAACTGAACTTTGACCTGAATTTCGTCTGAATCTGAACATCCACGGGACCTCTCATCCCTACTCATGATGTTAATTACTGTAAGTGCTGATATTTAAGGAATCGTTTATTAAAATAGTTTACCCTGGTGCCTGAGAGACCCTTTGCAGATAATTTTTATAACACTTACTTGTGTACTAAAAAATGTATGCTTCAGCATTACAAAAGTTATTTTCAGTTTATTTGTACATTTTCTGATGAAAAAAGACTATTAATTAGTCCAACATTTCAATCCCATGGGCATATCTTTGAACTTTTAAAATCAGTTTCTATTTCTTTTGGTTAATTAGTAATTTAATAGAGTCATATTATCTTGCTATGTTAATACTAAAATTATTAAATGTTATTACTAGAGTTGAGCGAACACCTGGATGTTCGGGTTCGAGAAGTTCGGCCGAACTTCCCGAAAATGTTCGGGTTCGGGATCCGAACCCGATCCGAACTTCGTCCCGAACCCGAACCCCATTGAAGTCAATGGGGACCCGAACTTTTCGGCACTAAAACGGCTGTAAAACAGCCCAGAAAAGGGCTAGAGGGCTGCAAAAGGCAGCAACATGTAGGTAAATCCCCTGCAAACAAATGTGGATAGGGAAATGAATTAACATAAAAATTAAATAAATAAAAATTAACCAAAATCAATTGGAGAGAGGTCCCATAGCAGAGAATCTGGCTTCCCGTCACCCACCACTGGAACAGTCCATTCTCAGATATTTAGGCCCCGGCACCCAGGCAGAGGAGAGAGGTCCCGTAACAGACAATCTGGCTTCATGTCAGCAGAGAATCAGTCTTCATGTCATAGCAGAGAATCAGGCTTCAGGTCACCCACCACTGCAACAGTCCATTTTCATAAATTTAGGCCCAGCACCCAGGCAGAGGAGAGAGGTCCCGTAACAGACAATCTGGCTTCATGTCAGCAGAGAATTAGTCTGCATGTCATAGCAGAGAATCAGGCTTCACGTCAGCCACCAATGCAACAGTCCATTGTCAGATATTTAGGCCCAGCACCCAGGCAGAGGAGAGAGGTCCCGTAACAGAGGATCTGGCTTCATGTCAGCAGAGAATCAGTCTTCATATCATAGCAGAGAATCAGGCTTCACGTCACCCACCACTGCAACAGTCCATTTTCATAAATTTAGGCCCAGCACCCAGGCAGAGGAGAGAGGTCCCGTAACAGACAATCTGGCTTCATGTCAGCAGAGAATCAGTCTTCATGTCATAGCAGAGAATCAGGCTTCACGTCACCCACCACTGTAAGAGTCCATTTTCATAAATTTAGGCCCAGCACCCAGGCAGAGGAGAGAGGTCCCGTAACAGACAATCTGGCTTCATGTCAGCAGAGAATTAGTCTGCATGTCATAGCAGAGAATCAGGCTTCACGTCAGCCACCAATGCAACAGTCCATTGTCAGATATTTAGGCCCAGCACCCAGGCAGAGGAGAGAGGTCCCGTAACAGAGGATCTGGCTTCATGTCAGCAGAGAATCAGTCTTCATATCATAGCAGAGAATCAGGCTTCACGTCACCCACCACTGCAACAGTCCATTTTCATAAATTTAGGCCCAGCACCCAGGCAGAGGAGAGAGGTCCCGTAACAGAGGATCTGGCTTCATGTCAGCAGAGAATCAGTCTGCATGTCATAGCAGAGAATCAGGCTTCACGTCAGCCACCACTGCAACAGTCCATTGTCATAAATTTAGGCCCAGCACCCAGGCAGAGGAGAGAGGTCCCGTAACAGACAATCTGGCTTCATGTCAGCAGAGAATCAGTCTTCATGTCATAGCAGAGAATCAGTCTTCATGTCATAGCAGAAAATCAGGCTTCACGTCAACCACCACTGTAAGAGTCCATTTTCATAAATTTAGGCCCAGCACCCAGGCAGAGGAGAGAGGTCCCGTAACAGACAATCTGGCTTCATGTCAGCAGAGAATCAGTCTTCATGTCATAGCAGAGAATCAGGCTTCACGTCACCCACCACTGCAACAGTCCATTTTCATAAATTTAGGCCCAGCACCCAGGCAGAGGAGAGAGGTCCCGTAACAGACAATCTGGCTTCATGTCAGCAGAGAATTAGTCTGCATGTCATAGCAGAGAATCAGGCTTCACGTCACCCAACATTGGAACAGTCCATTGGCATATATTTACGCCCTGGCACCCAGACAGAGGAGAGGTTCATTCAACTTTGGGTAGCCTCGCAATATAATGGTAAAATGAAAATAAAAATAGGATTGAATGAGGAAGTGCCCTGGAGTCCAATAATATATGGTTAAGGGGAGGTAGTTAATGTCTAATCTGGACAAGGGACGGACAGGGCCTGTGGGATCCATGCCTGGTTCATTTTTATGAACGTCAGCTTGTCCACATTGGCTGTAGACAGGCGGCTGCGTTTGTCTGTAATGACGCCCCCTGCCGTGCTGAATACACGTTCAGACAAAACGCTGGCCGCCGGGCAGGCCAGCACCTCCAATGCATAAAAGGCTAGCTCTGGCCACGTGGACAATTTAGAGACCCAGAAGTTGAATGGGGCCGAACCATCAGTCAGTACGTGGAGGGGTGTGCACATGTACTGTTCCACCATGTTAGTGAAATGTTGCCTCCTGCTAACACGTTGCGTATCAGGTGGTGGTGCAGTTAGCTATGGCGTGTTGACAAAAGTTTTCCACATCTCTGCCTTGCTAACCCTGCCCTCAGAGGAGCTGGCCGTGACACAGCTGCCTTGGCGACCTCTTGCTCCTCCTCTGCCTTGGCCTTGGGCTTCCACTTGTTCCCCTGTGACATTTGGGAATGCTCTCAGTAGCGCGTCTACCAACGTGCGCTTGTACTCGCGCATCTTCCTATGACGCTCCAGTGCAGGAAGTAAGGTGGGCACATTGTCTTTGTAGCGTGGATCCAGCAGGGTGGCAACCCAGTAGTCCGCACAGGTTAAAATGTGGGCAACTCTGCTGTCGTTGCGCAGGCACTGCAGCATGTAGTCGCTCATGTGTGCCAGGCTGCCCAGGGGTAAGGACAAGCTGTCCTCTGTGGGAGGCGTATCGTCATCGTCCTGCCTTTCCCCCCAGCCACGCACCAGTGATGGACCCGAGCTGCGTTGGGTGCCACCCCGCTGTGACCATGCTTCATCCTCATCCTCCTCCACCTCCTCCTCATCCTCGTCCTCCTCGTCCTCCAGTAGTGGGCCCTGGCTGGCCACATTTGTACCTGGCCTCTGCTGTTGCCAAAAACCTCCCTCTGAGTCACTTCGAAGAGTCTGGCCTGAAAGTGCTAAAAATGACCCCTCTTCATCCTCCTCCTCCTCCTCCTGGGCCACCTCCTCTTCCATCATCGCCCTAAGTGTTTTCTCAAGGAGACATAGAAGTGGTATTGTAACGCTGATAACGGTGTCATCGCCACTGGCCATGTTGGTGGAGTACTCGAAACAGCGCAACAGGGCACACAGGTCTCGCATGGAGGCCCAGTCATTGGTGGTGAAGTGGTGCTGTTCTGTAGTGCGACTGACCCGTGCGTGCTGCAGCTGAAACTCCACTATGGCCTGCTGCTGCTCGCACAGTCTGTCCAGCATGTGCAAGGTGGAGTTCCACCTGGTGGGCACGTCGCATATGAGGCGGTGAGCGGGAAGGCCGAAGTTACGCTGTAGCGCAGACAGGCGAGCAGCAGCAGGATGTGAACGCCGGAAGCGCGAACAGACGGCCCGCACTTTATGCAGCAGCTCTAACATGTCGGGGTAGTTGTGAATGAACTTCTACACCACCAAATTCAGCACATGCGCCAAGCAAGGGATGTGCGTCAAATTGGCTAGTCCCAGAGCTGCAACGAGATTTCGCCCATTATCACACACCACCAGGCCGGGCTTGAGGCTCACCGGCAGCAACCACTCGTCGGTCTGTTGTTCTATACCCCGCCACAACTCCTGTGCGGTGTGGGGCCTGTCCCCCAAACATATGAGTTTCAGAATGGCCTGCTGACGTTTACCCCGGGCTGTGCTGAAGTTGGTGGTGAAGGTGTGTGGCTGACTGGATGAGCAGGTGGAAGAAGAGGAGGAGGAAGCCGAGAAGGAGGAGGTGGCAACAGGAGGCAAAAAATGTTGCCCTGCGATCCTTGGCGGTGGAAGGACGTGCGCCAAACAGCTCTCCGCCTGGGGCCCAGCTGCCACTACATTTACCCAGTGTGCAGTTAGGGAGATATAGCGTCCCTGGCCGTGCTTACTGGTCCACGTATCTGTGGTTAGGTGGACCTTGCTACAGATGGCGTTGCGCAGTGCACACTTGATTTTATCGGATACTTGGTTGTGCAGGGAAGGCACGGCTCTCTTGGAGAAGTAGTGGCGGCTGGGAACAACATACCGTGGGACAGCAAGCGACATGAGCTGTTTGAAGCTGTCTGTGTCCACCAGCCTAAATGACAGCATTTCATAGGCCAGTAGTTTAGAAATGCTGGCATTCAGGGCCAGAGATCGAGGGTGGCTAGGTGGGAATTTACGCTTTCTCTCAAATGTTTGTGAGATGGAGAGCTGAACGCTGCCGTGTGACATGGTTGAGACGCTTGGTGACGGAGGTGGTGGTGGTGTTGGTGGTACATCCCCTGTTTGCTGGGCGGCAGGTGCCAACGTTCCTCCAGAGGCGGAGGAAGAGGCCGAGGCGACAGCAGCAGAAGAGGCCGAGGCGGCAGCAGCAGAAGAGGTAGCAGCGGGAGCCTGAGTGACTTCCTTGGTTTTAAGGTGTTTACTCCACTGCAGTTCATGCTTTGCATGCAGGTGCCTGGTCATGCAGGTTGTGCTCAGGTTCAGAACGTTAATGCCTCGCTTCAGGCTCTGATGGCACAGCGTGCAAACCACTCGGGTCTTGTCGTCAGCACATTCTTTGAAGAAGTGCCATGCCAGGGAACTCCTTGAAGCTGCCTTTGGGGTGCTCGGTCCCAGATGGCGGCGGTCAGTAGCAGGCGGAGTCTCTTGGCGGCGGGTGTTCTGCTTTTGCCCACTGCTCCCTCTTTTGCTACGCTGTTGGCTCGGTCTCACCACTGCCTCTTCCTCCGAACTGTGAAAGTCAGTGGCATGACCTTCATTCCATGTGGGGTCTAGGACCTCATCGTCCCCTGCATCGTCTTCCACCCAGTCTTGATCCCTGACCTCCTGTTCAGTCTGCACACTGCAGAAAGACGCAGCAGTTGGCACCTGTGTTTCGTCATCATCAGAGACATGCTGAGGTGGTATTCCCATGTCCTCATCATCAGGAAACATAAGTGGTTGTGCGTCAGTGCAGTCTATGTCTTCCACCGCTGGGGAAGGGCTAGGTGGATGCCCTTGGGAAACCCTGCCAGCAGAGTCTTCAAACAGCATAAGAGACTGCTGCATAACTTGAGGCTCAGACAGTTTCCCTGATATGCATGGGGGTGATGTGACAGACTGATGGGGTTGGTTTTCAGGCGCCATCTGTGCGCTTTCTGCAGAAGACTGGGTGGGAGATAATGTGAACGTGCTGGATCCACTGTCGGCCACCCAATTGACTAATGCCTGTACCTGCTCAGGCCTTACCATCCTTAGAACGGCATTGGGCCCCACCATATATCGCTGTAAATTCTGGCGGCTACTGGGACCTGAGGTAGTTGGTACACTAGGACGTGTGGATGTGGCAGAACGGCCACGTCCTCTCCCAGCACCAGAGGGTCCACTAACACCACCACGACCATGTCCACGTCCGCGTCCCTTACTAGATGTTTTCCTCATTGTTATGGTTCACCACAACAACAAAAATATTATTTGGCCCAATGTATTGTATTCAAATTCAGCGGGATATAAATTTGAGGCCTAGTATTTAGGCGCTGGGTGACCGGTATGGATTTAGTGACAGAATTAGACTTGGAAATGCACAGTAGCGTGTGTGTGAAGTTATTCTGAATGACCCTATGTGCACCTTGAATATTATATACCCTTTTAGGGATAGATTTCAAATAGCTCTGATATAGCAGAAACCACTAAATTATGAAATTGCTAAATTGGGAATTGTATTTCAACCCTGAACAAAAAATGTGCTTTGACGGACACTAAATAACTTGCCCAGCCACAACAGTACAGCGGTAATGACAGATTTAGCGGGATATAAATTTGAGGCCTAGTATTTAGGCGCTGGGTGACCGGTATGGATTTAGTGACAGAATTAGACTGGGATATGGCCAAAAAATAACCACACTATTGCTGGTTAAATGCACTTGGTGTGACAGCTTGACCAACCACACTACTGAGGGTTAAATGCACTTGGTGACGGGCGCAGCTTGCCCCTGATGTAGTATATGGCCAAAAAATGAACAGACTATTGCTGGTTAAATGCACTTGGTGTGACAGCTTCACCCTGATGTAGGCTTTAGCCAAAAAACAACCACACCATTGAGGGTTAAATGCACTTGGTGACAGGCGCAGCTTGCCCCTGATGTAGTGTATGGCCAAAAAATGAACAGACTATTGCTGGTTAAATGCACTTGGTGTGACAGCTTGACTAACCACACTACTGAGGGTTAAATGCACTTGGTGACGGGCGCAGCTTGCCCCTGATGTAGTATATGGCCAAAAAATGAACAGACTATTGCTGGTTAAATGCACTTGGTGTGACAGCTTGACAAACCACACTACTGAGGGTTAAATGCACTTGGTGACGGGCGCAGCTTGCCCCTGATGTAGTATATGGCCAAAAAATGAACAGACTATTGCTGGTTAAATGCACTTGGTGTGACAGCTTGACCAACCACACTACTGAGGGTTAAATGCACTTGGTGACGGGCGCAGCTTGCCCCTGATGTAGTATATGGCCAAAAAATGAACAGACTATTGCTGGTTAAATGCACTTGGTGTGACAGCTTGACCAACCACACTACTGAGGGTTAAATGCACTTGGTGACGGGCGCAGCTTGCCCCTGATTTAGTATATGGCCAAAAAATGAACAGACTATTGCTGGTTAAATGCACTTGGTGTGACAGCTTCACCCTGATGTAGGCTTTAGCCAAAAAACAACACACCATTGAGGGTTAAATGCACTTGGTGACAGGCGCAGCTTGCCCCTGATGTAGTATATGGCCAAAAAATGAACAGACTATTGCTGGTTAAATGCACTTGGTGTGACAGCTTGACTAACCACACTACTGAGGGTTAAATGCACTTGGTGACGGGCGCAGCTTGCCCCTGATGTAGTATATGGCCAAAAAATGAACAGACTATTGCTGGTTAAATGCACTTGGTGTGACAGCTTGACCAACCACACTACTGAGGGTTAAATGCACTTGGTGACGGGCGCAGCTTGCCCCTGATGTAGTATATGGCCAAAAAATGAACAGACTATTGCTGGTTAAATGCACTTGGTGTGACAGCTTGACCAACCACACTACTGAGGGTTAAATGCACTTGGTGACGGGCGCAGCTTGCCCCTGATGTAGTATATGGCCAAAAAATGAACAGACTATTGCTGGTTAAATGCACTTGGTGTGACAGCTTGACCAACCACACTACTGAGGGTTAAATGCACTTGGTGACGGGCGCAGCTTGCCCCTGATTTAGTATATGGCCAAAAAATTAACAGACTATTGCTGGTTAAATGCACTTGGTGTGACAGCTTCACCCTGATGTAGGCTTTAGCCAAAAAACAACCACACCATTGAGGGTTAAATGCACTTGGTGACAGGCGCAGCTTCCCCCTTATGTAGTATATGGCCAAAAAATAAACAGACTATTGCTGGTTAAATGCACTTGGTGTGACAGCTTCACCCTGATGTACGCTTTAGCCAAAAAACAACCACACCATTGAGGGTTAAATGCACTTGGTGACAGGCGCAGCTTGCCCCTGATGTAGTATATGGCCAAAAAATAAACAGACTATTGCTGGTTAAATGCACTTGGTGTGACAGCTTCACCCTGATGTAGGCTTTAGCCAAAAAACAACCACACCATTGAGGGTTAAATGCACTTGGTCGCAGCTTGTGCTGGCGCACCACAAGACACAAAATGGCCGCCTATCACCCCAGAAAAAAGTGACTGACAAACGGTCTGGGCAGCCTAAAAACAGTGAGCAATTGAGTATCAGCAGCTCAATGATCCACAGCTGCAGATCGATCAATTAATCAAGTCCTTTGGAGGAGTTAATCTGCCTAATCTCGCCCTACTGTCGCAGCCGCAACCTCTCCCTATGCTGATCAGAGCAGAGTGACGGGCGGCGCTATGTGACTCCAGCTTAAATAGAGGCTGGGTCACATGGTGCTCTGGCCAATCACAGCCATGCCAATAGTAGGCATGGCTGTGACGGCCTCTTGGGGCAAGTAGTATGACGCTTGTTGATTGGCTGCTTTGCAGCCTTTCAAAAAGCGCCAAGAAAGCGTCAAAAAGCGCCAAGAAAGCGACGAACCCCGAACCCGGACTTTTACGAAAATGTCCGGGTTCGGGTCCGTGTCACGGACACCCCAATATTCGGTACGAACCCGAACTATACAGTTCGAGTTCGCTCATCCCTAGTTATCAGCATTACTATCCCACTACTATGCCTTCTTGAAAAAACGCTCCTGGTGATGATGGAAGAGTATATGGCACAGGAGGAGGAGGAAAAGGGATCATTTCGTAGGGTTTTTGGCCAGGCATTCCGAAGTGGGTTCCTGCACCCACAAACCCAAGGTACACAATTGTCCAGCCAAGGCACCGTTCTAGAGGATGAGGAGGTGGAGGATGAGGAGGATGTAATTGTCAGTTACATTTTATGGTGAAATTAAAAAATATTTGGGTGTATAATACCACTGCTTTTTGGGTGTATAATACCATACCTAGTAGACAGGTTAAACAAAAAAAATAATTGTCAGTTACATTTTTGGGTGAAATTCACCAATTTTTGGGTGTAATATACCCCTCCTCTACCTAGTTGACAGCTTAATAAATGTAAAAAAAAATTCTGTTACATTCTTGGGTTGACATTATACAATTTTATACGTGAATAAACACCTGCTATGCATAGGTGACAGGGAATTAAATTTAATAAATAATTCAGTAATTAATGCACACCACATCCTTACATTCAATGTTTAAACTTTGAAAAGTTCTCACACTTTTATGCTTTAATAATTTCTCCCATATTTCAACTCTAATTTTAAATTAGAAAAAATGGATCCTCCCTTAAATTTGGTCTCTTTTTCTCACGCCCCTGAAACCCTGATTCCACGCCACCCATGATCACCATGGTAGGCGCATAAAAGAACATCGAAAGTTGATAGAGTAGATATCAAATTGAACCGTGAACATCACGGGGACGTGCGACATGGTGGGGCAGTAAGTGTGCACACGCCTACACGAACTGACTGACAGGGGTCAGCCCCTGCAACTTCTGGGTCTCCAAATCAGGCACATGGCCTGAGCTTGCCCTTTACCCCTTGGATGTGCTGGCCTGCCCTGCAGCAAGTGTATTGTCTGAACGTGTGTTTAGCATGACTGGAGGGGGTTATCACAGGTTATATTTCCCAATGTTTTGGGGTGTACCCTAATTTTAAAAATAAAATTTAAAACCAAAAACCAGTGTAGGCTACCTCCTCCTCCACCGCCACTTCTACCGACACCGACACAACCACCACCTCCTCAACCTCCTACTCCATATGGACCTGGTCCTCCTAGATCAAGATTATTTTTTTTTATTTTTACGTATTTTATGTTATTTTAAGTCATTTCCCTATCCACATTTGTTTGCAGAGCATTTGCCATGCTCTTAACCACATTTTTACAGCCATTTTAGTGCTCAAAAGTTCGGGTCCCCATTGACTTCAATGGGGTTCCAGTTCGGGGTCAAGTTCAGGTCAAGTTAGGGTCCCGAACTCGAACTTTTTTCCGAAGTTCGGATGAATCCGTCGAACCCGAACATCCAGGTGTCATCTCAACTCTAGTCATGAACATATGAACCTAGTGACATAAACAAGAGAGAGGTTCCCTAGGTATTTAAAGGGGGTGGGGGGGAGAGGAAGGAGGGGGGAGTAGTAGTGTGGTGAAATGCAATATCTTTTCCAATTTTTAGAAGTAGCTAGTGAGAACATGAGTCATAGATGATTTAAGGCATGTGTGTCTTGCTCGTCCTGGGGACTCTACACCTGATTCTGGAGCCAAGGGGACCAGACCTTTTGATATCTATCTCTGGTTCTGTTATTCATGCTCAATATCTCTTCAAATTGGCAAATTTGATTGACCTTTTGTATCCATTTTTGATGTGTAGGTGGGTCTTTACTCAGCCAATGCAGAGGGATAAGAGATTTAGCAGCTGCTATCAAATGAGTGACCAGATTATTTGTTGACAGTAGATAGAACTCACTTGGTCTTGCTATGGTAATGTGTTCTATTTTGAGAGTAAAGGAAGGTGAACATATTTTCTTCATGGTCTGCTCGACCTGGCTCCAGAAAGTTGCAAAGCACGGGCAGTTAAACCAAATGTGGGAGAGGGAGCCAACCTGTGCCTCGCATCGCCAGCAGTTCCTGTATTGGGATAGGTTATGTGCAAATAGAAACTCTGGGGTTCTATACCATCGGGTCAGCAACTTATAGTGGTTCTCCTGAAGTCTTACACACTTGGAGAAACCATGTGACATTTTCAGGATTGCCTTTACTTTTTCGTCTTTGAGGGTTATATTTAGCTCCCTCTCCCAGGAGCTAATGAAAGTGAGTCTAGAAAGAGTCGGAGAGGATAGAATTAAGAAGTATAGTTTCCCTATTTTTCTTTGGTTTGGATGACCTGTAGATAATATAGTTTTGAAAGCAGCAAGTGGTCTATTGAAGGAGAATGTCTGAATTAATCTCTTTGCTACTCTCTGGAAATGCGAAGTGAAGAGTGTTAATAGTTAAGAGTATATATTGCAACTCCTTCTGTGATGGTATCTGGTTTGAGGGAAAAAGCTCAGAGATAGTGGTTTCTTTGAGCTTCTCCAAAAACTCTGAATATGGCGAGTCAATATTAGTGATGGCTCTGGGTAGCAGGTTTGAGAGGAGTAAGGAAGGAAACGGTGCTAAAGTGTTTTTTAGCAATAGCCAGACCTTACATGTGCCTTTCAGCAGTGGGTCAAAATCAGTGCGTCTGAGATCTCCCTCCACCGGCCACCAGAGGGTTTTTATTATTGAGGAGCCTAAGGAGTATTGTGCTATGGTGTCTAAAGCCAGTTGCCTACTGGGTTTTAATAGTTCCAGCAATCTATTAAGGTGTATGGCTTTATAGTATGATGCCATATCTGGTAGGCCCATGCCTCCGTCCTCTCGTTTTTTCATGAGCAGAGTGTATGGCAGTCTGTGTCTGCGCCCTTTCCATAGGAATTTGGAGAAGAGGGACCTGATGGAGCTAAAGAAGCTTACTGGTAAGTGAGTTGGTATCATTGAAAGCGTATATATTATTTTTGGTATGATGTACGTTTTAAGTAAGTTCTTACGCCGCATCCATGAGATAAAGGGGAAATCATAATCCTGTAGGAGCTTTTTGGTCTCTAACAAAAGTGGGGAGAAATGTAGGTTGTATAGTTCTGATAGCTTGCTCAGTAGTTGGATGCCTAGGTATTTCAAAGAAGTGGGGACCCATGGAAAGCGGGACAGTGTTTTTGTGAGAGAAATCCCTTTTCGGGAGATGGTGATGTTAAGAATCTCTGATTTTAACACATTTACAAAATTGGACAAAAGGCCATATTCGTCCAGTATTTTTGTGAGGAGTGGGAGATCTGAGGTTGGGTTTGAGAGCAAGAATAATAAGTCATCAGCAAAGGCTACACATTTGAATTGTAGGTGACCTATAGTGAAACCATAGATGGAAGGGTTTTGTCTGATGTTCTGAAGGAGGGTTTCAACCACCAAAATGAAGAGGGAGGGAGATAGTGGGCAACCCTGCTTCGTCCCATTTGTAATTTTGAATGGAGGGGATAGTGTACTGTTTATTTTTATCCAGGCTGACTGCTGCGCATAAAGTGTTAGTATAGCTGTGATAAATTAAGGGGGAAAGTTAAACTTACGTAGTGTGGCTTCCATGAAAGCCCAATTCACTTGGTCAAATGCTTTCTCCACATCTATTCCCAACAATGCCAGTGGTAATTTACGTTTGTGCGCTATATGTATGGGGTGTAGAAATTTGCATAAGTTATCACTACCTTCTTTACTTTTGAAAAACCATGCCTGCTCACTACCAGTGAGTTGTGTGAGAAGGGGACTAATACAAATCGCTATCAGTCTGGCCCATACGTTCAAATCTAGATTTGGTAGTGAGATGGGGAGATAATTATTGCATGACTGCAGGTCTTTTCCAGTTTTGTATATCGGTGTGATGTGCGCCTCTTGCGTTTGAGGATACAACCTGCCCCCCTGGAGTAGAAAGTTGCATAGTGAGACTAAGTGCTGGGTCAATACATCTTCAAACTTTCTGTAGTAGAGAAGCGGAAGGCCATCTGGTCCAGTTTCAGAGATAGTGGGAAGGTTCAAAGAATCCATGAAGTTCTGGATATTTGTTGTGAGAGATGGGGTTGGGTTGGTCTGGAGATTGTAGAGCCCTGAGTAGTATGAATGAAAATCTCTGGCTATGTCAGCTGTCTGGGTGTGGGTTTGTCCCTAACTCTCTTTTATCTTATATATGTAGTTTTTTTTCTCTTGATTTCTTTATCAAGGAAGACATTAGCTTGCCTCCTTTATCTCCGTGGGCATATAGTTTGTTTTTACAGTAGAGATGTTGCTTGGCATGGCGCAGTTCTAATATGTGTTTAAGTTGCTGTCTAAGTGTCACCAATTCATCTTGTTTTTCTGTGCTGTAGCTATGCGATCTAGCAAAGTCATCTATCTCTGCTTCTCCCTCTTGGCCCGGGAACCCATTTCAACTAACACACCTCTAATATAGGCTTTGTGTGACTCCCACAACAATGCCTGGGAAAGTCTGTGGTGATGCGTTATTCTCAAAGAACGTTTTGAAGTGTCTAATATGCGTCTGATTGGCATTCAGTCGCCAGATCCATTTGCCCCGTGGAACCTGCGATAAGTGGCCTGCAACCAAACATGGTGCTTGATCTGAGACCGTGATTGTCCCTATTTGTGTTGAGGAGATGAGAGAGAGGGCAGCTATGGAAATAAATATGTAGTATAGTTGTTGAAAGGAGTTATGTGGGATGGAATGAAAAGTATAGTCTCTCAAGGAATGGTTGCAGGATCTCCATATATCAGCCAATCATAGCTCATGTCATTTGTTTAGGAGTCTCCCAAGCTCTCTGGAGGGTATGGGAGATTTGGATGTGGAGGAGTCCACAGTTGGGTCAAGTATGACATTTAGGTCTGTACCTAGGATGAACATGCCTTCTGCAAAAAGTTGGAACGTGTCTAGGGCCTTAATTAGACAGGCTACTTGACCTGAATTGGGGGCATTGAAGTTGGCCAATGTGTACATTTGTGATCCTATTTCCCCTTTTACTAGGAGCAGTCTCTGCATATTGTTTTATTATTGTTAAAAGTAGGGATGAGCGAACTCGAACTGTATAGTTCGGGTTCGTACCGAATTTTGGGGTGTCCGTGACACGGACCCGAACCCGGACATTTTCGTAAAAGTCCGGGTTCGGTGTTCGTCGCTTTCTTGGCGCTTTTGTGACGCTTTCTTGGCGCTTTTTGAAAGGCTGCAAAGCAGCCAATCAACAAGCATCATACTACTTGCCCCAAGAGGCCATCACAGCCATGCCTACTATTGGCATGGCTGTGATTGGCCAGAGCACCATGTGACCCAGCCTCTATTTAAGCTGGAGTCACATAGCGCCGCCCGTCACTCTGCTCTGATTAGCGTAGGGAGAGGTTGCGGCTGCGACAGTAGGGCGAGATTAGGCAGATTAACTCCTCCAAAGGACTTGATTATTGATCGATCTGCAGCTGTGGGAAATTGAGCTGCTGATACTCAATTGCTCACTGTTTTTAGGCTGCCCAGACCGTATGTCAGTCACTTTTTTCTGGGGTGATCGGCGGCCATTTTGTGTCTTGTGGTGAGCCAGCACAAGCTGCGACCAAGTGCATTTAATCCTCAATGGTGTGGTTGTTTTTTGGCTAAAGCCTACATCAGGGTGAAGCTGTCACACCAAGTGCATTTAACCAGCAATAGTCTGTTTATTTTTTGGCCATATACGACATCAGGGGCAAGCTGCGCCCTTCACCAAGTGCATTTAACCCTCAATGGTGTGGTTGTTTTTTGGCTAAAGCCTACATCAGGGTGAAGCTGTCACACCAAGTGCATTTAACCAGCAATAGTCTGTTTATTTTTTGGCCATATACTACATCAGGGGCAAGCTGCGCCCGTCACCAAGTGCATTTAACCCTCAGTAGTGTGGTTGGTCAAGCTGTCACACCAAGTGCATTTAACCAGGAATAGTGTGGTTATTTTTTGGCCATATCCCAGTCTAATTCTGTCAGTAAATCTATACCGGTCACCCAGCGCCTAAATACTAGGCCTCAAATTTATATCCCGCTAAATCTGTCATTACCGCTGTACTGTTCTGGCTGGGCAAGTTATTTAGTGTCCGTCAAAGCACATTTTTTGTTCTGGGTTGAAATACAATTCCCAATTTAGCAATTTCCTAATTTAGTGGTTTCTGCTGTATCAGAGCTATTTGAAATCTATCCCTAAAAGGGTATATAATATTCAAGGTGCACATAGGGTCATTCAGAATAACTTCACACACACGCTACTGTGCATTTCCAAGTCTAATTCCGTCAGTAAATCTATACCTGTCACCCAGCGCCTAAATACTAGGCCTCAAATTTATATCCCGCTAAATCTGTCGTTACTGCTGTACTGTTCTGGCTGGGCAAGTTATTTAGTGTCCGTCAAAGCACATTTTTTGTTCTGGGTTGAAATACAATTCCCAATTTAGCAATTTCCTAATTTAGTGGTTTCTGCTGTATCAGAGCTATTTGAAATCTATCCCTAAAAGGGTATATAATATTCAAGGTGCACATAGGGTCATTCAGAATAACTTCACACACACGCTACTGTGCATTTCCAAGTCTAATTCCGTCAGTAAATCTATACATGTCACCCAGCGCCTAAATACTAGGCCTCAAATTTATATCCCGCTAAATCTGTCATTACTGCTGTACTGTTCTGGCTGGGCAAGTTATTTAGTGTCCGTCAAAGCACATTTTTTGTTCTGGGTTGAAATACAATTCCCAATTTAGCAATTTCCTAATTTAGTGGTTTCTGCTGTATCAGAGCTATTTGAAATCTATCCCTAAAAGGGTATATAATATTCAAGGTGCACATAGGGTCATTCAGAATAACTTCACACACACGCTACTGTGCATTTCCAAGTCTAATTCCGTCAGTAAATCTATACCTGTCACCCAGCGCCTAAATACTAGGCCTCAAATTTATATCCCGCTAAATCTGTCGTTACTGCTGTACTGTTCTGGCTGGGCAAGTTATTTAGTGTCCGTCAAAGCACATTTTTTGTTCTGGGTTGAAAAACAATTCCCAATTTAGCAATTTCCTAATTTAATGGTTTCTGCTGTATCAGAGCTATTTGAAATCTATCCCTAAAAGGGTATATCATATTCAAGGTGCACATAGGGTCATTCAGAATAACTTCACACACACGCTACTGTGCATTTCCAAGTCTAATTCCGTCAGTAAATCTATACCTGTCACCCAGCGCCTAAATACTAGGCCTCAAATGTATATCCCGCTTAATCTGTCATTACTGCTGTACTGTTCTGGCTGGGCAAGTTATTTAGTGTCCGTCAAAGCACATTTTTTGTTCTGGGTTGAAATACAATTCCCAATTTAGCAATTTCCTAATTTAGTGGTTTCTGCTGTATCAGGCCTACTTTAAATACATCACTAAAAGAGTAATATCAGAATCAAGGTGCTGATAGGGTCATTCTGAATAACTTCACACACACGCTACTGTGCATTTCCAAGTCTAATTCCGTCAGTAAATCTATACCTGTCACCCAGCGCCTAAATACTAGGCCTCAAATTTATATCCCGCTAAATCTGTCATTACTGCTGTACTGTTCTGGCTGGGCTAGTTATTTAGTGTCCGTCAATGCACATTTTTTGTTCTGGGATGAAATACAATTCCCAATTTAGCAATTTCCTAATTTAGTGGTTTCTGCTGTATCAGGCCTACTTTATATACATCCCTAAAAGGGTATATAATATTCAAGGTGCACATAGGGTCATTCAGAATAACTTCACACACACGCTACTGTGCATTTCCAAGTCTAATTCTGTCAGTAAATCTATACCGGTCACCCAGCGCCTAAATACTAGGCCTCAAATTTATATTCAGCTGAATTTGAATACAATACATTGGGCCAAATAATATTTTTGTTGTTGTGGTGAACGATAACAATGAGGAAAACATCTAGTAAGGGACGCGGACGTGGACATGGTCGTGGTGGTGTTAGTGGACCCTCTGGTGCTGGGAGAGGACGTGGCCGTTCTGCCACATCCACACGTCCTAGTGTACCAACTACCTCAGGTCCCAGTAGCCGCCAGAATTTACAGCGATATATGGTGGGGCCCAATGCCGTTCTAAGGATGGTAAGGCCTGAGCAGGTACAGGCATTAGTCAATTGGGTGGCCGACAGTGGATCCAGCACGTTCACATTATCTCCCACCCAGTCTTCTGCAGAAAGCGCACAGATTGCGCCTGAAAACCAACCCCATCAGTCTGTCACATCACCCCCATGCATATCAGGGAAACTGTCTGAGCCTCAAGTTATGCAGCAGTCTCTTATGCTGTTTGAAGACTCTGCTGGCAGGGTTTCCCAAGGGCATCCACCTAGCCCTTCCCCAGCAGTGGAAGACATAGACTGCACTGACGCACAACCACTTATGTTTCCTGATGATGAGGACATGGGAATACCACCTCAGCATGACTCTGATGATGACGAAACACAGGTGCCAACTGCTGCGTCTTTCTGCAGTGTGCAGACTGAACAGGAGGTCAGGGATCAAGACTGGGTGGAAGACGATGCAGGGGATGATGAGGTCCTAGACCCCACATGGAATGAAGGTAGTGCCACTGACTTTCACAGTTCGGAGGAAGAGGCAGTGGTGAGACCGAGCCAACAGCGTAGCAAAAGAGGGAGCAGTGGGCAAAAGCAGAACACCCGCCGCCAAGAGACTCCGCCTGCTACTGACCGCCGCCATCTTGGACCGAGCACCCCAAAGGCAGCTTCAAGGAGTTTTCTGGCATGGCACTTCTTCAAACAATGTGCTGAGAACAAGACCCGAGTGGTTTGCACGCTGTGCCATCAGAGCCTGAAGCGAGGCATTAACGTTCTGAACCTTAGCACAACCTGCATGACCAGGCACCTGCTTGCAAAGCATGAACTGCAGTGGAGTAAACACCTTAAAACCAAGGAAGTCACTCAGGCTCCCCCTGCTACCTCTTCTGCTGCTGCCGCCTCGGCCTATTCTGCTGCTGCCGCCTCGGCCTCTTCCTCCGCCTCTGGAGGAACGTTGGCACCTGCCGCCCAGCCAACAGGGGATGTACCACCAACACCACCACCACCACCTCCGTCACCAAGCGTCTCAACCATGTCACACGCCAGCGTTCAGCTCTCCATCTCACAAACATTTGATAGAAAGCGTAAATTCCCACCTAGCCACCCTCGATCCCTGGCCCTGAATGCCAGCATTTCTAAACTACTGGCCTATGAAATGCTGTCATTTAGGCTGGTGGACACAGACAGCTTCAAACAGCTCATGTCGCTTGCTGTCCCACGGTATGTTGTTCCCAGCCGCCACTACTTCTCCAAGAGAGCCGTGCCTTCCCTGCACAACCAAGTATCTGATAAAATCAAGTGTGCACTGCGCAATGCCATCTGTAGCAAGGTCCACCTAACCACAGATACGTGGACCAGTAAGCACGGCCAGGGACGCTATATCTCCCTAACTGCACACTGGGTAAATGTAGTGGCAGCTGGGCCCCAGGCGGAGAGCTGTTTGGCGCACGTCCTTCCGCCGCCAAGGATCGCAGGGCAACATTCTTTGCCTCCTGTTGCCACCTCCTCCTTCTCGGCTTCCTCCTCCTCTTCTTCCACCTGCTCATCCAGTCAGCCACACACCTTCACCACCAACTTCAGCACAGCCCGGGGTAAACGTCAGCAGGCCATTCTGAAACTCATATGTTTGGGGGACAGGCCCCACACTGCACAGGAGTTGTGGCGGGGTATAGAACAACAGACCGACGAGTGGTTGCTGCCGGTGAGCCTCAAGCCCGGCCTGGTGGTGTGCGATAATGGGCAAAATCTCGTTGCAGCTCTGGGACTAGCCGGTTTGACACACATCCCTTGCCTGGCGCATGTGCTGAATTTGGTAGTGCACAAGTTCATTCACAACTACCCCGACATGTCAGAGCTGCTGCATAAAGTGCGGGCCGTCTGTTCGCGCTTCCGGCGTTCACATCCTGCCGCTGCTCGCCTGTCTGCGCTACAGCGTAACTTCGGCCTTCCCGCTCACCGCCTCATATGCGACGTGCCCACCAGGTGGAACTCCACCTTGCACATGCTGGACAGACTGTGCGAGCAGCAGCAGGCCATAGAGAAGTTTCAGCTGCAGCACGCACGGGTCAGTCGCACTGCGGAACAGCACCACTTCACCACCAATGACTGGGCCTCCATGCGAGACCTGTGTGCCCTGTTGCGCTGTTTCGAGTACTCCACCAACATGGCCAGTGGCGATGACGCCGTTATCAGCGTTACAATACCACTTCTATGTCTCCTTGAGAAAACACTTAGGGCAATGATGGAAGAGGAGGTGGCCCAGGAGGAGGAGGAGGAGGAGGAAGAGGGGTCATTTTTAGCACTTTCAGGCCAGTCTCTTCGAAGTGACTCAGAAGGAGGTTTTTTGCAACAGCAGAGGCCAGGTACAAATGTGGCCAGCCAGGGCCCACTACTGGAGGACGAGGAGAACGAGGATGAGGAGGAGGTGGAGGAGGATGAGGATGAAGCATGGTCACAGCGGGGTGGCACCCAACGCAGCTCGGGCCCATCACTGGTGCGTGGCTGGGGGGAAAGGCAGGACGATGACGATACGCCTCCCACAGAGGACAGCTTGTCCTTACCCCTGGGCAGCCTGGCACACATGAGCGACTACATGCTGCAGTGCCTGCGCAATGACAGCAGAGTTGCCCACATTTTAACGTGTGCGGACTACTGGGTTGCCACCCTGCTGGATCCACGCTACAAAGACAATGTGCCCACCTTACTTCCTGCACTGGAACGTGATAGGAAGATGCGCGAGTACAAGCGCACGTTGGTAGACGCGCTACTTAGAGCATTCCCAAATGTCACAGGGGAACAAGTGGAAGCCCAAGGCCAAGGCAGAGGAGGAGCAAGAGGTCGCCAAGGCAGCTGTGTCACGGCCAGCTCCTCTGAGGGCAGGGTTAGCATGGCAGAGATGTGGAAAAGTTTTGTCAACACGCCACAGCTAACTGCACCACCACCTGATACGCAACGTGTTAGCAGGAGGCAACATTTCACTAACATGGTGGAACAGTACGTGTGCACACCCCTCCTTGTACTGACTGATGGTTTGGCCCCATTCAACTTCTGGGTCTCTAAATTGTCCACGTGGCCAGAGCTAGCCTTTTATGCCTTGGAGGTGCTGGCCTGCCCGGCGGCCAGCGTTTTGTCTGAACGTGTATTCAGCACGGCAGGGGGCGTCATTACAGACAAACGCAGCCGCCTGTCTACAGCCAATGTGGACAAGCTGACGTTCATAAAAATGAACCAGGCATGGATCCCACAGGACCTGTCCGTCCCTTGTCCTCATTCAATCCTATTTTTATTTTCATTTTACCATTATATTGCGAGGCTACCCAAAGTTGAATGAACCTCTCCTCTGTCTGGGTGCCGGGGCCTAAATATATGCGAATGGACTGTTCCAATGTTGGGTGACGTGAAGCCTGATTCTCTGCTATGACATGCAGACTAATTCTCTGCTGACATGAAGCCAGATCCTCTGTTACGGGACCTCTCTCCTCTGCCTGGGTGCTGGGCCTAAATATCTGACAATGGACTGTTGCAGTGGTGGCTGACGTGAAGCCTGATTTTCTGCTATGACATGCAGACTAATTCTCTGCTGACATGAAGCCAGATCCTCTGTTACGAGACCTCTCTCCTCTGCATGGGAGCTGGGCCTAAATTTATGAAAATGGACTGTTGCAGTGGTGGCTGACGTGAAGCCTGATTCTCTGCTATGATATGAAGACTGATTCTCTGCTGACATGAAGCCAGATTGTCTGTTACGGGACCTCTCTCCTCTGCCTGGGTGCTGGGCCTAAATTTATGAAAATGGTCTGCTGCATTGGTGGGTGACGTGAAGACTGATTCTCTGCTATGATATGAAGAATGATTCTCTGCTGACATGAAGCCAGATTGTCTGTTACGGGACCTCTCTCCTCTGCCTGTGTGCTGGGCCTAAATATCTGACAATGGACTGTTGCATTGGTGGCTGACGTGAAGCCTGATTCTCTGCTATGATATGAAGACTGATTCTCTGCTGACATGAAGCCAGATTGTCTGTTACGGGACCTCTCTCCTCTGCCTGGGTGCTGGGCCTAAATTTATGAAAATGGACTGTTGCAGTGGTGGGTGACGTTAAGCCTGATTCTCTGCTATGACATGAAGACTGATTCTCTGCTGACATGCAGCCAGATTGTCTGTTACGGGACCTCTCTCCTCTGCCGGGGTGCTGGGCCTAAATTTATGAAAATGGACTGTTGCAGTGGTGGGTGACGTGAAGCCTGATTCTCTGCTATGACATGAAGACTGATTCTCTGCTGACATGAAGCCAGATTGTCTGTTACGGGACCTCTCTCCTCTGCCTGGGTGCTGGGCCTAAATTTATGAAAATGGATTGTTGCATTGGTGGCTGACGTGAAGCCTGATTCTCTGCTATGACATGAAGACTGATTCTCTGCTGACATGAAGCCAGATTGTCTGTTACGGGACCTGTCTCCTCTGCCTGGGTGCTGGGCCTAAATATCTGATAATGGACTGTTGCATTGGTGGCTGACATGAAGCCTGATTCTCTGCTATGACATGAAGACTGATTCTCTGCTGACATGAAGCCAGATTCTCTGTTACGGGACCTCTCTCCTCTGCCTGGGTGCCGGGGCCTAAATATCTGAGAATGGACTGTTCCAGTGGTGGGTGACGTGAAGCCAGATTCTCTGCTATGGGACCTCTCTCCAATTGATTTTGGTTAATTTTTATTTTTTTAATTTTTATTTTAATTCATTTCCCTATCCACATTTGTTTGCAGGGGATTTACCTACATGTTGCTGCCTTTTGCAGCCCTCTAGCCCTTTCCTGGGCTGTTTTACAGCCTTTTTAGTGCCGAAAAGTTTGGGTCCCCATTGACTTCAATGGGGTTCGGGTTACGGGACGAAGTTCGGATCGGGTTCGGATCCCGAACCCAAACATTTTCGGGAAGTTCGGCCGAACTTCTCGAACCCGAACATCCAGGTGTCCGCTCAACTCTAGTTAAAAGGATTGAATTGTGCATTGCAATTGCTACCCCTCTGGAGGCTGATGAGGTGCTACAAATATGGAACCATTGTGTGAATGGTGATTTAGGCATCTTCAGGATACACTTCACCTTAAAGTGCATTTCTTGTAAAAAGAGAATGTGTGAATTCATTTTTCGGAGTAGTAAAAGGATGTGACTTATTTTTGGGGGAGAATTGAGACCTTTAACATTGAGTGTGGTAATATTGCAACCCATTTTTGCCAGAGAATGGAGGAAAGAAAGGCTCTGAAAAGAAAAAGGATGAGAGAAGGAAAAGGAGGAAGAGACGTAAAATAGAAGGGAGAGAGGTTGCTAAGGGAGTCTGTGTCAGGTGGGTGTATATATCAGTTGGGGGGAGGAGTGGGTTTGTGTTGTGAGAAACACAATAAGCCATCCAGTTACACTGCTATGTGAGCTGGCTCGGGGTGGCTTTGAGAGTGATGGGGGTGTGTGTAAAAGAGCAAAGGCAGGAACTGTCCCGACTAACAGTATACAAGCATTGTCAAACAGTAAACAGGCATTAAGTCAAATATTATATGTTTCATTGGATAATCGGACCAAATATCACATCATCCGAGGCCCCAACAGGAAGGGGGTGGGGGTTCGGAGGCAGCAAGGAGGAAGACTGGGTTTCTCTAAGCTTGATATTTGCATAGTATTCCCCAAAGTGCGTTGAACCATGCTTAGGTGATCCAGGTGGAAAAATGCCTATTCCCGAGCATGTGACACCCTTGGGGGGTGAGGGAATATTCAGGGAGACCTTTATGGTAGCATTGTGGGGGTAGCAAAGCGGGGACCCCACATTTCCAAGCAAAATCCGAGAACCGATGCAAACCAGCTGACCTCCCTCCGCCTGCAACAGCCTATCTATTGGGTTGTCACTGCTCATGAAATGTTCACTCCTAGGTAGAGTTGAGCGAACACCTGGATGTTCGGGTTCGAGAAGTTCGGCCGAACTTCCCGGAAATGTTCGGGTTCGGGATCCGAACCCGATCCGAACTTCGTCCCGAACCCGAACCCCATTGAAGTCAATGGGGACCCGAACTTTTCGGCACTAAAAAGGCTGTAAAACAGCCCAGGAAAGGGCTAGAGGGCTGCAAAAGGCAGCAACATGTAGGTAAATCCCCTGCAAACAAATGTGGATAGGGAAATGAATTAAAATAAAAATTAAATAAATAAAAATTAACCAAAATCAATTGGAGAGAGGTCCCATAGCAGAGAATCTGGCTTCCCGTCACCCACAACTGGAACAGTCCATTCTCAGATATTTAGGCCCCGGAACCCAGGCAGAGGAGAGAGGTCCCGTAACAGAGAATCTGGCTTCATGTCAGCAGAGAATTAGTCTGCATGTCATAGCAGAGAATGAGGCTTCACGTCAGCCACCACTGCAACAGTCCATTGGCATATATTTAGGCCCAGCACACAGGCAGAGGAGAGAGGTCCCGTAACAGACAATCTGGCTTCATGTCAGCAGAGAATCAGTCTTCATGTCATAGCAGAGAATCAGGCTTCACGTCAGCCACCACTGCAACAGTCCATTGGCATATATTTAGGCCCAGCACCCAGGCAGAGGAGAGAGGTCCCGTAACAGACAATCTGGCTTCATGTCAGCAGAGAATTAGTCTGCATGTCATAGCAGAGAATGAGGCTTCACGTCAGCCACCACTGCAACAGTCCATTGGCATATATTTAGGCCCAGCACACAGGCAGAGGAGAGAAGTCCCGTAACAGACAATCTGGCTTCATGTCAGCAGAGAATTAGTCTGCATGTCATAGCAGAGAATGAGGCTTCACGTCAGCCACCACTGCAACAGTCCATTGGCATATATTTAGGCCCAGCACACAGGCAGAGGAGAGAGGTCCCGTAACAGACAATCTGGCTTCATGTCAGCAGAGAATTAGTCTGCATGTCATAGCAGAGAATGAGGCTTCACGTCAGCCACCACTGCAACAGTCCATTGGCATATATTTAGGCCCAGCACACAGGCAGAGGAGAGAGGTCCCGTAACAGACAATCTGGCTTCATGTCAGCAGAGAATTAGTTTGCATGTCATAGCAGAGAATGAGGCTTCACGTCAGCCACCACTGCAACAGTCCATTGGCATATATTTAGGCCCAGCACACAGGCAGAGGAGAGAGTTCCCGTAACAGACAATCTGGCTTCATGTCAGCAGAGAATTAGTCTGCATGTCATAGCAGAGAATGAGGCTTCACGTCAGCCACCACTGCAACAGTCCATTGGCATATATTTAGGCCCAGCACACAGGCAGAGGAGAGAGGTCCCGTAACAGACAATCTGGCTTCATGTCAGCAGAGAATCAGTCTGCATGTCATAGCAGAGAATCAGGCTTCACGTCACCCAACATTGGAACAGTCCATTGGCATATATTTAGGCCCCGGCACCCAGACAGAGGAGAGGTTCATTCAACTTTGGGTAGCCTCGCAATATAATGGTAAAATGAAAATAAAAATAGGATTGAATGAGGAAGTGCCCTGGAGTTCAATAATATATGGTTAAGGGGAGGTAGTTAATTTCTAATCTGGACAAGGGACGGACAGATCCTGTGGGATCCATGCCTGGTTCATTTTTATGAACGTCAGCTTGTCCACATTGGCTGTAGACAGGCGGCTGCGTTTGTCTGTAATGACGCCCCCTGCCGTGCTGAATACACGTTCAGACAAAACGCTGGCCGCCGGGCAGGCCAGCACCTCCAAGGCATAAAAGGCTAGCTCTGGCCACGTGGACAATTTAGAGACCCAGAAGTTGAATGGGGCCGAACCATCAGTCAGTACGTGGAGGGGTGTGCACATGTACTGTTCCACTATGTTAGTGAAATGTTGCCTCCTGCTAACACGTTGCGTATCAGGTGGTGGTGCAGTTAGCTGTGGCGTGTTGACAAAAGTTTTCCACATCTCTGCCATGCGAACCCTGCCCTCAAAGGAGCTGGCATTGACACAGCTGCCTTGGCGACCTCTTGCTCCTCCTCTGCCTTGGCCTTGGGCTTCCACTTGTTCCCCTGTGACATTTGGGAATGCTCTCAGTAGCGCGTCTACCAACGTGCGCTTGTACTCGCGCATCTTCCTATCACGCTCCAGTGCAGGAAGTAAGGTGGGCACATTGTCTTTGTAGCGTGGATCCAGCAGGGTGGCAACCCAGTAGTACGCACAGGTTAAAATGTGGGCAACTCTGCTGTTGTTGCGCAGGCACTGCAGCATGTAGTCGCTCATGTGTGCCAGGCTGCCCAGGGGTAAGGACAAGCTGTCCTCTGTGGGAGGCGTATCGTCATCGTCCTGCCTTTCCCCCCAGCCACGCACCAGTGATGGGCCCGAGCTGCGTTGGGTGCCACCCCGCTGTGACCATGCTTCATCCTCATCCTCCTCCACCTCCTCCTCATCCTCGTCCTCCTCGTCCTCCAGTAGTGGGCCCTGTCTGGCCACATTTGTTCCTGGCCTCTGCTGTTGCCAAAAACCTCCCTCTGAGTCACTTCGAAGAGACTGGCCTGAAAGTGCTAAAAATGACCCCTCTTCCTCCTCCTCCTCCTCCTCCTCCTCCTGGGCCACCTCCTCTTGCATCATCGCCCTAAGTGTTTTCTCAAGGAGACATAGAAGTGGTATTGTAACGCTGATAACGGCGTCATCGCCACTGGCCATGTTGGTGGAGTACTCGAAACAGCGCAACAGGGCACACAGGTCTCGCATGGAGGCCCAGTCATTGGTGGTGAAGTGGTGCTGTTCTGTAGTGCGACTGACCCGTGCGTGCTGCAGCTGAAACTCCACTATGGCCTGCTGCTGCTCGCACAGTCTGTCCAGCATGTGCAAGGTGGAGTTCCACCTGGTGGGCACGTCGCATATGAGGCGGTGAGCAGGAAGGCCGAAGTTACGCTGTAGCGCAGACAGGCGAGCAGCAGCAGGATGTGAACGCCGGAAGCGCGAACAGACGGCCCGCACTTTATGCAGCAGCTCTGACATGTCGGGGTAGTTGTGTATGAACTTCTGCACCACCAAATTCAGCACATGCGCCAAGCAAGGGATGTGCGTCAAATTGACTAGTCCCAGAGCTGCAACGAGATTTCGCCCATTATCACACACCACCAGGCCGGGCTTGAGGCTCACCGGCAGCAACCACTCGTCGGTCTGTTGTTCTATACCCCGCCACAACTCCTGTGCGGTGTGGGGCCTGTCCCCCAAACATATGAGTTTCAGAATGGCCTGCTGACGTTTACCCCGGGCTGTGCTGAAGTTGGTGGTGAAGGTGTGTGGCTGACTGGATGAGCAGGTGGAAGAAGAGGAGGAGGAAGCCGAGAAGGAGGAGGTGGCAACAGGAGGCAAAGAATGTTGCCCTGCGATCCTTGGCGGCGGAAGGACGTGCGCCAAACAGCTCTCCGCCTGGGGCCCAGCTGCCACTACATTTACCCAGTGTGCAGTTAGGGAGATATAGCGTCCCTGGCCGTGCTTACTGGTCCACGTATCTGTGGTTAGGTGGACCTTGCTACAGATGGCGTTGCGCAGTGCACACTTGATTTTATCGGATACTTGGTTGTGCAGGGAAAGCACGGCTCTCTTGGAGAAGTAGTGGCGGCTGGGAACAACATACTGTGGGACAGCAAGCGACATGAGCTGTTTGAAGCTGTCTGTGTCCACCAGCCTAAATGACAGCATTTCATAGGCCAGTAGTTTAGAAATGCTGGCATTCAGGGCCAGGGATCGAGGGTGGCTAGGTGGGAATTTACGCTTTCTCTCAAATGTTTGTGAGATGGAGAGCTGAACACTGCCGTGTGACATGGTTGAGACGCTTGGTGACGGAGGTGGTGGTGGTGGTGTTGGTGGTACATCCCCTGTTTGCTGGGCGGCAGGTGCCAACGTTCCTCCAGAGGCGGAGGAAGAGGCCGAGGCGGCAGCAGCAGAAGAGGCCGAGGCGGCAGCAGCAGAAGAGGTAGCAGGGGGAGCCTGAGTGACTTCCTTGTTTTTAAGGTGTTTACTCCACTGCAGTTCATGCTTTGCATGCAGGTGCCTGGTCATGCAGGTTGTGCTCAGGTTCAGAACGTTAATGCCTCGCTTCAGGCTCTGATGGCACAGCGTGCAAACCACTCGGGTCTTGTCGTCAGCACATTGTTTGAAGAAGTGCCATGCCAGGGAACTCCTTGAAGCTGCCTTTGGGGTGCTCGGTCCCAGATGGCGGCGGTCAGTAGCAGGCGGAGTCTCTTGGCGGCGGGTGTTCTGCTTTTGCCCACTGCTCCCTCTTTTGCTACGCTGTTGGCTCGGTTTCACCACTGCCTCTTCCTCCGAACTGTGAAAGTCAGTGGCACGACCTTCATTCCATGTGGGGTCTAGGACCTCATCGTCCCCTGCATCGTCTTCCACCCAGTCTTGATCCCTGACCTCCTGTTCAGTCTGCACACTGCAGAAAGACGCAGCAGTTGGCACCTGTGTTTCGTCATCATCAGAGACCTGCTGAGGTGGTATTCCCATGTCCTCATCATCAGGAAACATAAGTGGTTGTGCGTCAGTGCATTCTATGTCTTTCACCGCTGGGGAAGGGCTAGGTGGATGCCCTTGGGAAACCCTGCCAGCGGAGTCTTCAAACAGCATAAGAGACTGCTGCATAACTTGAGGCTGAGACAGTTTCCCTGGTATGCATGGGGGTGATGTGACAGACTGATGGGGTTGGTTTTCAGGCGCCATCTGTGCGCTTTCTGCAGAAGACTGGGTGGGAGATAATGTGAACGTGCTGGATCCACTGTCGGTCACCCAATTGACTAATGCCTGTACCTGCTCAGGCCTTACCATCCTTAGAACGGCATTGGGCCCCACCATATATCGCTGTAAATTCTGGCGGCTACTGGGACCTGAGGTAGTTGGTACACTAGGACGTGTGGATGTGGCAGAACGGCCACGTCCTCTCCCAGCACCAGAGGGTCCACTAACACCACCACGACCATGTCCACGTCCGCGTCCCTTACTAGATGTTTTCCTCATTGTTATGGTTCACCACAACAACAAAAATATTATTTGGCCCAATGTATTGTATTCAAATTTAGCGGGATATAAATTTGAGGCCTAGTATTTAGGCGCTGGGTGACCGGTATGGATTTACTGACAGAATTAGACTTGGAAATGCACAGTAGCGTGTGTGTGAAGTTATTCTGAATGACCCTATGTGCACCTTGAATATTATATACCCTTTTAGGGATAGATTTCAAATAGCTCTGATACAGCAGAAACCACTAAATTATGAAATTGCTAAATTGGGAATTGTATTTCAACCCAGAACAAAAAATGTGCTTTGACGGACACTAAATAACTTTCCCAGCCACAACAGGACAGCGGTAACGAGAGATTTAGCGGGATATAAATTTGAGGCCTAGTATTTAGGCGCTGGGTGACCGGTATGGATTTAGTGACAGAATTAGACTGGGATATGCACAGTAGCGTGTGTGTGTGAAGTTATTCTGAATGACCCTATGTGCACCTTGAATATTATATACCCTTTTAGGGATAGATTTCAAATAGCTCTGATATAGCAGAAACCACTAAATTATGAAATTGCTAAATTGGGAATTGTATTTCAATCCAGAACAAAAAATGTGCTTTGACGGACACTAAATAATTTGCCCAGCAACAACAGTACAGCGGTAACGACAGATTTAGCGGAATATAAATTTGAGGCCTACTATTTAGGCGCTGGGTGACCGGTATGGATTTACTGCCAGAATTACACTGGGATATGCACAGTAGCGTGTGTGTGTGAAGTTATTCTGAATGACCCTATGTGCACCTTGAATATTATATACTCTTTTAGGGATAGATTTCAAATAGCTCTGACATAGCAGAAACCACGAAATTTTTAAATTGCTAAATTGGGAATTGTATTTCAACCCAGAACAAAAAATGTGCTTTGACGGACACTAAATAACTTTCCCAGCCACAACAGGACAGCGGTAACGAGAGATTTAGCGGGATATAAATTTGAGGCCTAGTATTTAGGCGCTGGGTGACCGGTATGGATTTAGTGACAGAATTAGACTGGGATATGCACAGTAGCGTGTGTGTGTGAAGTTATTCTGAATGACCCTATGTGCACCTTGAATATTATATACCCTTTTAGGGATAGATTTCAAATAGCTCTGATATAGCAGAAACCACTAAATCTTTAAAATTGCTAAATTGGGAATTGTATTTCAACCCAGAACAAAAAATGTGCTTTGACGGACACTAAATAACTTTCCCAGCCACAACAGGACAGCGGTAACGAGAGATTTAGTGGGATATAAATTTGAGGCCTAGTATTTAGGCGCTGGGTGACAGGTATGGGTTTAGTGACAGAATTAGACTTGGAAATGCACAGTAGCGGGTGTGTGAAGTTATTCTGAATGACCCTATGTGCACCTTCAATATGATCTTCCCTTTTAGGTATAGATTTCAAATAGCTCTGATACAGCAGAAACCACTAAATTTTTAAATTGCTAAATTGGGAATTGTATTTCAACCCAGAACAAAAAATGTGCTTTGACGGACACTAAATAACTTTCCCAGCCACAACAGGACAGCGGTAACGAGAGATTTAGCGGGATATAAATTTGAGGCCTAGTATTTAGGCGCTGGGTGACCGGTATGGATTTAGTGACAGAATTAGACTGGGATATGGCCAAAAAATAACCACACTATTGCTGGTTAAATGCACTTGGTGACGGGCGCAGCTTGCCCCTGATGTAGTATATGGCCAAAAAATGAACAGACTATTGCTGGTTAAATGCACTTGGTGTCACAGCTTGACCAACCACACTACTGAGGGTTAAATGCACTTGGTGACGGGCGCAGCTTGCCCCTGATGTAGTATATGGCCAAAAAATGAACAGACTATTGCTGGTTAAATGCACTTGGTGTCACAGCTTGACCAACCACACTACTGAGGGTTAAATGCACTTGGTGACGGGCGCAGCTTGCCCCTGATGTAGTATATGGCCAAAAAATGAACAGACTATTGCTGGTTAAATGCACTTGGTGTGATAGCTTGACCAACCACACTACTGAGGGTTAAATGCACTTGGTGACGGGCGCAGCTTGCCCCTGATGTAGTATATGGCCAAAAAATGAACAGACTATTGCTGGTTAAATGCACTTGGTGTCACAGCTTGACCAACCACACTACTGAGGGTTAAATGCACTTGGTGACGGGCGCAGCTTGCCCCTGATGTAGTATATGGCCAAAAAATGAACAGACTATTGCTGGTTAAATGCACTTGGTGTGATAGCTTGACCAACCACACTACTGAGGGTTAAATGCACTTGGTGACGGGCGCAGCTTGCCCCTGATGTAGTATATGGCCAAAAAATGAACAGACTATTGCTGGTTAAATGCACTTGGTGTCACAGCTTGACCAACCACACTACTGAGGGTTAAATGCACTTGGTGACGGGCGCAGCTTGCCCCTGATGTAGTATATGGCCAAAAAATGAACAGACTATTGCTGGTTAAATGCACTTGTTGACGGGCGCAGCTTGCCCCTGATTTAGTATATGGCCAAAAAATGAACAGACTATTGCTGGTTAAATGCACTTGGTGTGATAGCTTGACCAACCACACTACTGAGGGTTAAATGCACTTGGTGACGGGCGCAGCTTGCCCCTGATGTAGTATATGGCCAAAAAATAAACAGACTATTGCTGGTTAAATGCACTTGGTGTGACAGCTTCACCCTGATGTAGGCTTTAGCCAAAAAACAAACGCACCATTGAGGGTTAAATGCACTTGGTGACAGGCGCAGCTTGCCCCTGATGTAGTATATGGCCAAAAAAATAAACAGACTATTGCTGGTTAAATGCACTTGGTGTGACAGCTTCACCCTGATGTAGGCTTTAGCCAAAAAACAACCACACCATTGAGGGTTAAATGCACTTGGTCGCAGCTTGTGCTGGCGCACCACAAGACACAAAATGGCCGCCGATCACCCCAGAAAAATGTGACTGACAAACGGTCTGGGCAGCCTAAAAACAGTGAGCAATTGAGGATCAGCAGCTCAATGATCCACAGCTGCAGATCGATCAGTTAATCAAGTCCTTTGGAGGAGTTAATCTGCCTAATCTCGCCCTACTGTCGCAGCCGCAACCTCTCCCTACGCTAATCAGAGCAGAGTGACGGGCGGCGCTATGTGACTCCAGCTTAAATAGAGGCTGGGTCACATGGTGCTCTGGCCAATCACAGCCATGCCAATAGTAGGCATGGCTGTGATGGCCTCTTGGGGCAAGTAGTATGACGCTTGTTGATTGGCTGCTTTGCAGCCTTTCAAAAAGCGCCAAGAAAGCGTCACAAAAGCGCCAAGAAAGCGACGAACACCGAACCCGAACCCGGACTTTTACGAAAATGTCCGGGTTCGGGTCCGTGTCACGGACACCCCAAAATTCAGTACGAACCCGAACTATACAGTTCGAGTTCGCTCATCCCTACTCCTAGGTCTTCTACAAGGGGGGTAGGGAAATTTGGGAGAGATTGGGGTGAGGGGGTAAAGCACGGTGGGGTGAAGGGGAGGGGGGTA
Organism: Bufo gargarizans; assembly: GCF_014858855.1. NCBI lineage: Eukaryota > Metazoa > Chordata > Amphibia > Anura > Bufonidae > Bufo > Bufo gargarizans. The sequence continues at coordinate 333,348,850 of NC_058081.1, read as the reverse complement.
TAAGGTGGACGTTTGGCCCTCGAACAATGCAACTTGTTTGGTGTATAGATATAAGCCCAAAGATCAAGGCTGATCAGACCCATTTCCTGGGTTACTATTGTGTTAACAAACAGGTACATAACATTATGGCTTAAGAGATTTCCTATAGAGCAGCAGGTATATTAAGAGGTCTATAGGTAATGTTCTCTTTCAGGCCGGATCGTTAGTGTTATGAGGTGCGCTTATATCTGGGCGCTGCCGCTTGCTCTTTGGTATTTGCTGCCAAGGTATGTGGGCCAACAGTGGGGGCATGGAGACATCTGCAACTACCGGCAGCCAAGATAGGATCCTAATTGGCTCCAAGTCCAGCAGTGACCATGATTTAGCTAAGTCCTCAGGAGTGTGGATGCGGATTCTTCGGCCATTATGCAGAATGGAAAGGCCAAAAGGGTAAAGCCAGAAGTAGATGATATTCTTCTGATGGAGTTGCTCCACAAGGGGCCTGGTGAGTCTCCATTTGGCTAATAGGTAGCTTGGTTGGAGACTATCTAGGTTTAAGAGATCTGTGGATCCTCTCTATGATAACCTTTTGGGCCTCTGTTTCACCTATCACATCACTGAAGATTTCAATGGCGACTTTCCTTAGGGAGTCATGCAAAAAACAAATAATAGCGGCCAAACTAGAGACCGAGAGATTAATTGCAAAAGAGAATAAAACTAACCCTAAAATGTTCAATGTATAATCAAGAAAATAAAAAAAATCAGCGGCACTCACCAAATGCAGGTTTTCAACTTATCATCAGTGTTAAAAAATCTGTAGGGAATCACTGGTGCAGTAATTGCTCCTTCTGTGATCACATACTCCAGGACAGAATTTTGTCCATAGGAGAAGTGTCACACAGAATGAAGCAAATTTGCACATGTAAAACCACATACGCCGTGTACGTAGTTAAATGTGAGTACGGCTCATTTTACATAGGAAAAACAATAAGACCTATGATGGAGAGATTCCGTGAACACCTCAATTCCATCAAGACTAAAAAGGGCTGCCCACGCTTAATAGTTAATCATGTGTGGCAGAAACATGGTGGTAATAAAAAATGCCTTGGTTTTGCTGGAATTGAGGTGGTCCCACACTTGAAACAAGAAGGCCACAGACATCACCTCCTGTTACAGAAAGAAGCGAGATGGATAATCCGCACAAATGCCATGGGACCCCTAGGTCTGAACGATAAGAATGACCTTAATGTATTCATTTGAATGTACTGTCTGCCTTTGATTGAATTTCAGTTACATACGTACACAGGTGTTGCCTTTAATTGCGATTCAGATCTAGTCATCCCATATAGGGTTAATTCTCACACTCCTCTTGAAATGGGCTGGCACACCTGTGCACGTCATCCAGGTAGCCGAAAGAAGCACACACTGTGCGAAACGGCCGTCGCTGCCACACACCGCCTAGGCGGTTTTCGATTTTTGTGAAAGGCTTGTCCGCCCCAGCCCTGTAAAGCATGTATCTATTGTCACAATAAAGAGTGATGATAAGTTGAAAACCTGCATTTGGTGAGTGCCACAGATTTTTCCTATTTTCTCGATTATACATTGATTATTCGCTATTGGAAAGCAGGCACCACCGTATTGTCACATTATACCCGATTTACACAGAGGACAGCAACATTGTATTACTCAGCGACACATAAAGGGGAGTAGTGCCGTCTGGACTTTCTCTACCTGTGGTGAATAACCTTAAAATGTTCTTCAATTATATAAATGTTAAAAAGTATAAATCTGAAGGTGTCAGCCCTTTAAAGAGTAATGAGGGGGGAGTCGCAGAGAGCGACGAGGAGAAAGCAAAGCTGTTAAGTATTTTTTTCTCCAATGTATTCACTGAGGAAAATAAACTGTCAGATGAAATGCTGAATGTAAAAATACATTCCCCATTAAAAGTGTCCTATCTGACCCAGGAAGAGTTACAACAACGACTTTAAAATAAACAAATCGCCAGGACCTGATGGCATACACCCCCGTATCCTAAGGGAATTAAGTAATGTAATTGCCAGACCCTTATTTCTGATATTTGCCGACTGTATACTGACAGAGAATGTCCCACAGTATTGGCACATAGCAAATGTGGCACCAATATTCAAAAAGGGTCCAAAAACAGAGCCTGGAAACTATAGGCCAGTAAGTTTAACATCAATTGTGGGTAAACTGTTTGAAGGTTTTCTAAGAGATGCTATCTTAGAGCATCTGAACGGAAATAAGCAAATAACGCCATATCAGCATGGCTTCATGAGGGATCGGTCATGCCAAACTAGTTTAATCAGTTTCTATGAATAGGTGAGTTCTAGACTTGACAGCAGTGTATCAATAGATGTCGTATATCTGGACTTCTCCAAAGCATTTGACACTGTACCACATAAAAGGTTAGTATATAAAATGTGAATGCTTGGAGTGGGGTAAAATGTTTGTATGTGTTTAAGTAACTGACTGAGTGATCGAAAACAGAGGGTGGTTATTAACGGTACACACTCAGATTGGGTAACTGTCACCAGTGGGGTACCTCAGGGGTCAGTACTGGGCCCTATCCTCTTCAAAATATTTATTCATGATCTTGTAGAAGGCTTGCATAATAAAATAAAAAATTTTGCAGATGACACTAAACTGTGTAAAGTAATTAACACTGAAGAGTACTACTACAGAGGGATCTGGATAGATTGAAGGCTTGGGCAGATAAGTGGCAGATGAGGTTTAACACTGACAAATGTAAAGTCATGCGCATGTCAGACAGCTGCTGCCAAGGCCAGTAAGATAATTGGTTGCATCAAAAGGGGCATAGATGCCCGTGATAAGAGCATAGTCCTACCACTTTACAAATCACTAGTCAGACCACACATTGAGTACTGTGTACAGTTCTGGGCTCCTGTGAACAAGGCAGACATAGCAGAGCTGGAGAGGGTCCAGAGGAGGGCAACTTAAGTAATAAGTGGAATGGGGCAACTACAGTACCCTGAAAGATTATCAAAATTAGGGTTATTCACTTTAGAAAAAAGACGACTGAGGGGAGATCTAATTACTATGTATAAATATATCAGGGGTCAGTACAGAAATCTATCCCATCATCTATTTATCCACAGGACTATGACTGTGATGAGGGGGACATCCTCTGCATCTGGAGGAAAGAAGGTTTGTACACAAACATAGAAGAGGATTATTTACGGTAAGAGCAGTGAGACTATGGAATTCTCTGCCTGAGGACGTGGTGATGGTGAGTACAATAAAGGAATTCAAGAGGGTCCTGGATGTATTTCTGGAGTGTAATAATATTATGGGCTATAGCTACTAGAGAGGGGTCGTTGATCCAGGGAGTTATTTTGATTGCCTAATTGGAGTCGGGAAGGAATTTTATATTCCCCTAAAGTGGGGAAAATTGGCTTCTACCTCACAGTTTTTTTTTTTTGCCTTCCTCTGGATCAACTTGCAGGATGACAGGCCGAACTGGATGGACAAATGTCTTTTTTCGGCCTTATGTACTATGTTACTATGTTACTATGTTACTATGAGTCTCCTGACCAGGATTGTGGGAGATCTTTGATGCGTACATTACGTCTCCTATTTCTGTTCTCCTAATCATCTATCAGGGTGAGTGCTTTATTTATATACCCCAGTTGCTCTGTCAAACGTGTTTCAAGAGCTGTGGAGTGTGTGATGATGGCGGAACACGTGCTCTCTCTAAGCTCTCTACCCTCGCGCCCTCATGTTTAATCTCAGATTTGATCTCAGATAGTTCATTGAGAACCGGGCTTGGGCTTGGGCAATAGTTTGCTTGAAGAAAGCTTTAGATGTGGTCGCTAGGTCTGAGTCACCATATTCACCCATGCTGCTGCTACGCTGGTCTGAGTCTTCCTCGCTATCGGACACCGCCGGGTCTTCAGGCGCCATCTTGGTAGGACGCGGCTGCGAGTTTGGAGCTTTTTGTTGTAGGAATTTGTGCATGTCTGAAGAATTCTTTTGAGCAGAATGTACGTCTGCTATGTCTGTTCTATGGTCCTTGCCATATTTAACCATGTCTGTCTTGATGAGATCAGTTTTTATGATACTGATAGGGACTGCTGTGGAGGAGCTCGTCTCTCACACCCCTTCCTCCATGTGCGGTCAGGCTCCACCCCCCGAACACCTAATTTTGTCCACCACTTGGTTGTGCATGGAGGGGATTACTCACCTGGAAAAGTAGTGGTGGCTGGTAACCATGTACTGTGGGACAGCCACCGCCATAAGTTTTTTAAAGATTTTTTTCAGGCGCCATCTTGGTAGGACGCGGCTGCGAGTTCGGAGCTTTTTGTTGTAGGAATTTGTGCATGTCTGAAGAATTCTTTTGAGCAGAATGTACATCTGCTATGTCTGTTCTATGGTGCTTGCCATATTTAACCATGTCTGTCTTGATGAGATCAGTTTTTATGATGCTGGTAGGGACTGCTGTGGAGGAGCTCGTCTCTCACACTCCTTCCTCCATGTGCTGTCAGGCTCCAGCCCCCGCACACCTAATTTTGTCCACCAATTGGTTGTGCATGGAGGGGATTACTCACCTGGAAAAGTAGTCCTGGCTGGTAACCATGTACTGTGGGACAGCCACCGCCATAAGTTTTTTAAAAGTCTCCGTCTCCACCAAACGGAATTACAGCATTTCAAAGGCCAGGAATTTTTAAATGCTGGCCTTCAGGGCTAGTGATCGCGGGTGGGTAGGGGAGTCCTTTTTTTTTTTTTCTCCAATGTTTGAGAGATGGACAGCTGAATGCTTCCATGGGACATTGTGGAGGTGCTTGGTGACGGTGACGGACGTGGTGTCGTTGCTGCTACATTCTCTGTTTGAGGGGGGCAGGTGCCACTGTCACTCCAGAGGGGGAGGAAAAGGCCGAGACTGCAGCAGAAGAGGGACCAGGAGGAGCCTGAGATCTTTTGTGATTTTTGAGGTGTTTACTCGACTGTAGATTGTGCTTTGCATTTAGATGCCTGGTCATGCAGGTGGTGCTCAGGTTTAAAATATTTTATGCTTCGCTTCAGGCTCTGATTGCACAGCGTGCAAACCCCTTGCGTTTTGTGGTCAGAAAATTGTCTGAAGAACTGCCATGCTAGGGAACTCCTTGGAGATGGCTTTGGTGTTCTCAGTCCATTGGTGCGGTGGGCAGTAGCAGGCGTACCGGCTAGGGGACGGCCACCCTGCTTTTGCAACACTGCTCCCTCTTTTGCTGTGGGGCTGGTGCTGTGTGACCACCACCTCTTCCTCCGAACTGCACATGTCACTCACATTACCTTGATTCCATGTGGGGTCTAGGACCTCATCATCCTCCACATCATCTTCCACCCACTCTTTACCCCTGCCCTCCTTGGTGGTCTGCACACTGCAGAAAGCCGCAGCAGTTGGCACCTGTGTTTTGTCATCATTAGAGATGTGCTGCGGTAGTCCTCCCATGTCCACATCCTTAAACATAAGTGGTTGGGCATTAGTGCATTCAATCTCTTCCACTTTTGGAGCAGGCCTATGTGGATGGCCCTGGGAAACCCTGCCAGCAGAGTCATCAAAAAGCATAAGAGACTGCTGCATGACTTGGGGCTCAGATTGCTTGGCTGATTTGTAAGGGGGTGAGGTGAAAGACAGATGCCCATGGGCTGCAGGTGCCAATTATTTCAGCAGGGGACCGGGTGGGAGACAATGTGAAGGAACTGGAGGCACTGTCAGCCACCCAATCTACTACCGCCTCCACTTGTTCTGGCCTCACCATTCGTACACCAGTATACGGGCCTACAAAAAAATGCTGAACGTTCTGTCGCCTACGTGCACCTGAGAAAGTTGTTTCATTTGGGCGTGTAGCTGGCACAGATCCACCACATCCTCGCCCTGCAACAGGAGCTCCACCAACCCCAGCAGCACCACGACCAGGGCCACGTCCTCATTCTTTGAGGTCACTCACTGAACTAACAGACAGATTAACTATATTCTTTTCCCTGTCACAAATGTAGTGCAGGTGTACTTCACACAATAAATGGGTATATGACGCGCACCTAACTAACAGACGGATTAACTATATCAATTTCCCTGTCATGTATGCATTGCAGGTGTACTTCACGCAATAAATGGGTTTATGACGTGCACCTAACTAACAGACGGATTAACTATATTATTTTCCCTGTCACGTATGCAGTGCAGGTGTACTTCACACAATAAATGGGTATATGACGTGCACCTAACTAACAGACGTATTAACTATATAAATTTCCCTGTCATGTATGCATTGCAGGTGTACTTCACGCAATAAATGGGTATATGACGTGCACCTAACTAAAAGACGGATTAACTAGATTTATGATTAACTTTCTGTGTCAGGGGTGCAAAGATGGTGTATTGCATCCACAAAAAATCGCACTAACACTTCAACTGCATGCTTTCTGCACTTTCACTACTGCTAGCTGATGGGCGGTGCTACACGTGATCCAGCTTATATAGAGGCTGGGTCACATGATAGATCGGCCAATCACAGCAATGCCATTAGTAGGGCACACAGCTTAAAAGCTTGTTGATTGGCTTCCCTGCAGCCTTTCAACAAGCTTTATAAAATTTCTGGCAAAGTTCGGGTTCGGGTCCGGGCACCAAAAATCCTAAAGTTCGGTACGGACCCAAACTTTACAGTTCGGATTCGCTCAACACTAGTAAAGAGCATTATTCTATGCTCCAGGTTATTTGAGTTTTTGCTATTTTGTATTCATAGGCTGTGCTTCTTCGCTGATAAATGCAGGCAAATTAATCTGAGACACTGATTTTCTTAGCTAGAATTATTCACACACTCACTTAGAATCCTTTTCTTTTTAATAGTAAGATGCCACTCAGCATCCTCGATTTACACTTAAGTTAGTATAGGTGTATTTTCAGAGTTTTGTTTGCTATCAACATTTGAACTTCCCCATTTTTTAGCTCGATTTATAAATAAATGTATAGATTTTATTTCCATTTTATATCCTAGATTGCTTTCTGTCCTTCCTGACTATAACTTTTTTCTTACCTTTGAATTTCCTTCACAGTACATATTAGTTTATGAGTATGTAACAGATGTAGAAGTGCACACTGGGACAACACCACTATGGCCAACGAACCATCATCACTAATGAGCACCTGACTAAGACACTTTTTTCCATCTGTTCAGACAATACACACCTGTGGCAATAGGCTGGCTATCACATAAAAGAAAAATAGGATATGCAAAACCTGCCCTGGTAATATGTTCTGACACTAGCTATTCAGCCAATATAAATCCTTAAAGGGAACCTGTCACCGGGATTTTGGGTATAGAGCTGAGGACATGGGTTGCTAGATGGCCGCTAGCCCATCCGCAATATCCAGTCCCCATAGCTCTGTGTGCTTTTATTGTGGAAAAAAAAAACCGATTTGATACATATGCAAATGAACCTGAGATGAGTCCTGTCCCTGACTCATCTCATGTACAGGACTCATCTCAGGTTAATTTGCATATGTATCAAATAGGGTTTTTTTACACAATAAAAGCACACAGAGTTATGGGGACTGGGTATTGCGGATGTGCTAGCGGCCATCTAGCAACCCATGTCCTCAGCTCTATACCCAAAATCCAGGAAACAGGTTCCCTTTAAGATCAGCAATCTCACTGCAATGGTTATGTTTACACCCCAGTCAGTCAGTGACATTATCGGGGGAATGTCATATATATTCCATGCTCACCAAAATTACTTAATTAAATTAGGATTAATAGTTCTATTGCAAAGGCATCAGCTATTTCTAATACTCAAAATACCCAGGACAAACCAATATGGTGGTCCCTTGGAGTGTTGCCCCACTGACCTATTTTCAGAGACACTGGTGAATCCACTCCCCCCCACCTCTGCTTTGGCAGCAGAACTGCTTGGCACAAGAGCCACTAAGCATAGATCCCCTCTCATTTACACACACAACACTGCTGCATAAACCTCATGACAACTCCAAATAGGAAAAAGAGGCTACAATTTGCACGAGCTCACCAAAATTGGACTGTTGAAGACTGGAAAAATGTTGCCTGGTCTGATGAGTCTCGATTTCTGTTGAGACATTCAAATGGTAGAGTCCGAATTTGGCGTAAAGAGAATGAGAACATGTATCCATCATGCCTTATTACCACTGTGCAGGCTGGTGGTGGTGGTGAAATGGTGTGGGGGATGTTTTCTGGGCACACTTTAGGCCCCTTAGTGCCAATTGGCCATCGTTTAAATGCCACAGGCTACCTGAGCATTGTTTCTGACCATGTCCATCCCTTCATGACCACCATGTACCCATCCTCTGATGGCTACTTCCAGCAGGATAATGCACCATGTCACAAATCTCGAATCATTTCAAATTGGTTTCTTGAACATGACAATGAGTTCACTGTACTAAAATGGCCCCCACAGTCACCAGATCTCAACCCAATAGAGCATCTTTGGGATGTGGTGGAATGGGAGCTTCGTGCCCTGGATGTGCATCCCTCAAATCTCCATCAACTGCAAGATGCTATCCTATCAATATGGGCCAACATTTCTAAAGAATGCTATCAGCACCTTGTTGAATCAATGCCACGTAGAATTTAGGCAGTTCTGAAGGCAAAAGGGGGTCCAACACCGTATTAGTATGGTGTTCCTAATAATTCTTTAGGTGAGTGTATATAATGCACAACTATACATCTATGCGGTGAGAACTTACTTCAGAGATTAGAAAGGGCAAAGCTTCCAAGTTTGGTTTAGAGCACCATTTTCAAATACTCTATTAGTGAATTCTGAGTTGAAGGCAATTAGAGGTTAGCAAAGTTTTGAAAAACTTGATTCGGCAAAGTTAGCCAAGAAATATGATTTGTTACAACTTAATTTGTCACACATTGCTGTAAATCAGGTATACCCAGGCCACTCTGCCTTAGGGTATGGCCACACAGAGTACGGCTGTGCTACAGATGGGTTACGGCCATGCTGCAGTGAAGAACCGCACTTTCAATGAGCTGCAAATGAAAACCACATTGTTAATGGAACCTTTAATCCACCTTTAAACAGGGGCTGTTGCTGGGATAGAGTTTGGCTGGTTTGGTGGGGGCACAATATGCTGGCATACCTACTTCTCTAACCCAAGCAGTATCCCTGCACTCTCCCTGCAGCCTCCCTCCACTCTCCCTGTACTCTCCCTCTCCAATATTCTTCTATTAATTGTTTTCAGCACTACTGTCCCTAGCTCATGAGCGCTTGCCACTTTTCTCCCTATGCTCAGCTCACAGGACAATGGCGGGGACTGCGCAGGATGAGGGTTTTATAGGGCTGTGACACCACAGGGCATGAGATCTGCTGATTGGCTGGCTGCAGGGCAATGTGGGTGATCTCACATTCCCAGACTTCTTATTTTTACTTTTAGTAGGTGAAGTACGAGAAAAATCTGATATGTTGCAAATCAAAGTTTTCGTAAACTTTAGACCAAATTCGGCATCGAATGCTTCGCTCAACACTATCTGTTTGCTCAATATGCAGGTGAAACTCAAAAAATGTGAATATTGTGCAAAGTTCATTTATTTCAGTAATGCAACTTAAAAGGTGAAACTAACATATGAGACAGACTCATTACATGCAAAGCGAGATATTTCAAGCCTTTATTTGTTATAATTTGGATGATTATGGCTTATAGCTTATGAAACCCCAAGGTCACAATTTTGAGGTACCCTTTGCTCAGGGGATATAGATTAATTAGCTGACTAGAGTGTGACACTGAGCCTAGAATATTGAACCTTTTCACAAAATTCTAATTTTAAGCTGCATTAATGCAATTCCTTTTAATTTGCATTACTGAAACAAATGGACTTTCACACGATATTCTCCTTTTTTTACTTTAACTGTATTTCTCTTATATGTAAGTGTAGCATATGTGGAGACTTGCTCTGGTAGACAGGATTAGCGGACGCAGTATAGATGCAACAACAAGTTCTTTAGATCAAACAGTTCAGTGTTTTATTCACACTTTAGGCAAGTGACAAAACAAGCAGTCATATTCAAACAAAAAGTCACCTTGCGGTGTTGGTGGTAATTCCCACCATGCGGCAATTCTGCCTCAAAGAGTCCTTGATGATAGCAGCACCAACCTGTTTTCACGCCAAACAGGTAGCAAGCCTTAATCCAGACTCAAGGCTCCCATATCCCAACACAGAGACATGGCTTCTGAGCCCAGCTGCCTATTTAAGCACTTAAAATCCGGTCCGGTATTTGACCTCATCTGGCTGTAAATCAGCCCAGCAGCACATGCTGGTAGGAAAATACCTGTATTCCCAGACAAAACCTCTCACCGTGTCACACATATCACAGCTATAGGCCTGTCCTCCTATTAGGCAAAAGGGCACAAACATTCTGTCACCTGGATAATAAGAGAAATGAATGAATGCAGTAGACTAGTAATAGGTCAGCTGTAAACATGAGAGGAGTGACTGAACGCTGTGTATGCTTGTATACACTGCAGCCTCTCAATCACTGCTCTGAGTGGCAGACTGATCTATTGTAGTGGTGCTGTGGGAAAACTGAGCCTTCACTTCAAATCCCTTAAGAAAATACAGCTCATCGCTGGGGGTCCCACCATAAAGGGACTATTCTAATAAGTTTGATGGTAGTAGAAATCCTGGATTGTGCATAGTATATATTCTGCATGTCACAGAGCATATGACTTGCTGTGACTTTAGGTAATAATAAGATATACTAACATAAATCACATTATTTGTTTCATTATTCAAAATATTTAAACCATTTATTTCTATCTAATGTTCACTCATCTCATATAACCATGTCATTCAACAGCAGATTATACATTTCCAAGCGTTCTGAGTGCAGGGACAGATGTGAGAAGGCGCTAGGGACAGCAATAGAAAAAAACTCTATTGTGCAGGGAATGGATAGGGAGGAATCATTTCACAGCATCTTAGTGCAGGGAGATACATCAGAAGGCGCTAGGGAGAGTAATAGGAAAAACCTCATTGTGAAAAAAAAGCGATTTACAAGTGCAGAAAAAGATTATTTGGGGATCCAGATAGCCATTATACAGTTCTGTCATTCCAGCAATTTGTTCCTGTGGTGCAAGTGCTATGTTGAAAAGCCTTTAGTGGCTTATATCTTAAAAAATATATAAAAAATAAACAAAATAATAATAAATATATATGCATTTCACTGTTGCAGTTATTTGTGGTGAATGCATTTAGGGCTCCTTCATACTTGCGGCAGGACGGTTCCGGCAGGCTGGTCTCCCTGTCGGATCCGTCCTTCCACTGTTTCGCCAGGCCGCCGGACCGCCGCTCCGTCCCCATTGACTATAATGCAGATAACGGCCAAGAGGAAAGAGAAGGCGCTCATAGGGTAAGTAAGTTCAGCAAATCAGATTTCTAGTGAAAGAAATGGTTTGCTCACCTATTGTGGTTGCATCAATTGGATGCAACTGCAATGGAGAATGAGTGTAGATAATTGACGGTTGGTGCAGCCTAGATTCGTCGATTGCCTTGGGCAGGAGCCACCCTGCCACTTGGGTAACGGTATGAAGAAGAGTACGCTAGACCTTAGGTAGAGCGTGTGGACCACAGAGGGCGCACGAAACAACCGATCGAAGACAATGTTTTTGATTTCAGCAATATTCCATTTATTCGTAAGACAACGCGTTTCGGGGTGCTAGGGTCCCCTTTATCAAGTCTGAGCCGGAAGGCTGGAGAGATATCACGGCTCGTCTGCAGAGGCACGTGTGGGACGCTGACCGAGAGATATCACGGCTCGTCTGCAGAGGCACGTGTGGGACACTGACCCACACGTGCCTCTGCAGACGAGCCGTGATATCTCTCCAGCCTTCCGGCTCAGACTTGATAAAGGGGACCCTAGCACCCCGAAACGCGTTGTCTTACGAATAAATGGAATATTGCTGAAATCAAAAACATTGTCTTCGATCGGTTGTTTCGTGCGCCCTCTGTGGTCCACACGCTCTACCTAAGGTCTAGCGTACTCTTCTTCATTGACTATAATGGGGATGGGGGCTGAGCTCCGGCGCAGCACGGCGGTGCACGGCAAAAGCCGCCGGACTAAAAAGTCCTGCATGTCCGACTTTTTGGTCCGGCGGCTTTCGCCGTGCTGCGCCGGAGCTCAGCCCCCGTCCCCATTATAGTTAATGGGGACGGAGCGGCGGTCCGGCGATACGGCAAAACAGCGGAAGGATGGATCTGACAGGGAGACCAGCCTGCCGGATCCGTCCTGCCGCAAGTGTGAAGGAGCCCTTAGTTGCCTATTTCAGTACAAAAAGAAAAGTATATGCACACTTCACTGTTGCAGTTATTTGTGGTGAAAGCATTTAGTGACCAATTTTAGTACAAAAATAAAAATATATTTTCAGTTCTGCAGTTATATGTGTTGAAAGCATTTGGTGGCCTAATTCAGTACAAAAAGAAAAATATATACGCACTTCACTGTTGCAGTTCTTTGTGTCGAAAGCATTTAATGTCCTATTTCAGTACATAAAGATAAATATATATGCACTTCACTGTTGCAGTTATTTGTTGAAAAGCGTTTAGTGGCCATTTCAGTACAGAATGAAAAATGCATATGCACTGCACTGTTGCAGTTATATGTGTTGAAAGCGTTTAGTGGCCTACTTTAGTACAAAAAGAAAAATATATACGCACTTCACTGTTGCAGTTATTTGTGGTGAAAGTGCTTAGTGGCCTATTTTAGTGCAAAAATAAAAATATATATGCACTTCACTGTTGCAGTGTTTTGTGGTAAAATCATTTATTGACTTATTTCAGTACAAAATAAAAAATGTTTTTTTTAGTTCACTTCTGCAGTTATATGTGTTGAAAGCGTTTAGTGGATTACAGTAATTCAGTACAAAAAGAAAAATATATGCACACTTTACTGTTGCAGGGTTTTGTGGCGAAAGCATTTAGTGGCCAATTTCAGTACAGAAAAAATATATATACGCACTTCATTGTTGCATTTACGGAATTTGTGGCATAAGCGTTTTTGTGGCCATTTCAGTACAGAAATATATATATATAAATATATATATATATGCACTGCACTGTTGCAGTTATTTGTGGTGAAAGCTTTTAGTGGCCCATTTCAGTAGAAAAATAAAAATATATTCTTAGTTTACTTCTGCAGTTATGTGTGTTTAAAGCGTTTAATGTCTTATTTCAGTACAAAAAGAAAAACATCTATGCACTTCACTGTTGCAGTTATTTGTGGTGAAAGCGCTTAGAGGCCTATTTCAGTAGAAAAAGAAAAATATATATGCTTTTCACTTCTGCAGTTATATGTGTTTGAAGCGCTTAGTGTTCTAATTCAGTACAAAAAGAAAAATATATACGCACTTCACTGTTGCAGTTATTTGTGATGATACCGTTTAGTTGTCCATTTCAGTACAAAAAGAAAAATATATACACACTTCACTGATGCAGTTATTTGTGGTGAAAATGTTTAGTGGCCTATTTCAGTACAGAAAGAAACCTATATACACACTTCACTGTTGCAGTTATTTGTGGTAAAATCATTTATTGACCTATTTCAGTACAAAAATTAAAATATATTTTCAGTTCACTTCTGCAGTTATTTTTTTGAAAGCATTTAGTGGTCTAATTCAGTAGAAAAAGAAAAATAGAAGAAAGAAGAAATAGAATCCTGGCTTTCTCCCCGACAACTCAAAATCTGAACCATGGTGACCGACAACGGGAAGAACATTGTCTCCTAAATGCTCAGAGATTATTGCCCCTTCCTAGGATAGAAACTACCACAGACTAAAAGTGACTGCTGCATTCATGTCCCCATGATGACCTCTTGTATGCAGTGGTGTTTGAATCAGTGTGTGTATATATACTCATAAGCACTTCCTACTTTGCTCTTGCTAGATATATGCTGTGAACTGTGAATAGTAATGCCTTCCAGTGCAATTTTATTATTTTTTTTGTGTAATGCTTTATTTTAAATGTCAGTTCTTGTTCCCCTGTCCATGGCATCTAGGATTGCTCCAAACACCAAACAACATTTCATTGTATTGTACATTGTATTACATTGTATTGTACAGTGACAATAAAGGCACCTTATCTTATCTTGTCAAGGAGGACTGAGGCATGGCACATGTGTTCAATATGGTTGTGAAGCGGTTCCTGCAGTCTTCAACCCATCTAAAAATGGGCATGAAACTTGCATGCACTTCAGTCACTCATACACCGCAAAGCACACCCTCCTTTAACTGCACCGGCAGAACGGCATCCCTCAACAAAGGCTGATATTTGACCCATTGGAATTCCACGCTTCATATGTTGGACTATACAAACAGAGAAAGGAAATCAACAATTTCTTGATGACCCAAGCAGATAGGAGTACTCTACTGTGTAACTTCGATGTCAGACTCATGCGTGACACCTTTCTCAGGGCCTTAGAGGAGGCCACGTTATTTGTAAGTCGTCAGGACTACGGGATGAACAATGTCATTCCACTGCTTCTAGTCTTAGAAAAGATGGTGGTAACAATGCCTGGTCAGGGGACAGGAGACATGGAGCAGCCATATGAGCCCTGTGGGGGCTAAACTGGAAGAGGAGGATGAGTGGGAGGAGGACATTCCAGCACAGGCAATGTGTAACGAAATGGGTGTTTTTTCTACTCAGTTGACAGGAGAGGAGTAGCAGGAGCAGCCAGAGAAGCTAGACACACCATGCAGTGGAGATGGATGCAGGGAGTCCCTCTGTGTCAATTGCACAAATGGCCCGATGCATGCTCACTTGCTTGCGTAGTGACAGCCAAATTATCACCATTCGGCAGAAGGATGACTTCTGGCTCTCCACCTTGTTGGACACTCACTATCGGTCCAAAATGGGGGCCTTTTTTACACCCACTGAGAGGGAGGACAAACTGAACTGCTACAGAGACATCCTATGTAGTCAGTTATCCACTGCCTATCTGCGCCATCGTCCATCCTCTTGCAAGTCTGACCCGGGGGGCCCTCTGCGCTCACGTTCCACTGTCATGGCTGCTTAGGGGTAGTGGGGTGGCAGGAAAAGTACCAGCCTCATCATCAGCAGCCTGAGTCTACAGTCACTGATGAGTAGCTTTCTTCACCCGCATAGTGAAGAAGCTACTCACCAGCAGCAGCAGATAGAACTGGAGCAGGACCTGAACCAGCAGGTGGTGGCATACTTGGACAGCACCCTGCCAACCCACATTGAAGATCCGCTGGACTACTGGGCAGCCAAACTGGATTTGTGGCCACAACTTGCAGAGTTTGCCTGGAAAAGCTGTCCTGCCCGGCCAGTAGTTTGGCATCAGACTGGGTGTTTAGTGCAACGGGACCATAGTTACCCCAAGGAGGACTCGCCTGTCCACCCAAAATGTGGAGAGACTGACCTTTGTCAAGATGAATCAGGCGTGGATCAGCCAGGATTCACACCCACCAATGCCTGATGCATCTGATCAGATCATTCATGCCGCCTCACCCAAACCTTGAAAAAAGAGGCTTCTTCTGGCCACCTGCCTCAGCTACTACTCTAAAGCTGCCACCCGCCTGATGCCACACATATGATTCTAAATGCTCCTCCTTTCACCCACCTTCCTCAGCGCGTACTGGTATTGCCACCCACTGCCCCACTCTGTCACCGGGTCACTTTGTGGACTCCTGATGCTGCTGCTGCCATCTCCGCACTATGTCACCTTGCTACTCTGTGGTATCCTGATGCTGCTGCCATCTCCGCACTATGTCACCTTGCTACTCTGTGGTATCCTGATGCTGTTGCTGCCATCTCCACACTATGTCACCTTGCCACTCTGTGGTATCCTGATGCTGCTGCTGCCATCTCCACACTATGTCACCTTGCCACTCTGTAGTATCCTGATGCAACTGCCATATCCACACTATGTGATCTTGATACTCTGTGGTATCCTGATGCTGCTGCTGCCATCTCCACAATATGTCACCTTGCCACTCTGTAGTATCCTGATGCAACTGCCATATCCACACTATGTGATCTTGATACTCTGTGGTATCCTCCTAATTCTGCTGCTGTCGCTACCTCCAGACTAGGTCATTGTTAAACTCTGTGGCCTTCTGATGCTGCTGCTGCTGCTGCCACCTCAAGACTGTGTCATTGTGTCACTCAGTGGCCTCCTCATAATGCTGCCACCTCCAGACTCTGTCATTGTGCCACTAGGTGGCCTCCTCATACTGCTGCTACCTCAAGACTCTGTCATTGGGCCACTCTGTGGTCTCCTCATGCTGGTTCCACCTCACCACTATGCTGACACCCTCTCCACTCTGTCAGGGGGACTCTACTTGTATAAGTGTTTAATATATAAGGTTCTGTAGACATCTATGTGGAATCAGCTGACGGCGGTGTAAAAGGAGTGCGTTTCCTCTTGGCGATAACATCAAACTGTAAGGCAGAGCTCATACTTGATTTATTTGGTCAATTTTGGCCCAGTGACTGCCCAAATAAGTGACGTGTACAGTATTATTTCACTAACAAAGCAGACTCCCTATGTGTTTGACTGCAAGGCACCGTGTTCTACACCACTATAAAGATTCTCAGCAGCCAGGAAATAGACGTTTTTTAACGTAATTTGGCGCAAATAAATTAGAATCAAACCAAATATTTCCCCAAAAATTTGGCGAACTGGCAAATTAAATTCTTGAAACATTCGCTCCTCTCTACTCATAATTTGAACCCTCAGATGCTGCGTTCATCACTGATTGTGGCATCTGTGTCTCACATTACATTTTTCAGGGGTTAATCAGCGATCAGTGATGACATCACCATGCGCACCCTGAGTGATCACGTGCTAATTAGAGCCTGGCTCAGGCGGCGCGATGTAATGCCACTATAATGCCGTAGCCATGTTGGCTGCTGGCATTACAGTGATTGGCTAGCCGGAACATGTCATCAAGTGCTATATAGCTATGTGCTATTTTCGGCTCATTCTTAGTCAGGGAGACCTGTGCTGAGGAAGGGACAGATATATGTGACATCCAGTGTACTTTTTCCGTAGATGATATCCGCTGCGGACAGTGACATTAGCAGCACCACATCTCCAGGGTAAAGTGTGCACATCCCAAAAATATCAGTGACATCCAGTGTACTTTTTCCGTAGATGGTGTCTGCTGCATACAGTGACATTAGCTGCGCCACATCTCCTGTGTAAAGTGTGCGCATCCAAAAAATATCTGACATCCAGCGCAATTTTTCCATAGACAGTGTCCGCTTCTGACAGTGACATTACCAGGGCCACATCTAAAGTGTAACGCGTGCGCTTCAAAAATGTATCTGTGACATACAGTGTAGATTTTTGCGTAGATGCTGCGGACAGTGACACTAATCGTGGTACCTCTCCTGTGTAATGTTTTCTCATCCCAAATACCTGTTATCCCAATACCAATTTGTTTGCGCATACACTTCCAAATCCCACGCTACTTTACGTGTGACAGACTTTCAGTCATATATAACATTTAGTATGAAAAAGCAAGCAGTAAGGGATGGGGCAGTGGCCCTGATGCTGATGGTGCACGCAGAGGCCGTGCTGCCAGAGCACAAGAAACACACTCATCCACGATACCTAGATTCATGTCCCAGTTTTAAGGGTGGCGCAGGACACCACTCTTGAAGTCAGACCAGTGCGACCAGGTGGTCGGTTGGATTGCAGCAGATAATGCTTTCAGTCGGTTAAGCACTCCCCTGTCTTCCGCCAAGTCCAGTCTTGATACTCCCTCCTTCCACCATGGAGAGTCTGGCCAAACAAGTGATCCCACACTCGG
The DNA here is from genome assembly GCF_014858855.1 of Bufo gargarizans. Classification (NCBI taxonomy): domain Eukaryota; kingdom Metazoa; phylum Chordata; class Amphibia; order Anura; family Bufonidae; genus Bufo; species Bufo gargarizans. The sequence goes on along the minus strand of NC_058081.1, from coordinate 333,331,047 downwards.
ATATTCCGAGGACCTCTTTTCCTCGCAATTCCTTGATTTGGCCCTCTCGCCAAGCATGCTTGAAGAGGGACAGTCACAAGAAGATGACGGTGGGCAGGGAAGGGCTGGCAGTTGTAGTCCTGAGGGCAAATCCAGTGGCTTTTATTTTGCAAACTTTTTTTTTTTTTTTTAACAAAGATGTTTATTTGCATTGTGTCATGAGCTTGAAAAGTTTATATTACAGTATCATCCAGTACATAATAACTGCACAATAGGTGACACATCTCCATCCTTTATTTTCTTTTATACAGGAACACATTGCATTTACTGCCCCCCAATGTGGCACGTTTGCCCGCCCGGTTTTCAAAGCTCCCTTCATATTTAAAAAAAGCTCCCATTATTAAAAGCCCCTCCTACATATAATAGGCCACTCCCAACAAACACTGTACAGCTGAAATTCTATTGTTGAGGCCTGTCTCTACACATCAAATGGAGAGGGAAGGGCATGTCCTGGATGCACTGTCTGCTTCACATTATACCATAAACAGAAGGCTACAGCCAGGAAGCTCCTCTGCTCTCCTCCCTCCCCAGATCCTACTCAGGGTTTGTGATTCACCCCACCATCTGCCACCCGCACATGGTCTGCTTCCCCCTTTGGCCATCCTCACCCTGCTCTGAATCCTCCTTCGGCGAATGGCAGGGGGAGGAGCCGGAGCATCTTCAATCCTACATAGCGCCACATACCTCTTACATCCAGTGATGTCACCTTTGTTGTAGATGTTTTCTTTCTTTATCTTCTCCATTCAGACCAGACCACCATGATGATTTTTCAGCCATGCCCCGTCTCTGCAGAGAATGAGAAACAGACATTAGTTTCCCACATTTCCATCATCTTCACATCTTCTGAACACCCTTTTCTACCACCCCCAATACTATACCGCATGAAACAGTCCCCCTGGAAATACTACTACCACACAGATAGTGCCCCCTTCAACAATCTTTGGCACACAGTGCTCTAAAAAATTAACTGTGCCCAGACACTAATAGTATAAAGATAATGTCCCCCAAAAATAATTGTGCTAAGCTGATACTATGCCAGGGTGCCCCCAGAGTAACAGTGCTCCGCAAAATCCCACCAATAGAAATAATTCTCTGCCAGAAAACACTTAGTAGTAATAATGACCCTATAGTGCCCATACTAGTAATCATGTTCCTCATAGCCCCCCAGTAGTAGTAAAGCTCTGCATAATACCCCTTTGTAGTAATAATTTTGCCTATAAAATGACAGTACATGAAATACCCCCGCTTAGTGCCCGCAGTTGAGCTAATGTCCCCATAATGTATGCCAGCATAAAATACCCCTATATAGTGACCCAGTAAATGCCCTTATAGTGCTCCTATCCCCCTTCCTCATAGTGTCCCCCATAATATGCCAGTAAAAAAATTCCCCTTCTTAGTGCCCCCAGCAGATGCTGCTATAGTACTCCCCTCCCCCATAATGGGTCAGTAAAAAATGCCCCTTCTTAGTGCCACCAGATGTCCTAATAGTGCTCCACTCCCCCATAGTGCCCCCAAATAATGCCCCATAGTGCCGCTCTCCCCTATAGTGCCCAGTAAATAAATGCCCCCTTAGTGCCACCAGATGCCATAGTTCGCCCATAATGTGCCAATAATTAAGACCCCTTTAGATTCCCCTTCCCCAAAGTGCCCCCAAATAATGCTCCTATAGTTCCAACAGATGCCCCATAGTGCTGCTCTCCCGTATAGTGCCCCCCATAGTGTGTCAATAAAAAAAGGCCCTTTAGAGCCCCCAGATACCATAGTGCTTCTCTCATCAATGGTGCCCCCTAAAATTTGCCAGTAAGAAATGTCACCATAGGGCCCCTCCCAAAATGGGCAACGAATAACTGCCCCCAGAGTGCCACTCCCCAAAAAAATGGGGCTGTAAGAAATGTCAGATGCCCCCATAGTGCCAGCAACCACCGCAAAAAATAAATAAAACCCACTAATACTTACCTCCATCAGCAGTGATGCGATGCAGGCCTCTTCCAGCCTGTGTCCCTGCTGTGTGCTGCCCTGCTCAGGCAGCACGATGATAATGATATCATCTCGCCGCCTGAGCCAGGCTCTGATAGGCCTCAGGCATTAGTGCCTGCAGCCTATAAGAAGAACAGGTAAGGAAGATGGCTCTCCCTCGCCTGCCCTGCCACAGCACAGGCATCTGTATCGCTGTCCTGAGGATGGCGATAAAGATGAATATGGAGATAAGCGCTTCCACAATGGAAGTGCTCATCTCCTACTGTCCCCCCACCACCGCCAGCAACTAGAACCAGGGCGGTGCCGCCTGTGCTGATCAGTGGTGCGTCCCTGAGGAATAAAAAAATAAATAAAAATAATTTGTTAAACATGGCCCAGCAGCCATTTTTAACATGCTTTAGGGTGGCCTGAGGGGTAATTGCCTCCCTGCTCCTGTCCCAGCCCGCCCCTGATGGTGGGGAATGGCAATTACTGTTTAATGAGGTGGATGATGAGACACACTTGCCAATAACTCAACAGCAATTACTGTCTCAAGAGGTTGAGGAAGAGGATGAGACACAGTTGTCAATCACTGAGGTTGTGGTTAGCTCAACAAGTCAGGAGGATGAGCAGAGTGAGGAAGTGCAAGAGGAGGTGGTGGATGATGAAGTCACTGACCCAACCTGAGTAGGTGGAAAGCCGAGCTAAGACAGCAGTACGGGGGGGATCTGCAGCACCTAAACAGGCTTGAAGAGGAGGCAGTGGGTGGCAAAAGGGAAACATAGAAACATAGAATGTGTCGGCAGATAAGAACCATTTGGCCCATCTAGTCTGCCCAATATATCTGAATCCTATGAATAGCCCCGGCCCTATCTTATATGAAGGATGGCCTTATGCCTATCCCATGCATGCTTAAACTCCTTCACTGTATTTGCAGCTACCACTTCTGCAGGAAGGCTATTCCATGCATCCACTACCCTCTCAGTAAAGTAATACTTCCTTATATTACTTTTAAACCTTTGCCCCTCTAATTTAAAACTGTGTCCTCTTGTGGTAGTTTTTCTTCTTTTAAATATGCTCTCCTCCTTTACCGAGTTGATTCCCTTTATGTATTTAAAAGTTTCTATCATATCCCCTCGGTCTCTTCTTTCTTCCAAGCTATACATATTAAGGTCTTTTAACCTTTCCTGGTAAGTTTTATCCTGCAATCCATGGACCAGTTTAGTAGCTCTTCTCTGAACTCTCTCTAGAGTATCTATATCCTTCTGGAGATATGGCCTCCAGTACTGCGCACAATACTCCAAGTGAGGTCTCACCAGTGTTCTGTACAGCGGCATAAGCACTTCACTCTTTCTACTGCTTATACCTCTCCCTATACATCCAAGCATTCTGCTTGCATTTCGTGCTGCTTTATTACATTGTCTTCCCACCTTTAAGTCTTCTGAAATAATTACTCCTAAATCCCTTTCCTCAGATACTGAGGTCAGGACTGTGTCGAATATTCTATATTCTGCCCTTGGGTTTTTACGCCCCAGGTGCATTATCTTGCACTTATCCACATTAAATTTCAGTTGCCAGAGTTCTGACCATTCTTCTAGTTTTCCTAAGTCCTTTTCCATTTGGCGTTTCCCTCCAGGAACATCAACCCTGTTACATATCTTTGTGTCATCAGCAAAAAGACAAACCTTACCATCGAGGCCTTTTGCAATATCACTTATGAAGATATTAAACAAAATTGGTCCCAGTACAGATCCCTGTGGAACCCCACTGGTAACATGACCTTGTTTTGAATGTTCTCCATTGACTACAACCCTCTGTTGCCTGTCACTCAGCCACTGCCTAATCCACTCAACAATATGGGAGTCCATGCTCAATGACTGCAGTTTATTGATAAGTCTTCTATGTGGGACAGTGTCAAAAGCCTTACTAAAATCTAGATATGCGATGTCTACTGCACCTCCACCGTCTATTATTTTAGTCACCCAGTCAAAAAAATCTATAAGATTTGTTTGACATGATCTCCCTGAAGTAAACCCATGCTGTTTTTCATCTTGCAATCCATGGGATTTTAGATGTTCCACAATCCTATCCTTTAATAGGGTTTCCATTAATTTGCCTACTATTGATGTCAGACTCACTGGTCTATAGTTGCTCGATTCCTCCCTACTACCTTTCTTGTGAATGGGCACGACATTTGCCAATTTCCAATCTTCCGGGATGACTCCTGTTACTAATGATTGGTTAAATAAATCTGTTAACGGTTTTGCCAGCTCACCACTAAGCTCTTTTAATAATTTTGGGTGTATCTCATCAGGCCCCTGTGATTTATTTGTCTTCACTTTAGACAGCAAACTTAGAACATCTTCCTCTGTAAAGACACATGCATCAAACGATTTATTAGTCATCCTTTCTAGTGGAGGTCCTTCTCCTTCTTTTTCTTTTGTAAAAACTGAACAGAAGTATTCATTAAGGCAGTCGGCTAGCCCTTTATTCTCTTCTACATACCTTCCGTCCTTTGTTTTTAATTTAGTTATTCCTTGTTTTAATTTCCTTTTTTCATTTATATATCTGAAGAATGTCTTATCCCCTTTTTTCATAGACTGAGCTAGTTTTTCTTCTGCCTGCGCTTTAGAAGTTCTTATAACTTGCTTGGCCTCTTTCTGCCTAATCTTGTAGATTTCCTTATCTTCATTGCTCTGGGTTTTTTTATAATTACAAAATGCTAGCTTTTTATTTTTAATGATTTGGGCCACTTCTGCCGAGTACCACAGTGGTCTCTTCCTTTTTTTGCTTTTACTGACAAGTCTAATTGAATTTTCTGTTGCCTTCAATAATGCACCTTTTAAGTAGTCCCATTTCTCCTGGACTCCATGTAATCCGTTCCAGTCTGATAAGGACTCATTTATGACTAATTTCATTTTTGAAAAGTCTGTTTTTCTAAAATCTAAAACTTTTGTTTTTGTGTGGTGGGACTCTTTCACAGTTCTTATATTAAACCACACTGACTGGTGATCACTAGATCCCAAGGTTTCGCCTACAATGACATCATATACCGAATCCCCATTTGTGAATATCAAATCCAAAATGGCCTCCCTCCGGGTTGGCTCCTCAACCATTTGTTGTAGGGATAACCCCAGTAGGGAATTTAGAATATCTGTACTCCTGGTAGAACTTGCTATTTTGGTTTTCCAGTTTATATCTGGAAGATTGAAATCTCCCATAATGATAACTTCTCCTTTCATTGTCATTTTAGCTATTTCTTCAACTAGTAGATCATCTAGTTCTTTAACTTGATCAGGTGGTCTATATATCACACCTACACGAGTTACTGCATGATTAGCAAACTGCAACGTAACCCAAACTGACTCTATGTTGGCCTCACCAACTTGTATTAGGTTAGATTTAATGCTATCTTTCACATACAGGGCCACTCCTCCTCCTTTCTTGCCTTCTCTGTCTCTTCTGTATAAAGAGTACCCTGGTATGGTTATGTCCCAGTCATTTCTTTCATTAAACCATGTCTCCGTAACAGCCACTAAATCTACATTCTCAGATGCCATTATTGACCCAAGTTCATTGATTTTTTTACCTAAACTGCGAGCATTTGTAGAGAGGACTCTGAGCTTATCATTTCTTAACCTCTGTGCATCTGACCTGTTCTGGCATTGTTTCGGGGGGCAATTGGACTCTTTTATTTTCACTCTTTTGCCCCCCCTTCCTAGTTTAAATACTCTTTCGCAAATTCTTGGAGTTGTTCACTAAGTACATTTGTTCCTTTGAGAGAAAGATGCAAACCATCTTTTTTGTACAGTTCCTTTCTGTTCCAAGTAGAGCTATTATGAGAAACAAAGCCAAATCCTTGCTCTTGACACCATTTACCAAGCCATATGTTAAACTCCTTTATGCGCCTCTGCCTATCATTCTGAACATTATGTACAGGCAGAACTTCAGAAAATGAAATGGTGGATGCAAAATCCTGTACGTCATTACCAAGTGTGATAAAAGATTTTTTCACCTCTGACACTTCATTGCAAGCCAGGTCATTTGTCCCTAGATGGACAAGAACATCCACGTCCCCTTCCTGCTTTGCTTGCTTAACAATATTAATAATACGTCTTCTATCTCTTCTAGCAGTAGCCCCAGGGAGACATCTCACAAAACCATTTTCTTTAAGCTCCACACTTCTTATGATTGAATCACCCAGCAACAGCTGCTTCCTTTGAGACTTCACTTTATCTTTTTTGTCCTTGGCTGCAGTCTTGCCTACATTAGTCATAGGAGTTGATGGTTTCTCACCCTCTACGCTTGAGTCCATAACCATGTTGTCCTTACATTCTGAGAGTGCTGCAAATGAATTTTGGAGAATCACCGACTGTGGGACATGTCTTCTATCCACCACTCCAAGTCTTCCAGAACCTACAGTAACCCATCTGCCATTTCTGGGGGTCCTCTGTGGCAGTGGCATTGCAGCAGTCCTAGCTGGAGTTTGTTTAACAGATAATTTAAATATCTCAGATTTTAAAAATGCAATTTCCTGCTGCAGTAAGGAGAACTGTCTACAGATCTGACAGCATCCGAATCTCCAAAGAGTGGAACATGAAATAAATGCACAACAATTCCTGCACTGAACCAAGTCTGCCATTTTAAAGAGGAGAAAAAAAATGAAAAAAGAATAAAAATTTGTCAATTTAAATCAAACAAATCTTACCTTTTTTTGTATTGTTTCCACCTTCCAGCCTACCTCCTGACTATCTCCTGCAATATCTCTTCACTGTACTTAATGTAGTACTTGAAGGTAGAACTTGCAGCTAATGAGTGTGTCTCTATATATACACACACTCCTTCACAAGCTCCTCCCCCAGCAACAAATGTAGCACCTCAATGAGCTAGGCTCATTAGCAAATGCACAATAGCAAACACCTGAATAAATTCCTTACCTCTTCTCAAGCAATGGTTAGCAAAAGAACACACAGATGAGCCAGTTGCAAACTCCAAGCCAATCTCTTGCAATATCTCTTCAGTCTCCTGCAATATCTCTTCACTGTACTTAATGTAGTACTTGAAGGTAGAACTTGCAGCTAATGAACCACACCAAAGGCAGAAGGCAGCTAATGAACCACACCACACCAGAAGGCAGACCACACCAAACAGGCCCGCATTTTTTCCCTAGAGCACCCCCTTGCGGCAATCTCCCTTGCCAAGGGGTAGGTGTTCCGCAGTCTGTCGCTTTTTTGAGGAAAGTGCGGACGATAAAAGAATAGTCATTTACAACCTGTGCCGTACCAAAATGAGCACCGGCATGAACGCTAGCAACCTCACCACCACCAGCATGATCCGCCACATGGCATCAATGCAACTTAATAAGTGGGCCGAACGCCTGGGTCCACAATCAGTGTCTGCGGGTCACACCACTGTCTCCTCTTCACCTGTGATACGTGCAGGACAATCCCCTGTCCAAGACGCACGCCCGGATGCCTTGCACCTGGACCTTCGCAAGCACCATCAGTGACCACATCTACTTCCATGCCCCAGCGCAGCGTACAAATGTCCTTTCCCCAAGCCTTATTCATGGCCTAAATGTGACAGTCACTTATGCATGTGTAATCCCAGATTTACATTATATCAGAAGCGTTTTTCACCCCAGTATGCCAAAGCCGTATTTATGGTCTAAATGTGACAGTCACTTATGCACGTGTAATCCCAGATGTGCAATATATTAGAGGCTTTTTTCACCCCAGTAGCCAAAAAGCCGTATTTGTGGCCTAAATGTGACAGTCACTTATGCATGTGTAATCCCAGATGTGCAGTATGTCAGAGTTTTTTTTCACCCCAGTAACCAAAAAGACGTATTTCTGGCCTAAATGTGACAGTCACTTATGCATGTGTAATCCCAGATGTGCACTATATTTAACAGATGTATTTTTTTAACCCCATTAAGCAAAAAGCTGTATTTCTGGACTTGCAGACATGCAGATAGCCTGTGCTGGTGCACTATCGTTGCATAAAATGGCTGCCGATCATGTATTGAAATTGACTAACTGAAGAAAAAAAAGTTTGTTTTCGGCAGTAGTTGGCTCAGGGCAGGCTTAAAAAAATTGTGCACTGCACCCACAAAACAGTTTTGCTGTAGATCGCTCCCTCACAGCAGCTGCAACCTCTACCTACACTAATCCGAGCAGAGTGACGGGTGGCGCTACGTGACTCCAGCTTAAATATAGGCAGGGTCACATGCTGCAGTTGGCCAATCATAGCCATGCCAATAGTAGGCATGGCTGTGATGGCCTTTTGAGGGCAAGTAGTATGACGCTTGTTGATTCGCCGAACACCATGTTCGCCGAACACCGAACCCAAACTTTTTTACGTAAATGTTCGGGTTCTGGTCCGGATACCGAAAACCCTAAAGTTCGGTACGAACCAGAACTTTAGAGTTCGGGTTCGCTCAACTCTAGTTTTTGATTAATGAAAACATTTTAGGCAAATGCTTTCGCTTTGGTTCGTCTTGCGCCGGTCCAAGAATTTCACTTCTATACATTACAGATGCCCCCGGCCGTCCCTCTTAATCATGGCCCCAGTTCCGGAAACCAACTAAATAGAACCGGAGTCCTATTCCATTATTCCCAGCTGAAGTATTCAAGTGACCCGGCCTGCTTTGCACACTGTAAATTTTTTCAATGGTCAGCAGCTACTCTCCCATATTTTTTTAGTTGGTCAGCTCAGCAGCAGACCCTCAACCATAATGTTTTAGAGGGTCAGCTCAGCAGCAGGCCCTCAACCATAATTTTTTCGATGGTCAGCTCTGCAGCAGAACCTCACCTATAATGTTTTAGAGGGTTAGCTCAGCAGCAGGCCCTCGCCCCTAATGTTTTAGATGATCAGATCAGCAGGCCCTTGCTCCAAATGTTTTAGAGGGTCACCAGCAGGCCATCAATCAGAATTTTTCAAGGGTGTGTATGATGCCCTCCTTTATGTTTAACAAATGGTGTATTGGAGTGCTGTTTCCTTGTAATTTTCTGGCACCCCTTTCACTTAGTGCATAGGCTTTACGCGTGTTGGAGTCCCACTGCATGAACAATTGTTCCACAATGTGAATGAGGCCCTCCTTTATGTTATATACTGGTTGTAGCAGAGGGCCTCTTGTTTGTAATTTTTTGCAGCACTTGCACTTTATATATGAGTAAATATACAGGAAAGAATGTTTCCTAACAATTTTTTCTCTAAAATCGATTTTATATTTGGTTTTGTGAATTATTCTCAGTCTGTAAAAGTGACGTACTACTCGGATAACATCGTTCCCAGCAGCAACCTGGGAGTCCAAGATGTATCCAGACATCCTCCCCATGCTGTTCCAGAACCATTTCAGTCGTGTTTCCATCAATGTATGACCTTTTCATGTGAACCAGACACCCTCCCCTCTTCAGAGCAGAGGGTGCCTGGTTTAATTCTCAGGTTCTCCCATTGACTTCATTATACTCCCGAAGAGCACCCAATCATCCCGATGTGTTCAGCCAGAGCACCTGAGCAATTTGGTGTTCGATCAACACTAGTGATGATGTCATCACGCTCGCTGCAGGTACTTTGGCGTATTTTCTTCAATCAAGATGGGAGCGGACAGCATCTCTGCAAGCAAGTGGATTAGGTGAGTATAATTTTTTTTTTTTCAGCCACCATTTTTCGGAAAAAAGAGATTCGCTACCACGAAGCATGAAGAAATTCGACTTTGTGGCGAGTAAGATTTTTCCTGAAATTCGGACCAATGTTCACTTCAGATACTTTCATTTTGGATACTTTGATTCGTTCAACACAAGTGGCAGACAATGCAATACTGTAGCATTGCAGGAGTTGGTGCATGTAATAATGAAGCTGGTTTTAACCCCTTAGTGACCACCCATACATGTTTTTACGACGGTCACTAAGGGGCCTTAGGCTGGCCCGCCGCGTTTTTACGGGGCCCAGTCTAAGCGCTGCACGAGGGAGCCGGGGCCCTGCTCTAACAGCCCTGACCAGCAGAAGTGCCGATCCAGGCTGTTTAACCCTTTACATGCCGGGCGCAATGGCGCCCGCTGCATGTAAAGTGGTGACAGAGGGAGTGGACTCCCTCTGTCTCCCATCAGCACCCCAAAAATGCGATCGCGGGGTGCTGATGTGTTCGGAAGCTTACCTCACTTCCGATCAGGGCCCCGAGCCTGTCTTCAGTTCTCTCCAGCAGGCTGTGCCTCTCTGGCGCAGCCTGATGGTAAATCTTTGAATAGCATTGCTATTGAAATGTAATGCATTATAGAGATAATACATTACATTTTAAAAGCAATCAAAATACTGTATATTATAATACTATAGTCCCCTTGTGGGACTTTTAAGTAGTAAAAAAAATGTATACATTTATTAAATAAAAAATTCCATAGAATAAAAAAATATGCTTTTTTTTCCATTGAAAATACACTTTTCAATGAAAAAAATTGCAGAAAGAAAATATCCCCCATATGTTTGGTATTGCCGCGTCCATAATGACCCGGACTACATAAATATTACATAAATTATCCCCTATGGTGAACACTGTAAAAAAAAAAAAGACAGATAGAATTTCTAATTTATTCTTAGTTTCCACCGAACAAAACGTAATAAAAGCGATCAAAAAGCGGCATTTATTCCAACATGATACCAATGAAAAATAGAAGTTGTCCCTCAAAAATCTAGCCCTCACACAACTCCATAGAAAAAGAAAAAAAAAAGTTATGGGTCTTGTGAAGTGGCAATACAAAATCATTTTTTTGTTAATAAAAGGGGTTTTATTGAAAAAAAAAGTAGTAAAACTTAAAAAAAATTATAAGTATTTAGTATCACTGTAATCATACTGACCCAGAGAATAAAGATGTTATGTTATTTGTACCGAAAAATGAACGCTGTAAAATTTATAATGTAAAAACGCTTTGGCAGTATTGCTATTTTTCCCCATCTCCCTCCCCGAAAGAGTTAATAAAAGTTAATCAGAAAGTTATGCATACCCCAAAATGGTGCCATTAAAAATTACAACTTGTCCCGTAAAAAACAAGCCCCCATAAAGCTATATAGACGAAAAAATAAAAAAGTTATAGCTCTTGGAACAAGACCATGAAAAAAGGAAGAAAAACGCTTGGTCAAAAAGGCCCAAAAAGGCTTGGTCACTAAGGGGTTAATTCAAACAGTTCATTGTGCTTTACTGAAGCAATTGAATGGTCACACAGGCATTAAAATTTAAGTGCAGTCCTTAAAGGCTGTGTGTGGGGAAGGTTAGGCAGTAAACTAGTCAGCTCTGAGTCTCACTCTCTCTAATGGTGCACGTTCTCTATATATTCACAGTACCCTCAGCAGTGTGCAATCTTCCAACAGTTAGTCAGTCTGTTTCTTTACCATAGCAAGTCTATAGCAAAAAGTATAGGCATTACCTTCTCTTTCTGGTGCTCTGCATTCTCCACAGTAGCCTTATAGCTGATTTAGGCTCCACCCAGATACACCAGGCTGAACTTCTTTTTCCCAGAGGGAGGGGTGGAGCCAGGCTGTAACTAAGGGGTATCCCATATATATATATATATATATATATATATATATATATATATATCTTATTTGTTTATATAATAGGAAATCAAGCAATTTTGTAATATGTATGTATTTCAAATTCTGCACACATACTTTTCTTATATCAGGTGGTTGACCTCTATATGCAGTAAAATGGTATAGCCCATGTATCAGTCCTGTGTAAAGTATCCATGGCCTAACTGAAACATTGCATCAGTCATGTGACACTGTTCACATCTTATAACCTCTAACAATCAGTAAGTAGCAGTGTTACATAACATATATGTCCTGAGTCAGCACAGAGAACACATTAATGTGATTATTAAACTGTATTAGTGGTGGAATCATTATTTTTATTGTGGTTATTAAAGTAGCTACATTACTGCACTTATTCACATGGGTGCCTGTCTGTAACTGATGTAAAATGACTGCTTGTCTCTAGGTGATGTTGTCATGCTGTTAGTAACATTTAGTTAAAAAAACAAAACACCACACAGATTTCTACACAGACATTTTCAGGCATGATGAGATGTTGCTGTAGGTAGTAATACTGTATATACTGTATATGTTCTGCTCCTCAATACACTACTATTTGCCTGTTAAATCCCTGGGCAGTTAAATGAAAGCTAAGACATATGATACTATGACTGAAGCCATGTTTAGTCCCATCCAACTCTCCTATGAATGGATTTTACAGGACTAAAATGGGTCATACCATTTTTTTTTTTTTTTGCTTTAGGAAGAGCCTACTGAATAAATATAATAAAGGTCTGGAAGCAAAATTTTCAATGGATATATATTTGAAAATTGTTCAACATCCTATTCTTTAACTGAATAAATGTAATCATTGTAACTGGACTACTGCCTAGGCTCTACAGTCCTCAGGCAGAGAGTTCTATAGTCTCTCTGCTCTTACCGTAAAGCATCCTCTTCTATGTTTGTGTGCAAACCTTCTTTCCTCCAGACGCAGAGGATGTTCCCTCGTCACAGTCACAGTCCTGGGGATAAATAGATGATGGGATAGATCTCTGTACTGACCCCTGATATATTTATACATAGTAATTAGATCTCCCCTCAGTCGTCTTTTTTCTAAAGTGAATAACCCTAATGTTGATAATCTTTCAGGTCTCTATAGTTGCCCCATTCCAGTTATTACTTTAGTTGCCCTCCTCTGGACCCTCTCCAGCTCTGCTATGTCTGCCTTCTTCACAGGAGCCCAGAACTGTACACAGTACTCCATGTGTGGTCTGACTAGTTATTTGTAAAGTGGTAGGACTATGTTCTCATCACGGGCATCTATGCCCCTTTTGATGCAACCCATTATCTGGAGCCCAGAACTGTACACAGTACTCCATGTGTGGTCTGACTAGTTATTTGTAAAGTGGTAGGACTATGTTCTCATCACGGGCATCTATGCCCCTTTTGATGCAACCCATTATCTGGAGCCCAGAACTGTACACAGTACTCCATGTGTGGTCTGACTAGTTATTTGTAAAGTGGTTGGACTATGTTCTCATCACGGGCATCTATGCCCCTTTTGATGCAACCCATTATCTAATTGGCCTTGGCAGCAGCTGCCTGACACTGGTGTCTACTGCTTAGTTTGCCGTTTATTAAAATTCCTAGATTCTTTTCTATGTTAGTGTTACCCAGTGTTTTACCATTTAGTATGTACGGTTGATTTGCATTATTACTTCCCATGTGCATAACTTTACACTTGTCAATGTTAGACCTCATCTGCCACTTCTCAGCCCAAGCCTCCAATCTATCCAGATTGCTCTGTAGTAGTATACTGTCCTCTTCAGTGTTAATTACTTTACACAGTTTGGTGTCATCTGCAAAAATGTATATTTTACTATGCAAGCCTTCTACAAGATCATTAATAAATATATTGAAGAGAATAGGGCCCAATACTGACTCCTGAGGTACTCCACTAGTGACAGTGACTAGGGATGAGCGAACTCGAACTGTATAGTTCGGGTTCGTACCGAATTTTGGGGTGTCCGTGACACGGACCCGAACCCGGACATTTTCGTAAAAGTCCGGGTTCGGGATCGGTGTTCGTCGCTTTCTTCGCGCTTTTGTGACGCTTTCTTGGCGCTTTTTGAAAGGCTGCAAAGCAGCCAATCAACAAGCGTCATACTACTTGCCCCAAGAGGCCATCACAGCCATGCCTACTATTGGCATGGCTGTGATTGGCCAGAGCACCATGTGACCCAGCCTCTATTTAAGCTGGAGTCACATAGCGCCGCCCGTCACTCTGCTCTGATTAGCGTAGGGAGAGGTTGCGGCTGCGACAGTAGGGCGAGATTAGGCAGATTAACTCCTCCAAAGGACTTGATTAACTGATCGATCTGCAGCTGTGGATCATTGAGCTGCTGATCCTCAATTGCTCACTGTTTTTAGGCTGCCCAGACCGTTTGTCAGTCACATTTTTCTGGGGTGATCGGCGGCCATTTTGTGTCTTGTGGTGCGCCAGCACAAGCTGCGACCAAGTGCATTTAACCCTCAATGGTGTGGTTGTTTTTTGGCTAAAGCCTACATCAGGGTGAAGCTGTCACACCAAGTGCATTTAACCCTCAGTAGTGTGGTTGGTCAAGCTATCACACCAAGTGCATTTAACCAGCAATAGTCTGTTCATTTTTTGGCCATATACTAAATCAAGGGCAAGCTGCGCCCGTCACCAAGTGCATTTAACCCTCAGTAGTGTGGTTGGTCAAGCTGTGACACCAAGTGCATTTAACCAGCAATAGTCTGTTCATTTTTTGGCCATATACTACATCAGGGGCAAGCTGCGCCCATCACCAAGTGCATTTAACCAGCAATAGTGTGGTTATTTTTTGGCCATATCCCAGTCTAATTCTGTCACTAAATCCATACCGGTCACCCAGCGCCTAAATACTAGGCCTCAAATTTATATCCCGCTAAATCTCTCGTTACCGCTGTCCTGTTGTGGCTGGGAAAGTTATTTAGTGTCCGTCAAAGCACATTTTTTGTTCTGGGTTGAAATACAATTCCCAATTTAGCAATTTAAAAATTTAGTGGTTTCTGCTGTATCAGAGCTATTTGAAATCTATCCCTAAAAGGGTATATAATATTCAAGGTGCACATAGGGTCATTCAGAATAACTTCACACACCCGCTACTGTGCATTTCCAAGTCTAATTCTGTCACTAAACCCATACCTGTCACCCAGCGCCTAAATACTAGGCCTCAAATTTATATCCAGCTAAATCTGTCCTTAGTGCTGTAGCTGGGCGAGTTATTTAGTGTCCGTTCAAGCACATTTCTTGTTCTGGGTTGAAATACAATTCCCAATTTAGCAATTTCATAATTTAGTGGTTTCTGCTATATCAGAGCTATTTGAAATCTATCCCTAAAAGGGTAGATCATATTGAAGGTGCACATAGGGACATTCAGAATAACTTCACACACCCGCTACTGTGCATTTCCAAGTCTAATTCTGTCACTAAGCCCATACCTGTCACCCAGCGCCTAAATACTAGGCCTCAAATTTATATCCAGCTAAATCTGTCCTTAGTGCTGTAGTTATTTATTTAGTGTCCGTTCAAGCACATTTCTTGTTCTGGGTTGAAATACAATTCCCAATTTAGCAATTTCATAATTTAGTGGTTTCTGCTATATCAGAGCTATTTGAAATCTATCCCTAAAAGGGTATATAATATTCAAGGTGCACATTGGGTCATTCAGAATAACTTCACACACACCCGCTACTGTGTATTTCCAAGTCTAATTCTGTCACTAAACCCATACCTGTCACCCAGCGCCTAAATACTAGGCCTCAAATTTATATCCTGCTAAATCTCTCGTTAGTGCTGTAGCTGGGCGAGTTATTTAGTGTCCGTTCAAGCACATTTCTTGTTCTGGGTTGAAATACAATTCCCAATTTAGCAATTTCATAATTTAGTGGTTTCTGCTATATCAGACCTATTTGAAATCTATCCCTAAAAGGGTATATAATATTCAAGGTGCACATTGGGTCATTCAGAATAACTTCACACACACCCGCTACTGTGTATTTCCAAGTCTAATTCTGTCACTAAACCCATACCTGTCACCCAGCGCCTAAATACTAGGCCTCAAATTTATATCCTGCTAAATCTCTCGTTAGTGCTGTAGCTGGGCGAGTTATTTAGTGTCCGTTCAAGCACATTTCTTGTTCTGGGTTGAAATACAATTCCCAATTTAGCAATTTCATAATTTAGTGGTTTCTGCTATATCAGAGCTATTTGAAATCTATCCCTAAAAGGGTATATAATATTCAAGGTGCACATTGGGTCATTCAGAATAACTTCACACACACCCGCTACTGTGTATTTCCAAGTCTAATTCTGTCACTAAACCCATACCTGTCACCCAGCGCCTAAATACTAGGCCTCAAATTTATATCCTGCTAAATCTCTCGTTAGTGCTGTAGCTGGGCGAGTTATTTAGTGTCCGTTCAAGCACATTTCTTGTTCTGGGTTGAAATACAATTCCCAATTTAGCAATTTCATAATTTAGTGGTTTCTGCTATATCAGAGCTATTTGAAATCTATCCCTAAAAGGGTATATAATATTCAAGGTGCACATTGGGTCATTCAGAATAACTTCACACACACCCGCTACTGTGTATTTCCAAGTCTAATTCTGTCACTAAACCCATACCTGTCACCCAGCGCCTAAATACTAGGCCTCAAATTTATATCCTGCTAAATCTCTCGTTAGTGCTGTAGCTGGGCGAGTTATTTAGTGTCCGTTCAAGCACATTTCTTGTTCTGGGTTGAAATACAATTCCCAATTTAGCAATTTCATAATTTAGTGGTTTCTGCTATATCAGAGCTATTTGAAATCTATCCCTAAAAGGGTAGATCATATTGAAGGTGCACATAGGGACATTCAGAATAACTTCACACACACCCGCTACTGTGTATTTCCAAGTCTAATTCTGTCACTAAACCCATACCTGTCACCCAGCGCCTAAATACTAGGCCTCAAATTTATATCCAGCTAAATCTGTCCTTAGTGCTGTAGCTGGGCGAGTTATTTAGTGTCCGTTCAAGCACATTTCTTGTTCTGGGTTGAAATACAATTCCCAATTTAGCAATTTCATAATTTAGTGGTTTCTGCTATATCAGAGCTATTTGAAATCTATCCCTAAAAGGGTATATAATATTCAAGGTGCACATTGGGTCATTCAGAATAACTTCACACACACCCGCTACTGTGTATTTCCAAGTCTAATTCTGTCACTAAACCCATACCTGTCACCCAGCGCCTAAATACTAGGCCTCAAATTTATATCCTGCTAAATCTCTCGTTAGTGCTGTAGCTGGGCGAGTTATTTAGTGTCCGTTCAAGCACATTTCTTGTTCTGGGTTGAAATACAATTCCCAATTTAGCAATTTCATAATTTAGTGGTTTCTGCTATATCAGAGCTATTTGAAATCTATCCCTAAAAGGGTATATAATATTCAAGGTGCACATTGGGTCATTCAGAATAACTTCACACACACCCGCTACTGTGTATTTCCAAGTCTAATTCTGTCACTAAACCCATACCTGTCACCCAGCGCCTAAATACTAGGCCTCAAATTTATATCCTGCTAAATCTCTCGTTAGTGCTGTAGCTGGGCGAGTTATTTAGTGTCCGTTCAAGCACATTTCTTGTTCTGGGTTGAAATACAATTCCCAATTTAGCAATTTCATAATTTAGTGGTTTCTGCTATATCAGAGCTATTTGAAATCTATCCCTAAAAGGGTAGATCATATTGAAGGTGCACATAGGGACATTCAGAATAACTTCACACACACGCTACTGTGCATTTCCAAGTCTAATTCTGTCACTAAACCCATACCTGTCACCCAGCGCCTAAATACTAGGCCTCAAATTTATATCCTGCTAAATCTCTCGTTAGTGCTGTAGCTGGGCGAGTTATTTAGTGTCCGTTCAAGCACATTTCTTGTTCTGGGTTGAAATACAATTCCCAATTTAGCAATTTCATAATTTAGTGGTTTCTGCTATATCAGAGCTATTTGAAATCTATCCCTAAAAGGGTATATAATATTCAAGGTGCACATTGGGTCATTCAGAATAACTTCACACACACACGCTTCTGTGCATTTCCAAGTCTAATTCTGTCACTAAATCCATACCGGTCACCCAGCGCCTAAATACTAGGCCTCAAATTTATATCCCGCTGAATTTGAATACAATACATTGGGCCAAATAATATATTTGTTGTTGTGGTGAACCATAACAATGAGAAAAACATCTAGTAAGGGACGCGGACGTGGACATGGTCGTGGTGGTGTTAGTGGACCCTCTGGTGCTGGGAGAGGACGTGGCCGTTCTGCCACATCCACACGTCCTAGTGTACCAACTACCTCAGGTCCCAGTAGCCGCCAGAATTTACAGCGATATATGGTGGGGCCCAATGCCGTTCTAAGGATGGTAAGGCCTGAGCAGGTACAGGCATTAGTCAATTGGGTGGCCGACAGTGGATCCAGCACGTTCACATTATCTCCCACCCAGTCTTCTGCAGAAAGCGCACAGATGGCGCCTGAAAACCAACCCCATCAGTCTGTCACATCACCCCCATGCATACCAGGGAAACTGTCTCAGCCTCAAGTTATGCAGCAGTCTCTTATGCTGTTTGAAGACTCCGCTGGCAGGGTTTCCCAAGGGCATCCACCTAGCCCTTCCCCAGCGGTGAAAGACATAGAATGCACTGACGCACAACCACTTATGTTTCCTGATGATGAGGACATGGGAATACCACCTCAGCATGTCTCTGATGATGACGAAACACAGGTGCCAACTGCTGCGTCTTTCTGCAGTGTGCAGACTGAACAGGAGGTCAGGGATCAAGACTGGGTGGAAGACGATGCAGGGGACGATGAGGTCCTAGACCCCACATGGAATGAAGGTCGTGCCACTGACTTTCACAGTTCGGAGGAAGAGGCAGTGGTGAGACCGAGCCAACAGCGTAGCAAAAGAGGGAGCAGTGGGCAAAAGCAGAACACCCGCCGCCAAGAGACTCCGCCTGCTACTGACCGCCGCCATCTGGGACCGAGCACCCCAAAGGCAGCTTCAAGGAGTTCCCTGGCATGGCACTTCTTCAAACAATGTGCTGACGACAAGACCCGAGTGGTTTGCACGCTGTGCCATCAGAGCCTGAAGCGAGGCATTAACGTTCTGAACCTGAGCACAACCTGCATGACCAGGCACCTGCATGCAAAGCATGAACTGCAGTGGAGTAAACACCTTAAAACCAAGGAAGTCACTCAGGCTCCCCCTGCTACCTCTTCTGCTGCTGCCGCCTCGGCCTATTCTGCTGCTGCCGCCTCGGCCTCTTCCTCCGCCTCTGGAGGAACAGTTGGCACCTGCCGCCCAGCAAACAGGGGATGTACCACCAACACCACCACCACCACCTCCGTCACCAAGCGTCTCAACCATGTCACACGCCAGCGTTCAGCTCTCCATCTCACAAACATTTGATAGAAAGCGTAAATTCCCACCTAGCCACCCTCGATCCCTGGCCCTGAATGCCAGCATTTCTAAACTACTGGCCTATGAAATGCTGTCATTTAGGCTGGTGGACACAGACAGCTTCAAACAGCTCATGTCGCTTGCTGTCCCACAGTATGTTGTTCCCAGCCGGCACTACTTCTCCAAGAGAGCCGTGCCTTCCCTGCACAACCAAGTATCCGATAAAATCAAGTGTGCACTGCGCAACGCCATCTGTAGCAAGGTCCACCTAACCACAGATACGTGGACCAGTAAGCACGGCCAGGGACGCTATATCTCCCTAACTGCACACTGGGTAAATGTAGTGGCAGCTGGGCCCCAGGCGGAGAGCTGTTTGGCGCACGTCCTTCCGCCGCCAAGGATCGCAGGGCAACATTCTTTGCCTCCTGTTGCCACCTCCTCCTTCTCGGCTTCCTCCTCCTCTTCTTCCACCTGCTCATCCAGTCAGCCACACACCTTCACCACCAACTTCAGCACAGCCCGGGGTAAACGTCAGCAGGCCATTCTGAAACTCATATGTTTGGGGGACAGGCCCCACACCGCACAGGAGTTGTGGCGGGGTATTGAACAACAGACCGACGAGTGGTTGCTGCCGGTGAGCCTCAAGCCCGGCCTGGTGGTGTGTGATAATGGGCGAAATCTCGTTGCAGCTCTGGGACTAGCCAATTTGACGCACATCCCTTGCTTGGCGCATGTGCTGAATTTGGTGGTGCAGAAGTTCATTCACAACTACCCCGACATGTCAGAGCTGCTGCATAAAGTGCGGGCCGTCTGTTCGCGCTTCCGGCGTTCACATCCTGCTGCTGCTCGCCTGTCTGCGCTACAGCGTAACTTCGGCCTTCCCGCTCACCGCCTCATATGCGACGTGCCCACCAGGTGGAACTCCACCTTGCACATGCTGGACAGACTGTGCGAGCAGCAGCAGGCCATAGTGGAGTTTCAGCTGCAGCACGCACGGGTCAGTCGCACTACAGAACAGCACCACTTCACCACCAATGACTGGGCCTCCATGCGAGACCTGTGTGCCCTGTTGCGCTGTTTCGAGTACTCCACCAACATGGCCAGTGGCGATGACACCGTTATCAGCGTTACAATACCACTTCTATGTCTCCTTGAGAAAACACTTAGGGCGATGATGGAAGAGGAGGTGGCCCAGGAGGAGGAGGAGGAGGAGGAAGAGGGGTCATTTTTAGCACTTTCAGGCCAGTCTCTTCGAAGTGACTCAGAGGGAGGTTTTTGGCAACAGCAGAGGCCAGGTACAAATGTGGCCAGACAGGGCCCACTACTGGAGGACGAGGAGGACGAGGATGAGGAGGAGGTGGAGGAGGATGAGGATGAAGCATGGTCACAGCGGGGTGGCACCCAACGCAGCTCGGGTCCATCACTGGTGCGTGGCTGGGGGGAAAGGCAGGACGATGACGATACGCCTCCCACAGAGGACAGCTTGTCCTTACCCCTGGGCAGCCTGGCACACATGAGCGACTACATGCTGCAGTGCCTGCGCAACGACAGCAGAGTTGCCCACATTTTAACCTGTGCGG
Source organism: Bufo gargarizans (assembly GCF_014858855.1). NCBI lineage: Eukaryota > Metazoa > Chordata > Amphibia > Anura > Bufonidae > Bufo > Bufo gargarizans. Next base: position 333,310,432 of record NC_058081.1, on the reverse strand, counting down.
ACTACTGGGTTGCCACCCTGCTGGATCCACGCTACAAAGACAATGTGCCCACCTTACTTCCTGCACTGGAGCGTGATAGGAAGATGCGCGAGTACAAGCGCACGTTGGTAGACGCGCTACTGAGAGCATTCCCAAATGTCACAGGGGAACAAGTGGAAGCCCAAGGCCAAGGCAGAGGAGGAGCAAGAGGTCGCCAAGGCAGCTGTGTCACGGCCAGCTCCTCTGAGGGCAGGGTTAGCATGGCAGAGATGTGGAAAACTTTTGTCAACACGCCACAGCTAACTGCACCACCACCTGATACGCAACGTGTTAGCAGGAGGCAACATTTCACTAACATGGTGGAACAGTACGTGTGCACACCCCTCCACGTACTGACTGATGGTTCGGCCCCATTCAACTTCTGGGTCTCTAAATTGTCCACGTGGCCAGAGCTAGCCTTTTATGCCTTGGAGGTGCTGGCCTGCCCGGCAGCCAGCGTTTTGTCTGAACGTGTATTCAGCACGGCAGGGGGCGTCATTACAGACAAACGCAGCCGCCTGTCTACAGCCAATGTGGACAAGCTGACGTTCATAAAAATGAACCAGGCATGGATCCCACAGGACCTGTCCGTCCCTTGTCCAGATTAGACATTAACTACCTCCCCATAACCATATATTATTGGACTCCAGGGCACTTCCTCATTCAATCCTATTTTTATTTTCATTTTACCATTATATTGCGAGGCTACCCAAAGTTGAATGAACCTCTCCTCTGCCTGTGTGCTAGGCCTAAATATATGCCAATGGACTGTTGCAGTGGTGGGTGACGTGAAGCCTCATTCTCTGCTATGACATGCAGACTGATTCTCTGCTGACATGAAGCCAGATTGTCTGTTACGGGACCTCTCTCCTCTGCCTGTGTGCTAGGCCTAAATATATGCCAATGGACTGTTGCAGTGGTGGCTGACGTGAAGCCTCATTCTCTGCTATGACATGCAGACTAATTCTCTGCTGACATGAAGCCAGATTGTCTGTTACGGGACCTCTCTCCTCTGCCTGGGTGCTGGGCCTAAATTTATGACAATGGACTGTTGCAGTGGTGGCTGACGTGAAGCCTGATTCTCTGCTATGACATGCAGACTGATTCTCTGCTGACATGAAGCCAGATCCTCTGTTACGGGACCTCTCTCCTCTGCCTGTGTGTGTGCTGGGCCTAAATATATGCCAATGGACTGTTGCAGTGGTGGCTGACGTGAAGCCTCATTCTCTGCTATGACATGCAGACTGATTCTCTGCTGACATGAAGCCAGATTCTCTGTTACGGGACCTCTCTCCTCTGCCTGTGTGTGTGCTGGGCCTAAATATATGCCAATGGACTGTTGCAGTGGTGGCTGACGTGAAGCCTCATTCTCTGCTATGACATGCAGACTAATTCTCTGCTGACATGAAGACAGATTCTCTGTTACGGGACCTCCCTCCTCTGCCTGGGTGCTGGGCCTAAATATATGCCAATGGACTGTTGCAGTGGTGGCTGACGTGAAGCCTCATTCTCTGCTATGACATGCAGACTAATTCTCTGCTGACATGAAGACAGATTCTCTGTTACGGGACCTCCCTCCTCTGCCTGGGTGCTGGGCCTAAATATATGCCAATGGACTGTTGCAGTGGTGGCTGACGTGAAGCCTCATTCTCTGCTATGACATGCAGACTGATTCTCTGCTGACATGAAGCCAGATTCTCTGTTACGGGACCTCTCTCCTCTGCCTGTGTGTGTGCTGGGCCTAAATATATGCCAATGGACTGTTGCAGTGGTGGCTGACGTGAAGCCTCATTCTCTGCTATGACATGCAGACTAATTCTCTGCTGACATGAAGACAGATTCTCTGTTACGGGACCTCCCTCCTCTGCCTGGGTGCTGGGCCTAAATATATGCCAATGGACTGTTGCAGTGGTGGCTGACGTGAAGCCTCATTCTCTGCTATGACATGCAGACTAATTCTCTGCTGACATGAAGACAGATTCTCTGTTACGGGACCTCCCTCCTCTGCCTGGGTGCTGGGCCTAAATATATGCCAATGGACTGTTGCAGTGGTGGCTGACGTGAAGCCTCATTCTCTGCTATGACATGCAGACTAATTCTCTGCTGACATGAAGACAGATTCTCTGTTACGGGACCTCCCTCCTCTGCCTGGGTGCTGGGCCTAAATATATGCCAATGGACTGTTGCAGTGGTGGCTGACGTGAAGCCTCATTCTCTGCTATGACATGCAGACTAATTCTCTGCTGACATGAAGACAGATTCTCTGTTACGGGACCTCTCTCCTCTGCCTGGGTGCCGGGGCCTAAATATCTGAGAATGGACTGTTCCAGTGGTGGGTGACGGGAAGCCAGATTCTCTGCTATGGAACCTCTCTCCAATTGATTTTGGTTAATTTTTATTTATTTAATTTTTATTTTAATTCATTTCCCTATCCACATTTGTTTGCAGGGGATTTACCTACATGTTGCTGCCTTTTGCAGCCCTCTAGCTCTTTCCTGGGCTGTTTTACAGCCTTTTTAGTGCCGAAAAGTTCGGGTCCCCATTGACTTCAATGGGGTTCGGGACGAAGTTCGGATCGGGTTCGGATCCCGAACCCGAACATTTCCGGGATGTTCGGCCGAACTTCTCGAACCCGAACATCCAGGTGTTCGCTCAACTCTAACAGTGACCCAATCTGAGTATGTACCGTTAATAACTACCCTCTGTTTTCTATAATTGAGACAGTTACTTACCCACTTACAGATGTTTTCTCCCAGTCCGAGCATTCTCATTTTATATACTAACCTTTTATGTGGTACAGTGTCAAATGCTTTGGAGAAGTCCAGATATAAGACATCCATTGATTCACCACTGTATAGTCTAGAACTTACCTCTTCATGGAAACTGATTAAATTAGTCTGACATGACCGATTTCTCATGAAGCCATGCTGATATGATGTTTTTTGCTTGTTTTTATTGAGATCCTCCAAGATAACATCTCTTAGAAAACCTTCAAACAGTTTACCCATAACAGATGTTAAACTTACCGGCCTATAGTTTCCGGGCTTTGTTTTTGCACACTTTTTTAATATTGGTACCACATTTGCGATGCTCCAATCCTGTGGGACATTCCCTGTCAGTATAGAGTCTGTAAATATCAGAAATAAGGGTCTGGCTATGACATTACTTAATTCTCTTAGGATACGGGGTGTATGCCATCCAGTCCTGGTGATTTGTCAATTTTAATCTTTTTAAGTCGCTGTTGTACTTCTTCCTGTGTCAGACAGGGCACTTTAATGCTACTTTCACACTAGCGTTCGATCGGATCCGTTCTGAACGGATCCGATCATAATAATGCAGACGGAGGCTCCGTTCAGAACGGATCCGTCTGCATTATATTGGCAAAAAAAAGCTAAGTGTGAAATTAGCCTGAGCGGATCCGTCCAGACTTTTACATTGAAAGTCAATGGGGGACGGATCCGCTTGAAGATTGAGCCATATTGTGGCATCTTCAAACGGATCCGTCCCCATTGACTTACATTGTAAGTCTGGACGGATCCGCACGCCTCCGCGCGGCCAGGCGGACACCCGAACGCTGCAAGCAGCGTTCAGGTGTCCGCCTGCGGAGCGGAGGCTGAATGCCGCGAGTACTGATGCAGTCTGAGCGGATCCGCATTCATTCAGACTGCATCAGGGCTGGACGGAAGCGTTCGGGTCCTAAATGGGAAATTTACTTTTGCATTCTGCATTTCATCTGACAGTTTATTTTCCTCACTACATAAAGTGGAGAAAAAAATATTTAATAACTTTGCTTTCTTCTCGTCGCTCTCTGCAACTTCCCCCTCATTGCTCTGTAGGAGGGCCGACACCTTCAGATTTATACTTTTTACCATTTATATAATTGAAGAACATTTTAGGGTTAGTTTTGCTCTCTTTGGCAATTAATCTCTCGTTCTTTAATTTGGCAGCTTTTATTAGTTTTTTACATATTCAATTTTTTTTCCTTTTAGTTTTTCAGTGCTTCCCTGCTACCCTCCTGTTTTAGTGATTTAAATGCTTTCTTTTTGTCGTTTATTGCTTTCTTTACAGTTCTATTTTTCCACTTTGGTTTCTTCTTGTTCCTTAACCCTTTATTCCTATAAGGTATGTACCTCTCACAATTAGATTTTAGGATGCTTTTAAAAATATTTTTATTTTTGAGGACTTTGTCCCAGTTAGTTTGGCCTATGGCCTCTATTAGTTGGCTAAATTTATCTTTTTTTGAAGTTGCTTGAAGGATAATTGAAAGGTTATTACTTTATGGTCACTATTTCCCAGGTGTCCCCCAACCTGCACTTCTGTTGTCCTGTCAGGCCTATTGGTTAATACTAAGTCTAGTATGGCCATTCCTAGTCGGGTTCTGAACTAGTTGGGAAAAGGTAATTGGCTTTGGTTATTGCCAAAACCTGTTTCCTTTTTGAGATGTGCATTCAGTTTCCCAGTCTATATCTGGGTAGTTGAAGTCTCCTATAATAACCACCTCATTATGATTTGCCGCATCGTTTAGTAGTAGATTTTCTGTGGGCTCTGTTATATTAGGTGGTTTATAATAAACTCCTATTAGTAATTTATTATTATTTTTTCCTCCATGTATTTCTACCCACAGTGACGCCACATGTTCATGTCCCTCACTTATATCTTCCCTGAGTGTGGGCTTTAGGCAGGACTTTACATAAAGGCAGACCCCTCCCCCTCTCAGTTTTTTACGATCCTTCCTAAACAGACTGTAACCTTGTACATTAACCGCCCAGTCATAGCTATCATCCAGCCATGTCTGTTATTTCCACTACGTCATAGTCCTCCTCGCACATCACTAAATCTAGTTTTATTAGTCAAGCTTCTGGCATTATTATACATACATTGAAGAGGTTTTGGTATATTTTTTACCCTACAGCCATACTGCAGTTATCTTATTTTTAGTCATCATTGATTATATAGCACTAGCATATTCTGCAAAGTTGTATAGTACCTGTCACACAAACTTAGGGCATTTCATTGGAAGACAATCTATCAGCACATTTTTATAGTCTGGGAGGAAATAGGAGTAACCAGAGGAAACCTAAGAAAACGCAGGGTGAACATACAAATTCTGTGATGTCTTGATCATTTCCTTACCCCTCATCTTTATTGACTTATAATTCTTATTTCTTTGCAACTATTTTGCCTTTCTTGTCCCAATGCTCTTGAAGTTCAATGTGAATAAAAATCAAATGATCCCCCACTTAAAATAATTTCCACTTAATAATCACTACAAAAGGCATATTAATCTATCCATTTCATCACACTTGCTATATTGGAAGAATTTTTCTATTCACTTTAATGGCGCCTAACATTTTCAACATAGTTTACATCTTAATCAATTTACATTTTTCATTATTATTTTCCCACTTTCATTGATGTTATATTATCCACTAAAATACTTTAACATAATTGCAGTAATTGGCTTGTTTATAATTTCAATGCATTAAAGAAATTAGTGCTTTTAGTTAAAATATTATAGTTATCATCATTCAAATGTCTAGCTCAGAGTTTACCCAGCTGACCTTCTGAAAAGCAGGAAGCAGATGAGTGTCTACATAAGCTAAGAAGTTGACCTTTCATGTACTTTATTGTATGCTTGTTTATGAATTAGCATATATTAGGTGACCCACTCGTACATTCTCATTGAGTGCAATAGGATGAATGGTGCACAAGTCCCAACTTAGAGGAATGTGGAGAAGCAGAGATCTCTCATTGCACATATAAATTAATAGGCTCCAAGTTTCCATTACTAAAAGTTGCCATAGAACTTAAAATACCTTGTAGCCAATCAAATTGCATATAGGCTGGCTCTTTTAAGCCCCAGATTGGAATTTTAGAGGCCAGTTCAGAAGATTTCAACTAATATTAGGCTATTTTCACACTCACGTTTTGGGCAGATCTGTTATGGATCTGCAAAAATGGATCCGTTAAAATAATACAACCGCATGCATCCGTCATGAACGGATCCGTTTGTATTATCTGTAACATAATACAAATATTTTTTGCTGGGGATAGTCGTTTGCTGCGGTCCACATGCGGTGGGGCTGCTCCCCCAATGAAAAACACGCTACAGTGTTAGGGGTTGAGCAGCTCCCCCAGATTTGCCACTATATTTCTGTGTTTTTGTCTTGTTTTATATGTAGTGTATGTGCCTTCACCTGGCATTCAAACACTCTTTGCACCTGGTAGCCTCCATCACATGGTCTGATATGGGTGTGGCTTACAGTCTGGCTTTGTTCACATTGCACTAGTTGTCCTGCTAGGCGGTTGTGTGGAAGCCTGGCTGTGAGCTGGATTACATCACCCTCAGACCTTGTTCACACCATAGGTAGCGTAGTGGTAGGACCCCTTGCCATGCTGAGAACCGTGACGTGGTGCTTGGGGCTCCGATATCTTCCTGACAGGAATATATTGGCAAAAGTCTCAGCTTTTAATATCTGCATTTATGACTAGCCAGTATAGTCAGTGGCATATCCGTGTGGTGCATTTTTTCTGTGAATTATCTGTAACATAGCCAAGACGGATGTGTCATGAACTCCACTGAAAGTCAAAGGGAGAAGGATCTGTTTTCTATTGTGCCAGATTGTGTCAGAGGAAATGGATCCATCCCCATTGACTTACAGTGTGTGCCAGGACGGATCCGTTTGTCTCAGTTTCGTCATGCGGACAGCAAAACGCTGCAGGCAGCGTTTTGGTGGCCAATTCCAGAGCGGAATGGAGACTGATCGGAGGCAAACTGATGCATTCCCAGCAGATCCTTTTCCATTCAGAATGCATTAGGGCAAAACTGATCAGCTTGTGAGAGCCCATGACGGATCTCACAAACGGAAAGCCAAAACGCTAGTGTGAAAATAGCCTTAGATATTTGTTTGGGGACTTTTTATTTAAAAATATTCCTTACCTTTGATGCGCTAAGATGCAAGCTGTAAAGCACAACATCTAGCTGCAAGCTAATTTAACCTTCCCCAACCAGGTTGTGTGACATACAAAATTAAGGCCTACAGAGAAAAAAATAACACCTATAGCATTAACTAAAGTATGCGTTTTTTGGCTTTTTTTTTTGTTTGTGGAAAGCTATTTAGTGCAAATGCTGTTTCAGAGTGACAGGGAAGGTGCTAGGTGTTTATACTATATTTTATAAGAACCTGTTGACTAGAGCTGTATTAAGGAGAAAGATTGGCATAGTTTGGCTCATACAGTTGTAAACCTCGTTGATTAGCAACTAATGCATAGCTATTAATCTAAAATTGTTCCCTTTGTACAACAGAATGTGTAGTAGTTAAAATGTGACTGTCACTTTTTTTTTATTTGCTAGTTTATTAGAGCTAGGCTTATACTGTATACCTCAGTTATCCTGTCAATCATTGCAAAAATTCTGTATTACCTTATAATAACAACTTTCATTAATGTTCCCAGTCCCTTTCCAATGGTCCCTTTAAAGACTGTAGCTATGGCGTGGTTGTCTTCCCTTTAGTATAAAGAGAAGACACAGAGGGGCGGTCTTCCACACTGCATGCCTGCATTAGACTTTAGAGTAAGGAGGCGTGCCTCTCAATAATCCAATCTAATTTGCTGGCAGGAAGCTGCTGGCTACAGCAAGTGTGTATAGGAAGTGAGGGAAGGCAGTTTTGGCCTCAGAGAACTGTCAGAAGAGCCATCTTGAGAAGATCCTCATACTGTGGGGTTCAAAACAGTTAAAAGCTCAAGGAAAACAGTGGTATGTGAAGAAACTAAAGATTGCTTTATGCACAATGCTGCAACAGCAGTAATATATGCTTAACATTTATTTTTTTATTTTTTATGAGAGCATGACAGTTACACTTTAACCTACTGTTGTCCTTATGGTCAAAAGATAACACTGACAATAAAGATATCAGTTAGCTAATATGCTATCATTTCAGTTAGATGTCATACAATCTTTCCTGAGAATTATATTTTTATAAATATGTTTTCATCTTTGAAATTCAGGTAGTAGGTAAAGATATGGACTTTTAACGTGAATCTGTCAGTTGATTTATGTTGCTTCATAGCTCTCCTTATGTATACACAAAAGTCTCATAATCTGAAGGAAGGTGTTCATGTCTGTCGCTATTTGTGGAAGTTAGGATGACTAAGGGAATGTTTTAGTCGCTATTTGTTTAAATTCTTGTCTGTGACCTGCAAGATTTCTCTTTGGAAATATCTGTGCACTTGTGTTGGTCGAGCACCAAAGTGCTCAGGTGCTCGAGTAGAACATCTTGGGATGCTCGGGTGCTCTACCGAGCACTAGGGTTGAGCGAACACGAACTGTAAAGTTCGGGTTCGTACCGAACTTTAGGATTTTTGGACCCCGGACCCGAACCCGAACATTTCAGTAAAAGTTTGGGTTCAGTGTTCAGCGCTTTCTTGGCACTTTTTGAAAGGCTGCAGAGCAGCCAATCATCAAGCGGTTAACTGTCTGACCTTAGAAACCATCACAGCCATGCCTACTAATGGCATGGCTGTGATTGGCCAGTGTAGCATGTGACCCAGCCTCTATATAAGCTGGAGTCACGTAGCGCTGCACGTCCTGCTGTGCTTAGTGTAGGGAGAGGATGCTGCTGGTGATTTCAGGGAGAGAATAGGAGGGAATCTTTGCTCAAACTCTGAATCTAAGTCAGCGATCTACATACATTGTGTTTTGTGGGTGCAGGGCACAATTATTTTTTCCTGCCCAGAGCCCATTGACCGAAAAAAAATTAACTTTGGTAAGTCAATTAGGTGGGTGGCGGCCATTTTATGCAAGCTCTGTGCACCAGCACTGCATCTGAGCTTTTGGGACATTGCAAATCCAAATTTTTTGGGCAATAGACAACATCTGGATTAGTCAGTGTGCAATTTAAGCTAGAAGTACAGCCATCATTTTCTGGGGTTTTAAAAACACACTTTTTTTTGCCAAAAAACACTATTTTCTTCATCTGCAAGTGTTAAATTCAAGTTTAATATATACAGCTTTCATATTCTGTTACAAAAAAAAGCAAACACTTTTATGGCAATATACAACATCTGGATTAGTCAGTGTGCAATTTAAGTTAAAAATACACCCATCATTTTCAGTGGTTTTAAAAACACACCTTTTTGCCCCAAAAAACACTATTTTCAGGCCTTGCAGCATCAGCACGTGTGAAATTACAGGCTTATATACTGCTGTCAAATTCAGTTATTAAACAAACACTCGTTTTGGCAAAAAAAAAATATTTGGCAGCCTTTGCTGCATATGTCATTGTGAGATACACCCTTAATACATTTGGGCTACATTCAGAGATTTGAAATACCACCATTTCGTGCACCAATCTTTAATTCAGGCATACTGTGGGTCAGGCCGTGTGAGATATACAGGGCTTATATTCTTTCATTAATAAAACATGCTTTTTGGGGCAAAATACACAATATTTCAGGCCTTGCAGCATCTTGACGTTTGAAATTCCTGGGTTATATACTGCTGCCATATTGAGTTATTAACCCCTTAGGGACATAGCCTTATTTCACCTTAAGGACCAGGCAATTTTTTGCAAATCTGACCTGTGTCACTTTAAGTGCTGATAACTTTAAAACGTTTTGACTTATCCAGGCCATTCTGAGATTGTTTTCTCGTCACATATTGTACTTCATAAAAATGGTAAAATGAAGTAAAAAAAAATATTTTTTTTTGCATAAAAAAATACCAAATTTACAAAAAATTTGGAAAAATTAGCAAATTTCAAAGTTTCAATTTCTCTACTTCTGTAATACATAGTAAAACCCCCAAAAATTGTGATGACTTTACATTCCCCATAGGTCTACTTCATTTTTGAATTATTTTTTGGGGATGTTACAAGGCTTAGAAGTTTAGAAGCAAATCTTGAAATTTTTCAGAAATTTACAAAAACCCAATTTTTAGGGACTACTACAGGTCTGAAGTCACTTTGCGAGGCTTAAATAATAGAAACCACCCAAAAATGACCCCATCTAAGAAACTACACCCCTCAAGAAATTTGAGAATTTCATTTTTTTGTCTAATTTTCCATTTTAACCCATTTTTTCCACTAACAAAGCAAGGGTTAACAGCCAAACAAGACTGTATCTTTATTGCCCTGACTCTGCCATTTACAGAAACACCCAATATGTGGCCGTAAACTACTGTACGGCCACACAGCGGGGCATAGAGGGAAAGGTGCGCCGTTTGGTTTTTGGAGGGCTGATTTTTATGGACCGGTTTATTTACACCGTGTCCTGTTTCAACCCCCCTCATGCACCCCTGGAGTAGAAACTTCCTAAAAGTTACCCCATTTTAGAAATGACGGGATAAGGTGGCATTTTTTGGGGGACTATTTTTAGGGTACATATGATTTTTGGTTGCTCTATATTACATTTTTGTGAGGCAAGGTTACCAAAATTGAAATTCTGAAATTTCATCTCCATTTGCCATTAACTGTTGAGGAACACCTAAAGGGTTAATAAAGCTTGTTTCTTAGATGGGGTCACTTTTAGGGAGTTTTTACTCTAGAGGGCATCAGGGGGGCTTCAAAAGGGACATGGTGTCAATAAAAAAGGCCATCAAAATCGGCCTTCCAGAAACCATGTCGGTCCTTTCCTTTTGCGGCCTGCCTTTTACTAATACAGCAGTTTACTACCACAAATTGTGGCACTTCTGTAAACTGCAGTATTAGGGTAATAAATATTAACTTTTGTTTGGTTGTTAACGCTTGTTTTGTTACCGGAAAAAACGGGTTGAAATGGAAAAGTGCCAAAATAGCGTTTTTGGCACTTTTTTTTTTTGACCGTGTTAATCTGGGGGGTTAGGTCATGGGATATTTTTATCGAGTAGATTCTTACGGACGCAGCGATACCTAATAAGTCAACTTTTTTTTTACAATTATTTAGTTTTTGGACTATATTTTCCTTTTTTGATACCAATTTTTTTTTTGTATCTCTAAAGTCTAAGTGTCATTTTTTAAAAATTTTTTTATCCGATTATCTTATGTGGGGCTCATTTTTTGCGGGATGAGCGGACGGTTTTATTGGCACTATTTTGGGGGCTATATGACTTTTTGATCGCTTGCTATTAAACTTTTTGTTATGTAAGGTGACAAAAAATACATTTTTTGCAACTTTTTTTTTTTCGGACCGTGTTAATCTGGGGGGTTGGGTCATGGGGTATTTTCATAGAAGAGATTCTTACGGACGCGGCGATACCTAATATGTCTACTTTTAATAATTATTTTAGTTTTTTGGGTGTATCAAGTCTGAGAACCAGTTTTTTTATCCGATGTCAGTGCTAAATTGGGATATAACTGGTACATGGAAGTGTGATACTCCCTGAAGCAACCGTCAATGCAGAGGCCTGGATGATCGGGACACGTGTTGCACTGAGCAATGGTGTCCTTCCGTATCCCCCTCCTTCGACACACTCTGCACTTTTTTGGGGTTCGTCCCTTCTTTCTAGTATGGGGGACCACACCTGGAAAGTGTTGGCCAAGGGCGATCCGGGCGCCTACAGTTCCCGAGGTTCTCTGGCCTGCTCTTTCCCGGTCCAAAAAGATCAGGGCCTTGAGGACTGCCTCACAGAACTGGAGGAATGTCCCTGTGTTGCCAGCGCTCCGGGACAGCACAAAAGAGTTTTTACATGGCAACCTGTACCAAGTAGACCGCAACTTTTTTGTACCATGCCCGGGTTTTGCGCATGGCATTATATGGCTTGAGGACTTGATCAGAGAGATCAACTCTTCCCATATACCGATTGTAGTCGACGATACAATCGGGCTTGAGGACCGTTGCCGCGGTACCTCGCACTGGGACAGGGGTGATGCCGTTACCATGAACTGTGGACAGCATAAGGACATCCCTCTTGTCCTTATACCTGACCAGCAACAGGTTTCCAGTGATAAGGGCACGGGTCTCACCCCTGGGGATAGGTTCCTGGAGGGGGTGGGCAGGGAGGCCGCGTTGATTTTTCCGTACGGTCCCACAAGCGGACGTGGATCTGGGGGCAAGGGAGTGGACCAAGGGGATACTGGTATAAAAGTTATCCACGTACAGGTGGTAACCCTTATCCAGCAGTGGGTACATATGGTCCCACACAAGTTTCCCGGTAACACCCAGAGTGGGGGGACATTCTGGGGGTTGAATCCGGGAATCTCGCCCCTCGTATACATGAAATTTGTAAGTGTACCCTGAGGTATTCTCACAAATTTTGTATAGCTTCACGCCATACCTCGCCCGCTTGGAGGGAACATACTGGCGGAAAATGAGTCTCCCCTTGAATGCAACGAGAGACTCATCAACCATGACCTCCCTTCCAGGTACATAGGCCTCCATGAATTTGGCTCCAAAGTGATCGATGACCGGCCGTATCTTATACAGACGGTCATGGGCAGGATCACCTCGGGGGGGACATGCTGAATTATCTGAATAATGCAGAAATTTCCGGATGGCCCTTAAACCGGGAGCGTGTCATGACCGTACTGTAAAGTGGGGCCTGGTATAGAACGTCCCTGCTCCAGTACAGCTTGACACTGGGTCGTCCAGCCACCGGGCCTGGCCAAAAAGGAGCCCGGGTGTTGAGCAACGAACTGTTGGGCGTACAGGTTCGTCCAGCCACCATCAGATTTACCAGTGGGTCACTGAAAAAATGACAAAAAAAAAGTTATATTCAGTGTAGCCCAATTTGGAAATCTGGATTCCTGATTGGCCTACAAAATCAGGAATCACGGGGTCGTATCGCTCTGGGCTACACCAGACTAGTTCACCGGCAGGGTGCTCCGGTGGATTTAACTGGTGGGTCGGGAAACCAGTACGAGCCCCAGAGCTGCTCGTACTAGTCTGGGCCACAGGGTCCCTAAAATGGCAGTCCCCTTGCTCCTCCTGGCGGCATCTCCGCCGCCTTGGGGGCTCATCATCATCGCTAGATGATGATGAGGACGCGGATGACAACAGGAATGTGGGGTCATCCTCGTCCTCACTGGGACTCTCGGAGTCAGAGGCAAGCTGGGCGTATGCCTCCTCGGCCGAGAACGTCCGGCGGGCCATCGGGGAGTGTGTGTCTGCGTGTGTATGTGCGTGTGTGTAAATCTTTATTTGGTATGCGTGTGTGTGGGGGCACGGGTGTTCACGAACTCACCCTAAAACTAACAGAAAAAAAAAAGGGCAAAAAATGAGAAAAAATATATTCAAAACCGCTGATCAACCATCCGAATTTGATCAGCGGTGGGGTGTGCGATGCGCTAACAGTGGCCGGACGCTAAAAGTACCGGCCACAGTCAGCGTACACACAAAAAAAAATCCTTCACCCCAAAAAAGTTGGGGAGGGGTAGGGAGGGGCAAGCGGCAGCACCCCTGGGGGGTCTAGTGTCACACAGCTGTGCTGTGGACCCCAGACACCCTAACTTAGGGTGATGCAATAAAAGTTTACCAAACTAACTTTCCCTTTATTTTCCCTGCCTAACCCAAACTTTCCCTATGCTTTCCCTATGTACCTGATGGGGGGGGGAAGGGGCACAGATCAGGTCCTGGGGGTACAGATTGGGTGTTGCTGGCAGCGATCGATGAGACGTGCAGGCCGCTCCTCTCTCCTCCGGCTCCGGAACACAAAAGAAGGAGGAGCGGAGCGCTTGCATCATTTGAATTTCGCGCCGTCCCACCCACCAACCAATCAGAGGCGATCCTGAGAGGTGATGCCTCAGGATTGCTGGATGGTGATTGGTGGGGTGAAATCACCATCCTGTTCTGGGTTATCGGGTCTTCAGAGACCCGAATAACCCGGAAACGCAGAAAACCGGAGGTCTGAATTGACCTGCGGTTTTCTGCGATCGCATACATGGGGGGGTCACCGGATCGCCCGGCGCATTTGCCCCAGGTGCCTGCTCAATGATTTGAGCAGGCACCGGGTTCCGATCGCCGCCCGCCGCGCGGCGGTGATCGAAAATACACAGGGTGTACAGGTACGCCCTGTGTCCTTAAGTACCACGACATAAGGGCGTACTTGTATGCCCTATGTCTGGAAGAGGTTAAACAAACACCCGTTTGGGCAAAAAAAGGTTATTTGGCAGCCTTTGCTGCATATGTCATTGTGAGATACACCCTTAATACATTTGGGTTAGATTCATATATTTGAAATACCGCCATTTGGTGCACCAATCTTTAATTCAGGCCTACTGTTAGTCAGACCGTCTAAGATACACCCTGTATATACAGGGCTTATATTCTTTCATTAATAAAACACCCTTTTTGGGTCAAATTACACGATATTTCAGGCCTTGCAGCATAAGCACATTTGAAATTCCTGGGTTATATACTGCTGCCATATTGAGTTATTAAACAAACACCCATTTGGGCAAAAAAAGGTTATTTGGCAGCCTTTGCTGCATATGTCATTGTGAGATACACCCTTAATACATTTGGGTTAGATTCAGATATTTGAAATACCGCCATTTGGTGCACCAATCTTTAATTCAGGCCTACTGTGGGTCAGGCCGTGTGAGATACATCCTGTATATACAGGGCTTATATTCTTTCATTAATTAAACACCCTTTTTGGGTCAAAATACACAATATTTCAGGCATTGTAGCATAAGCACGTTTGATTCAGGCATTTGAAATACAGCAATTTTGGGCAAAGAAATCTTTAATTGAGGCCTAGTCTGGTTCAGGCCGTGTGAGATACACCCTTTGCATACAGGGGTTTGATTCGGGCATTTGAAATACAGTCATTTTGGGCAAACAAATCTTTAATTGAGTCCTATTGTTGGTCAGGCTGTGTGAGATATACCCTTTACATACAGGGGTTTGATTCAGGTATTTGAAATACAGCCATTTTGGGCAAACAAATCTTTAATTGAGGCCTACAGTGGGTCAGGCCGTGTGAGATACACCCTTTACATACAGGGGTTTGATTCAGGTATTTGAAATACAGCCATTTTGGCAAACAAATTTAATTAAGCTCTAGTGTGGTTCAGGGTGTGTGAGATACACCCTGTACATACTGTCGTTCTATTCAACTATTAATTAAACATCCATTTAGGGCAGGATCCAAAATTTGAGAAATATGCGTCAAATAAGGGACGTGGCCCAGGTCGTGGTTCTGTTGGTGGAGCTCCTGTTGCAGGGAGAGGACGTGGTCGATCTGTGCCAGCTACAAGCACAAGTAAAAACCCTTCCTCAGGTACGAGTAGGCAACAGAACCGGCAGCGGTATTTGGTCGGGCCTAATGCGGCTCTAATAATGGTGAGGCCTGAACAAGTACAGGCGATAGTAGATTGGGTTGCTAACAGTGAATCCAGTTCATTCACATTTTTTACCACCCAGTCTCTTGCTGAAAGACCACAGTTGGCACCTGCAGCCGATATCCATCAGTCTTTCACCTCACCCCCTTGCAAATCATCAAAGCAGTCTGAGCCCCAAGTCATGCAGCAGTCTCTTCTGCTTTTTGATGACTCTGTTAGCAGGGATTCCCAGGGACATCCACCTAGCCCTGCCCCAGAAGTGGAAGAGATTGAGTGCACCGATGCCCAACCACTTATTTTTCAAGATGAGTACATGGGAGGACCATTGCAGCACGTCTCGTATGATGACGAAACACAGGTGCCAACTGTTGGGGCTTTCGAAAGTGTGCAGACCGACAAGGAAGGCCGGGTGAAGACTGGGTGGAAGATGATGTGGAGGACAATGAGGTCCTCGACCCCGCATGGAATCAAGGTCTGCGAGTGACCTATGTAGTTCAGAGGAAGAGGCGTTGGTCGCACAAAGCCACCAGCACAGCAGAAGAGGGAGTAGGGTGGAAAAGCAGAGCGGCCGTCCTCTAGACAGTATGCCTGCTAGTGCCCACCTCAGCAAGGGACCGAGCAGACCAAAGACAGCTTTAAGGAGTTTCCTGGTGTGGCAGTTCTTCAGACAATGTGCTGACGACAGGACACGAGTGGCTTGCACGCTGTGCAATCAGAGCCTGAAGTGAGGCATAAACGTTCTCAACCTGAGCACAACCTGCATGACCAGGCATTTAAGTGCAAAGCACGAGCTGCAGTGGAGTAGACACCTCAAAAACCAGGAAAGGTCTCTGGCTCCACCTGCTTCCTCTTGTGCTGCAGTCTCAGCCTCTTCATCCACCTCTGGAGTGACAGTGCCACCTGCCACCCCGCAAACAGAGAATCTGAGAGAAACACCAACAACTGGGTCACAAAGCATCTCCACAATGTCCCATGGAAGCGTTCGGCTCTCCATTTACCAAACGCTGGAGAGGAAGAGGAAGTACCCCCCTACCCACCCGCGATCCCTAGCCCTGAATGCCAGCATTTCTAAATTATTGGCCTTTGAAATGCTGTCATTCCATCTGGTGGAGACGGATATTTTTAAAGACCTTTTGGCGGTGGCTGTCCCACAGTACGTCATGCCCAGCCGCCACTACTTTTCCAGATGAGCCTTCCCTTCCCTGCACAACCAAGTGGGGGGAAAAATCATGTGTGCACTGCGCAACGCCATCTGTGGCAAGGTGATCCTGACTACGGATACGTAAACTAGTAAGCATGGTCAGGGCCGTTATATCTCCATAACAACACACTGGGTAAGTGCAGTGGCAGCTGGGCCTGAGGCGGATAGCAGTTTGGCGCATGTCTTTCCACCACTGAGGATTGCAGGGCGCTTCAGTTTGTCTCCTGTTGCTTCCTCCTCCTAATTTGCTTCCTCATCCTCTACCAGCTCCTCTTCCGGTCAGCGTAACACCTTCACCACCAACTTCAGCACAGCCAGGGATAAACGACAGCAGGCAGTTTTAAAACGTATCTGTTTGGGGGACAAACCCCACACTGCGCAGGAACTGTGGACGGGCCTTGAACAACAGACCGATGAGTGGTTTGTGCCAGTCAGCCTCAAACCCGGCCTGGTGCTGTGCGATAATGTGCGAAATCTCATATGCGACCGCCTCATATGCGACGTTCCCACAAGGTGGAACTCCACCTTGCACATGCTGGCCAGACTGTGCGAGCAGCAGCAGGCGATAGTAGAGTTTCAGCTGCAGCACGCACGGGTGAGTCTCTCGGTGGAACAGCACCACTTCACCAAGAATGACTGGGCCTCCATACGAGACCTGTGTTCCTTTTTGCGCTGTTTCGAGTACTCCACCAACATGGCCAGTGCCGATAACGCTGTTCTCAGTGTTACCATCCCACTTCTATGCCTCCTTGAAAAAACTCTCCTGGCGATGATGGAAGAGGATGTGGCACAGGAGGAGGAGGAAGAGGGATCATTTCGTATGGGTTTCCGGCCAGGCATTCCCAAGTGGCCGGGAGGGTGGGTTCCTGCACCCACAAACCCAAGGTACACAATTGTCCAGCCAGGGTACAGTTCTGGAGGATGACGAGGTGGAAGATGAGGAGGAGGAGATGGAGGATGAGGAACCATGTTCACAGCAGGGTGGCACCCAGACCAGCTCATGGCCATCACTGGTGCGTGGATGGGGGGATACAGAGGACACAGACGATACACCTCCTACAGAGGACAGGTTTTCGTTACCTCTGTGGAGCTTGGCACACATGAGCGATTACATGCTGCAGTGTCTCTGCAACAACCGCCGAGTTGCCCACATTCTAACTTGTGCTGATTACTGGGTGGCCATGCTGCTGGATCCCCGTTACAAGGACAACGTACCGTCCTTTATTCCTTCACTGGAGCGTGATCGTAAGATGCGCGAGTACGTGCGCACGCTGGTAGACGTGCTGCTAGTGGCATTCCCACCTGACAGGAAGGACGAGGAAGAGGTCACTAACGCAGCTGGGGCACCGTCAACACCTCAAAAAGCAGGGTTAGCATGGCCGAAATGTGGAAAAGCTTTGTCAGCACGCCACAACAACCAGCACCACCAGCTGATATGGAATGTCTTAACAGGAGGCAGCATTTCACTAACATGGTGGAGCAATTTTTGGGTGTATAGTACCACTGCTATACCTAGTAGGCCGGTTAAAAAAATAAAATAAAATTGTCATTTACATTTTTGGTTGAAATTCACTAATTTTTGGTTGTATAGTACCACTGCTATGCCTAGTAGGCCGGTAAAAAAATATATATATTGTCATTTACATTTTTGGGTGAAATTCACCAATTTTTGGTTGTATAGTACCACTGATATACCTAGTAGGCCAGTGAAAATTAAAATTGTCATTTACATTTTCGGGTGAAATTATTTTTTGTTTGGGTGTATAGTACCACTGCTATACTTAGTAGGCCAGTTAAAAAAATAAAAATATAATAATAATTGTCATTTACATTTTCGGGTAAAATTAACCAATTTTTGGGTGTATAGTACCACTGCTATACGTAGTAGGCCGGTTAAAAAAATTAGAAAAATTGTCGGTTACATTTGCGGGTGAAATTCACTCATTTTTGGTTGTATAGTACCACTGCCATGCCTAGTAGGCCGGTAAAAAGAAAATATATTGTCATTTACATTTTTGGGTGAAATACACCAATTTTTGGTTGTATAGTACCACTGATATACCTAGTAGGCCGGTGAAAATAAAAATTGTCATTTACATTTTCGGGTGAATTTTTTTTTGTTTGGGTGTATAGTACCACTGCTATACTTAGTAGGCCAGTTAAAAAAAAAAAATTGTCATTTACATTTTCGGGTAAAATTAACGAATTTTTGGGTGTATAGCTATACCTAGTAGGCCGGTTAAAAAAATTTGAAAAATTGTTGGTTACATTTGCGGGTGAAATTAACCAATTTTTGGGTGTATAGTACCACTGCTATACCTAGTAAGCCGGTTAAAAAATTTAAAAAAAATTGTCATTTACATTTTCGGGTAAAATGAACCAATTTTTGGGTGTATAGTACCACTGCTATACCTAGTAAGCCGGTTAAAAAATTAAAAAAAAATTGTCGGTTACATTTGCGGGTGAAATTCACCAATTTTTGGGTGTGAAGTACCACTGCTTTACCTAGCAGACAGGTTTTTTTTTGGGGTTTTTTAACAATAATTTTTATTGAAAGTTCAAGTAAGGTATTCAATGTATAGAGTCATACATTATAGTAAAATATGACAGAAGTACAATATAGTCATATCATAATAATAATAATAAAGGAAAAAATAAAATACAAGATCAGTTTAATTATTAATGTGGTTGCACATTAATAGAAATGAAATAAAATAAGATTTCAGAAGTAGTATGTTAGGTTACCAAAAAACAAACAAAAAAAAACAGAGCTTAAATGAAGATTAATCAAATCAGTGGCAATATACTAATACCCGTAGAATTATACATGTGAATCTACTAAGTTCTAATAAATGAATTACTATCAATCTGGCACGCTTGACTATTCAACCACAACTTCCAAGCTTTCTTAAAGAGAGACTTTTTACTTTTAGAGGAAGCCCAGATCCCCTCATATACACAATTATTATCTATCATTCTGGAGATTCTGTTAATATTAGGGATGGAGTCTGATCTCCAACATGCTGCAATTTTATTCCAAGTAGCAATAATGGAATGAATGACTACACATCTTGTATTTTTAGGCAGTAAATTCAGACCTATGGATAGTAGGGCTAGTTCTGGAGAAGGAGATATCTGCATGACCACAATATTCGAGATTAGAGCAAAAACCTCAATCCATAACTTTTTTACTTGTGGGCAATCCCACCACATATGAAGGTAAGTGCCTGTATCCTTGTGACACCTCCAACATAGCGGTGAGAAGCTAGGGAATATTGCGTTAAGAGAGGCAGGAGTTCTATAGCAACGATACAGAATTTTCCTAGCTCCTTTCAAATGATCAGCACATCTGGTGTATTTTGAGGTAATAGAGAAGGCTTCTTTCCATTGTTATGAATGTTATACGTCTTATGTAAATGGGTGAAATCTACCAAAACTCCTCTTTGCCAAAGTTGTGAAATGTTTATTAAACCTGCTTGTTCCCAACCCCTCAACGAAAGATCAGGGATAGCAAGTTCACAAATTCTGAGGGGAGCTTCCATCATTGATATAGGTAGACGTCTTTCAACTCTTGTTATTTGTTTCCATATTTTGGAAATAGTTGATATGGATATCAAAGGTGTCTTAAGTGGTGTGCCAAAAATACTTTGTGTCAATAAATGTAGATATATATTTGTTGAGTTGAGAAAGCTGGTTTCAATTACGGTAATACCCATTTTTTTGACTCTTCAGGCTTTATCAATTACCTGAGTTGGGATAAGATGTTAGCTTTATAATAATGTGAAATCGAGGGGAAGTTGAGACCTCCTTGATCAAGGGGTTTGTATAATATAGATGATTTAACCCTGGGTTTACGTTTGCCCCATGAATAGTGGAGGATTAGTGATTGTAATTTTTTTAGGAAGTATTCTGGGACTAAAATCAGCACATTTCGGAATATGTATAGAATTTTGGGTAGAATCGTCATTTTAATGGCTGCTACTTTCCCCAACCAAGATAGAGAATGAAGACGGAGGTTGTGTAGGCTCGTTTTAATTTTTATCTAGTAACGGAAGGTAGTTATGTTTAAATAAATTACTAGTGGGAAAGGTAAGTTGTATTCTTAGATACTTAAGAGAACCTTGTGCCCATGTAAATTCTTGAGAGATAGAAATCTTTGTTTTTGCATGGTGTGATAAGCCTAAGTCCAACATTTGTGATTTATTAGCATTTACTTTGTAGTATGAAGCTTGTCCGAATTTATGAATAATATTGTTTATAGCAGATAGGGAAGAAGATGGATTAGAGGTGATAATTAGAACATCATCGGCAAAAAGTCCTATCCGATGCTCTTGTCCACCTGCCCTCGGCCCTTTAATATCAGGAGAGGTTCTTATATGTTCGGCGAAGGGTTCCATAGTCAGGGCAAAAATAAGCGGAGACATAGGACATCCCTGCCTAGTGCCATTTTTAATAGCAAACAGCCTAGACAGGAAATTGGATGTGTATACTGATGCACTGGGGTTTGAATATAAAGCCACTACAGCACTTATAAAAAAAACTTTGAAGCCAAATTTTATCAAAGTCTCCCGCACATAACCCCAATGTATTCTATCGAACGCCTTCTCCGCATCCAATGAGAGGAGCAGAGAAGGCGTAAGAGACTCCCAGGCTACATCAATTTAATCTATGAATCTTCTAGTTCCGTCTGATGATTGCCTATTGGAAACAAAGCCTATTTGGTCACTGTTGATAAGGGAGGGGAGTAATTTAGATAGTCTATCAGCTAAAACATTTGCGTAAATTTTGATGTCCGAATTGAGTAGGGATATGGGGTGAAAGTTGGCTGGAGTGTCTGCTGTTTTACCTGTTTTTGGTAGCGTTATAGTGAGGGCGTGTAGCATATCTCTCAGGACTGTTTCAAGAGAAGCTATCAAATTGAAAGAGCGTATGAGATAAGGAGATAGTATTTTAGAGAACGTTTTATAATATTCATTTGATAGTCCATCCGGACCTGGTGATTTATTGAGCTTTAATGCATTGATGGCTTTGACAACTTCAGGTTCAGATATTTTTTCATTTATCGCTAATCTTTGATTGGGTGTCAAGGAGGGAAGAGAGATTTCGCTGAGGAATCTAGAGATAGTGTCTGGGTTAGGTTGAAATGTCTCTGGGGAATTGTGGAGGTTATATAATTTGGAGCAAAAATTTGCAAATTCGTCTTCAATTAATTTAGGGTTTATAATTTTACCGCCTTTCTCGTCATATAAAAATGGGATTTTAGTTTTCGATTCTTATTTCCTGATCCTATTTGCTAGAAGTTTAGATACTTTATTTCCTTGCCAGTATTGTTCAGCTTTAAGTTTTCGAAGGTGGAGTTCATATTTATGGTGGAGGTGGAGATAAAAATCATGCCTAGCTCTCTTTACTTGAAAACCTATGATGGGATCTAATGAGGATTTGTGTTTCTTCTCTAGTTCCCGGATTGAAGATGTTAAAGCATCTGTGGTTTTTTGGCGCATCTTTTTTTGAGTTGCTGCATGCTTTACCGGATGACCTCGTATGAAGGCTTTGTGAGCACACCATAAGGACGTGTCAAGTACTGTATTATTATCATTTAGGAGAAAGTATTCCTTAAGGGAATTCGTAATGTCATTATTGATGGAGGTTGACTGTAGTAAAGAGTTATTCATTCTCCAAGGAGAGTATACTGTGTTAGAATATTGGTCTTTAATTATTAGCGATATTGGAGCATGGTCCGACCAGGTTATGTTGTGAATGTTGGATGAAATAATTTCCTGAAGTAACCATTTGTCTACAATAATTAGGTCTATTCTCGAAAAGGAGTTGTGAGGATTGGAGTAAAAGGTATAATCCCTTTCATTAGCATGGAGGACTCGCCATGTGTCATATAAACCCTCCTCAAAAAGATAATCTTGAAGACCAGAGGTTTTGTTTGTTTGTTGTACTCGTGATGATTTATCTAGTGTAGGGCTAGGGCAAATGTTGAAGTCACCACAGACTAGAAATAGTCCTTGTTTGATATCCTGAGGTAGCCTAATGGTTTTCTTAATAAACCTAATCTGATGTTTATTAGGGGTGTACATATTTATTAGAGTATATCGAGTATTATTGATATCACATATAATAATTATGTATCTGCCTTTTTGCAAAGGATAGGAATGGGAAATCTCAGTGATATAGTCTATGAGTATCTGAGGCATTTAAATGTGTTTCCTGAATACATATAATATCACATTTTTGTTTCTTAACTTCAGACCACAGTTTAGTCCTTTTAAAGGGACTATTGAGCCCTTTAACATTAAAAGATAAGAGTTTTAGACCCATTCTAGGTTTTAAATGGTGTGCTGTGGGATATCTCTATCACAAGACAATTGTACAGGTAAACAGAGTATTAGAGGGTATACACATTGTTTGCTTTTCATATAAGAACATATATGCATTGTAAAATACCAGGCAAATGGTGACTGAAGAGATTGTCCAGATGTCGATTTATTATTATGAGTTTTGGTAACCTTATAGGGCAAATAGAAAAGAAAAAGAAAAGAGAAGAAAACATTTAAAAAACTGCATGTAACCAACATTGTATTGACCACAGTCCTCAAGAAGCTAAGTATATTCTTCCAGGAGGGGTGAACTATAATTAGGATTAGAGTGCGAGCTAGGATCAATATCCTAAGGCGACCGTGAAATGTCCGGCCAAATAACATTTGTCCAATGCTACCGATGGGTATGGAGATGTCTCACATCAGCTATATCGAATACAGCTTTTTATCCTACTTTTGACCACTCATGAGGAAGGTTAGACATCTTTTTTCTTGGAGGTGAAGTCGACTACGACGACGAGGGATCCATAATTTCCTTACGGATTTCAGGGGAAGGAAGGTTCCATTTAGTGATAGAAGCAGAAGCATCTTGAGGAGAATTTCAAACAGATGACGTGTTTTGATATCTGACTATCAGCTTCACTGGGTACCCCCACTTATAGGGGATATTATTCTCTCTGAGGATTTTTGTATATTGCTGGAACTCTCTTCTTTTTGCTAGAGTGGCAGGAGATAAATCAGTAAATAAAAGGACATTTTGAAATCTTTCTGGGAGATCGTCCTTTTTCACAGTTGGTCTCATTAGGCTTTCCTTTACATGATAGAAATTAATTCTGGCTAATACATCTCTGGGGATTGAGGGAGCCAGCGACTTTGGCTTTGGAACGCGGTGCGCTCTGTCAATGATCAGATCAGTACTGGAGGCGTCGGGCAGGTATGCCACCATGAGGTCTGTTAAAAATGAGGTGAGGTCTGTTACATTTTTACAGCAATTTTAGTACTCCAAAGTTTAGGTTCCTATTGACTTCAATGGGGTTCGGGTTCGTGGTCAAGTTCGGGTCCCGAAGTCCCAAGTTCGGGTCCCGTCTTCAAAGTTCGGCCGAACCCGTCGAACCCGAACATCCAGGTGTCCACTCAACTCTACCGAGCACCCAAGCACAATGGAAGTCAATGGGAGAACCTGAGCATTAAAACAGGCACCCCCTGCTCTGAAGAGGGGAGGGTGTCTAGTTCACATGAAAAGGTCAGAAATGGATGGAAACACTACTAAAATGGTTCTGGAAAAACATGGAGGAGGATGTCTGGATGCATCTTAGACTCCCAGGTCGCTGCTGGGTACGCCACTTTTACAGACTAACAATAATACGCACCACACCGAAGATAAAATCGATTTTAGAGTAAAAATTGTTAGGAAACATTCTTTCCTGTATATTTACATGTATATAAAGTGTAAGTGCTGCCAAAAATTACAAGGAAGAGGCACTCCGATACAACCTGTATATCACATAATGGAAGGCCTCATTCACATTGTGGAACAATTGTTCAGGTAGTGGGACTCCTACACTCATAAAGCCAATGCACTAAGTGAAAGGGCTGCCAAAAATTACAATAAACTACACTACAATACACCCTTTATAACACATAATAGGAGGGCATCATACACACCCTTGAAAAATTCAAATTGATGGCCTGCTGGTGACCCTCAAAAACTATTAGAGCAAGGGCCTGCTAATCTGACCATCTAAAACATTAGGGGCGAGGTCCTGCTGCTGAGCTGACCCTTTAAAACATTAGGGGTGAATTCCTGCTGCTGATCTGACCATCTAATACATTAGGGGTGAGGGCCTGCTGCTGATCTGACCATCTAAAACATTAGGGCTGAGGGTCTGCTGCTGAGCTGACCCTCTAAAACATTAAGGGCAAGGGCCTGCTGGTGACTCTCAAAAACATTGTGAACAAGGGCCTGCTGGTGAACATCTAAAATATTATGGGCAATGGCCTGCTGGTGACCCTCAAAAACATTAGAAGTAAATGGTGGCGACAGGAACAAAAAGGCGCTCATAGGGTAAGTATGTTAAGCACTGATAGCCTCCAAGTACAAGAAGTATGGTTATGCTCACCTGTTTTGGTTGCACCTAAATTGGAGGCAAATGAAGGCAAATTGGAGTGAGAATGTGGCTGGTTGGTGCTGCCGTTATTTCCTTTGGCGGGGGCCTCCGTCTGGATCAACTAATATAGTACATTTCCACTGGACTGGAGAAATCGAGTAGAGGGGTGTACCATAGGTGCAAAATCGCAACCAGAGATTTTCAATACAGTAGGTGTTACCTACTGTATTGAAAATCTATGGTTGCGAAATTTGTGCCTATGATCCACCCCTCTACTCGACTCCTCCAGTCCAGTGGAAATTTACTATAAAAACATTAGGAGTAAGGGCCTGCTGGTGACCCTCTAAAACATTAAGAACAAGCGCCTGCTGGTGACCCTCTAAGACATTATGGGTGAGGGCCTGCTGGTGACCCTCAAAATAATTATGGGCGAGGGCCTGCTGGTGACCCTCATAAACATTATGGGCGAGGGCCTGCTGATGACCCTCTAAAACATTAGGAGCGAGGCAAGCCTAATAAGCATGTTAATATGATGGAGGAGGAGGATGAGAAAAGGGATATTGAACCATATACCCTTTTTAGTGGTGGAAGGGGTGCATGGCAATACAGTGTATTTAATACACCCTAAAAGCCAATTTCAGAGTGCCTTTATGTTCAGCCGCTTTAATTTGGTAGAGTAGAGAAGTAAAGGGCAATCCAGGCCTTGTTCATTTTTATAGACGTCAACCGGTCAGCATTTTCAGTTGGCAGGCGGATGAGCTTATCAGTTATTATGCCCCAGCAGCACTAAATACACGCTCTGACAAAAAAACTTGTGGCGGGGCAGGCCAGCACCTTCAACGCGTAGAGCGCCAGTTCGTGCCACGTGTACAGCTTAGACACTCAATAGTTGTAAAGCACAGAGCTGACATGGTCCTCCTTCACCATCTTCCAAAAATTTTCCCTCCTTGTGACACTAGGCAGCGCATCCGGTTGAGGGTGCTGGCAGGGTGTCATAAAATTGTCGAAGGTCTTGGAGAGTGTTGCCCTGCCTCTGCTGGAACTGCTGTGTGTTTCCATTGTCTACCCTCCTCGTTTGGCCAAGGAACCACGTACTCTGCAGCCAGCGTTGTCAGATGGAAATTTTTGGAGCAATTTTTCCACAAGGACCTTCTGTTATTGCACCATTTTGCTCATCCTCTCCACCACAAGAATGAGAGATGAGAAGTTGTTTTTGTAGCTGGGGTCGAGAAGGGTGAACAACCAGTAATCGGTGTTGGCCAAAATGCGTTCAATGCAAGGGTCACAGGAAAGGCAGCCTAACATAAAGTCAGCCTTGTGTGGCATTGTACCAACAGACAAGACTTTGCTGTCCTCATCAGGAGGATGACTCTCAATCTCCCAATTTTCTTCCTCCTCTTCTACCCATCCACGCTGAATAGATGGAAAAAAACTTCCATGGGTGCTACCCTCTGTAGCGGAGGCAACCGTCTCCTGCTCCTCCTCCTCCTCCTCATCATCTAATTTGTGCTGAGAAGACAAACTGAGGGTGGTCTAGCTATCAACTTGTGTACTTTCTTCCACCATTTCCACCTCTTCCACATGCAAAGAGTCCGCCTTAATTGTGAGCAGCAAGCGTTTGAGTAGAAACAGAAGTGGGATGGTTACGCTTATAGTAATGTTATCGCCGCTCACCATCTGTGTTGATTCCTCAAAGTTGCGTAAAACCTCACAGAGGTCAGACATCAATGCCCACTAGTCGCTTGTGAAGAGCGGAAGCTGACTGGGAAGGTGACGACCATGTTGCAAATGGTATTCCACTACTGCACTCTGCTGGTTACAAAGCCTGGCCAACATGTGGAACGTGGAGTTCCAGCGCTTGCTCACTTCGTACAACAGTCAGTGAGCTGGCAATTGCAAGTGCTGTTGCAGCGTTGCCAGACTGGCGGAAGCTGTCAATGACTTGCGGAAATGGGCACACATGCGATACACCTTCACCAGTAGCTCAGACAAATTGGGGTAGGTTTTGAGAAACCGCTGAACCACTAGGTTGAACACGTGGGCTAGGCATGGTATGTGTGTGAGATTCCCGAGCTCCAAAGCTGCCACCAAGTTACAGCCATTATCAGACACAACCATGCTTGGTTGTAGATTGAGTGGCGAGAGCCACAGCTCAATCTGGCCTGCCCCAGCTCTGCGGTGGTGTGCTATTTTTCACCTAAGCAGATCAGTTAAAGTGGCCTGATGCCGCTTCCCCACTGCAGTGCTACACTGCTTTCAGCTACTGACTGATGTCTGACTGGTACTGCAAGATGATAACTCAGAGATGGAAATGGAAGAGGAGGTGGTGGAGGAAAATGGAGGTTGCAGCCACTAACGTAGGTGGTGGCGGAAACCCTGATGGAAGTAGAGCCCGCATTCCTTGGCGTCGGTAGCACCTGTTCATGTGTCAGTCATGAAGTGGACCTTCCTAATAACTGCGTTTGTCAGGGCACGGGTGATGTTAAAAAGGACCTTTCACTAGAATAAAAAATCTAAATTAAGCATACAGACATAGAGAGCGGCGCCCAGGGATCTCCCTGCACTTACTATTATCCCTGGGCGCCGCTCCGTTCTCCCGGTATAGGCTCCAGTATCTTCATATGTTCGGCTCAACTGGGTGGAGCCTGCCGGAGTCTCCTTCTCCCAGGCTGTACTGCTGGCCAATCGCAGCGCTCAGCTCATAGCCTGAGAGTTTTTTTTCTCTCTCAGGCTATGAGCTGAGTGCTGCGATTGGCCAGCTCTACAGCCTGGGAGAAGGAGACGCCGGCAGGCTCCACCCAGTTGAGACGAACATATGAAGATACCGGAGCCTATACCGGGAGAACGGAGCAGTGCCCAGGGATAATAGTAAGTGCAGGGAGATCCCTGGGTGCTGCTCTCCATGTCTGTATGCTTAGTTTATATTTTTTATTCTAGTGAAAGGTCCTCTTTAAGGGACTCATGCTGGTGTAAGGCTGGGAGGGAAAGGAGGCAGTGGTGTGACCCGCAGACACTGATTGTGGACCCAGGCGTTCGGCCCACCTATTTGGGTGCTTTGATGCCATGTGGTGGATCATGCTGGTGGTGGTGAGGTTGCTAGTGTTCATGCCCCTGCTCATTTTGGTACGGCACAGGTTGCAAATGACAATTCTTTTATCCTCCGCACTTTCCTCAAAAAAATGCCAGACTATGGAACACCTACCCCTTGACAATGGAGATTGTCGCAAGGGGGTGCTCCAGAGAAAAGTTGCGGTCCTGTTTGGTGTGGCCCACCTTCTCCCTTTTTCCACCCCACTGCCTCTTCCAGCCTGTTGCTGTGCTGCGGATGCCTCCCCCTCTGTACTGCTGTCCTCGCTCGGATTTCCACCTTCCCAGGTTGGGTCAGTGACTTTATCATCCACCACCTTCTCTTCCACTTCCTCACTCTGGTTATCCTCCTGACTTGTTGACCTAACAACAACCTCAGTTATTGACAACTGTGTCTCATCTTGTGACTGTGGATGCTCAAGAGTTTGGGAATCAGAGCACAATATCATGTCCCTCTTCAAGCGGGCTTGTCGAGAGGCACACATCAAGGTAAAGAGCTCCTCGGAATATCCGCGTGTGGGATCACTTGTTTGCCAAGACTCTCCATGGTGGGAGGAAGGAGGATCAGGGTGAGGATTCTGTTGACCAGACTCTTGGCTACTGACACTGGACTTGGTGGAAGACAGGTTGGTGCTTAACCGACTGGAAGCATTATCTGCTGCAATCCAACCGACCACCTGGTTGCACTTGTCTGACTTCAAAAGTGGTGTCCTGCGCCTCTGCTTGCACCATCAGCAGCACGGCCACTTCTCCCTCCCTTACTGCTCACCTTGCGCATATTAAATGTTATATATGCTTGCAAGTGTGTCACACGTACAGTAGCGCAGGTTTCGTAAGTGTATGCGCAAATAAAGTACACAGAATGTCACAGATATTTTTAGGATGCACACACGTTAAACAGGAGATGTAGCACAGATAATGTCACTGTCCGCAGCATCTATGAAAAAAGTACACTGAGTGTCACAGATAATTTTAGGATGCACAAACGTTATACAGGAGGTATAGCACAAGTAATGTTGCTATCACCAGCAGCTAATGGAAATTTACACTGAATTAATGTAACTGATATTTAGGATGTGCAAACGTTATACAGGAGGTATAGCGCAATTAATGTCGCTGTCACCAGCGGCTAAAAAAAAATTATGACCCTGAATTAATGTCACTGATATTTAGGATGGGCAAACGTTATACAGGAGATGCAGCACAGGTAATGTAACTGTCCGCAGTGGACACAGTAAACAAGTACTAAGAAGTACACTGGATATCACAGATATTTTTAGGCTGTGTACAGTTTACACAGGAGATGTAGTGCAGATAATGTTTCTGTCACCAGCGGCAAAAAAAATTACACTATGTCCCTGATATTTCGGATGCGCTAACATTATACTGGAAATGTAGCGCAGGTAATGTCGCTGCCACCAGCAGCAAAAATTTGACTGAATGTCACTGATATTTCGGAAACGCAAACGTTATACAGGAGATGTTGTGCAGGCAATGTAACTGTCTGCAGCGGACACTGTCTACGAAAAAAGTACACTAGATGTCACAGATATTTTTAGGCTGCGCATAAGTTACACAGGAGATAATGTCGCTGTCTGCAGCGGCCAAACAATTGCAAGCTATTTAGAGCAAGTTGCGCTAAAAATATGTATTGCTGCCAGATACAACAATTGTCCTTAAAAGGACTTTTGGGTCTCTCTAACAATTCCATGCAATTTAGCTCAGGTTGCGCTAATAATTATATTGCTGTGTGACAGAGTGTCTGGAGAAGTAGTGGATGGGGTCTATGTGTGCCCAAGATTTCTCACTTCTGTCATTTAAAAGCAACCAGGGAAATGTTCAGGAGAGGTCTGTGCAATTCGGGTTTGCATAAAACCTGTTCTTAGGGCCTGTGTTGCTGGAGTGGGGAGAGAAGGGTGGGCCCCACTCCATCCGGACAGTCCGGCTTTTGGGCTGTCAGGTAATTACTCCTCAGGTGTGCTAGCCTGATATAAGGCTGAGAATACAGACACAGCTCTCTCAGCCTGGGAACAGGTTACCTGCATGGAGCCTGTGAGAGCACTACAAGAGGTACGGACTTTGCTATTTTGTTTGGGTGCTTGGTATTAGGCCGGCACTTGGTCAGGGAGGTTTCCTGCTGTATAGTTAGAGCCGGACAGGCTTAGGATTTTTGTTTGCTATGTTTTATGTTCTGTACCTCAACCTGACAATAAAACTGGCTGAGGTCAGTTAAACAAAGTTCCTGCCGTGTGGACTGTAACTTCGTCGGTGTGCCTGCTAAACTGTGCCTGTCTACCCAGGAGACGACAGCCCCGCTACCTAATCCCTTACATGTGGTGGAGAATGCGGGCACACCAAATTCTGGCATAAGAGAAAAAAAAAAACTGAACATTTAAAGGGACAGAGTCCATTTTTGTGCGGTGCACCAAAGACTGTTTTCTGCCTCTTGGAAAATGGAGGATGTGGTTAAAGCTATGTTGCAAGCTGTTGCATCTCAACAGGAGGCTACCCGAGTGCAGCGGGAGGCTACCCTAGTACAGCAAAAGGCGCTTGAGGAAACCAGCCGCAGGCTGACGGCCCAACTGGAGGCTGCACAAGAGGCACAAAGAAAAAAAAGGGAGATCCTTACACGCCTTGGGGTTACTCTTTCGGTCCGTGCTCAGCGTGTGCACAACTAGGACTACAGTATGGATAAACCTCCACGTTCCCAAATGCACGACCTCATACACCTGACCAAGAAGTGGTTGCAGCCGGAGTTCCTGACAGGCCCTCAGATGGTGGAACGGGTTGTGATGGACCGGTACTTAAGGGCCCTCCCCGTTACCTTGCGCAAGTGGGTGAGCCACGGTGACCCCAAGAATGCTGACCAGATGGTGGAGATGGTGGAGAGGTACACATCTGCAGAGGAGCTACTGAGTCTGCCGCAGCGCCCCCCAGCCCTGCAGCGGAGATCTCCGGGACTACCTGGTAAGACTGTTCTAAGGGAAAAGGGGGCTGGCAGAAGCGATGTATCTGTGGGTGCAAGTGGAGAGACTGGAGGCCCAGGCTCTAGAAGCTGGCAAGCCATGCCAGGGAGATCTGTGGCCTATAAGAGACTTAATAGGGACTTAATAAAATGTTTCAGATGTCAAATGCCAGGTCATGTTGTTGCCAATTGCCCAATGTATGGTGAACCAATGCAATGTGATGCCTCATATATAAACCGCCGTTTATCACTGTATGCCCAGCCTGCGTGTGTAGCATTACTAAATACTGCGGGGGAGGGTAACAAATGTGTGTTATTACGGTGGAAGGTAAAGATGTGAGTGCCTTGTTGGACTCAGGCAGTCTGGTCACCCTTGTAAAAACGGATTTGGTAAACCCCAGGAAATGGCAAACTAAAACCATGGCGGTAACCTGCATACATGGAGACACCCGTAATTATCACACTGCTGTGGTAGATCTAAATACCCGATACGGGGCAGAAAAATTTATGGTTGGTTTAGTGCCTAAGTTAATGCATGATGTCATCATGGGGCGGGATTTCCCACATTTCTGGCAGCTATGGGAACATAAACTTTCAAATGCCTGTCAGGAAGGAGATGACCTTCCACCGGGTACCGAAAGGTGTGGGTATTTAAGAGAGACTTCTGTTGATGGTGAATCGTTTCCCTTGTCTGTCATGGTAGGGGAGCCTGAGGTCTCTGACCATAGTGATGGGTTAGAAGAGGGTCAGAGCAGTCCAGAGAGGGAAGACTCACTTAATGACAATTTGCCAGACCTGGCAGTACGGAAAGAGCAATTTGGTGCTGAGCAATTAAAAGATCCCACCCTTACTAGAGCCAGGGAAAATGTGAAGTCTATTGATGGTAAACTGGTGGAACCGGATGGCAGACTTTGTTTCCCGCATATGGCTGTGAAACATGACTTGTTGTACCAGGTGGTAAAAAGGGGAGAGGATCTGGTGGAACAACTGGTGGTTCCTAAAGTGTACCGACGCACGGTACTAGACATTGCTCATGGTCACCTTATGGGGGGGCATTTGGGAGCTGAAAAGACTACAGAGTCCTTCAAAGGTTCTTTTGGCCTGGGGTCCATAAAGATGTTAAAGACTATTGTGACACCTGCCCCGAGTGCCAAATTTCGGCTCCTAGGCCACACTATCGTAGTCCCCTGGTACCTCTACCAATCATTGAAATACCATTTGAGAGAATAGCCATGGATCTGGTGGGGCCCCTTGTAAGATCTGCTCGAGGCCACCAACATATTCTCGTAATCATGGACTACGCTACTCGTTACCCGGAAGCTATACCCTTGCGTAATACGTCATCGAAGGCCATAGCTAAAGAGTTGGTGCAGGTGTTCAGTCGCGTGGGACTACCAAAAGAGATCCTAACAGATCAGGGTACCGCCTTTATGTCACGCATCATGAAGGAGTTATGTAAACTGTTCAAAGTTAAACAGCTGCGTACCTCTGTCTACCATCCACAGACTGATGGACTGGTAGAGAGATTTAATAAAACTCTAAAAGCCATGCTTAAAAAAGTGGTAGACAAAGATGGGAAAAACTGGGATTTCCTTCTCCCTTATCTCATGTTTGCCATCCATGAGGTGCCTCAGTCCTCTACAGGCTACTCCCCATTTGAGTTGCTATATGGTCGCCACCCTAGGGGTCTGCTAGATATAGCAAAAGAAACTTGGGAAGAAGAAGCTACCCCCTATAGAAGTGTCCTAGAACATGTGGTACAAATGCAAGACCGTATATCTGCGGTGATGCCTATTGTACGAGAACATATGGCCCAGGCTCAGGGGGCACAGCAAAGGGTGTATAACCGCAGTGCCAGAGTACGTACCTTTGCACCAGGTGACCGGGTTCTGGTACTGATCCCTACAGTAGAGAGTAAGTTCCTTGCTAAGTGGCAAGGCCCCTTTGAGGTGATAGAGAAAGTAAATGAGGTAAACAATAAAATCCGTCAACCAGGTAAGAGGAAGCCTGAGCAAATATACCACGTTAATCTTATAAAACCGTGGAAAGATCGACTATCACTTGCAGCTGACACCTCCTTCCCACCAGAGCAGTGGTGCTCTGGGAAGCCCCTGTTGCCAGAGGTAACAATTCCTGACTCCCTGGCCAAGACACAAAAGGTAGAAGTGCAGGGATTCCTCTTTAAGAATAGGGAGTTTTTCTCAGAGATCCCAGGTCGCACCTCTGTCATAAAACATGACATCATTACAGAACCAGGGAAAAGGGTTAAGCTGCGGCCCTACAGAATACCAGAGGCCAGGAGGGGGCTTATCGCTGAAGAGGTGAGGAAAATGTTGGAACTTGGGGTAATTGAAGAGTCCCATAGCCAGTGGTCCAGCCCTATAGTTCTGATCCCCAAACCAGACGGCAGCTGGAGGTTTTGCAATGACTTCCGAAAGTTGAACACCATATCTAAGTTTGATGCGTACCCAATGCCCCGTGTTGATGAGCTCATTGACAGGCTCGGAAATGCCAGGTATATAACCACTCTAGACCTAACCAAGGGATACTGGCAAATTCCCCTGACAAATGAGGCCAAAGAAAAAACTGCCTTTGCCACTCCTGATGGGTTGTTTCATTATGTGGTCTTGCCGTTTGGTTTGCATGGAGCCCCTGCAACCTTCCAGAGGGCGATGGATAAGATTTTAAGACCCCACAGACAGTACGCAGCCGCATATCTGGATGACATCATCATCCAAAGTCCAGACTGGGAATCCCATCTATCTAGGGTGCAGGCGGTTATCAATTCCCTGTGTGAGGCAGGCTTCACAGCTAATCCCAAAAAATGTGCCATTGGCCTTGAAGATGCTAAGTATCTAGGTTACATCATAGGCCGAGGCCTAGTAAAGCCCCAGTTAAACAAAATCGAAGCCATACAAAGGTGGCCTCAACCGGTAAACAAGAAGCAAGTCCGTGCCTTCTTGGGGATTACAGGCTATTACCGGCGATTTATACCTAATTTTGCTTCCCTTGCAGCCCCATTAACGGACCTGACAAAAGGGAAAGACTCTGTCATGGTCAAGTGGTCACACGAGGCTGAAAAATCATTTCAGACTTTAAAAACCCTCCTGTGCGCTCAGCCAGTGCTGATAACCCCAGATTTTAAGAAAGGGTTTGTCCTACAGACTGATGCATCTGAGGTGGGACTGGGGGCAGTACTGTCACAGGTAAGGGATGGAGAGGAACACCCTGTACTGTATCTGAGCAGGAAACTTAATGACCATGAGCAAAAATATGCAATTGTGGAAAAAGAGTGCCTCGCTATTAAATGGGCCCTGGAAGCACTCCGCTACTATTTGCTTGGCCGTCACTTTGAATTGGTCACGGATCATGCTCCCTTAAAATGGATGTGTGAGAATAAGGAAAAAAATAGGAGGGTAACAAGATGGTTCTTAGCCCTGCAAGAGTACCAGTTTACCGTAAAGCACAGGCCAGGGACCCAAATGGGAAATGCAGATGCCTTGTCCCGTATACATTGTCTGATGTCCAGATGTGTTCCAGCCCCGGGTCTAAAACAGGGGGGGAGGATATGTGACAGAGTGTCTGGAGAAGTAGTGGATGGGGTCTATGTGTGCCCAAGATTTCTCACTTCTGTCATTTAAAAGCAACCAGGGAAATGTTCAGGAGAGGTCTGTGCAATTCGGGTTTGCATAAAACCTGTTCTTAGGGCCTGTGTTGCTGGAGTGGGGAGAGAAGGGTGGGCCCCACTCAATCCGGACAGTCCGGCTTTTGGGCTGTCAGGTAATTACTCCTCAGGTGTGCTAGCCTGATATAAGGCTGAGAATACAGACACAGCTCTCTCAGCCTGGGAACAGGTTACCTGCATGGAGCCTGTGAGAGCACTACAAGAGGTACGGACTTTGCTATTTTGTTTGGGTGCTTGGTATTAGGCCGGCACTTGGTCAGGGAGGTTTCCTGCTGTATAGTTAGAGCCGGACAGGCTTAGGATTTTTGTTTGCTATGTTTTATGTTCTGTACCTCAACCTGACAATAAAACTGGCTGAGGTCAGTTAAACAAAGTTCCTGCCGTGTGGACTGTAACTTCGTCGGTGTGCCTGCTAAACTGTGCCTGTCTACCCAGGAGACGACAGCCCCGCTACCTAATCCCTTACAGCTGCCAGATACAACAATAGTCCTTAAAAGGACTTTTGAGTCTCTAACAAGTTTTTTCAATAAAATATTACTATTTCACTCCCTACTCTATTTGTCCCTTCTTCAACACAGATCTCCCTGACTAAGACTGAGCCGAACACGTGTCATCGGGTGCTATATAGCACCCGATGATGTGTTCCGGACAGCCAATCACTGTAATACCAGTAGCCAACATGGCTTGGAGTGCTTAGGAGCCAATAAATGTGGTTTGAAGAGACTCGAGCATCGCACTCGAGCACACGCGATGTTCGGCTGAACACTGCGATGTGCCGAGCATCGCGATGCTTGAGTAAAATTGTGTGTAAAAGTGTTCGGCAGAGCATGCTCGCCCAACACTATTGTGCACATTAGGGATACACTTGTTTTATAGGTAGTTTGCTTCTGTATATTTTGGCATATGCCATTATATGCAAAGTTTTTGGTGGTAGCCTCAAACTGTTCAGTCAGTGCTTTTTCACAATAAGATGTTTTATCTATTGCCGTGCCTGTGTCCCCCAAAAATGCATACTGTAAGCCAGTCTCCTTTCAAAAAAGAAAATGAGTGTCTCAAAAAAGGAATTCAGCTATTTCTGGATAACTACCTTTTAACAGAGCTAAGCAAAGAAAATGTGCTTGTCTGCCTTAGAGGCTTTGGTTGGAGCAATATTCTTCCTTATGCAGAGTGCCTAGTATGTGTAGTATGTGTGTGGAATATTATAGACCAGTCAACGTTCCTCTGGCTTTCCTGGAACAAAAGAAAATTTGCATATCTGGCATCAGTGGCTTGCCTAGCGAATTTGGCATCCGGGCGGGTACTTTCTCTTGCACCCCCCCTTCCCCCGCTGAAACAATGAGAAACTTTATTTTCACATTTAAATATACTGAAATATTTATTTTGTTTGAAAGAAGACTGTTCGTGTATGAAAATTTACAGGGAATCTGTCACCATGAAAATACAATGTAAGCTTGGTATTACACATTTTGTGAGAGAAGGTGAAGAAAAAAACTGCTGTTTTTGCACAGCTTTTATATTTTTTTTTTTACGGGTTCACCTGATGGGCGGCTCATGTTATATTTTTATAGAGCCGGCTGGAGTTTTCACTGATGCCGCTGCACCCTGCCCTGATAGCAGGGGCTCAGCTGTCAGTGACAGCCGGACCCGTGCCGCTGATCGGACAGGCATAGCTCCTGCACCTACTCGCTCAGCCCGCCATACCTGTACAGCGCTGGGACTCAAGTCACGTCCTGCAGCGCCGTATAGGTACGGCACTGGTATCCTACAGGTTAATAAGCCTGGTTCTTTCCCATCCATATTTGGGCCCCTTGTAAGTTTCTGCCCTGGCACTGGCTGGCAGCAGCCTTGTGACTCCTTAACACCCCTCCCCCCATTGAAAATATAACGCAGCAAGGCCCTTAACTTAAAAAATCCCTCTCTAGTCTGTCTAGTCTGCTGCCTCTTGCCTGCACACTGTTCTGCCACAGTACCACTTTGTCTGCACCACTCCTAACTGCCACACACTACAGTGCCACTGTGACTGTCTGCACCACTCCTAACTGCCACACACTACAGTGCCACTGTGACTGTCTGCACCACTCCTAACTACCACACACTACAGTGCCACTGTGACTGTCTGCACCACTCCTAACTGCCACACACTACAGTGCCACTCTGACTGTCTGCACCACTCCTAACTGCCACACACTACAGTGCCACTGTGACTGTCTGCACCACTCCTAACTGCCACACACTACAGTGCCACTGTGACTGTCTGCACCACTCCTAACTGCCACACACCACAGCGCTTTTTGCAGGCTCAGTTCGGCGGCAGTGTATCTGCAGACACACACTGTGACACAACACACCCCTCAACGTGTTCAAAACTGATTATACAAACTTTATTAACCCTTTAGGTGTTCCTCAACAGTTAATGGCAAATGGAGATGAAATTTCTGAATCTCAATTTTTGGTAACCTTGCCTCACAAAAATGTAATATAGAGCAACCAAAAATCATATTTACCCTAAAAATAGTCCCCAAAAAAATGCCACCTTATCCCGTAGTTTCCAAAATGGGCTCACTTTTAGGGAGTTTCTACTCCAGGGGTGCATCAGGGGGGTTGAAAGAGGACACGGTGTAAATAAACAGTTCCATAAAAATCAGCCCTCCAAAAACCAAACGGCTCACCTTTCACTCTACGCCCCACTGTGTGGCCGTACAGTAGTGTACGACCACATATTGGGTGTTTCTGTAAACGGCAGAGTCAGGGCAATAAAGATACAGTCTTGTTTGGCTGTTAACCCTTGCTTTGTTAGTGGAAAAAATGGGTTAAAATGGAAAATAAGGCAAAAAAATTAAATGTTAAAATTTCATCCCCATTTGCCAATAACTCTTGTGCAACACCTAAAGGGTTAACGACGTACGTATGTAAAATCAGTTTTGAATACCTTGAGGTGTGTAGTTTCTTCGATGGGGTCACTTTTAGGGAGTTTCTACTCCAGGGGCGCATCAGGGGGTTGAAACAGGACACGGTGT
The DNA here is from genome assembly GCF_014858855.1 of Bufo gargarizans. NCBI lineage: Eukaryota > Metazoa > Chordata > Amphibia > Anura > Bufonidae > Bufo > Bufo gargarizans. The sequence goes on along the minus strand of NC_058081.1, from coordinate 333,272,768 downwards.
AAATAAACCGGTCCATAAAAATCAGCCCTCCAAAAACCAAACGGCGCATCTTTCACTCTATGCCCCGCTGTGTGGCCGTACAGTAGTTTACGGCCACATATTGGGTGTTTCTGTAAACGGCAGAGTCAGGGCAATAAAGATACAGTCTTGTTTGGCTGTTAACCCTTGCTTTGTTAGTGGAAAAAATGGGTTAAAATGAAAAATAAGACAAAAAAATGAAATTTTCTAATTTCATCCCCATTTGCCCATAACTCTTGTGCAACACCTAAAGTGTTAACAACGTATGTAAAATCAGTTTTGAATACCTTGAGGGGTGTAGTTTCTTAGATGGGGTCATTTTGGGTGGTTTCTATTTTTTAAGCCTCGCAAAGTGACTTCAGACCTGTAGTGGTCCCTAAAAAATGAGTTTTTGTAAATTTCTGAAAAATTTCAAGATTTGCTTCTAAACTTCTAAGCCTTGTAACATCCCCAAAAAATAAAATATCATTGCCAAAATAATTCAAACATGAAGTAGACATATGGGGAATGTAAAGTCATCACAATTTTGGGGGGTATTACTATGTATTACAGAAGTAGAGAAACTGAAACTTTGAAATATGCAAATTTTTCTAAATTTTTGTTAAATTAGGTATTTTTGAGTGCAAAAAAAAAAATTTTTGGGACTTTATTTTACCAGTGTCATGAAGTACAATATGTGATGAAAAAAAATCTCAGAACGGCCTGGATAAGTCAAAGCGTTTTAAAGTTATCAGCACTTAAAGTTACATTGGTCAGATTTGCAAAAAATGGCCTGGTCCTAAGGTGTAATAAGGCTGTGTCCTTAAGGGGTTAAAGGAGTTGCTAACTTACTGTTAATCAATGTCTTTGCAGCATGATTATATGACACATACTAATATAACCTTTTTTGAAATAGAAACATAGAAGTTTAGAATGTGTTGGCAGATAAGAACCATTTGGCCCATCTAGTCTGCCCAATATACTGAATACTATGAATAGCCCTTGGCCCTATCTTATATGAAGGATGGCCGTATGCCTATCCCATGCATGCTTAAACTCATTCACTGTATTTGCAGCTACCACTTCTGCAGGGAGGCTATTCCATGCATCCACTACTCTCTCAATAAAGTAATACTTCCTGATATTACTTTTAAACCTTTGCCTCTCTAATTTAAAACTATGTCCTCTTGTAGCAGTTTTTCTTCTTTTAAATGTTCTCTCCTCTTTTACCTTGTTGATTCCCTTTATGTATTTAAAAGTTTATATCATATCCTCTCTGTCTTGTCTTTCTTCCAAGCTATACATGTTAAGGTCCTTTAATCTTTCCTGGTAAGTTTTATCCTGCAATCCATGTACTAGTTTAGTAGCTCTTCAATGAACTCTCTCCAAAGTATCAATATCCTTCTGGAGATATGGTCTCCAGTACTACGCACAATACTCCAAATGAGGTCTCACTAGTGCTCTGTAGAGCCGCATGAGTACCTCCCTCTTTCTACTGGTAATGCCTCTCCTTATACACCCAAGCATTCTTCTAGCATTTCCTGCTGCTCTATGACATTGTCTGCCTACCTTTAAGTCTTCTGAAATAATGACCTCTAAATCCCTTTCCTTAAAAAATGAGGTTAGGACTGTATCACTGATTTTATATTCTGCTCTTGGGTTTTTACGCCCCAGGTGCATTATCTTGCACTTATCAACATTACATGTTAGTTGCCAGATTTTTGACAATTCCTCTAGTTTTCCTAAATCATTTTCCATTTGGTGTATCCCTCCAGGATCCTCCCCTTTGTGTCATCAGCAAAAAGACACACCTTACAATCAAGGCCTTCTGCAATTTTGCTGATAAAGATATTAAACAATATGGGTCCCAGAACAGATCTCTTAGGTACCCCACTGGTACCAAGGGATGGGATTTTAGATGTTCCACAATCCTCTCCTTAAGCATGGTTTCCATTAATTTCCCCACTATTGATGTCAGGCTTACTGGCCTATAGTTGCCCGATTCCTCCCTACTACCTTTCTTGTGAATGGGCAAAACATTTGCTAATTTCCAATCTTCTGGGACGACTCCTGTTACCAGTGATTGGTTAAATAAATCTGTTATTGGTTTTGCTAGTTGACTGCTAAGCTCTTTTAATAGCTTTGGGTATATCCCATCAGGCCCCTGTGACTTATTTGTATTCATTTTAGACAACTGGCTTAGAACCTCTTCCTCTGTAAAGACACATGCATCAAAAGATTCATTAGTCTTCCTTCCTAACTGAGGTCCTTTTCCTTAATTTTCCTTTGTAAAAACTGAACAGAAGTATTCATTGAGGAGGCAGCTAGTTCTTTATCTTCTTCCATATACCTTCCTTCTTTTGTTTTTAATTTGGTAATTCCTTGTTTTAGTTTCCTTTTTTCATTTATGTATCTGAAGAATGTCTTATCGCCTTTTTTCACTGACTGAGCCAATTTCTCTTCTGCCTGTGCTTTAGAAGTTCTTATAACTTGTTTGGCCTCTCTCTTGTAAATTTGCCTATTATCCTCTTTTTTTTTAATGTAATTACTAAATTCTATCTTTTAGTTTTTAATGATTTTGGCCACTTCTGTTGAGTACCACAGTGGTCTCTTCCTTTTTTTGCTTTTACTGACAAGCCTAATGCAATTATCTATTGCCTTCAATATTGCCACTTTAAGTAGTCCCATTTCTCCTGGACTCCATTGAAACTGTTCCAATCTGATAGGGACTCGTATACCACTAATCTAGTTTTAGAAAAGTCAGTTTTTCTAAAATCTAAAACTTTTGTTTTTGTGTGGTATGGGACTTAGTCACTGTACTTATAGTAAACCACACTGACTTGTGATCACTAGATCCAAAATTATGCAACATTTTCTATATTTCTTAAGCCATACCGCTTTGTTTGCCAAGTCTTTTGTTGTGCCCACATAGAGGTCTTGTCCATAAAATGGCTGCAGATGGCTGCCCCTGCCATTTGCACTTGCACTGTTGAGAGTTTAGTGCAGGTGCAGTGTATTTGAATGGAAGAGACATCACATGGAGATGATTTCCCTGGTCACATTACTCTCAATCAGTGGCCATCTTATGGACAGGACCTCTGCAGACAGAACAAAAGATCCCATATACAAGGGTATATACCTTATGAAATATGAAAAAAGGCACATAATTTCAACAAAGGCTATGTTAGTAAGTGCCATATAATCTTCTTACCTACACATTGGTAACAAGTAGCCAGAAAGTGGTAGCTTCTATTCCTAAATAAATACAAACAATTTTAGTATAACATGTTCATTAAATTACCACAACACATTAGGGCTCAAAAACTTCAACTGCTTCTTTGAATGAATGACCACTAGATATACAATCTACGGCTGATTGCTTCACGTGAACTTGACAATTTAACATTAATTAATAGTAATTAAAATGACCTTTTCAAAGCAGCAGGTAGCTTAGATCGCTGGACATCACTACTTTTCTTAATTCTATCTTCATCATTGGATTAACTGACACAAAGTCAATGTGCAAATATTGAAATTGAGATCATTTAACAAAATGTCCATAGCCATTTAAAGGATGATTACAGAGGTTGTGTGGCTTTCATAATGTCCTGCACATGCAATAATGAAGTAAATTGAACTGAAGAAGCAGGCCTCCTATATCCATTAGCTAAACCTACTAATGTTGCTCAGTTTCATTTAAGAGTTTGGCCCACAAACAACATTGATCACCTATCCACAGTGTGGATGTCCCAAGCTGTGGAAGTGGATTGGTAATGTGCATCCATGATGACTACTTCATTCACTTCTATAGGACTGCTGGGGATAGCGGGAGAGCTGCAACTGACCAACCCCTTTAAGTGCATACCATGATTATTCCAAATATTTAAGCGGAAACTGAAAAATCCCTTAAGTTGGTCAATACAATGCACATTTTCTAAAATAGGAATGAAAAAAGTGACATTACCTTAAAATAACATATTAGAAACTTGGCTAAAGGCAGTAGAATCCCCCCTATAGCTTAGGGCATGATAGTGATTTACTAAAAGTCGACATGTGGCAGTGAAGTCTGTTTTTCGAAAGTTAGCATGTCTGAAAATTACAGACAACTAAAAAAGCTATTTTATTTGAAAGAATGTACCAGTGTCTGGTATATTATTGGGCACAGCAAGCCTGCTGCTATAGGCACCAGTACTTGAGAAACAGCTCTTCTCTTGTGCAGGCTGCATGCTACCTTATTTTCTTTTAATGGGATTGAAAAAAATGAGCCCAATACAATATCAGTTTCTGTAATGTTAACCGAACCAAGGTACAAATATTGCAGAATGTGGCAGGATTATATTTGGCTCTACCACCACTGGGGCTGTAGAAATGCAGCCTTTTAGGGTATCTGCATATGTTTCGGATTTGGATGCAGAAAATCTGCATGAAAACAACATAAAAAAAAACAAAATAAAAACCTCCCATAAATCTGCACTATTTATCATGGTTTTATGTGTTTTTTTTATGCAGTTTTGGTGCAGATTTTCTGTTTACCAACCCCTATGTGAAAAACACAATGCATTAGCTGTGGAGTCACATAAACAGTTGACACACTGTGGATTTAAAAATGTGTAAAATATTGAATGAGTACATAAGATTACTCAAATCTCATTCACTTTGCTGGTACCGTATTATGCCGTGGATCTTCTGCACGAAAATCTATGTGGAAAAACCACGTATAAGCCGCAACGTGTGCAGTTAGCCTTAGATAACCCTTAGGCCCCTTTCACACAGGCGTTGCGGAGTGGGGCCGGATGCGTTTAGGGAAAATGGTGCGATTTTGACACTAAAACAAGTCAGTTTTCACTGAGATTGCGTTCCATTTTTGTGTTTTTTCCACGTGGGTGCAAAACATTGTAATGCGTTTTGCACGCGTTTGACGGACCATGTGTTGGGTGCAGTGACGTCATCAAAGGTCCTTTTGCTGTGTACAGCAAAGAAGAAGACAGAAGAGAAGCCGGGCTGTGCGATCAAGTGGATTAAGGTGAGTTATATTATTATTATTTTTTTAACCCCTCCAGCCCTATTGTACTATGCATTCTGTATTAACCACTTCAGCCCCGCTAGGTGAAACCCCCTTCATGACCAGAGCACTTTTTACACTTCGGCACTACACTACTTTCACCGTTTATCGCTCGGTCATGCAACTTACCATACAAATGAATTTTACCTCCTTTTCTTCTCACTAATAGAGCTTTCATTTGGTGGTATTTCATTGCTGCTGGAATTTTTACTTTTTTTGTTATTAATCAAAATGTAACGATTTTTTTTGCCAAAAAATGACATTTTTCACTTTCAGCTGTAAAATTTTGCAAAAAAAAACGACATCCATATATAAATTTTTCGCCAAATTTATTGTTCTACATGTCTTTGATAAAAAAAAAATGTTTGGGCAAAAAAAAATGGTTTGGGTAAAAGTTATAGCATTTACAAACTATGGTACAAAAATGTGAATTTCCGCTTTTTGAAACAGCTCTGACTTTCTGAGCACCTGTCATGATTCCTGAGGTTCTACAATGCCCAAACAGTAGAAAACCCCCACAAATGACCCCATTTCGGAAAGTAGACACCCTAAGGTATTCGCTGATGGGCATAGTGAGTTCATAGAACTTTTTATTTTTTGTCACAAGTTAGCGGAAAATGATGATGATTTTATTTTTTTTATTTTTTCTTACAAAGTCTCATATTCCACTAACTTGCGACAAAAAATAGAAAATTCTAGGAACTCGCCATGCCCCTCACGGAATACCTTGGGGTGTCTTCTTTCCAAAATAAGGTCACTTGTGGGGTAGTTATACTGCCCTGGCAATTTAGGGGCCCAAATGTGTGAGAAGAACTTTGCAATCAAAATGTGTAAAAAATGACCGGTGAAATCCAAAAGGTGCACTTTGGAATATGTGCCCCTTTGCCCACCTTGGCAGCAAAAAAGTGTCACACATCTGGTATCGCCGTACTCAGGAGAAGTTGGGGAATGTGTTTTGGGGTGTCATTTTACATATACCCATGCTGGGTGAGAAAAATATCTTGGTCAAATGCCAACTTTGTATAAAAAAATGGGAAAAGTTGTCTTTTGCCAAGATATTTCTCTCATCCAGCATGGGTATATGTAAAATGACACCCCAAAACACATTCCCCAACTTCTCCTGAGTACGGCGATACCAGATGTGTCACACTTTTTTGTTGCCAAGGTGGGCAAAGGGGCACATATTCCAAAGTGCACCTTTCAGATTTTGCAGGGCATTTTTTACACATTTTGATTGCAAGGTACTTCTCACACATTTGGGCCCCTAAATTGCCAGGGCAGTATAACTACGCCACAAGTGACCCCATTTTGGAAAGAAGACACCCCAAGGTATTCCGTGAGGGGCATGGCGAGTTCCTAGAATTTTTTATTTTTTGTCGCAAGTTAGTGGAAAATGAGACTTTGTAAGGAAAAAAGAGAAAAAAAAAAAATCATCATTTTCCGCTAACTTGTGACAAAAAATAAAAAATTCTAGGAACTCGCCATGCCCCTCACGGAATACCTTGGGGTGTCTTCTTTCCAAAATGGGGTCACTTGTGGCGTAGTTATACTGCCCTGGCAATTTAGGGGCCCAAATGTGTGAGAAGTACTTTGCAATCAAAATCTGTAAAAAATGACCGGTGAAATCCGAAAGGTGCACTTTGGAATATGTGCCCCTTTGCCCACCTTGGCATCAAAAAAGTGTCACACATCTGGTATCGCCGTACTCAGGAGAAGTTGGGGAATGTGTTTTGGGGTGTCATTTTACATATACCCATGGTGGGTGAGAGAAATATCTTGGCAAAAGACAACTTTTCCCATTTTTTTATACAAAGTTGGCATTTGACCAAGATATTTTTCTCACCCAGCATGGGTATATGTAAAATGACACCCCAAAACACATTCCCCAACTACTCCTGAGTACGGCGATACCACATGTGTGACACTTTTTTGCAGCCTAGATGCGCAAAGGGGCCCAAATTCTTTTTAGGAGGGCATTTTTAGACATTTGGATCCCAGACTTCTTCTCACACTTTCGGGCCCCTAAAAAGCCAGGGCAGTATAAATACCCCACATGTGACCCCACTTTGGAAAGAAGACACCCCAAGGTATTCAATGAGGGGCATGGCGAGTTCCTAGAATTTTTATTTTTTTTGCATAAGTTAGCGGATATTGATTTTTTTGGTTTTTTTCTCACAAAGTCTCACTTTCCGCTAACTTAGGACAAAAATTTCAATCTTTCATGGACTCAATATGCCCCTCACGGAATACCTTGGGGTGTCTTCTTTCCGAAATGGGGTCACATGTGGGGTATTTATACTGCCCTGGCTTTTTAGGGGCCCTAAAGCGTGAGAAGAAGTCTGGAATATAAATGTCTAAAAATGTTTACGCATTTGGATTCCGTGAGGGGTATGGTGCGTCCATGTGAGATTTTATTTTTTGACACAAGTTAGTAGAATATTAGACTTTGTAAGAAAAAACAAAAACAAACAAAAAATTTCCGCTAACTTGTGCCAAAAAAAATGTCTGAATGGAGCCTTATAAGGGGGGGGGGGTGATCAATGACAGGGGGGTGATCAATGACAGGGGGGTGATCAATGACAGGGGGGTGATCACCCATATAGACTCCCTGATCACCCGCCTGTCATTGATCACCCCCCTGTAAGGTTCCATTCAGACATCCACATGATTTTTTACGGATCCATGGATACATGGATCGGATCCACAAAACACATGCGGACGTCTGAATGGAGCCTTACAGGGGGGTTATCAATGACAGGGGGTGATCAGGGTGATCACCCCCCTGTCACTGATCACCCCCCGTGTAAGGCTCCATTTATACATCCGCATGATTTTTTACGGATCCATGGATACATGGATCGGATCCACAAAACACATGCGGACGTCTGAATGGAGCCTTACAGGGGGGTTATCAATGACAGGGGGTGATCAGGGTGATCACCCCCCTGTCACTGATCACCCCCCCTGTAAGGCTCCATTCAGACATCCGCATGATTTTTTACGGATCCATGGATACATGGATCGGATCCACAAAACACATGCGGACGTCTGAATGGAGCCTTACAGGGGGGTTATCAATGACAGGGGGTGATCAGGGTGATCACCCCCCTGTCACTGATCACCCCTCCTGTAAGGCTCCATTCAGACATCCGCATGATTTTTTACGGATCCATGGATACATGGATCGGATCCACAGAACGCATGCGGACGTCTGAATGGAGCCTTACAGGGGGGTTATCAATGACAGGGGGTGATCAGGGTGATCACCCCCCTGTCACTGATCACCCCCCCTGTAAGGCTCCATTCAGACGTCCGCATGTGTTTTGTGGATCCGATCCATGTATCCATGGATCCGTAAAAATCATGCGGACGTCTGAATGGAGCCTTACAGGGGGGTGATCAATGACAGGGGGGTGATCAATGACAGGGGGTGATCAGGGAGTGTATATGGGTGATCACCCCCCTGTCACTGATCACCCCCCCTGTAAGGCTCCATTCAGACATCCGCATGATTTTTTACGGATCCATGGATACATGGATCGGATCCACAAAACGCATGCGGACGTCTGAATGGAGCCTTACAGGGGGGTTATCAATGACAGGGGGTGATCAGGGTGATCACCCCCCTGTCACTGATCACCCCTCCTGTAAGGCTCCATTCAGACATCCGCATGATTTTTTACGGATCCATGGATACATGGATCGGATCCACAGAACGCATGCGGACGTCTGAATGGAGCCTTACAGGGGGGTTATCAATGACAGGGGGTGATCAGGGTAATCAGGGTGATCACCCCCCTGTCACTGATCACCCCCCCTGTAAGGCTCCATTCAGACATCCAGCATGATTTTTTACGGATCCATGGATACATGGATCGGATCCACAAAACGCATGCGGACGTCTGAATGGAGCCTTACAGGGGGGTTATCAATGACAGGGGGGTGATCAGGGAGTGTATATGGGTGATCACCCGCCTGTCATTGATCACCCCCTGTAAGGCTCCATTCAGACGTCCGCATTTGTTTTGCGGATCCGATCCATGTATCCATGGATCCGTAAAAATCATGCGGACGTCTGAATGGAGCCTTACAGGGGAGTGATCAATGACAGGGGGGTGATCAATGACAGGGGGTGATCAGGGAGTGTATATGGGTGATCACCAGCCTGTCATTGATCACCCCCCTGTAAGGCTCCATTCAGACGTCCGTATGCTTTTTGCGGATCCGATCCATGTATCCGTGGATCCGTAAAATCATACGGACGTCTGAACGGAGTCTGACAGGGGGGTGATCAATGACAGGGCGGTGATCAATGACAGGGGGGTGATCAGGGAGTTTATATGGGGTGATCATGGGTGATCAGGGGTTTATAAGGGGTTAATAAGTGACGGGGGGGGTGTAGTGTAGTGTAGTGTGGTGTTTGGTGCGACTGTACTGACCTACCTGAGTCCTCTGGTGGTCGATCCTAACAAAAGGGACCACCAGAGGACCAGGTAGGAGGTATATTAGACGCTGTTATGAAAACAGCGTCTAATATACCTGTTAGGGGTTAAAAAATTCGGATCTCCAGCCTGCCAGCGAGCGATCGCCGCTGGCAGGCTGGAGACCCACTCGCTTACCTTCCGTTCCTGTGAGCGCGCGCGCCTGTGTGCGCGCGTTCACAGGAAATCTCGGCTCTCACGGGAGGACGCGTATATGCGTCCACCCAGAAGAGCAGGGCCGCCGGCAGGACGCAATCCTGCGTACGGCGGTCCTGTAGTAGTTAAGAATGCTATTATTTTCCCTTATAACCATGTTATAAGAGAAAATAATAATGATTGGGTCCCCATCCCGATCGTCTCCTAGCAACCATGCGTGAAAATCGCACCGCATCCGCACTTGCTTGCGGATGCTTGAGATTTTCACGCAGCCCCATTCACTTCTATGGGGCCTGCATTGCGTGAAAAACGCAGAATATAGAACATGCTGCGATTTTCACGCAACGCACAAGTGATGCGTGAAAATCACCGCTTGTGTGCACAGCCCCATAGAAATGAATGGGTCCGGATTCAGTGCGGGTGCAATGCGTTCACGTCACACATTGCACCCGCACGTAAAACTTGCTCGTGTGAAAGGGGCCTTAGTCAGAGAGGTACCTCATGCAAAGACAGCACAGAAAGTGATACTGTAAAGTGTCATATATTAAAATATCCTTTAATTACACTTTCTAGACAAAATGAATTGTGTTTGGATAAAACGTATCTGTTATGTGGATACACCGCAGAATTATTGTTAAAAGCTACTTCTTCCTTCTCCTAAATCAATCAATAAATGTACTGAAAGCAGCAGAATTGCTGACTATACTGGCTTAATGACACTGTGATGATGCAGGCTGCATACAAATTTCCTATAATAAAATGTTTTTCATAGAGAACATCCGGCTTCAAATATTCCTGCTGTACTTAAAAATGTACATACATTTTATATTTCACAATTTTCTGGAAATGTTCAGGCCTGCATGACCCCTGCTGCGGGAAAGAAACATAAAAAAGACAACAGGCTCAGTATATGAAATGCTGCATCATTCAAATTCATCTTGTGTTCTGTATTTTCTGCTATTGTTAGAAGATTCTGTTCATTCCAAGATGATGTTAGAAAGTGAAGGAAAAAATAAATAAAAACTTTCTTTGTTGTGTGTTCCTCTTAGCTCTTTCAGGGAATGTCCATCACAGTGATTTACTTTTAGCACATTTTTAAAAGAAAGCAGTATTTCATTTAGAATATAACCTATTCTCCACAGTTGGTGGCAGTCTATCATCTCTATCTGACAGCATGTGAGATCTAATCCCCTGTTCATCTTTTGAAGACTTGAAAGCTTGGCCCTCTGTAAAATGTTATGACTTATGAAGTTATTAGTAATGCGTCTGAGTATTATTTATATGCAGGGAAAATAGTTAAAATGCAATTCAACTATTTAATACATTTGTTTTCGCAGGAAAGACACAAACATGATTAATATTGAGGACATATCAATTGTTCTGGCCATGGCACCTACTGCTGGTGGAAGACATGCAGTTACCACTCGCCTTCTTCGTCATTTCAATGTTCTTTCGATAGATGCTTTTAATTATGAAACAATAAAGAGCATATTTCAACCAGTTGTTGATTGGCTTTTTAATCGTGGATTTGACACATCTCTAAAAAGATACTCCAGAGTAAGATTTTTTTTGTTTGTCTATGGGTGGAGCATAAGAGTTAAATTCATAAGGAGGGCATTTATCACACTCTGCTCTCCAGATTTGTAAATTAAAAAAATCTCAAAATAGGGCTTTGAGACTTTTTGGAGTTGGTGTGGGAGTGGGTGTGGTTAGCTATGTTAATGAGTTTCACTCCAGATTTATCACTGTGGCTCCAGTAGGGTTGTGATGTAAAAAAATAAAATAAAAATGCAATACTTTTTTTCTAGAAAAAGTGTTAGGTTAAATATACATCGAATTTAACAATGTGTGATATTTGATAAATCTGGCACAAAGAATACCAACCCAACTTCAAGCAAAACTGACTTCAAATATTACCCCCATGATGTTAGCACTTTATGGAAATGTTGTAAAGGACTCAATTAAATAGGATGCTTTTTACCTAGGCTGATGTTCAGGACAACATGGTACAGAATTGGAAGGTTTAGATTAAAAAGACAATGTCCTTTGTAAGAAACCAGATTGAGACAGCTTCAGAGAATTAATTAACTGACAATCAAAGAGTTTGGTTATTAGGGGACACAGGTGACATACAATTCTAAAGATGCATGGTTAGTGATAGGCAGCAGATGGATGGCATGTGAAGCCCCGTCAATATCAGACTGGGAAAATGGAATTACAAGAATAATGCATTTTGAATATGGACTAGACACTAAAAACAGAGGTATTTGAAAATCAGAGTTTCCTGAATGAATTCCATTTCCCATAGGGAGGGAGTACTGTTGTTATCAGAGCTTAGAGGGAATGGAGAATAAAAAAAAGTGAAGGAGAGCATGAAATTAATGTAATGATTATGTGTTGTTTTTATTTATTTTTTTACCTCCTTGATGGGTAATGGGTGGTTAGAGAAATGGGAGGAGGAGTAAAAAGTTGCATTTAAAAAAAGAAAAAAAAAGGAATTTCCTGTGGAATGGTCATTTAGGAGCCATATTTAACCAAATTAACCAACCAAATTAAACATATGATTCGGCATCAGGAAGCTTCTGAAAGGACTTTGGAGTTGATAAATACGGTATGTACTTTAAAACATTAAGGCATGAGTCCAGTTCTCCAGACACTTGGATCATTTGATGCTCTGTATATACTGCAGTTATAGTGTAGTGTAGTGTGCTGACTATAAAAAATTAAATAAAAAATACAAAAGCAATATGTCTCCTTGATGTGCTCCTCTCTGCTGCTGTAGACTAGAACTCCAACCAGAGTTAAATCATTAGCCTTTTTCTATCTATAGTCTGTAAGGAGACTATGCTTAACATTAGGCAGGAATAGGCACCATCAATGCAGACTTTATGAGGAGGCAATTTAGACTAAAGGCAAAGAGGTAGCCTTTGAGGAAGCAGAATTCTGTCTGCTCTACTAGGTGCCTGGCTGTCTAATTCTCCATGTAACCACTATTCTGTAGATGCATGTATTTACAGAACTACAGAAGAATGCCCCTTTAAAGGGGTTGTCCCCAGCAAATTGCATTTATCGAGTAGAGAAAGTTAATGCAAGGCACTTACTAATGTATTGTTATTATCCATATTGCCTCCTTTGCTAGCTGGAGTCATTTTTCCATGACATCATACACTGCTCATTTCCAGGGGTTATGAACACCCCGCAATCCCTCAGCTGCGGCTGTTTATAGACAGCATAGGAAAAAGCCCTGGTTATCTCGTATCTGCACTGCAGCAGTGGCTGTAACCCCTGGAAACAAGCAGTGTATGATACGATGGAAAAAATAATCCAGACAGCAAAGGAAGCAATATGGACAATCACAATAAGTAGCATCTTGAATTAACATTGTCAACATGATAAATGCAATTTGCTGAAGTGAGACAACCCCTTCAATAGTCACCATAAAAAAGTTTGAACATTTAATGGGTTAATGAGACATTTTGGGCAAAACTCTACATCTTTTTTTTTTCATTTTTTTATCAGCAGTCTTTCTTCTTGCAGTGCTTTCTTTAACTAATGTTTTCACATTTGTTTTAATATTCTGTCATTAAAAAATAGTTATTATTCTGACTAAAATTCCTATTTTTAAACTAAAACTAAAGTGGCAATTATGCTATCTACTAAGTATTGTTTCAGTGTCTCTAATGATTTGTATAATGTATAGTAATACGCTGAAGTATTGCTATATATATAACAGATTTTTATATGTTTTCACCAGTAAATGCAATTTGTAAGTACACATAACAGAGCGAAGACAAATTGAATCATATATTTCAAGGCAGTGGGAAATGTACAATTCATTATTTTTAATTTTTTTTTACAAAAATGAAGTTAAGTAAGACACAATAACCTCTACAGTCTAATGAATGCATTGGCACATAATTTTTTCTCCTTGAAGAGCTCTCAACAGGAAAAGTGTTTCAAATCGTAATATTGTTGGAAAGAGGTTAACACACTTATCAACAGTGTCCATTTCTTTCATAGGACATTTTGTTATTGACCATATTCAATTCAGAAAGGCCAGCCATCAATAATTTCCCAAAAAACAGTACCAAGCTTATCTACAAAACCGTGCCACACATGACAACTTAGATATAATCCCCAAAAGTTACTTTAGCATCTTGAATTAAATATAATGCAAAGACTACCATGAAAGAAGACTACCATATATTAAACTCCAGTAAGGCAGAGTATTGAACACATATTATTTTTGTCATAGCAAATTGGTAGTTGGACTAACGCTGTTAAATACTTCCAGCAACCAGTGAAAACGACACAGTAGATGCAAATAAATATAAGTGCACTTTCTACTGACCGTAAAGAAATTAATCTACAATCACCAGCATGTAACATAGTAACATAGTACATAAGGCCGAAAAAAGACATTTGTCCATCCAGTTCGGCATGTCATTATGCAAGTTGATCCAGAGGAAGGCAAAAAAAAAAAGTGTGAGGAAGAAGCCAATTTTCCCCACTTTAGGGGAATAAAAAATTCCTTCCCGACTCCAATCAGGCAATAAAAATAACTCCCTGGATCAGCGACCCCTCTCTAGTAGCTATATCCTGTAATATTATTACACTCCAGAAATACATCCAGGCCCCTCTTGAACTCTTTTATTGTACTCACCATCACCACCTCCTCAGGCAGAAAGTTTCATAGTCTCACTGCTCTTACCGTAAAAAATACTCTACTATGTTTGTGTACAAACTTTCTTTCCTCCAGATGCAGAGGATGTCCCCTCGTCACAGTCACAGTCACAGTCCTGTGGAAAAATAGATGATGGGATAGATCTCTGTACTGACCCCTGATATATTTATACATAGTAATTAGATCTCCCCTTAGTCGTCTTTTATCTAAAGTGAATAACCCTAATTCGATAATCTTTCAGGGTACTGTAGTTGCCCCATTCCAGTTTTTAATTTAGTTGCCCTCCTCTTTACCCTCTCCAGCTCTACTATGTCTGCCTTGTTCACAGGAGCCCAGAACTGTACACAGTACTCCATGTGTGGTCTGACTAGCCATTGGTATAGTAGTAGGACTATGTTCTTATCACGGGCATCTATGCCCCTTTTGATGCAACCCATTATCATCACCAGGGCCAGTAGCATCTATGCCACTGGCCCTGGCAGCAGCTGTCTGACACTGATTTTTGCAGTCTAGTTTGCTGTTTATTAAAATTACTAGATCCTTTTCTATGTTAGTGTTACCAAGTGTTTTACCATTTAGTATGTACGGGTGACTTGCATTATTCCTTCCCATGTGCATAACCTTACATTTGTCAGTGTTAAACCTCATCTGCCACTTATCTGCCCAAGCCTCCAATATATCCAGATCCTTCTGCAGTGGTATACTGTCCTCTTCAGTGTTTTGATTACTTTACACAGTTTAGTGTCATCTGCAAAAATTGATATTTTACTATGCAAGACTTCTACAAGATCATTAATAAATATATTGAAGAGAATAGGGCCCAACACTGACCCCCGAGGTACCCCACTACTGACAGTGACCCAATCTGAGTGTGTACCATTAATAACCACCCTCTGTTTTCTATCACTCAGCCAGTTACTTACCCACATACAGACATTTTCTCGCAGTCCAAGCATTGTCATTTTATATACTAATCTTTTATGCAGTGCAGTGTCAAATGCTTTGGAGAAGTCCAGATATACAACATCCATTGATTTGCCTGGTCAAGTCTAGAACTTACCTTCTCATAGAAACTGATTAAACTAGTTTGGCATGAACGATCCCTCATGAAGCCATATGGCGTTATTTGCTTATTTCTGTTGAGATGCTCTAAGATAGCATCTCTTAGAAAACCTTCAAACAGTTTACCCACAACAGATGTTAAACTTACCACCCTATAGTTTCCAGGCTCGGTTTTTGGACCCTTTTTGAATATTGGCACCACATTTGCTATGTACCAATCCTGTGGGACATTCCCTGTCAGTATAGAGTCCACAAATATCAGAAATAAGGGTCTGTCAATGACATTACTTAATTCCCTTAGGATACGGGGCTTTATGCCATCTGGTCCTGGTGATTTGTCTATTTTAATCTTTTTTAAGTCGCTGTTTTACTATTTACAATTTATTATTGTTTTTAGCTCCATGTATCTCTACCCACAGTGACTCCACATGTTCATGTCCCTCACTTGTATCTTCCCAGAGTGTGGGCTTTAGACAGGACTTTGCAGAAAGGCATACCCCCCTCCCTCTCCGGTTTTGACAATACTTTCTAAACAGGCTGTGACCTTGTATATTAACTGCCCAGTCATAGCTATCATCCAGCCATGTCTCACTTATTCCCACTATGTCATAGTCCTCCTCACACATCACAAATTCCAGTTCCCCAGTTTTATTAGTCAGGCTTCTGGCATTAGTATATATACATTTGAGAGGTTTATGTATATTTTGTACCCTACACCTTTCCTTCTGAATGGTTCCAGTCCCACTACCTTCCCCCCAGTCTCTATCTGCACTATCTTCCACTCCTATAATGTAATCCCCCCCCAGTCCCTAGTTTAAACACTCCTCCAACCTTCTAGCCATCTTTCTCCCCAACACAGCTGCCCCTTCCCCATTAAGGTGCAGCCCATCCCTACAATAGAGCCTGTAGCCGATAGAGAAGTTGGCCCAGTTCTCCAGGAACCCAAACCCCTCCTTCCTACACCCGTTCTTGAGCCACTTGTTAATCTCCCTAATCTCCCGCTGCCTTTCTTGTGTGGCCCGTGGTACAGGCAGTATTTCGGAAAATATTACCTTTGAGATCCTTGCCCTAAGCCTTTGACCTAAATCCCTGAAATCATATTTAAAGACTCTCCACCTACCTCTAACATTGTCATTGGTTTCGATATGGACCATGACTGCTGGATCTTCTCCAGCCCCTCCCAGTAATCTGTCAACCTGATCCGCGATGTGTCAAACTCTAGCGCCAGGAAGACAGCACACTGTTTGGCGATCACGTTCTTTGTGCCCTATCTGTTCCCCTAATAATGGAGTCTCCCACTACCAGCACCTGTCTGGCCTGCCCTGCTCTCCTGGTTCCCTGCTTACTGGAGCTGACATTCCCCTGACTGGCAGTGGAAGTGTCCGGCTGCAGCACTGCCTCCCTAGCACTCTTCCTTCTACCCTGCTTTCTAACTGTTTCCCAGCTAGCTACCTCACATCTACCCCAAAAAGTTCTTGCTTGGTGAGAAGCAATCTCTTTTGCAAATTGTCAATGCTTCTCAGTGTTGCAACTTGCCCGTTTAGAGAATCGATTTGCGATTCCAAACGGGTAATTTAGTCACATCTTGAACAAAGATATACACCCTCGAACAGCTGTCCCAGGACTGCATACATCATGCAAGATGTGCACAGGTCTGCATTGTCAATTGCGCAACACATACTAGATGGGGATTACACCACAAAAGCGAAAAATACAATATAATGTAGTAATAAAAAACTGGCTAATTGCTGTCCCCCACTGAGGTCCCTAAATCTAAAGTCACTTAATCTTAAGCCACACACATACACAACCACACACTTAATCAACCACGCGTTGCGGTCAAACTCGCGTTATACACAGTCATGTGAAAAAATTAGGACACCCTTTGAAAGCATGTGGTTTTTTGTAACATTTTTAATAAAAGGTTATTTCATCTCCGTTTCAACAATACAGAGAGATTAAAGTAATCCAACTAAACAAAGAAAA
The DNA here is from genome assembly GCF_014858855.1 of Bufo gargarizans. NCBI lineage: Eukaryota > Metazoa > Chordata > Amphibia > Anura > Bufonidae > Bufo > Bufo gargarizans. The sequence continues at coordinate 333,255,340 of NC_058081.1, read as the reverse complement.
CTGAAGAAAAGTCTTTTCAAGATCTTCTGTAAATGTCATTCTACAAAAATGCCTATTCTAACTGAGGAAAAAGATAGGACACCCTTGCCCCTAATAGCGAGTGTTACCTCCTTTGGCTGAAATAACTGCAGTGAGACGGTTCTTGTAGCCATCTACCAGTCTTCGACATCGGTCTGAGGAAATTTTACCCCACTCCTCAATGCAGAACTTTTTCAGCTGTGAGATGTTTGAGGGGTTTCTTGCACGTACAGCCCTTTTCAAGTCACCCCACAGCATCTCAATGGGATTCAAATCTGGACTTTGACTTGGCCATTCCAGGACTCTCCATTTCTTCTTTTTCAGCCAATCTTTGGTTGATTTACTAGTATGTTTTGGGTCATTGTCATGTTGCATGGTCCAGTTCCGCTTCAGCTTTAATTTTCTAACTGATGGTCTCACATGTTCTTCAAGCACCTTCTGATACACAGTAGAATTCATCGTGGATTCTATGATGGTGAGCTGACCAGGTCCTGCTGCAGCAAAGCAGCCCCAAACCATGACACTTCCACCTCCATGCTTCACAGTTGGTATGAGGTTCTTTTCTTGGAATGCTGTGTTTGGTTTACGCCAAACATGTCCTCTGCTGTTGTGTCCAAATAATTCAATTTTGGACTCATCTGTCCAAAGAAAATTATTCCAGAAGTCCTGGTCTTTGTCAACTTTATCTCTGGCAAATGTCAGTCTGGCCTCGATGTTTCTCTTGGAAAGCAAAGGTTTCCTCCTTGCACACCTCCCATGCAAGTTAAACTTGTACAGTCTCTTTCTGATTGTAGAGGCATGTACTTCTACATCAACAGTAGCCAGAGCCTGCTGTAGTTCTCGAGATGACACTTTAGGGTTTTTGGAGACCTCTTTTAGCATCTTGCGGTCTGCTCTTGGGGTGAACTTGCTGGGGCGACCAGTCCTGGGCATGTTGGCAGTTGTTTTGAAAGCCCTCCACTTGTAGACTATCTTCCGGACAGTGGAATGGCTGATTTCAAAATCTTTTGAGATCTTTTTAAATCCCTTCCCAGACTCATAGGCTGCTACAATCTTTTTTCTGAAGTCCTCTGACAGCTCTTTTGCTCTCACCATGGTGCTCACTCTCACTTCAACAGTCAGGAGCACACCAAACTAAATGTCTGAGGTTTAAATAGGGCAAGCCTCATTCAACATGCAGAGTAACGATCTACTAATTATGTGCACCTGGTGTGATATACCTGTGTGAGATCTGAGCCAATTTAAGAGGGAATACATGTGAGGGTGTCCTATCTTTTTCCTCAGTTAGAATAGGCATTTTTGTAGAATGACATTTACAGAAGATCTTGAAAAGACTTTTTTCTTCAGTTTTCTTTGTTTAGTTGGATTACTTTAATCTCTCTGTATTGTTGAAACGGAGATGAAATAACCTTTTATTAAAAATGTTACAAAAAACCACATGCTTTCAAAGGGTGTCCTAATTTTTTCACATGACTGTATCTCTTTATAATGATATAAATGAAGCTTACTACAACAGCCTGGTTTGTTTTCCCTCTGGATTCAAAAAGGCTGTGCTGCCCTCACTGCTAAATTTTTATAGTCTCCTAATTAGACAGCCACACCATAATTACTCACCTGTGCAACCCCTGGAGAAGGAAAAAAAAGTGTTATCACAGCACACAATACAGTCAAATACAGCCACTCATCAATGTCCACAAATAATTTAGATCTCAGATACTCCCTCACTTAATCTTAAATCACACACTTACACAACCATACACTTAATCAACCATGTGTCGCGGTTAAACTCGCGTTATATATCTCCTTATATCAATATAAATGAAGCTCACTACAACAGCCTGGTTTGCAAAAAGGCATTGACCCCACCAAGACATTTTTTTACAATTACGTTATGGGGGATCTGTGGATGGCACTGTTATGGGGGATCTGTGGATGGCACTGTTATGGGGGGATCTGAGGTTGGCACTGTTATGGGGGATCTGTGGGTGGCATTGTTATGGGGGGATCTGAGATGGGCACTGTTATGGTGGGGATCTGTGTGTGGCATTGTTATGGGGGGTAATCTGTTGATGGCACTGTTATGGGGGGTGATCTGTGGATGGCACTGTTATGGGGGGAGATCTGTGGATGGCACTGTTATGGGGGAGATCTGTGCATGGCACTTTTATGGGGTCATCTGTGAATGGCACTGTTATGGAGGGGGATCTGTGGATGGCACTGTTATGGGGGTGGATCTGTGGATGGCACTGCTATATATGTGACACCCACAGATCCCCCACCCCCATAACAGTGCCATCCACATATCCCCCACCCCATAATAGTGGCATCCACAGATCACCCCCCATGAATGAAGTAGGCGGCACAGGTACGTGACATCAGTGAGTTACGGTATGCCCGCCCTGCTCTGCCTGCTACAGGACATTTAGTAAGTAGTACAGATGGGGCTGGGGATCGGAACTTCATTTAAAGTTATTATTATAAAGGGTTTAGGCAATAAAGCAGTGAGTGAGCGGCGTGGCCGGAGTACAGTGACCGAACCGGTCCCGCCGCATTTGCATGACACCGGCCCCTCCTCCCTTCCCCTCTCCAGCTGATACATCGCAGTCTGCGATGTAAAATGGCAGCATTCACCCAATAAGACGCAGGGGAATTTTCCGAAAAAAAATGGTAATATATTGAAGTCGTATTTTTAGACATAGGAAAAAACGTTTTTATTCTTTGAGATCTAAAAATATCGGCAACATATGCAGCGTATAGAGCAAGTTTTTAACCACTTCCAGACTGGGCCATTTACCCACTTACTGACCAGGCTAATTTTGCAAATCTGACATGTGTCACTTTATGTGGTAATAACTTTGGACCGCTTTTATTTATCCAAGCCATTGAGAGATTGTTTTCTCGTGACACATTGTACTTCATGTTAATGGTAAATTTGAGTCAATATGTTTTACCTTTCTTTATAAAAAAATTAAAAAGTTAACAATTTTTTTTTTTTAAATCACTGTTTTCTAAATTTGAATCTCTCTGCTTTTAAGACAGATAGCGATGCCTCATAAAATATTCATTAATTAACATTCCCCATATGTCTACTTTATGTTGGCATCATTTTGGTAATGCAATTTTATTCTTTTAGGACGTTAGAAGGTTTAGTAATTTTTAGGAAAGTTTCCAAAGTCAACTTTTTTAAGGACCAGTTCAGTTCTGCCGTCACTTTGTGGAGCTTACATAATAGAACCAACCCATAAATGACCTGATTTTAGAAACGACACCCCTCAAACTATTCAAAACTGGTTTTAGAAATGTTAACCCTTTAGGTATTCCATAGCAAATAAATCAAAATAGAGGTTAATTTTTTTCCTGGAACACATCAAGGGTTAACAGCAAAACAAACCTCAATATTTATTACCTTGATTCTGAAATTTTCAGAAACACCCCATATGTGGTCATATTACCGTTGTATGGGCACACAACATGGCACAGAATGCAAGGAGAGTCCATATGGTTTTTGTAGGCAGATTTTGCTGGAATGGTCTTTGGGCACCATGTTCAATTTGAAGAGACCCTGAGGTATCCCCACAGTCAAAACCCCCAAAAAGTGACCATATTTTGTAAGACCCCAACTGTGGTCATAAACTGTTATTTGGCGATATGCCAGGGCTCAGAAGGGAAAGAGCAGCATCTGGATTTTCTAACATAGAATTTTCCGTCATGGTTTTTAAGAGAGATAACTTTTTAAATGTTTTGTTGAATGAGCTGCATGAGTTCTTATTTTGTGAGGGACAAGTTGTAGTTTTTATTGGCACCATTTTGGGGTACATTTGGCTTTCTGGTTTCTTTTTATCTCACTTTTTGGGAGGTGAAGTCACAAAAAAGCTGCTTGGTGTAATTTTTCTATTTTTTTTATACTGTTTACTTGATGGGGTAGATACAACTTTTTGATTGATGATATTACCTTATTTTTCACTTTATAAGAGGCACTTTTTCCCCCCAAAAGTAAATAGAACAGTATTAAATAGCCAGCACATCGCAGGCTGTGCTGTGCTACATAGGCATGGCGTCCTGCAATGTGCCAGTGACATGTAAACAGGGGTGCTATCAGGGTAGTAGCTGGGCCTGGCGCAGTCACTGAACTTCATTAAGCCGGGCGGGGCCAGAGTGTGACTTAGTGAGTGACGTGCACTGCCAGCCTGCCTGCTGCATGCATAGTGAGAACTGCAGATAAGCGATTACTGCTAGTTTAGTAAAGCAGCACTGCTAGGAGCTGCTGCATACCCTTTATATGTGATGGCTGGGCTGCTATAACTGGGGCCCAATGTAATGGGGTCAGATCCCCCATAACAGAATCATCCACAGATCCCCCTATAACACTGTCCTCCACAGATCCCATAACAGTGTCTACCACAGATCCCCAATAATTGTCCTCCACAGATCCCCCAATGACACTATCCTCCACAGATCCCCTTAACAGTGTCCTCTACAGATCCCCCTATAAGTGTCCTCTACAGATCCCCCTATTAGTGTATTCTATAGATCCTCCTTTAAGTGTCCTCTACAGATCCCCCTATATGTGTCCTCTACAGATCCCCCTATAAGTGTCCTTTACAGATCCCCCTATAAGTGTCCTCCACAGATCCCCATAACAGTGTCATCCACAGATCCCCATAACAGTGTCATCCACATATCCCCATAACAGTGTCATCCACAGATCCCCATAACAGTATTATCCACAGATCCCCATGACAGTGTTATCCACAGATCCCCTATAACAGTGCGCCATCCACAGACCTCCCATTAGTTCAAAACCCACCAAAAGCACACCATTTGGTTCAAAATATTTTATTTTCTTAATTTCCTCCACAAAAACCTAGGTGCGTCTTATCATCAGGTGCATCTTATAAAGCAAAATATACAGTATGTTTTTTTTAAAGGAAAATCATGATTAGCAACACACTGGGGGATACTTTAAGGTACTGTGGTTGGTTTAATATGTGTTTTCCAGGTGACAGGTTCCCTTTAAACAGCCTTTGTAATGTAACCATGTGATTGCCTATGACAACCACTCCACAAACAAATTCAGAGGTAATTTCTGTCCCAATGCAGGAGATATATATTTTGCTCCTGGCTTTAGGACTAAGGGGGAGATTTATCATCTCCTTTGCGCCAGAAAAGTAGTGTTAAAATGCAACTTTTTAACTGCTACTTTTTAAAAATGGTCATATCTGCCACTTTTCACCCACCCTTGACACTTTTCTGAAAGGGAGCGTTGCAAGGGCGGGGAAGAGGGCTTGGTGAACCGTACCGACAAATTTGTCTTCATTTACCAGAATTTTCTAGCGCAAATTAAGCCAGAAATCTCCGGCCATGGACTTAGGCGCATGGACTGCAGGAGGATACGCCAAATTTATGACAAGGAGTGTGCCTCATCACAGTGACAATCATATAAAAATTCCAGCCTTAAAAAAATTGTTTGTAATAAATTTGAGCACAAGTAGCTAGGTGTTATAACGCAGATATGGATCCGCTGTGGGACTTGGGGCTACTGCTGAGAATGATATCTAAGTGGCTCCCTGGCATTCACCCTTTAGCCCCTTAGTGACAGCCTACTTTGGACCTTAATTTTTTTATTTGTCCCATTCAAAGAGATACAACTTTTTTATTTTTTCATTGATATAGCTGTATGAGGGCTGTTTTTCTGGGACAAGTTGTAGTTTTTAATGTCACCATAGGATACTGATTAACTTTTTATTTTTTTATTTTTTTGAGGGGGGGAATAAACAGCAATATTGCCACAGATTTTTTTATGTTATATATTTTCTGGCATTTATTTTTTGTCATAAATAACATGATAAATGTTTTTTTTTTTTACTACTACTTTTGCTAATTAAAACCCACATTTTTCATTGTACAGATTTGTGAGGGCTTAATTTCTGTAGGAAGACCTATAGTTTTCATTGGTACCATTTTGGGGAACATAACACATTTTGATCACTTTTTATTCAATTTTTTTGGTGTTCACCAGATAGGATAAATTCCATCTGGTGAACACTGGTTTGCATTTAAAAGCTTTTCTTGCTGTCAGTGCTATACTGACAGGCTCCAAGTGGCTTCACTAGAGAGGTGCAACCTGCTGCAGATACATTAGGCGCCAGGCTGTCATAGTAAGATATCACCACCCTTTTGACCTCATTTGCAGGTTGTTGATGGCAGACAGAAGGAGCTCCCTTCCTTTTAACTACTCAGGGGTTAAACAGCCTGGATCAGCTCTTCTGCCAGTCCGGGTCTTTAAAGCCTGGCTCTTATGTGAGAGCTGAGCCCCCTTCTTGCTGATATACAGGAAACCTGTGCAGTGCTTAGACTAGGAATCTGCCTAGGTTAGGGCCCGTTAGTAACAGCCATAAAAAAAACATATGGGTGGTCACTAATGGGTTAACTTGAGTAGAGGGATTTGGACTTCACTACAAGGGAACCACTAGGCCGCTTCAAGTGACACAAAAACTAAAACAAACGTGGCACACATGCCAGAACTAAAGTTACTACATTCAATACATATTGTGGCAAGAATAAGGGGGCCAACTATGAAAAGTTAAGAGTACCAGCTCCTAAAACCAAACACAAAACCTACAAAAAATGGAGCTCACAGAGTGCCAGTACAATTTTTTTTTTTTATTGAAATCACAATAGTACATATATAAAAGACGTTGTCACTTTAAAAAGAAGGTGGCAGAGAAGAACACCATCCTAGTGGGGACACAGGCTACATATACAAGTTATAGTGTAAGGACTTATTTTCAAACATACTGTATATTAAGGATAAGTCTCATGTGTTACATCATTATGCACATGAAAAACAGGAACCTGCAAAATATACACAGCAGTGCTAGGGAATCACAGTATCAGGCAATATACTGCCCACAAAACAGGGACAGGAATGTACAAACTGTCCTGGAGAGAAAGATACCAGAGAACCTGATAAGAGGAGACTTACCCAAAAGCTCAGTGTGCCCAGACCAGGATGGTGCTACCCCGACACTCGTTTCGGCGTGCCTTCATCAGGGGATAACGCCATCACTGTGGATCACGAGATTATAAAGCCCTTCCCACCAATGAGGTTACATTCCCACTATAGGTAAATAATTTTAATCACCTGGATGTACAGCGGCAAAACCCGGTGAGCGGGTCGCGGCGAGCGGTCCTCCCCCCAGCCAGTGCCACATCGCTACGCCCCCAACCAAGTGTCACGTGATACAGCAGGCCGACGTAGAGACGCCAGGTGGGAGGTGCCGCCCACCCCCCGCACATCGCATTCATATGTTCTATAATCTATTTCTAAGGCACTTTCCCACATTTGAAGGTGCCTTAAAAACCTCAAGGGCCGGAGGAAGAATGAGCCCTATGGGCAGAGAGAGAGAGGGGCTTATACACCAAGGAGCTGGCTGCAGCCTGTGTGGAGAGACAGAGATACTCTGTCGGCCATGCCCGCTTTGGAGAGAGACAGGTGTATCGGCCCCACCAGAGCCCAGAACGAGGAAGCTGGTGAGCAGAGCAGCAGCGGCCGTGAGTGACCCACCAGTGTCTCCATCCTATTCGATATATTTCCTGTCACAAGTGGTTTCAGCATTATATGTGATCACATTAATATATCAAGGCTAAAATGTTGCATGGTATTTTGGATGACGACACAATAAAATCAAGCTATAGCAGGAATGCTGATGTCCATTTTAGTTTTATAGCTGTGAAGTAGTGATGACCCAGTAGATGTGTCATCAGCACTATATAATACCCCCTACCAGGAATTACATGTGGTTTCACAGTGAGGAAAATGCAATTGCTATTTAGCTTTATATACTGTATAATTAAGAAAGAGTCTTTGCTTGTCTTGGGGAGTCTGAAAGTCATTGTGAGTGCTGCAGACATATACAATTCAATGTATTATTAATATAAATCACAACAATCTTCATCACAATAAAAATTATTATAAAATATTAATCCTGGTGCGTGTGCTGCCTGACATATTGGTCTATGTCAAGTCATATTGTACTGGACTGTGTTATTTATTTATTTATTTTTTAATTCAAAGTTTATTAAATAAGTTCTGTTAATCACAGACTAATGTGCCTGATGTATTGTACTCCATAGCAGTTACTGTACTGGTCTCTTAGCTACTTAAAGTAACTTTGGGTGATTACAGACTAATGAACCTCTCATATTGTTTTGCAGCACAGTTATAGTGTGACTGGACAAAGTTAAAGGACATCTGTAAACAGATTTGTAGCTATGAAACTGGCTGACCTGTTCAATGTGAACTTTGCAGCTGAATACATCTGTGTTGGCTCCATGTTTATATGTGCCCAAATTTCTAAGAAAAATTGTTTTAATATATGCAAATGAGCCTCTCGGAGCAATGGGGGCATTACATCTAGAGATGCTTTCTCTCTAACTTCCACCAGCCCTGTACTTTGATTGAGTCAGGCAGTGTAAACATCATCACTCCTGGCCCTGTCAATCAAAGTGGAGAGGGCTCAGCAATTGCTGAGAGAGCAAAGTCTCTAGGTGTAAAATCAACACCCCTGTTGCTCCTAGAGGCTAATTTACATATATTAAAACATAATTTTTCCCAGCAATTTGGGCACATATGAACATGGGACCAAAACAGATGCCTTCAGCTGCCAAGCACACATATAACAGTTTATCCAGTTTCATAGGTACAAATCTGCTGACTAGAGATGAGCAAATCAAAGCTGACAAAGTGGAATTTGATCTAAATTTCAGGAAAAATGCGATTTGCACCGAAGCCGATTTTCCTCACGCTTCATGGTAACGAATCAAACTTTTTCCTAAAATGGCTGCTGTATGTGTGAGGATATAGAGCAAGGAACTCTGGGAAGGCGGGATCACCCATAATGCCATGCATGCAGCCAATCAGCGGTCAGCCCTGTGATGTCACAGCCCTATAAATAGCCTCAGGCATCTTGGATTCTGCCATTTTCCAGTGTACTTAGTGCAGGGAGAGACATCAGCAGGCGCTAGGGACAGTGTTAGAAAAAGCTTAATTGTGCTAAAAAAAAAAAAAAAAAAACAATTTACAAGTGCAGGGAAAGATTATTCAAGGTGTAAGGAAAGGATATGGAAGAATTCCACAGCATTTATGTTGAACAGGATCCAGTAGGCGAGGTTACAGCCTGGGTAATAGGAACAATCCTATTACACCTTGCTGCACTGACTGGGCACCCAAATTGCCATTATACAGCCCTGTAATTCCAGCAAACAATTCTTGCTATTGGGGTGTTACAGCCATTAGCAGTGTTTATTACAAGGAAATATTTATACGTCTTATTTGCACTTGTGCGGTGCAGTTATATGTTCTAAAGCATTTTTTGGCTTGTATTAGTGGGGAAAAAAGGGCTTATTAGCCGTTGTGTGGTGAAGTGCTAAAATTAAAGCCCTTTTTGTTGTGTATTAGTGGCAAAAGAAAAATATATTTGCAATTCAGCGGTGCAGTAAAATGTTTTAAAGCCTTTTTTGTTGTGTATTAGTGGCAAAAGTAAAATATATTTGCCGTTCAGCTATGCAGTTATGTTATAAAGCCCTTTTTGTCCTGTAATAGTGACAAAATAAAAATATATTTTCTGTTCTTCGGTGCAGTTATATGTTCTAAAGCCTTTTGTGGCGTGTATAAGTGGAAAAAATAAAATCTATTTGCCATTCAACTGTGCAGTTATATGTTCTAAAGCCTTTTGTGGCGTGTATTAGTGGCAAAATAAAAATATATTTGCCATTCAGCGGTGCAGTTATATGTTCTAAAGCCTTTTGTGGCGTGTATAAGTGAAAAAAAGATAAATATATTTGCTGTTCAGTGGTGCAGTTATATGTTCCAAAGCCTTTTGTGGAGTGTATTAGTGACAAAAAAAAATATTTTTGCCGCTCAGCGGTGCAGTTATATGTTCTAAAGCCCTTTTTGTCGTGCATTAATGGCAAAAGAAAAATATATTTGCCGTTCAGTGGTGAAGTTATACACTGCTCAAAAAAATAAAGGGAACACTTAAACAACACAATGTAACTCCAAGTCAATCACACTTCTGTGAAATCAAACTGTCCACTTAGGAAGCAACACTGAGTGACAATCAATTTCACATGCTGTTGTGCAAATGGGATAGAAAACAGGTGGAAATTATAGGCAATTAGCAAGACACCCCCAATAAAGGAGTGGTTCTGCAGGTGGTGACCACAGACCACTTCTCAGTTCCTATGCTTCCTGGCTGATGTTTTGGTCACTTTTGAATGCTGGCGGTGCTTTCACTCTAGTGGTAGCATGAGACGTAGTCTAGAACCCACACAAGTGCCTTAGGTAGTGCAGCTTATCCAGGATGGCACATCAATGCGAGCTGTGGCAAGAAGGTTTGCTGTGTCTGTCAGCGTAGTGTCCAGAGCATGGAGGCGCTACCAGGAGATAGGCCAGTACATCAGGAGACGTGAAAGAGGCCGTAGGAGGGCAACAACCCAGCATCAGGAACGCTACCTCCGCCTTTGTGCAAGGAGGAACAGGAGGAGTACTGCCAGAGCCCTGCAAAATGACCTCCAGCAGGCCACAAATGTCTGTGTCTGCTCAAACAGTCAGAAACAGACTCCATGAGGGTGATACGAGGGCCCGACGTCCACAGGTGGGGGTTGTGCTTACAGCCCAACACCGTGCAGGATGTTTGGCATTTGCCAGAGAACACCAAGATTGGCAAATTCGCCACTGGCGCCATGTGCTCTTCACAGATGAAAGCAGGCTCACACCGAGCACATGACAGACGTGACAGAGTCTGGAGACGCCATGGAGAATGTTCGGCTGCCTGCAACATCCTCCAGCATGACCGGTTTGGCATTGGGTCAGTAATGGTGTGGGGTGGCATTTCGTTGGAGGGCCGCACAGCCCTCCATGTGCTCGCCAGAGGTAGCCTGACTGCCATTAGGTACCGAGATGAGATTCTCACACCCCTTGTGAGACCACATGCTGGTGCGGTTGGCCCTGGGTTCCTCCTAATGCAAGACAATGCTAGACCTCATGTGGCTGGAGTGTGTCAGCAGTTCCTGCAAGACGAAGGCATTGATGCTATGGACTGGCCCGCCCGTTCCCCAGACCTGAATCCAATTGAGCACATCTGGGACATCATGTCTCGCTCTATCCACCAAAGGCATGTTGCACCACAGACTGTCCTGGAGATGGCAGATGCTTTATTCCAGGTCTGGGAGGAGATCCCTCAGGAGACCGTCCGCCACCTCATCAGGAGCATGTACAGGCGTTGTAGGGAGGTCACGTGGAGGCCACACACACTACTGAGCCTCATTTTGACTTGTTTTAAGGACATTACATCAAAGTTGGATCCGCCTGTAGTGTGTTTTTCCACTTTAATTTTGATTGTGACTCCAAATCCAGACCTCCATGGGTTGAAAAATTTAATTTCCATTTTTTTATTTTTGTGTGATTTTGTTGTCAGCACATTCAACTATGTAAAGAACAAAGTATTTCAGAAGAATATTTTATTAATTCAGATCTAGGCTGTGTTATTTTTGTGTTCCCTTTATTTTTTTAAGCAGTGTATATTCTAAAGCCATTTTTGTTGTGTATTAGTGGCAAAAGAAAAGTATTTATGCCATTTAGCGGTGCAGTTATATTTTCTAAAGGCGGATGCTCAACAGACAGGATCAGTTTTTTGGGGATTATTATTCTCACAAATTAGAGAAAGGAAAAATAATCAGTGACGACAACACAAACTTACTGCTGACACCCTCTCCACTCTAATGAAGAAGAAGACCGGCACTTGCTGGATAAGATGAAAAACTGCTATTTTTTATTGCCACATAGATGACACAAGTGACGCGTTTCGACTCAAGTCTTTGTCATAGAGTGGTTTGACAAAGACTCGATATGTAGACTCAATTTGTAGAGTCGAAACACGTCACTTATGTCCTCTATTTGGCAATAAAAAATAGACGTTTTTCATCCATTCCAGCGAGTGTCGGTCTTCTTCTTCATTTTATTGTGGGACGCCAACTCTGGACATATGCACTGCGTATGAATAGGAAAGCTGTGCCGGCTGTTTCTCTTTGTGGACCCTCTCCACTCTGTCGGGGGCCTCTACTTGTATAAGCGTTTAATAGAACAACTTCTGTAGACATCTATGTGGAATCAGCTGACGACTAGTGTTGAGCGTGAATATTCGAATAGCAAATTTTAAACACGAATATCGGCACTTCCAGAATTTGCAAATATTTAGAATATAGCGCTATATATTCGTAAAATCGAATATTCATTTATATATATATATATAAATATATATATATATATATCACAAATTGGAATATAGCCCCTGCTGCTCATCACTACCTATGACAGTGTAAAAGGAGTGCACTTCTTCTTGGCGCTAACATCAACCTGTAAAGCTGAGTTCATACTTGAGTTATTTAGTCAGTTTTGACCTGGTGACTGCCTAATAAGTGAAGTGTGCAGTGATTCTAAGAGCGACGCCTGTCATCTGCATGCCATACTGACTCCCAGTATTATTTCACTACCACAGCAGACTCCCTATGCGTGTTACTACAAGGCAGTGTTCTACACCACTATAAAAGCTTTCTTCAGCCAGGAAATAGCCGCTTTTTAATATGATCCACCGCAAATAAATTCAGATCGAAACAAATAAAATAAAAAAAATTGGCGAACCGACCTAATCAAAGTTTTAAAAAATTTGCTACTGACCAATGTCCTTTAAATAAAGCTAGTTGATCAGAGACTAGTGTACCTGAAGTATTGCTCTACCTCACAATTAATGTATTGGACTCTATCCAAAAATAAAGTTCACTTTTAGTAGCGAGACCACATGACTTCAGAGTGCCAATAGATGAGGTAATGTAAGAAGAAACACTTGTGTCAGCACCACCACCATCTAGCCAGTAGTAGTAGCGGGCTACAGTTCTACCTCGCTTCAGGTAGGCAACAAATTAATATTGTACAGTTTAAACCATCTTACCCATAGTCATGATGCAAGGAATGAGAGGCTCTGGGATGCAAACTAGTGTTGGTCAAGCACCAAAGTGTTCGGGTGCTCAAGTGGAACACCTCGGGATGCTCGGGTGCTCTACCGAGCATCAATCAGAAATTGATGGAAACACCAATGAAATGGTTCTGGAACAGCATGGGGAGGATGTCTGGATGCATCTTGGACTCCCAGGTCACTGCTGGGAAAGATGTTGTCCGAGTAGTATGCCACTTTTACAGACTGACAATAATACGCACAAAACCGAAGATAAAATCGATTTTAGAGGAAACATTGTTAGGAAACATTCTTTCCTGCATATTTACTTGTATATAAAGTGCAAGTGCTGCAAAAAATTACAAGGAAAAGGCACTCCGATATAACCTGTATATGACATAAATGAGAGCTTCATTCACATTGTGGAACAATTGTTCAGGTAGTGGGGCTCCTACACTCATAAAGCCTATGCACTAAATGAAAGGGCTGCCAAACATTACAAGGAACCAGCACTACAATACACCCTTTATTACACATAAAGGGGGGCATCATACACACTCTTGAAAAATCATGGTTGATGGCCTGCTGGTGACCCTCAAAAACATTAGGGGCAAGGGGCTGCTGCTGATCTGACCATCTAAAACATTAGGGGTGAGGGTCTGCTGCTGAGCTGATCCTCTAAAACATTAGGGTTGAGGGTCTGCTGCTGAGCTGACCCTCTAAAACATTTGGGGCAAGGGCCTGCTGCTGATCTGACCATCTAAAACATTAGGGGCAAGGGCCTGCTGCTGATCTGACCATCTAAAACATTAGGGGTGAGAGTCTGCTGCTGAGCTGACCCTCTAAAACATTTGGGGCGAGGGCCTGCTGCTGATCTGACCATCTAAAACATTAGGGGCAAGGGCCTGCTGCTGAGCTGACCCTCTAAAACATTAGGGGTGAATCCACAAGCAATTTCAGGGACTGCGCTATCAGCAGTTTAGGACACAGTACAGACTCGACACTTGGTCCAACAGATGGTTGTTCACATTCCACTCCTATGGACCTCTCCTGCAGCGTCTTGCCACCAACCAAAACTTTCAATATATAGCACCAATACCTTCACAAAGAAAAGAAGCACATGGTGCAATACCCAAGAGGTAAAGTAAGTATACAATTTATTGTACTTACAAAATTCAAGGAGTAAAAGGCATTTCATAAAAACACGCCTGACCCGGGTTTCGCCTTAGGCTTCATCAGGGGCTGAGGGAATGAACTCCCTCAGAACAGGTGTTATATATCCTTCCGTGATTGCTCAGGGACAGCACCCCACCCCCGTAACATCCGGAGGGAAGGTAACATACAGTACAGACCAAAAGTTTGGACACACCTTATCATTCAAAGAGTTTTCTTTATTTTCATGACTATGAAAATTGTAGATTCACACTGAAGGCATCAAAACTATGAATTAACACATGTGGAATTATATACATAACAAAAAAGTGTGAAACAACTGAAAATATGTTATATTCTAGGTTCTTCAAAGTAGCCACCTTTTGCTTTGATTACTGCTTTGCACACTCTTGGCATTCTCTTGATTAGCTTCAAGAGGTAGTCACCTGAAATGGTTTTCACTTCACAGGTGTGCCCTGTCAGGTTTAATAAGTGGGATTTCTTGCCTTATAAATGGGGTTGGGACCATCAGTTGCGTTGTGGAGAAGTCAGGTGGATACACAGCTGATAGTCCTACTGAATAGACTGTTAGAATTTGCATTATGTCAAGAAAAAAGCAGCTAAGTAAAGAAAAACAAGTGGCCATCATTAATTTAAGAGATGAAGGTCAGTCAGTCTGAAAAATTTGGAAAACTTTGAAAGTGTCCCCAAGTGCAGTCACAAAAACCATCAAGCGCTACAAAGAAACTGGCTCACATGCAGACCGCCCCAGGAAAGGAAGAACAAGAGTCACCTCTGCTGCGGAGGATAAGTTCATCCGAGTCACCAGCCTCAGAAATCACAGGTTAACAGCAGCTCAGATTAGAGACCAGGTCAATGCCACACAGAGTTCTAGCAGCAGACACATCTCTAGAACAACTGTTAAGAGGAGACTGTGTGAATCAGGCCTTCATGGTAGAATATCTGCTAGGAAACCACTGCTAAGGACAGGCAACAAGCAGAAGAGACTTGTTTGGGCTAAAGAACACAAGGAATGGAAGTACAAGGCACTTGAGTAATAGATGAGAATACAGTGTAAGGCCCCATGCACACGGCCGTGTTTCACAGCCGTGTGCGGGCCGTGGAACCGCGGCCTGGATCCCTCCTGAGAGCAGGAGTGCACAGCGTCACTGGTTGCTATGACGCCGTGCGCTCCCTGCTGCCGGCACAGTACAGTAATACACTGGTATAGATCATACCAGTGTATTTCTGTATTGCGGCGGCAGCAGGGAGCGCACGGCGTCATAGCAACCAGTGACGGCGTGCGCTCCTGCTCTCAGGAGGGATCCAGGCCGCGGTCCAACGGCCCACACACGGCTGTGAAACACGGCCGTGTGCATGGGGCCTAAAACTGTTATTTCAGTCACCACTCACGGTTTGATGCATGAGATATTTCTATTTCTTTTCGGTATCTTAGGCTGATGGGTGGTCCTATTAGATCTGCAGGAGTAGCTTTGTCTGCTGAAAAGGTGGTCCAATAATGATTAAGTTACTGGCTCTCTTTATCATGGAACAAATAGGTTGGAGATATATCCCTAGTAGACTATTTGTACCCTGCCTGAAAGTGGAGAGGTCTCCAGCCTATATGCAGAAGAATCACCCCCTAGGGAGCAACCCCACTTATCGGTGGCTGACCCTGTTGTTCTCACCCTACATGTAGTCTCCCAGTGCCTGCATAGCCAGATGTTTCATATAGTTTCTCCCGACGCGTTTCCTCTGACAGACGGTACTGTCAGATTCATCAGGGGATGCAAAATTGATGAGTATGCGGCTTGATGGCCGTTAGTTCAATCGCTCTCGGTTGATATTCCAACTGAAAAAATGCAGTCCAGAACGATGTCTGCGACTGTCCCCCTAAAATACCCATTAAATTGTCTTAATTAGGTAGCAGTGAATCACTTACATTGTGTCATGGCGTGCGTTCCACTTCATCAGTCCTGGACCCGGAAGTATGTCATTCTGCACATGCGCAGAAGGATACCGGTGTATGGTATGTGAGCAAAAGGAATAAACTTATATTCAGTTCTCCATGCAAATATTCCCAATGTCGTTTAAGATGCTGGTGCTCTATACCATAAAATAGAGACACTTGGTACATCACGTGATTCTAGGATGTCCATCTCGCTAGTCTATGGATTATGCAGGTTCATTTAAATAAGACTTGGGTACAACATGTTTAGGGCTACAGTGGATAATCTCGTAGGGACCAAGTGAAAAAGAAGGTCGAATACGGTCATTATATTATATAAAAAAAATTCAAGATATGCCCTATCCGGATAGTACTTTCCACTTCTTGATACATAATTATGTGACCTATCGCGGTAGATATATTTATTCTGTCTGGTCCATATTTTTTAAAATACTTGTCAATTAGTTTAGAGTAATTAGATACATCTGGGTTCATATAAAACATCCAAAAGACAATATTTCATTGAGGCCTAGTGGGATCACTGTTTTTAATCTGTGAGTCCACTCTGCCTCTCTTTGGATTATTTTTCTGTTGAGGTCACCTCCCCTGGGAGATGGACGTATCACTTCGATTACACAGAACTTCAATGACAATGCATTTCCATCATGGAAGTTCTGTATATGTCTCTAGATAGTGGTGTCTCGTTTGTGTCTGACGTCTCCCAGGTGGTCCCCAATCCTTCTCCTAAACTCTCTTTTGGTCTTGCCCACATATTGAAGTTTACACGCACATGTGCATAGATATACTACCCCTGTAGTTTTACAGTTAGTGAAGTCTCTGATGGTATATGTTTTATTGGTAGTATTACTGGTAAAGGTGTTGGTCTGAATAACATGTGGGCGAGCTATGCAGGAACCACACTTGAAGGTGCCAAGGGGCTTTCTGTCCAGCCAAGTGCCAGGCTTCTTAATAGGTGTATAGTGACTGTGAACAAATCTATTCCCCAGGGACCATCCCCTGCGGTATGTTATAGCTGGATATCGGGGGAGGATGTCCTGAATGTCAGAGTCCATCAATAGCATATCCCAGTATTTGTGGAAAATGTCTCTGACTTCTCTATTGCAATTATCAAATGTTCCTATAATGCGGAAGATGGAGTCTGTTTCTGATTTAGTCACTTTCTTTGGAGACAATAATTCTGTTCTCTCTGCGTTTAGTGCTGATCTAAAGGCTTTTTGTAACGGACGGTCTGGATATCCCCTTTGATTAAATCTGGTCTTCAGGTCTCTAGCTTGATTAAAGAAGTCTGTTTTGATGGTGCAATTTCTGCGGATTCAGAGGTATTGTCCCTTCGGAATTCCACATTTGAGATTAACGGGATGATGGCTCTCCCATCTCAATAAGTTATTTGTAGCTGTGGGTTTTCTGTACGTTTTGGTGATAATCGTACCATTGTTCAGACTAATGCATAGGTCCAAGAAAGCCAAACTATGTTCATTTACCTCTGAGGTAAAATGCATGCCTATCTTGTTATTGTTTAGATCTGCTACAAAGTCCAAGAACTGTCTTCTGGAGCCGCTCCAGAATATCAATATATCATCGATATAGCGGCCCCAGAAGACAATCCTCGATGTCCAGACACTCTCTTCTGTAAATACCAGTGTGTCCTCCCACCAGCCCAGGAACAGGTTGGCATAAGTCGGGCACATGGGCTCCCCATTGCCATGCCCCTGAGCTGGTGGAAGTACTTTGAATCAAAGAGGAAGTAATTATGTCTTAGGACAAATTCCATTAGTTTGAGAACAAACTGGTTATGGGCTGTGAATTGAGTTCCCCTAGTTTTTAGAAAATGGTCAACTGCACATAGTCCCAGATCATGGTGTATATTACTATAGAGCGCCTCTACATCTATAGAGGCAAGTAGGATGCCATCTTCCAGTTGCAAACCATCAATTTTTGTTAGTAGGTTAGAGGTGTCTCTGATATGTGATGGAAGTGGCGTGACAAAGGTCCTCAATATCTTATCAATATATATGTCTACATTTTGTGTTATGGAGTTGATCCCTGATACTATAGGACGTCCCTTGAGCGGTATGAGCCCTTTGTGAATTTTTGGAATCGTGTAAAAGGTGGCAGTCTGAGGGTGGGGAGTTAGCATGAATTTAATTTCATCACTAGATATTAGTTTACTTTCAAAGGCTTCCATGAGTAAGGTCTCTAGATCGTTACCGAACTCCGATGTTGGGTCCCTCCCAAGTATATTATAGCATTTTTTATCACTTAGGATGGAGTTACACATCTGTTTATAGTTGTGGTGATCCATGACTACTAAATTCCCTCCTTTATCTGAGGGTTTCAGTATTATATCGTGCTCTTCCTGAATTTTGATCATGGCCTCTATTTCATCTTTTTTCAGATTCGATCTACCCTATATTTGTTTTTGTTCCATTTTTTCCAGTTCTTTACTGACTGTTTAGAAAGAGATCTATGGTGTTAGATTCCATGGGGGGCGGTGATTTGATACTTTTTGGTTTTAGGTCAGTAAAGGGGCCTTTCTCCAATGTTCCTTTCTCCCTCTGAGAGAAGATCCACCATTGTTCTAACCAATTGAAGTTCATCCAAGGGGATACCTAATTTAATGCTCTCCTCTAGGTCATTGTGCCTGAAGAACTTATGCCATTTGAGCTTACGGCAAAATAGATGGAGGTCTTTGACCCAGAGAAAATAATAAAATCTGGTGGTAGGTATAAAGGATGTTTCCTAGGTGAGGACTGCTATCTCTGTCTCTGAAAAGATTTTTTTGGTCAGATTAATTATCTGCCCTTTCTGATTTAGATCTATTTCTCTTGTCTGGGGGCGGTCCCTGAGGTGGTATGGGATTCCTCCCGATTCTAAAAAATTGGAAGGTAAGCCAGGTGATCCAGAGGAGGTTGGTTCCTCTGCATATGTAGCCCTCTGATCGCTCCTGGTTTGGTTTCCCCATCTTTGATTTCTACTTCTGGGGCCTCTTTGTCCTCTATTGCGTCTATATCTAGGTCTCCCTCGAAGTGTGTTCTCTGTCGATCTTTCTGTGTCTGATGTTTCTACCTCAGATGAGGAGGCTTCTTTTGTAGGCGATTTTGTTTTATCAATTTTTTTTCATCAATTTTGCATCCCCTGATGAATCTGACAGTACCGTCTGTCAGAGGAAACTCGTCGGGAGAAACTATATGAAACATCTGGCTATGCAGGCACTGGGAGACTACATGTAGGGTCAGAACAACAGGGTCAGCCACCGATAAGTGGGGTCGCTCCCTAGGGGGTGATTCTCTCGCATATAGGCGGGAGACCTCTCCGCTTTCAGGCAGGGTACAAATAGTCTACTAAGGATATATCTCCAACCTATTTGTTCCATGATAAAGAGAGCCAGTAACTTAATCATTATTGGACCACCTTTTCAGCAGACAAAGCTACTCCTGCGGATCCAATAGGACCACCCATCTGCCTAAGATACCGAAAAGAACTACAAATATCTTATGCATCAAAACGTGAGTGGTGACTGAAATAACAGTTTTACACTGTATTCTCATCTATTACTCAAGTGCCTTGTACTTCTATATATGTGCATGTTTTGTCATATGCCAGATTTATCACACGCAGTCATCTACGAAAAATAATATGTGGGACTTATTTTAATAATGAACTAAGATAAAAGTTAAGTTTTAGTAGGATAACTAATCAGTGAAACAGTTTATATAATCCTACAACATACCTATTCTAAATACTACTGTGAATTGTGAACACAAGGAATGGACATTAGACCAGTGGAAATCTGTGCTTTGGTCTGATGAGTCCAAATTTGAGATCTTTGGTTCCAACCACCGTGTCTTTGTGCGACACAGAAAAGGTGAACGGATGGACTCTACATGCCTGGTTCCCACCGTGAAGCATGGAGGAGGAGGTGTGATGGTGTGGGGGTGCTTTGCTGGTGATGCTGTTGAGGATTTATTCAAAATTGAAGGCATACTGAACCAGCATGGCTACCACAGCATCTTGCAGCGGCATGCTATTCCATCCGGTTTGCGTTTAGTTGGACCATCATTTATTTTTCTACAGGACAATGACCCCAAACACACCTCCAGGCTGTGTAAGGGCTATTTGACCATGAAGGAGAGTGATGGGGTGCTGCGCCAGATGACCTGGCCTCCATAGTCACCTGACCTGAACCCAATCACGATGGTTTGGGGTGAGCTGGACTGCAGAGTGAAGGCAAATGGGCCAACAAGTGCTAAGCATCTCTGGGAACTCCTTCAAGACTGTTGGAAGACCCTTTCAGGTGACTACCTCTTGAAGCTCATCAAGAGAATGCCAAGAGTGTGCAAAGCAGTAATCAAAGCAAAAGGTGGCTACTTTGAAGAACCTAGAATATGACATATTATCAGTTGTTTCACACTTTTTTGTTATGTGTATAATTCCACATGTGTTAATTCATAGTTTTGATGCCTTCAGTGTGAAACTACAATTTTCATAGTCATGAAAATAAAGAAAACTCTTTGAATGAGAAGGTGTGTCCAAACTTTTGGTCTGTTCTGTATATTAAATCAGAAATACTTAAAAAAACATCACTTTTACATAAATATCACATATAATAATACCCTGAAACATTACATTTTCAGTACAATATCCACATGCTATTCGCATGGACAGTATACATTTAAAAATATTTTTTTTTTACAAACTGCGCAACCTGCACTTATGACATACAGGCTGCCTTAATATCCCATTCAATGTTAAGGTCATGTGGTAGGAGGGCGCCCATGTCATATATACACTCTGCTTCTCTTTTGTTTATTTGTTTTACGGGATTACCCCTCTCCAATGTCTACGCACCAATTCAACGGCACAGAATTTTAAACCAGTGGGATTTTTTTTATGCACTTTTTCAAAATGAGCTGAAACACTGTGAGTCTCCAGGTCTTTCTTAATGTTTCGGACATGTTCAGCAATACTGGTTTCTAATTTTCTTAAGGTACGTCCAATATAGTGTGTTTTACAGGGGCACTCTAGCAAGTAGATGACCCCCGCTGTTTCACATGAAAGGTTCCCATTTATTTTACACTCCTTCTGTTTTGATGTTGATATCACCGTACTCTTATTGGTGTTTCTTTTATCTTCCTTGGCCCTGTTTTTGCATCCCATACAAAATCCGCACCATGTGAACACATCCCAATGAGTGCGGGATCCCGTTTCTTTATTCGAGCATCGATGTACTATTTTGTTCCTAACTGTTGGGGCTCATTTAAATGCAAAAGAGGGTTTATTTGGAATTAACTCCCCTATTACACCACCATTCTTAGGCCTCATTCCGTGTCCGTTGTTCAGTTTTTCATGATTTTCTGCGGACCCATTGACTTTCAATGGGTCTGTTGAAAACTCGGCTAATGCACCGTTTGCCATCCGCGTCCGTGATCCATGGTTCTAGCCCGTCCCCCCAAAAATTTTTTTCAAGGAAAACGGTTCGCGGACCCATTCAAGTCAATGGGTCAGTGAAAAACGCGGAGGCACACAAGATTGTCATCCAGGTCCGTTTTTTTCCTATCATTTGCATGGCAAATTTTTTTACTTTCCTTCATGTCTGGTGATCCTCCAAAAATAAAGGAAGACACACAGAAACAAAAACGGAAACGGATCACGGAACAACGGAACCCCATTTTGCGGAACGGAACACAACAACTGTTGTGTGCATGAGGCCTTAAGGATATTCCAATTTTTGTTTATTATTTCCCTGATTCCAGGGCAATGAACAGAATAAGTGGTGGAGAAAGCAAATTTGAACCTATCACCATTATTTCTCTTTTTATGTTGGTCACTAGTTCCTTCATCCTTATTTATTACACTATTGTTTCACTCTACCTCCCTTTGCTTACACAGTAGATCCATCTCGTATCCCTTTTCCTTAAACCTTTCAAGAATTACGTTACTTTGTATCTTGAAATCATCAGCTTCAGTACAGTTGCGTTTGATGCACTGTAGTTGCCCTTTAGGCACATTTTAGATCCAAGGTCTATAATGGCAACGCCTTCTATCAATGTAACAATTGTGATCTGTCGGTTTAAAGTAGGTTTTAGTTTTTATCTTCCCTTGTTCAACCGCAATTTCCAGATCCAAAAAGTGGATCACACTCTTACTGACATTCTCAGTGAACACAATATTCCAGGGATTATTGTTAATGTATACTATGAAATCCTTAAGCGTGGTCTCTGTACCACGTCAGATGCAAATGCAGTCGTCGATATACCTCTTCCATAATTGCAAACAACCTTCTCCATTCTCAACACACAACAAGGGGTCAATATAAAAATGTTCCCAATAGGACATAAATAAATTTGCGAAACTGGGTGCAAATTTTGCACCCGTCGCAACGCCAGATATTTGCAGATAAAAATTATCCTCATACCAAAAATAATTGTGGGTGAGATAAAATTTGATACAGTCCACAATAAATGCTTTATGTTCCTCACCCATCTTCTCGTCTTGATCCATATAAAAACTTACACCTTTTAGTCCTATTTTGTTGGGTATTATGGTATATATGGAAGTGACATCAAGTGTCACTATGTATGTATTCTCTGGGATGGCACTGAAACCCCTAAGGATTTCTAGTACCTGCCCTGTGTCCCTGAGAAGGGAAGGGGTTGTGCGGACATATTTCTGTAGGAAAATATTGATGTATGTAGGACTGAAATCCTACTAGTTAAGGAATCCAACCCCGAGATTATGTGTCTCACTAGGTGCTTTTCAGCATTTTTGTGTACTTTAGGGAGATAATATATTATTGGAGTTCTAGGGTGAACATGGTTGAAGTATTGAAATTCTTTCTTATTTAGGACCCCTTGTGCAAAACCCAAGGAAGATAAAAGAAACACCAATAAGAGTACGGTGATATCAACATCAAGACAGAAGGAGTGTAAAATAAAAGGGAACCTTTCATGTGAAACAGCATGGGTCATCTACTTGCTAGTATCCCTGTAAAACACAATATATTGGACTGTGCGTAGACATTGGAGAGGGGGTCATCCCGTAAAACAAATAAACAAATGAGAAGCAGAGTGGATATATGAGATGGGCACCCTCCTACCACATGGCCTTAGCATTGAATGGGATATTAAGGCAGCCTGTATGTCATAAGAGCAGGTTGCGCAGTTTGTGAAAAAAAAAGGGAAAAAAAAGATTTTTTATACTGTCCATGCGAATAGCATGTGGATATTGTACTGGAAATGTATTGGTTTTAGGGTATTATTATATGTGATATTTTTTGTAAAAGTGATGTTTTTTAAGTATTCCTGATTTAATATATGTTACCTTCCCTCCGGATGTTACGGGGGTGGGGTGCTGTCCCTGAGCAATCACGGAAGGATATATAACACCTGTTCTGAGGGAGTTTATTCCCTCAGCCCCTGACGAAGCCTAAGGCGAAAACAGGGGTCAGGCGTGTTTTTATGAAATGCTTTTTACTCCTTGAATTTTGTAAGTACAATAAATTGTATACTTACTTTACCACTTGGATATTGCGCCGTGTGCTTCTTTTCTTTGTGAAAGTATTGGTGCTATGTATTGAAAGTTTTGGTTGGTGGCAAGACGCTGCAGGAGAGGTCCATAGGAGTGGAATGTGAACAACCATCTGTTGGACCAAGTGTCGAGTCTGTACTGTGTCCTAAACTGCTGATAGCGCGGTCCCTGAAATTGCTTGAGGATTTTACTGTTTTAAGGAGACTGAACCTACTCCTGGATAAGGGTTCCGCTGTTTATTTGTGACTGTACACTAAGCTCTTTCTCTTTGCTATTAAGGGTGAATGCCTGCTGCTGATCTGACCATCTAAAACATTAGGGGTGAGGGTCTGCTGCTGAGCCGACCCTCTAAAACATTAAGGGCAAGGGCCTGCTGGTGACCCTCAAAAACATTGTGAACAAGGGCCTGCTGGTGACCCTCTAAAACATTATGGGCAAGGGCCTGCTGGTGACCCTAAAAAACATTAGGAGCAAATGGTGGCCACAGGAAGAAAAAAGTGCTTATAGGGTAAGTATGTTAAGCACTGATAGCCTCCAAGTACAGGAAGTATGATTCTTCTGAACTATTGTGGTTGCACATAAATTGGGTGCAACCACAATGAAGGCAAATTGGAGTGATAAAATGTGGCTAGTTGGTGCTGCCAAATTCATCCGTAATCTCCTTTGGCAGTGGCCAAGCCACCGTCTGGATCAACTAATATAGTAAATTTTCACTGGACTGGAGAAGTCAAGTAGAGGGGTGGACCATAGACACAAAATCGCAACCAGAGATTTTCAATACAGTAGGTTTTACCTACTGTATTGAAAATCTCTGGTTGCGAATTTGCACCTATGGTCCACCCCTCTACTCAACTTCTCCAGTCCAGTGGAAATTTACTATAAAAACATTAGGAGCAAGGACCTACTGGTGACCCTCTAAAACATTAAGAACAAGGGCCTGCTGGTGACCCTCTAAAAGATTATGGACGAGGGCCTGCTGGTGCCCCTCAAAAACATTATGGGTGCGGGCCTGCTGGTGACCCTCAAAATAATTATGGGCGAGGGCCTGCTGAGCTGACCCTCTAAAACATTATGGGCGAAGGCCTGCTGGTGCCCCTCAAAATAATTATGGGCGAGGGCCTGCTGGTGATTCTCTAAAACATTATGGGTGAGGGCCTGCTGCTGAGCTGACCCTCTAAAACATTAAGAGCGAGGGCAGCCTAGTAAGGATGTTGATATGATGGAGGAGGAGGATGAGAAAAGGGATATTGAACCATATACCCTTTTTAGTGGTGGAAGGGGTGCATGGGAATACAGTGTAATAAATACACCATAAAAGATACATTCAGAGTGCCTTTATGTTCAGCCGCTTTCCTCTGGTGGAGTAGAGCATTCGGGGGCAATCCAGGCCGTGTTCATTTTTATAAGCGTCAACTGGTCAGCATTTTCAGTTAACAAGCGATGCGTTTCAGTTATTATGCCCCTAGCTGCACTAAATACATGCTCTGACAAAACGCTGGCAGTGGGGCAAGCCAGCACCTCCAAGGTGTAGAGCGCCAGTTCATGCCACATGTCCAGCTTGGACACCCAATAGTTGTAAGGCACAGAGGGATCACTGAGGACGCTGACACGGTCTGCTACATACTCCTTCACCATCTTCCAAAATGTTTCCCTCCTTGTGACACTAGGC
The DNA here is from genome assembly GCF_014858855.1 of Bufo gargarizans. Taxonomy (NCBI): domain Eukaryota; kingdom Metazoa; phylum Chordata; class Amphibia; order Anura; family Bufonidae; genus Bufo; species Bufo gargarizans. Next base: position 333,229,992 of record NC_058081.1, on the reverse strand, counting down.
AGCGCATCAGGTTGAGGGTGCTGGCGGGGTGTCATAAAACTGTCCTAGGCCTTGGAGAGTGTTGTCCTGCCTCTGTTGGAACTGCTGTCTGTTCCCCGTGTCTCCCTTCCTCGGTTGGCCAAGGAACTACGTACTCTGCAGCCAGCGTTGTCAGCTGGAAATTTTTGGAGCAATTTTTCCACAAGGACCTTCTGGTATTGCACCATTTTACTCGTCCTCTCCACCACAGAAATGAGAGATGAGAATTTCCCTTTGTAGCAGGGGTCGAAAAGGGTGAACAACCAGTAATCGATGATGGCCAAAATGCGTACAACGCGAGGGTCACAGGAAAGGCAGCCTAACATAAAGTCAGCCATGGGTGCCAGAGTACCAACAGACAAGACTTCACTGTCCTCATCAAGACAAACTGAGGGTGGTATAGCTATCACTCTCTGTACCGTCTTCCCCCATTTCCACCTCTTCCACATGCAAAGCGTCCGCCTTAATTGTGCGCAGCGAGAGTTTGAGTAGACACAGAAGTGGGATGGTTATGCTGATAATTGCATTATCGCTACTCACCATCTGTGTTGATTCCTCAAAGTTTCTTAAAACCTCACAGAGGTCAGAAATCAATGCCTACTCGTCACTTGTGAAGAGCAGAAGCTGACTGGAAAGGTGACGACCATGTTGCAGCTGGTATTCCACTACTGCCCTCTGCTGCTCACGAAGCCTGGCCAACATGTGGAACATGTTCCAGCGCGTCGCACAACAGTCGGTGAGCTGGCAATTGCAAGCACTGCTGCAGCATTGCCAGACCGGTGGAAGCTGTCAGTGATTTATGGAAATGAGAACACACGTGGCGCACCTTCACCAGTACCTCAGGCAAATTGGTTTAACATATGGGCTAGGCGTGGGATTTGTGTGAGCTTGCCGAGCTCCACAACCGCCACCAAGTTACGGCCATTATCAGACACAACCATGCCTGGTTGTAGGTTGAGTGGCGAGAGCCACAGCTCAGTCTTGTCCCTTATTCCCTGCCACAGTTCATCAGCGGTGTGCTGTTTGTCATCTAATCAGATCAGTCTAAGCACGACCTGTTGCCGCTTCCCCACTGCAGTGCTACACTGCTTCCAGCTAATGACTGATGACTGACTGGTGCTGCAAGATGATAATTCAGAAGAGGAGGCAGAGGAGGAGAAGGGGGGGTTGCAGCCACTAATGTAGGTGGTGGCGGAAACCCTGATGGAAGTAGGGCCCGCTATCCTTGGAGTCGTTAGCACCTGTGCCATCCCAGGGTAATACTCGCTCCAGGCCTCCACAACGTTCACCCAGTGTGCTGTCAGGGAAATATAGCGTTCCTTGCCAAAAGAACTTGTCCATGTGTCAGTCGTTAAGTTGACCTTCCGAATAACTGCGTTGTTATGGGCACGGGTTATGTTAAGGGACACATGCTGGTGTAAGGCTGGGACTGAACCCTGTGAATAATATTGGTGTCTGGGGACAGAGTAATGCGGAGCAGCCACCGCCATCAGGCTGTGGAAAGCCTCAGTGTCCATAAGCCTAAATGGCAACATTACCAGGGCCAGAAATTTGGAAAGGTGAGCATTTAGTGCTATGGACTATGGGTGCCTGGTGGGTATTTTTGCTTTTGTTCAAAGGCCTGAGATATAGACATCTGGGATTGGCCTGCACATAACACAGTGGATGAAGAGGCAGTGGTGTGACCTATTAGATTGCTTTGATGCCATGTGGCGGATCATGCCGGTGGTGGTGAGGTAGGTTGCTAGTGTTAATGCCTCTGCTCATTTTGGTACAGCACAGGTTGCAAATTACAATTCTTTTATCCGTCCGTGAGATTGCTGCAAGGGGGTGCTTCTGGGAAAATTTGCAGGCCTGTTTGGTGTGGCCCGCCTTCTCCCTTTTGCCACCCCACTGCCTCTTCCAGAATGTTCCAGTGCTGCGGATCCCTCCCCCTCTGTACTGCTATCCTCACTCGGCTTGCCACCTCCTCTTCCACTTCCTCACTCTGGTTATACTCTTGACTTGTTGACCTAACAACAACCTCAGTTATTGACCAATGTGTCTCATCCTCATCATCAACCTCTTAAAACACTAATTGCCATTGACTTTTTGGCAACTGTGTCTCATCATCATCATCCACCTCGTGAAACACTAATTGCCGTTCCCCACAGTCATTTTCTTGTGACTGTGGATGCTCAAGAGTTTGGGAATCAGAGCACAATATCTCCTCCCTCTTCAATCGGGCTTGCCGAGAGCCCCAAATCTAGGAATGATGATGAAAAGAGCTCCTCGGAAAATCCAATTGTGCAATCACTTGTTTGCCAAGACTCTCTATGTTGGGAGGAAGTAGTATCAGGGTGATGATTCTGTGGACCAGACTCTTGGCTACTGATACTGGACTTTGTGGAAGACAGGGTCGTGCTTAACCGACTGGAAGCATTATCTGCTGCAATCCAACCGACGACCTGATCGCACTGGTCTGAGTTTGAGAGTGGTGTCCTGCGCTGCCCTGTAAACTGGGACATGAAGCTAGGTATCATGGATGAGTGTGTTTCTTGTGCTCTGGCAGCAGGCACAGTTTCACCGCGCCCAGGGCCACGGCCTCTGCATGCACCATCAGCAGCACAGCCACTTCCCTGTCCCTTACTGCTCGCCTTATGCATATTAAATGGTTTATATGCTTGCAAGTATGTCACAAGTAAAATAACTCAGGTTTTGTAAGTGTATGCCCAAATAAAGTACACAGAATGTCACAGATATTTTTTGGATGTGCATAAGTTAAACAGGAGATGTAGCACAGATAATGTCGCTGTCCGCAGTGTTTATGAAAACAGTACACAGAATGTCACATATAATTTGAGGATGCTGTGCAAACGTTATACAGGAGGTATAGCACAAGTAATGTCGCTGTCACCAGCGGCTCATAAAAAATAACACTGAATTAATATCACTGATATTTAGGATGCGTAAACTTTATACAGGAGGTATAGCACAATTTATGTAGCTGTCACCAGCGGCTTATAAAAAATTGCACTGAATTATTGTCACTGATATTTAGTATGCGCAAACGATATACAGGAGGTATAGCACAAGTAATGTCGCTGTCAGCAGCGGCTAATAAAAATTACACTGATTTATAGTCACTGATATTTAGGATGCGCAAATGTTATACAGGAGGTATAGCGCAACTAATGTAACTGTCACCAGCGGCTAATAAAAAATTACACTGAATTAATGTCACTGATATTTAGGATGGGCAAACGTTATACAGGAGATGTAGAGCAGGTAATGTAACTGTCCGCAGCGGACACCGTCTACGCAAAAAGTTCACTGGATGTCACAGATATTTTTAGGCTGTGCACACGTTACACAGGACATGTAGCACAGATAATGTCGCTGTCTGCATCGGCCAAGCAATTGCAAGCTATTTAGAGCAAGTTGCGCTAAAAATATATATTGCTGCCAGATACAACAATAGTCCTTAAAAGGACTTTTGGGTCTCTGTAACAATTCCACGCAATTTAGCGCAGGTTGCGCTAATAATTATATTGCTGCCAGATACAAAAGTCCTTAAAAGGACTTTTGGGTCTCTAACAAGTTTTTTAAAATAAAATATTGCTATTTCACTCCCTACTAGGGATGAGCGAACTCGAACTGTATAGTTCGGGTTCGTACCGAATTTTGGGGTGTCCGTGACACGGACCCGAACCCGGACATTTTCGTAAAAGTCCGGGTTCGGGTTCGGTGTTCGTCGCTTTCTTCGCGCTTTTGTGACGCTTTCTTGGCGCTTTTTGAAAGGCTGCAAAGCAGCCAATCAACAAGCGTCATACTACTTGCCCCAAGAGGCCATCACAGCCATGCCTACTATTGGCATGGCTGTGATTGGCCAGAGCACCATGTGACCCAGCCTCTATTTAAGCTGGAGTCACATAGCGCCGCCCGTCACTCTGCTCTGATTAGCGTAGGGAGAGGTTGCGGCTGCGACAGTAGGGCGAGATTAGGCAGATTAACTCCTCCAAAGGACTTGATTAACTGATCGATCTGCAGCTGTGGATCATTGAGCTGCTGATCCTCAATTGCTCACTGTTTTTAGGCTGCACAGACCGTTTGTCAGTCACATTTTTCTGGGGTGATCGGCGGCCATTTTGTGTCTTGTGGTGCGCCAGCACAAGCTGCGACCAAGTGCATTTAACCCTCAATGGTGTGGTTGTTTTTTGGCTAAAGCCTACATCAGGGTGAAGCTGTCACACCAAGTGCATTTAACCAGCAATAGTCTGTTCATTTTTTGGCCATATACAAAATCAGGGGCAAGCTGCACCTGTCACCAAGTGCATTTAACCCTCAATGGTGTGGTTGTTTTTTGGCTAAAGCCTACATCAGGGTGAAGCTGTCACACCAAGTGCATTTAACCAGCAATAGTCTGTTCATTTTTTGGCCATATACTAAATCAGGGGCAAGCTGCGCCTGTCACCAAGTGCATTTAACCCTCAATGGTGTGGTTGTTTTTTGGCTAAAGCCTACATCAGGGTGAAGCTGTCACACCAAGTGCATTTAACCAGCAATAGTCTGTTTATTTTTTGGCCATATCCCAGTCTAATTCTGTCACTAAATCCATACCGGTCACCCAGCGCCTAAATACTAGGCCTCAAATTTATATCCAGCTAAATCTGTCCCTAGTGCTGTAGCTGGGCGAGTTATTTAGTGTCCGTTCAAGCACATTTCTTGTTCTGGGTTGAAATACAATTCCCAATTTAGCAATTTCATAATTTAGTGGTTTCTGCTATATCAGAGCTATTTGAAATCTATCCCTAAAAGGGTATATAATATTCAAGGTGCACATTGGGTCATTCAGAATAACTTCACACACACCCGCTACTGTGTATTTCCAAGTCTAATTCTGTCACTAAACCCATACCTGTCACGCAGCGCCTAAATACTAGGCCTCAAATTTATATCCAGCTAAATCTGTCCCTAGTGCTGTAGCTGGGCGAGTTATTTAGTGTCCGTTCAAGCACATTTCTTGTTCTGGGTTGAAATACAATTCCCAATTTAGCAATTTCATAATTTAGTGGTTTCTGCTATATCAGAGCTATTTGAAATCTATCCCTAAAAGGGTATATAATATTCAAGGTGCACATTGGGTCATTCAGAATAACTTCACACACACCCGCTACTGTGTATTTCCAAGTCTAATTCTGGCACTAAACCCATACCTGTCACCCAGCGCCTAAATACTAGGCCTCAAATTTATATCCCGCTAAATCTGTCCTTAGTGCTGTAGCTGGGCGAGTTATTTAGTGTCCGTTCAAGCACATTTCTTGTTCTGGGTTGAAATACAATTCCCAATTTAGCAATTTCATAATTTAGTGGTTTCTGCTATATCAGAGCTATTTGAAATCTATCCCTAAAAGGGTATATAATATTCAAGGTGCACATTGGGTCATTCAGAATAACTTCACACACACCCGCTACTGTGTATTTCCAAGTCTAATTCTGTCACTAAACCCATACCTGTCACGCAGCGCCTAAATACTAGGCCTCAAATTTATATCCAGCTAAATCTGTCCCTAGTGCTGTAGCTGGGCGAGTTATTTAGTGTCCGTTCAAGCACATTTCTTGTTCTGGGTTGAAATACAATTCCCAATTTAGCAATTTCATAATTTAGTGGTTTCTGCTATATCAGAGCTATTTGAAATCTATCCCTAAAAGGGTATATAATATTCAAGGTGCACATTGGGTCATTCAGAATAACTTCACACACACCCGCTACTGTGTATTTCCAAGTCTAATTCTGGCACTAAACCCATACCTGTCACCCAGCGCCTAAATACTAGGCCTCAAATTTATATCCCGCTAAATCTGTCCTTAGTGCTGTAGCTGGGCGAGTTATTTAGTGTCCGTTCAAGCACATTTCTTGTTCTGGGTTGAAATACAATTCCCAATTTAGCAATTTCATAATTTAGTGGTTTCTGCTATATCAGAGCTATTTGAAATCTATCCCTAAAAGGGTATATAATATTCAAGGTGCACATTGGGTCATTCAGAATAACTTCACACACACCCGCTACTGTGTATTTCCAAGTCTAATTCTGGCACTAAACCCATACCTGTCACCCAGCGCCTAAATACTAGGCCTCAAATTTATATCCCGCTAAATCTGTCCTTAGTGCTGTAGCTGGGCGAGTTATTTAGTGTCCGTTCAAGCACATTTCTTGTTCTGGGTTGAAATACAATTCCCAATTTAGCAATTTCATAATTTAGTGGTTTCTGCTATATCAGAGCTATTTGAAATCTATCCCTAAAAGGGTATATAATATTCAAGGTGCACATTGGGTCATTCAGAATAACTTCACACACACCCGCTACTGTGTATTTCCAAGTCTAATTCTGGCACTAAACCCATACCTGTCACCCAGCGCCTAAATACTAGGCCTCAAATTTATATCCCGCTAAATCTGTCCTTAGTGCTGTAGCTGGGCGAGTTATTTAGTGTCCGTTCAAGCACATTTCTTGTTCTGGGTTGAAATACAATTCCCAATTTAGCAATTTCATAATTTAGTGGTTTCTGCTATATCAGAGCTATTTGAAATCTATCCCTAAAAGGGTATATAATATTCAAGGTGCACATTGGGTCATTCAGAATAACTTCACACACACCCGCTACTGTGTATTTCCAAGTCTAATTCTGGCACTAAACCCATACCTGTCACCCAGCGCCTAAATACTAGGCCTCAAATTTATATCCCGCTAAATCTGTCCTTAGTGCTGTAGCTGGGCGAGTTATTTAGTGTCCGTTCAAGCACATTTCTTGTTCTGGGTTGAAATACAATTCCCAATTTAGCAATTTCATAATTTAGTGGTTTCTGCTATATCAGAGCTATTTGAAATCTATCCCTAAAAGGGTATATAATATTCAAGGTGCACATTGGGTCATTCAGAATAACTTCACACACACCCGCTACTGTGTATTTCCAAGTCTAATTCTGGCACTAAACCCATACCTGTCACCCAGCGCCTAAATACTAGGCCTCAAATTTATATCCCGCTAAATCTGTCCTTAGTGCTGTAGCTGGGCGAGTTATTTAGTGTCCGTTCAAGCACATTTCTTGTTCTGGGTTGAAATACAATTCCCAATTTAGCAATTTCATAATTTAGTGGTTTCTGCTATATCAGAGCTATTTGAAATCTATCCCTAAAAGGGTATATAATATTCAAGGTGCACATAGGGTCATTCAGAATAACTTCACACACCCGCTACTGTGCATTTCCAAATCTAATTCTGTCACTAAACCCATACCTGTCACCCAGCGCCTAAATACTAGGCCTCAAATTTATATCCTGCTAAATCTCTCGTTAACGCTGTCCTGTTGTGGCTGGGAAAGTTATTTAGTGTCCGTCAAAGCACATTTTTTGTTCTGGGTTTAAATACAATTCCCAATTTAACAATTTCATAATTTAGTGGTTTCTGCTATATCAGAGCTATTTGAAATCTATCCCTAAAAGGGTATATAATATTCAAGGTGCACATAGGGTCATTCAGAATAACTTCACACACACGCTTCTGTGCATTTCCAAGTCTAATTCTGTCACTAAATCCATACCGGTCACCCAGCGCCTAAATACTAGGCCTCAAATTTATATCCCGCTGAATTTGAATACAATACATTGGGCCAAATAATATATTTGTTGTTGTGGTGAACCATAACAATGAGAAAAACATCTAGTAAGGGACGCGGACGTGGACATGGTCGTGGTGGTGTTAGTGGACCCTCTGGTGCTGGGAGAGGACGTGGCCGTTCTGCCACATCCACACGTCCTAGTGTACCAACTACCTCAGGTCCCAGTAGCCGCCAGAATTTACAGCGATATATGGTGGGGCCCAATGCCGTTCTAAGGATGGTAAGGCCTGAGCAGGTACAGGCATTAGTCAATTGGGTGGCCGACAGTGGATCCAGCACGTTCACATTATCTCCCACCCAGTCTTCTGCAGAAAGCGCACAGATGGCGCCTGAAAACCAACCCCATCAGTCTGTCACATCACCCCCATGCATACCAGGGAAACTGTCTCAGCCTCAAGTTATGCAGCAGTCTCTTATGCTGTTTGAAGACTCCGCTGGCAGGGTTTCCCAAGGGCATCCACCTAGCCCTTCCCCAGCGGTGAAAGACATAGAATGCACTGACGCACAACCACTTATGTTTCCTGATGATGAGGACATGGGAATACCACCTCAGCATGTCTCTGATGATGACGAAACACAGGTGCCAACTGCTGCGTCTTTCTGCAGTGTGCAGACTGAACAGGAGGTCAGGGATCAAGACTGGGTGGAAGACGATGCAGGGGACGATGAGGTCCTAGACCCCACATGGAATGAAGGTCGTGCCACTGACTTTCACAGTTCGGAGGAAGAGGCAGTGGTGAGACCGAGCCAACAGCGTAGCAAAAGAGGGAGCAGTGGGCAAAAGCAGAACACCCGCCGCCAAGAGACTCCGCCTGCTACTGACCGCCGCCATCTGGGACCGAGCACCCCAAAGGCAGCTTCAAGGAGTTCCCTGGCATGGCACTTCTTCAAACAATGTGCTGACGACAAGACCCGAGTGGTTTGCACGCTGTGCCATCAGAGCCTGAAGCGAGGCATTAACGTTCTGAACCTGAGCACAACCTGCATGACCAGGCACCTGCATGCAAAGCATGAACTGCAGTGGAGTAAACACCTTAAAACCAAGGAAGTCACTCAGGCTCCCCCTGCTACCTCTTCTGCTGCTGCCGCCTCGGCCTATTCTGCTGCTGCCGCCTCGGCCTCTTCCTCCGCCTCTGGAGGAACGTTGGCACCTGCCGCCCAGCAAACAGGGGATGTACCACCAACACCACCACCACCACCTCCGTCACCAAGCGTCTCAACCATGTCACACGCCAGCGTTCAGCTCTCCATCTCACAAACATTTGATAGAAAGCGTAAATTCCCACCTAGCCACCCTCGATCCCTGGCCCTGAATGCCAGCATTTCTAAACTACTGGCCTATGAAATGCTGTCATTTAGGCTGGTGGACACAGACAGCTTCAAACAGCTCATGTCGCTTGCTGTCCCACAGTATGTTGTTCCCAGCCGGCACTACTTCTCCAAGAGAGCCGTGCCTTCCCTGCACAACCAAGTATCCGATAAAATCAAGTGTGCACTGCGCAACGCCATCTGTGGCAAGGTCCACCTAACCACAGATACGTGGACCAGTAAGCACGGCCAGGGACGCTATATCTCCCTAACTGCACACTGGGTAAATGTAGTGGCAGCTGGGCCCCAGGCGGAGAGCTGTTTGGCGCACGTCCTTCCGCCGCCAAGGATCGCAGGGCAACATTCTTTGCCTCCTGTTGCCACCTCCTCCTTCTCGGCTTCCTCCTCCTCTTCTTCCACCTGCTCATCCAGTCAGCCACACACCTTCACCACCAACTTCAGCACAGCCCGGGGTAAACGTCAGCAGGCCATTCTGAAACTCATATGTTTGGGGGACAGGCCCCACACCGCACAGGAGTTGTGGCGGGGTATAGAACAACAGACCGACGAGTGGTTGCTGCCGGTGAGCCTCAAGCCCGGCCTGGTGGTGTGTGATAATGGGCGAAATCTCGTTGCAGCTCTGGGACTAGCCAATTTGACGCACATCCCTTGCTTGGCGCATGTGCTGAATTTGGTGGTGCAGAAGTTCATTCACAACTACCCCGACATGTCAGAGCTGCTGCATAAAGTGCGGGCCGTCTGTTCGCGCTTCCGGCGTTCACATCCTGCTGCTGCTCGCCTGTCTGCGCTACAGCGTAACTTCGGCCTTCCCGCTCACCGCCTCATATGCGACGTGCCCACCAGGTGGAACTCCACCTTGCACATGCTGGACAGACTGTGCGAGCAGCAGCAGGCCATAGTGGAGTTTCAGCTGCAGCACGCACGGGTCAGTCGCACTACAGAACAGCACCACTTCACCACCAATGACTGGGCCTCCATGCGAGACCTGTGTGCCCTGTTGCGCTGTTTCGAGTACTCCACCAACATGGCCAGTGGCGATGACACCGTTATCAGCGTTACAATACCACTTCTATGTCTCCTTGAGAAAACACTTAGGGCGATGATGGAAGAGGAGGTGGCCCAGGAGGAGGAGGAGGAGGAGGAGGAAGAGGGGTCATTTTTAGCACTTTCAGGCCAGTCTCTTCGAAGTGACTCAGAGGGAGGTTTTTGGCAACAGCAGAGGCCAGGTACAAATGTGGCCAGCCAGGGCCCACTACTGGAGGACGAGGAGGACGAGGATGAGGAGGAGGTGGAGGAGGATGAGGATGAAGCATGGTCACAGCGGGGTGGCACCCAACGCAGCTCGGGTCCATCACTGGTGCGTGGCTGGGGGGAAAGGCAGGACGATGACGATACGCCTCCCACAGAGGACAGCTTGTCCTTATCCCTGGGCAGCCTGGCACACATGAGCGACTACATGCTGCAGTGCCTGCGCAACGACAGCAGAGTTGCCCACATTTTAACCTGTGCGGACTACTGGGTTGCCACCCTGCTGGATCCACGCTACAAAGACAATGTGCCCACCTTACTTCCTGCACTGGAGCGTGATAGGAAGATGCGCGAGTACAAGCGCACGTTGGTAGACGCGCTACTGAGAGCATTCCCAAATGTCACAGGGGAACAAGTGGAAGCCCAAGGCCAAGGCAGAGGAGGAGCAAGAGGTCGCCAAGGCAGCTGTGTCACGGCCAGCTCCTCTGAGGGCAGGGTTAGCATGGCAGAGATGTGGAAAACTTTTGTCAACACGCCACAGCTAACTGCACCACCACCTGATACGCAACGTGTTAGCAGGAGGCAACATTTCACTAACATGGTGGAACAGTACGTGTGCACACCCCTCCACGTACTGACTGATGGTTCGGCCCCATTCAACTTCTGGGTCTCTAAATTGTCCACGTGGCCAGAGCTAGCCTTTTATGCCTTGGAGGTGCTGGCCTGCCCGGCAGCCAGCGTTTTGTCTGAACGTGTATTCAGCACGGCAGGGGGCGTCATTACAGACAAACGCAGCCGCCTGTCTACAGCCAATGTGGACAAGCTGACGTTCATAAAAATGAACCAGGCATGGATCCCACAGGACCTGTCCGTCCCTTGTCCAGATTAGACATTAACTACCTCCCCATAACCATATATTATTGGACTCCAGGGCACTTCCTCATTCAATCCTATTTTTATTTTCATTTTACCATTATATTGCGATGCTACCCAAAGTTGAATGAACCTCTCCTCTGCCTGTGTGCTAGGCCTAAATTTATGCCAATGGACTGTTGCAGTGGTGGCTGACATGAAGCCTGATTCTCTGCTATGACATGCAGACTAATTCTCTGCTGACATGAAGCCAGATTGTCTGTTACGGGACCTCCCTCCTCTGCCTGGGTGCTGGGCCTAAATTTATGACAATGGACTGTTGCAGTGGTGGCTGACGTGAAGCCTCATTCTCTGCTATGACATGCAGACTGATTCTCTGCTGACATGAAGCCAGATTGTCTGTTACGGGACCTCTCTCCTCTGCCTGTGTGCTAGGCCTAAATATATGCCAATGGACTGTTGCAGTGGTGGCTGACGTGAAGCCTCATTCTCTGCTATGACATGCAGACTAATTCTCTGCTGACATGAAGACAGATTCTCTGTTACGGGACCTCCCTCCTCTGCCTGGGTGCTGGGCCTAAATATATGCCAATGGACTGTTGCAGTGGTGGGTGACGTGAAGCCTCATTCTCTGCTATGACATGCAGACTAATTCTCTGCTGACATGAAGCCAGATTGTCTGTTACGGGACCTCTCTCCTCTGCCTGTGTGTGTGCTGGGCCTAAATATATGCCAATGGACTGTTGCAGTGGTGGCTGACGTGAAGCCTCATTCTCTGCTATGACATGCAGACTAATTCTCTGCTGACATGAAGACAGATTCTCTGTTACGGGACCTCTCTCCTCTGCCTGTGTGTGTGCTGGGCCTAAATATATGCCAATGGACTGTTGCAGTGGTGGCTGACGTGAAGCCTCATTCTCTGCTATGACATGCAGACTAATTCTCTGCTGACATGAAGACAGATTCTCTGTTACGGGACCTCCCTCCTCTGCCTGGGTGCTGGGCCTAAATATATGCCAATGGACTGTTGCAGTGGTGGCTGACGTGAAGCCTCATTCTCTGCTATGACATGCAGACTAATTCTCTGCTGACATGAAGACAGATTCTCTGTTACGGGACCTCTCTCCTCTGCCTGGGTGCCGGGGCCTAAATATCTGAGAATGGACTGTTCCAGTGGTGGGTGACGGGAAGCCAGATTCTCTGCTATGGAACCTCTCTCCAATTGATTTTGGTTAATTTTTATTTATTTAATTTTTAATTTAATTCATTTCCCTATCCACATTTGTTTGCAGGGGATTTACCTACATGTTGCTGCCTTTTGCAGCCCTCTAGCTCTTTCCTGGGCTGTTTTACAGCCTTTTTAGTGCCGAAAAGTTCGGGTCCCCATTGACTTCAATGGGGTTCGGGTTCGGGACGAAGTTCGGATCGGGTTCGGATCCCGAACCCGAACATTTCCGGGATGTTCGGCCGAACTTCTCGAACCCGAACATCCAGGTGTTCGCTCAACTCTACTCCCTACCCTATCTGTACCTTCTTCAGCACAGCTCTCCCTGACTAAGACTGAGCCAAACACGTGTCATCAGGTGCTATATATGGCTACGGCATTACAGTGAATGGCAGTATGCACCTGCATGTTTATTGGCTGCGTAGCCAAGGATATGCTCACCCAACACTAGTGCAAACACCTCAATATTCTGTCATTCCTTTATTGTTTAATATAGAGAGTTGTGTGACCTCTAGATATTTAACTCAACTAAAAATATATGTTCTACTAGATTTATCACTAAGTAAAAAAAGGCTATAATGGTCTTTGAAAAAAATCTTGACACAATTTACGAAGAGCTGCTAGATTTTGAGAACTATAAAGTAAGAGAAAACATAAAAATGACAAGAGGCTAAGTACTGTGATTGTATAACAATGTAGAACAAGAGACAAATTGGTAATACCGGTGTCTGTTTAGCTGCAGCTTTGAGTCTAGGAAATATTGGCTGGATGGCAATTAATTAGTTGAGCATAGTCAAAGAAAGTCAAAGAAAAGCTATGTAAAATGAGAACTCAAAAGAAACTCTAAACATTTAGAAATAGATTGGCTTGAAAAAAAAATTCCCTCCCAAAGAAAGTTTTACTTTCTTTTAAGGATGAGCGAATTGATTCTAAATAGAGTTGAGCGGACACCTGGATGTTCGAGTTCGACGGGTTTGCCCGAACTATAATGGTCTTTGAAAAAAAAATTGACACAATTTAAGAAGAGCTGCTAGATTTTGAGAACTCTAAAGTAAGAGAAAACATAAAAATGACAAGAGGCTAAGTACTGTGATTGTATAACAATGTAGAACAAGAGACAAATTGGTAATACCGGTGTCTGTTTAGCTGCAGCTTTGAGTCTAGGAAATATTGGCTGGATGGCAATTAATTAGTTGAGCATAGTCAAAGAAAAGCTATGTAAAATGAGAACTCAAAAGAAACTCTAAACATTTAGAAATAGATTGGCTTTTAAATAATTTTCCCTACCAAAGAAAGTATTACTTTCTTTTAAGGATGAGCAAATTGATTCTAAATAGAGTTGATCGGACACCTGGATGTTCGAGTTCGAAGGGTTCAGCCGAACTTCACAAAAAAGTTTGAGTTCGGGACCCGAACTTAACCCCGAACCCCATTGATGTCAATGGGGACCCGAACTTTTAATCACTAAAATGGCTCTTAAAAAGTCATGGAAAGGGGTAGAGGGCTGCAAATGGCAGCGAAATTTGGTTAAGAGCATGGCAAGTGCTCTGCAAACAAATGTGGATAGGGAAATGACTTAAAATAACATAAAATACGTAAAAATAAAAAATGTGTGATCTTGATCTAGGAGGAGGAGGTCCATATGGAGTAGGAGGTTGAGGAGGCGGTGGATGTGGTGGTGTAGATGGAAGCGGCGGTGGAGGAGGAGGAGGTAGCCAACACTGGCTTTTGGTTGAAATTTGTATTTTTTTTTTTAGGGTACACCCCAAAACATTTGGAAATATAACCTGCGATAACCCTCTCCAGCCATGCTAAACAAACGTTCAGACAATACACTGGCTGCAGGGAAAGCCAGCACCTCCAAGTGTAAAGGGCAAGCTCAGGCCATGTGCCCAATTTGGAGACCCAGAAGTTGAAGGGGGCAGACCCATCAGTTTGTATGTGTAGGTGTGTGCACACATACTGCTCAGCCATGTTGCACGTTCCCGTGATGTCCACGATCAAATTGCATATCTTCTCTATCAACTTTCGATGTTCTTTTCTGCGCCTACCATGGTGATCACGAGTAGCGGGGAATCAGGGTTCCAGGCCGGATAGGAATCCTGAGAAAGGGATACCACATCCAAGGGAGGTCAATGGATGAAATTAAATGTTATTGAGCGGAAATGTGGGACAAATTATTGAAGCAGAAGCTTCCAAGTAAAGGAGGGGGCGCACAACAATTTCCCACTTCCGACTCGGTGAGGTAGTGATGATAAATAACAATACAGGCCTCTTAAGATGCCATGTTATTGGAATGATTAATAAAAAATTACAGGGAATGTCACTGGGGTATTTTGGATTTGAAAACGTTAGACAGGAATGGCCCTGCTGCCACTTTGTTGACTCTAGATAACTTCTGCCTGATTGCACATCCCCGTGATGTCCACGATCCAATTAGATATCTTCTATATCAACTTTCGATGATCTTTTCTGCACCTACCATGGAGATCACGGGTAGCGGGGAATCAGGGTTCCATGCTGGAGAGGTAGCGTGAGAAAGGGATAACACATCCAAGGGAGGTAAATGGATGAAATTAAATGTGATCGAGTGGAAATGTGGGAGAAGTTGTTAAAGCGGAAGGATCAAATGAAAGAAGGGGGTGCACGTCAATTAAAGACATATTTTAGAAATGTAAGTCTCTGTCACCTATGCAGAGCAGGGGTTTTTCATCGGCAAAAATGGTTTAATGTCACCCACCAATGGAACAGACGATTTTTTTTAAATGTTGGTCCTATTCAACTATGCAGAGCAGGGCTTTATTCACGGCAAAACTGGGTTCATATCACCCACCAATTGTATACGGCAAAATTGGTAAAATGTCACCTGTCAATGTAACAGACGATTTTTTGAAATTTAGATCCCTGTCACCTATGCAGAGCAGGGGTTTATTCATGGCAAAAATTGTGAAATGTCACCCAAGAATGTAACAGAGGTTTTTTTCACCCTGCTCCCTCTTTTGCTGTGCTGGTGCCTCTGTGTGACCACCGCCTCTTCCTCAGAACTAGACAGGTCACTCACATTACGTTGATTCAATGTGGGGTCTAGTACCTCATCATCCTCCACATCATATTCCACCTACTCTTTACCCCTGTCCTCCTTCTGCAGACTGCAGAAAGCTGCAGCAGTTGGCACCTGTGCTTTGTCATCTTCAAAGACGTGCTAAGGTGGTCTCCCCATGACCTCTTCCTGAAACATAAGTGGTTGGGCATCAGTGCACTCAATCTCTACCACTTCTGGTGCACGGCTATGTGGATGGCCCACAGAAACCCTGCCAGCAGAGTCATCAAAAAGCATAACAGACAGCTTAATGACTTGGGGCTCAGACTGCTTGCCTGATTTGCAAGGTGGTGAGTTGAAAGACAGATGGCCATGGTATGTAGGTGCCAACTCTGATCTTTCAGCAGGGGCTTGGTAGGCAAAGGAACTGTAGGCACTGTCAGTTCCCCAATCTGCTATAGTCTGTACTTGTTCTGGCCTCACCATTTGTACTGTCTGTAATGCAGTGTAGGCCACAAATGTACTTTCTAGACCCAAGAATGTAACAGATGAACTAGTGAAATGTATTTCCCTGTCCACTATGTAGAGCAAGGGTATATCTCAGCTAAAAATTGGTGAATGTCACCCAATAATTTAACAGACAAATTAGTGAAATGTATTTCCCTTTCCACTATGTAGAGCAGGGTATATCACAGCCGAAAATTTGGGGTATGTCACCCAACAATGTAACAGACGAATTAGTGAAATGTTTTTTACAGTCCACTAGGTAAAGCAGGTGTATATTACAGCCAACAATTGGTCAATTTCACCCGACAATGTAACAGATAACTTAATTAAATGTATTTCCCTGTCCACTAGGTAGAGCAGGGGTATATCACAGCCAAAAATTGTTGAATTTCATCCGATAATGTAACAGACAAATTAGTTAAATGTATTTCCCTGTCCTCTAGGTAGAGCAGGGGTATAACACAGCAAAATTTGGGAATTTCACCCGACAATGTAACAGACGAATTTGTGAAAGGCATTTACCTGTCCACAATGTAGAAAAGGGGTATATCAGAGACAATAATTTGGGATATGTCACCCAACAATGTATCAGACAAATTAGTGAAATGACAAAATACGTAAAAATGAAAAATAATAATTTTGATCTATTAGGTGGAGGTCCATATGGAGTAGGAGGTTGAGGAGGCGGTGAAAGTAGCGGTGTAGGTGGAAGCGGTGGTGGAGGAGGAGGAGGTAGCCAACACAGTTATTTTTGTTATATATTTTTTTTTATTAGGGTACACCCCAAGAGAGTGGGAAATATCAAAAATACAACAATGAGCAATTGCGCTGGAGTATAACAATGGCTGGGTAAGGCCGGTATACATGTCTATTCTGCACAAGGTACGAACAAGTCCTGTGGGATCCATCCCTGGTTCATTTAAATGAACGTGGGCTTGTCCACATTGACTGTGGACAGGCGGCTGCTCTTCTCTGTGATAACGCCCCCTGCCGTGCTAAACAGACAATACACTGGCTGCAGGGCAGGCCAGCACCTCCAAGGTGTAAAGGGAAAGCTCAGGCCATGTGCCCAATTTGGAGACCCAGAAGTTGAAGGGGGCAGAGCCATCATTCAGTACGTGTAGGCGTGTGCACACAGACTGCTCCACCATGTTCGTGAAATGCTGCCTCCTGCTAAAACATTCCATATCAGCTGGTGGTGCTGGTTGTTGTGGAGTGCTGACAAAGCTTCTCCACATTTCAGCCATGCTAAACCTACCTTCTGAGGTGCTGACAGTGCCCCAGCTGCGTTGGAGACCTCTTCCTCCTCCTCGGCCTTCGCCATGTGCTTCCACTGTGCCCCCGCTGTCAGGTGGGAATGCCACCAGCAGTGTGTCTACTCGTATCTTACGATCCCACTCCAGTGATGGAATTAAGGACGGTTTTCCTTGTAACGGGGATCCAGCAGAGTGGCCACCCAGTAATCAGCACAATTTAGAATGTGACCAACTCGGCAGTCGTTGAGGAGACACTGCAGCATGTAATCGCTCATGTGTGCCCAGGCTGCCCAGAGGAAACAAAAAGCTGTCCTCCATGGAAGGTGTATCGTCTGTGTCCTCTGTATACCCCTAGCCACGCACCAGTGATGGCCATGAGCTGGTTTGGGTGCCACCCTGCTGTGAACACGGTTTCTCCTCTTCCATCTCCCCCTCCTCATCCTCCACCTCGTCATCCTCCAGAACTGTGCCCTGGCTGGACAATTGTGTACCTTCCTGGCGTTTGTGGGTGCAGGAACCCACCCTCGAAGCCACTTGTGAATGACTGGAATCAAATCCTATGAAATTATCCCTCTTCCTCCTCCTCCTCCTGTGCCACATCCTCTTCCATTATCGCCCAAAGCATTTTTTCAAGGAGGCATATAAGTGGGATAGTAACGCTGAGAATGGTGTCATCGGCACTGGCCATGTTTGTGGACTACTCAAAACAGCGCAACAAGGCACACAGGTCTCGCATGGAGGCTCAGTCATTAGTGGTGAAGTAGTGCTGTTCCACAGAGCAACTCACCCGGACGTGCTGCAGCTGAAACTCCACTATTGCCTGCTGCTGCTCGCACAATCTGGCCAGCATGGGCAAGGTGGAGTTCCACCTTGTGGGCACGTCGCATATGAGGCGGTGAGCGGGAAGGCTGAAGTTATGCTGCAGCGCTGACAGGCAAGCAGCAGCAGGGTGAGAACGCCGAAAGTGCCCGTACTTTTTGCAGCAACTCTAAAATATCGTGGTAATTTTTAATGAATTTATGCACCACAAAATTCAGCACATGCGCCAGGCAAGGAATGTGCGTCAAACCGGCTAGGCCCAGAGCTGCTACGAGATTTTTCCCATTATCGCACACCACCAGGCCGGGCTTGAGGCTCACTGGCACCAACCACTCATCGGTCTGTTGTTCCATGCCCGTCCACAGCTCCTGTGTGGTGTGGGGTTTGTCCCCCAAACAGATACGTTTTAAAACTTCCTGCTGTCGTTTACCCCTGGCTATGCTGAAGTTGGTGGTGAAGGTGTTACGCTGATCAGATGAGGAGGCGGTAGAGGATGAGGAAGCGGAGTAGGAGGAGGAAGCATCAGGAGGCAAAGAGAAGCGCCTTGCAATCCTCGGTGGTGGAAGGACATGCACCAAACTGCTATCAGTCTCATGCCCATCCGCCACTACATTCACCCAGTGTGCTGTTAGGGAGATATAATGTCCCTGACCATGCTTACTGGTCCACGTATCTATAGTTAGGTGGAACTTGCCACAGATGGCGTTGTGCAGTGCACACCTGATTTTGTCCCCCACTTAGTTGTGCAGGGAAGGGATGGCTCGCCTGGAAAAGTAGTGGCGGCTGGGCACGACGTACTGTGGGACAGCCACCACCATAAGGCTTTTAAAACTCTCCTTCTGTACCAGACAGAATGACAACATTTCAAAGGACAGTAATTTTGAAATGCTGGCATTCAGGGCCAGGGATCGCGGGTAGATAGGGGGGAACTTACACTTTTGCTCCAGTGTTTGGGAGATAGACAGCTGAACGCTTCCATGTGACATTGTGGAGATGCTTGGTGACCCAGGTGGTGGCGTTGGTGGCAGATCCTCTATTTGCGGGGTGGCAGGTGCCACAATCACTCCAGAGGTGGATGAAGAGGCCGAGACTGCAGCAAAAGAGGAAGCAGGAGGAGCCGAATATCTTTCTTTGTTTTTCAGGTGTGTACTCCGCTGCAGCCCGTGCTTTGCACTTAGTGCTCAGGTTTAGAATATTTATGTCTCGCTCCACTTTTGCACCCTGCTCCCTCTTCTGCTTTGTTGGTGGCTCTGTGCGACCACCGCCTACTTCGCCAAACTACGCAGGTCACTCGCATGACCTTGATTCCATGTGGGGGTCGATGTCCTCTTCCTGCAACAGGAGCTCCAGACGCAGCACCGCGACTGGGGCCACGTCCCTTTTTTGACGCTCTACTCATTCTTTGCGTTCACCCACCAAACTAACAGATGGTTTATGTCAGAGACTATGTCAGAGACTGCTAGTTGCAGCAAAGGCCCCAGATATAGTGTCTTGCACAAAATGGGTGTTTTTTTTTTTTAACCCAGAATATAACTGCAGCATTTAAAGTTTATATTTGACTGTCACAAATGCTTCAAAGGCTGCAAATGTATTATCTTGCCCAAAATGGGTGTTTTTTTTTAATACTAGAATATAACAGTAGTATCTAACGCTTGTGTTTGACTGTGACAAATGCAACAAAGGCCCCAGATGTAGGGTCTTGCATAAAATGGGTGTTTTTTATACCCAGTATATAACTGCAGTATTTCAAGTTTGCATTTGACTGTCACAAATGCAAAAAAGGCCGCAAATGTATTATCTTGCCCAAAATGGGTGTATTTTTTAATACCAGAATATAACAGCAGTATCTAACGATTGTATTGGACAGTCAGAAATGCAGCAAAGGCCTCAAATGTATTATCTTGGCCAAAATGGGTGTTTTTTTTAATACCAGAATATAACAGCAGTATGTATTGCTTGTATTTGACTGTGACAAATGCAGCAAAAGCCCCAGATGTAGGGTCTTGCACAACATGGGTGTTTGTTTAAACCCAGAATATAACTGCAGTATTTAAAGTTTGTATTTGACTGTCACAAATGCAACAAAGGCCGCAAATGTATTATCTTGCATAAAATGGGTGTTTATTAATACCAGAATATAACAGCAGCATCTAACGCTTGTATTGGACCGTCAGAAATGCAGCAACAGCCGCAAATGTATTATCTTGCCCAAAATGGGTGTTTTTTTAAACCCGGAATATAACTGCAGTATTTCAAGTTTGTATTTGACTGTCACAAATGCAACAAAGGCTGAAAATGTATTTTCTTGCCCAAAATGGGTGTATTTTTTAATACCAGACTATAACAGCAGTATTTAACGATTGTATTGGACTGTCAGAAATGCAGCAAAAGCCGCAGAGGAATTATCTTGCCCAAAATGGGTGTTTTTTTAATACCAGAATATAACAGCAGTATTTATTGCTTGTATTTGACTGTGAAAAATGCAGCAATGGCCCCAGATGTAGAGTCTTGCACAAAATGGGTGTTTTTTTAAACCCAGAATATAACTGCAGTATTTAAAGTTTGTATTTGACTGTCACAAATTCAACAAAGGCCGCAAATGTATTATCTTGCACAAAATGGGTGTTTTTTTAATACCAGAATATAACAGTAGTATCTAACGCTTGTATTGGATTGTCTGAAATTCAGCAAAGGACCCAAAATGTATTATCTTGCAAAAAATGGGTGCTGGATAACCCTCTTTCCCAACGGCTGACCGCCACCTTTTCTGAACTGCTAGCTCGCCAACTGCTAGCTCGTCACTCGGAGGCCTTTAGAAAATTTGTGGCCATGGGCACACCGCAATAGAGGGTCCCCGGAAGGAAATATTTCTCCCAGAAGGGTAACCCAAAGCTCTATGGCCATGTTCAGCGGCAAGTGAATGTATCTCTGGCACACAGTGTCGGTGCCAAGATACATCTGACCACAGACACGTGGTCTAGCAAACACGGGCAGGGAAGGTACATCCCTTTTACTGCTCACTGGGTGAACCTGATGAAGGCTGTCAAGCATGCAGCCTGTGGCACCCGTGTGGATTTGGTGTTACCGCCACGGATTGCATGCAGGCCTGCCTCTTCTTCTGCTCCTCCTACTCCATCTTCCGTTTCCTCCTCGGCTGACTCCTCCTTTTCCACTGCTACTGCCTCTTCCAATGCACCCCCCGAGCTCCCCAGAACCTATTTGATGTGCCAGGTGAGACGTTGCCATGCTGTACTGCAGCTGTTGTGCCTGAAAGCCAAGTGCCACACCGATCATGCACTGCTTTCAGCCCTGCGGTCATGTACTTTGTGCTCCCCAAAGTACATAAAACTCTAATTGATCCTCCAGGTCGCCCGATTGTGACCTCGGTTGGATCCATCTTGTCTCCCTTGGCAATAGTGCTTGAGAAGGTCCTTACACCTTTGATAAAAGACATTCCTTCATACCTGGTAGACACACAGGACTTCTTAAACACTATTGCACAATTGGGTCCAGTTCCATCGGACAGCTTACTGGTAACGATTGACGTGGTCAGCCTGTACACTTCCATAGAACACAGTGGAGGTGTGCAGGCTGTCAAGTCGTTCCTAGAGAGGAGTGATTATTCCCCCATACAGCGGGAATTTTTTGTAGAGCTGCTTCACCTCGTCTTATACGAGAACTACTTCATGTTTGAGGATTCTTATTACTTACAGAAGCGGGGGACCGCGATGGGGTCTAATGTGGCCCCGCCCTATGCAAATGCATATATGTCGCAATTTGAGGACAATTTTGTTTATAACAGCCAATGGTACTGTAATCACATCTTGTTGTGGAAGAGATTTATTGACAACATTTTTTGCATATGGGCGGGGTCACAGGAGACCCTCACGGCATTTATTTCACACCTGAACCATGCACGCATCGGTCTAGAATTCACAGTTACAAGTGACAGTCGGACGGTCAGCTTCTTGGACACAAGGGTTATCAAGGATCTGCATGGTAATCTTTCAACGGATTTATTCCGGAAGGAGACAGATAGAAACAGTATCCTCCACTTCACTAGCGCCCATCCACCTGCTCTTAAAAAAGCTATTCCAAAGTCCCAGTACCAGAGGATTAGACGCATTGTCTCTAGTCCATCAGTACTGGGACCAAGAATAGAAGAGATGACTACAAGGTTTGAGGAAAGAGGGTATCCACCATTTATCCTAACAAACACCTTGAATGAGTTAGAGACCTCTCAGAGTTCTAGAAAAGAACATGATAAAAGCCCACGAGTGGCATTGGTTCATAAGTACCACCCATTTAATTCCAAATTAGATAATGTGGTGAAAAAACACTGGTGTTTGTTGGGTAAAGCATACCCCCAAATTAGGGAATTCCAAAATCCGCCCCTTATTTGTAACAAAAAAAACTCTAGTTATAGAGATAAGTTAGTGCGAGCGGATATTGGGAGCACCCGCGGTACTCTCAAACAGGGGGTACTGGCCACACAACGGAAGGGCACCTTTCCGTGTCTCCATTGTTTCCAATGTTCTAATGTCATCAAAGGCCCCAATGTTTACCACCCACACACTGGACGGACATACGCAGTTAATGGCTTTTTTACATGCGAATCAGCAAATGTCATTTATTTAATAAAATGTCCTTGTGGGTTGCTATACATTGGGGAAACCATGCAGAGTGTGAAAGATAGGATTGGAAAACACAAATCCACGATTAGGACAAAAAATTTACTTTTACCGGTTCCCTCCCACTTTGACAAATTTAACCACACAATTGCCCAATTAAAGTTCCAGGTCATAGAACAGATTTCTAGACCCAGGCGAGGAGGCGACATTAAAAAACTTCTTTTGCGCCGGGAGGCCTACTGGATTCACACCCTTGATACCCTCCATCCAAGAGGTCTGAACCGCGACTATGAAATTATGCATATTTGACTTCTATTAATGTTATTTCCTGTTCACTTTTTTATTCTATGGTTGTAACTTCTTTTATTATATATTTTTTCTAGACATCGATTATATAAACGAAGGAGTTCCTCAAGCGTATCGGTATTTAATCATAATATCTAACAACATTACTATTGATATGTATTCAGACACCCGTTGCGCTTTTTGATTCTTTGATCG
Organism: Bufo gargarizans; assembly: GCF_014858855.1. NCBI lineage: Eukaryota > Metazoa > Chordata > Amphibia > Anura > Bufonidae > Bufo > Bufo gargarizans. The sequence continues at coordinate 333,206,884 of NC_058081.1, read as the reverse complement.
ACTACCTTGGTTACGTTATCACATGATCACATATGTACCGCCCCTATTTTGGGCGTTTTCACTACTGGGAGGTCCTCATCATTAATGTTTGTGTATATATATGAGCTGTTGACCATGTATATTTATCTGTTGAGAAAGGCTACTGAGCCGAAACGCGTCCTATTTATGGACATATTGCTACTTGCAAAATAAATTCTATTAGCATTGAAGACACGTCTGCTGGGATTTTCTTTCTACTACATGTGGTAATTATCCTATCCCGTGCGGCGTGCAACCCTGCGTGTGCCGGCCATACTTCCTTCTACAGGCCGATCAGTGGCTAACCCTGCTCAATTTGACAGTTGGTAAAGTGGTGTGCAACAACGGTGCCAATATGCTGAGCATGCTGAAATAGGGCAAAATGAAACAGGTGCCGTGCATGGCACACGTCCTGAACTTAGTCGTGCAGCGATTCGTTGCCAAATACCCCGGGGTCCAGGACGTCTTGTGGCAGGCCAGGAAAATCTCTGGTCATTTTAGGAAATCTTAACTGGAAATGGCTCGCCTTGCTGACGTTCAGCAGCGATACCACTTGCCCGTCAGACGTCTGATTTGTGATTGCCCGACGCGATGGAACGCCACCTTGTATATGCTTGATAGGCTGCTCCAGCAGAAACATGCTGTTAATAACTATCTGTATGAACTCTGTGGCAGGACAGGTTCTGGGGAGCTATTTATTTATTTATTTTTACTGCTCCAGTGGCTGCTCAAGCACAATGCATGCAGACTTCTGCGGCCATTTGATAAATTCACCAAACTAGTCAGTCGCAGCCATGGCACCATCAGTGACATCTTACCTTACGCCTTCTTTCTGGAGAGTGAGTTGCATTGTGTAATTGATCAAGCCGTCAAGGAGCAGGAGCAGGAAGATGATGAAGTCGCAATGCTGAATGAATTCCTAGGGGGGCTACTCCATCTGAGACAAGTCAACAGGAGTCTGAAGAGGAGTCAGAGGAGGATGGTGCCAGGGTGGAGGAGGAGCAAAAAAAGCATCCTTTAAACTTTTCTGGGATCCCTGGTGTTGTCCGTTGCTGGGGGGAGAAGACTGAGGACGAAATTTTCCTGGGCAATGAGCAGGAGCCAGGCCACTCCACCGCTTCCAATTTAGTGCAAATGGGGGCCTTCATGCTACAGTGTTTGAAGAGGGACCCCTGTATAAAAAGCATAAAGGGCAAGGACCAGTACTGGGTGTCAACGTACTTAGAACCCTGGTACAAACACAAAATGGCGGACATGTTACCAGCATCATAGAGGTCTGTCAGAATGCAACATTTCCAGGCCTTGCTTCAAGAAATGCTGCATTCTGCTGTTGCGGGCACTGGCTGAGGAATTTCCACCCACAGAGAAACAGTTGCGGGTACCAATCCTACAGCACATGCAAGAAGAGGGTGGTTTGAAGATGTGTTGGTCACTTCGGTTATGAGATCATTCTTGCAGCCAACCCATCGACAGCCGCCCTCCTGATCCAGCCTCAGGGAACAGCCTAGACCGACAGGTGTCCGACTACATCGGGTTAACGGACAATGTGGACGCTCTGAGAAACCAAAAACACCTTGACTACTGGGTGTGCAGGCTTTTTCTATCCGGTGAATGCCTAATGTTTGGTGCCACGGAGGAATTCAACACCTGTGACGACCACGTGTTATCGAATTTCAATTATTATCATTTGTTTTTTTTTCAAGAGGGGCGATTTAGTTTTAATCAAATTTTATATTTTTAGTTCTTTTAAACATATGTATTTGACATTTATTTGTACTGGCCTACAGTAAAATTGATATCCAATGACCTTCTAATATACCTCCAGCCAAATAATCACTTGATGTTTTCTGTACGGTGAATGCCTAATGTTTGGGGCCTGTACTTCAATGGCTTGCAGTAAAATTGATATTCAATGACCTTCTAATATATCTCCAGCCACATAATCACTGTTCTTTTCTGTAAGGTGAATGAATAATTTTTGGGGCCTTTAGTCCACTGGCCTGCAGTAAAATTGATATCTATTGACCGTCTAATATTCCTCCAGCCACATAATCACTTGATGTTTTCTGTCCGGTGAATGCCTAGCCTGTACTCCACTGGCCTGCATTAAATTTGATATCCAATGACCGTCTAATATATCTCGATGAATGCCAAATGTTTGGGGCCTGTACTCCCGTGGTCTAAAATGAAATTATTCTATGCTCCAGCAGGGCACATTTTTGACAGTTTTTCTTTAAGATGCAAAAAAATTGCCCCTGATTAAAATACAGCCCCTCTGGTATGTCACTGTCCATGCTGTGGGACGAGATTTGCACTTCTAGTAAGTATTTGGTGGCTGCAAATATGACCTGAAGGTTTTTAAGGTTTGCCTGCCATTAAAGTGAATGGGGCCCGCCGCGAACGCGTGGTTAGCGAAAACATTTGATTGCGTTTGCCATTTGTCTCGGACGATGTTCATCCATTACCAACTGGAGAAAGGCCAGATTCCAGGTAGGACTGAACCTTGGTGTTGAGGTGATATATCTACATTTGCTGATTCTCCTCAGCCAGGCATGGCATATGAAAAAATTATTATGTGAATGATAATTGAACTGACTGCTGTGGCTTTTGTTGCTTGTGGTAACAGAGACTGTGGGAGGTGGGTGACTCAGTGGAGGGCAGTGAGGGTACTCAGATATGCAGTCAACAGGCATCTGCTTGTTGAAAGCTGTGCAAACTGCATAAACAGTCTTTACTAGTAATAAAGTAATTTGGCCTCCCTTTCAGCAACAGGAAAACATTCCCACAGTGAGGGTCTAAAAGCATGGCTATCCAGTAAGCATGAATGCTTCATGCAAATTATAGGCCTGTCATTAAATAAGTAAGCAAGCATACATCTTACGATTCTGGACAGCGTGCAGGAGGGCACATTTCTTTCTAGCTCTGCCCCCGACTAAAGTGATTGCTCATCATGGTGGTATCTTCATTATCAGGGTCCTGCTCCTCCAGTGGCAGCTAGTCATCCTCCACTTCCCCCTCCATGGGACTTTCTCCTTGTGGGTCCCCAACAGCTACAGGGCAGTCAGCAAGATGCACTGTAAGACTAAATTTATCATGTGCATTATGCAGAGAGCATGTGTTATTACACTAAAATGCAGTACAGCCACAATGTTCTTGCCATTGTTGCTAACCACCTTGTCCATTTGGAGTTAGCGGGAGACAGCCAAAAGGAATGTTTGCTGCTTGCTGCAATTTAGCAAGTGATTAGCAGTAAGATGGAGGGGTTTTGGGTGCAATGTTCTGCACTTCTTCTGTTTCGGACAAGAGGATGTCCATGGAGAAAGACATGGAGCAGGTGTATATAAGCACCTGGAGTGGGAACCAGGCCGACACAAATGGGAAGTTGTCCATAAGACCTGGTCTTGTTGCTGCAGTGTCACCTTTTTGCTGCCATGAAGAACTTTGACCCAGTGGGTCATGAAAGGCATGTACTGTCCCTACCTTTAACCGCTGCTCCAGGTGTCCACAGCGGATGCACCTTGGTGCACAGTGAAAATTGCTATTGTTTTGCAAAAAGAAATGGGCTGCTGGGCAAAACTATGAATATCATACAGAAAAACAAAATTTTGGTGAAGGTGCAGAACTCAGCCACCATTAACTACTGTATGTGGTATGGCAGCAACTGCACTGCCAACATCTTGACCAGGTAGAGGTTCAGTTGCACACAAAATAATCTCTGGTCGGGAATAGTTTTTTCATGGTCACGCATTCTCTTATGGATGTCTCAAAATGGAGTGGAAGATGAGGAGGAGAAGCAGCTGATGATGATGAAAAGAACAATATACTGCTTGGGAATGCAGGCTGGCTGCCACAGAGAAGACCAGAAGAAGGAGGACAGACTTGTTCTGATTTAGAAAGCTGGCCATTTCTATTTTCCCACAGAATCCGATGATACCACCTCATATGCTGCAATAGAGCTCTAGTACCTATGTCTGTTATTGAATGCCCATGGCTTATTTTATTCCTGAAAATCCTGCACACAGATGTGGTTTTGTGTGCCGGCCTTGTGGAGAAAAAAACGCCATACCGGAGTTGCTCACACAGAGCTAGAGGCAGTCGAGCTTGGACTAGGTTTGGCATGCTTTAACAGCAGCATCACCAGAGCTTACCACAATAGAAGCAGATCTGGCCCTGCCAGTTTATAGGGAGGTGTTGGCCGCACATTGCCTCTACTATTTATTGCCGCCGTGGCTACCACCATCTTTCTCTGAATTCACCTCTTCCTCAGTACCCTGATATGGCAACCAGATCCTATCCAACAATCAATCATCATCATAGTCCTTATCCTCCCAACAACTTTTATCAGGCTGTGACAATTCATCGTAGACTCCTTGACCCCCCTCCAGATTCCCTGCTCTGTATTTTCTCCAACTACCACAGTTGTTACTAATGTCCCTACCTTCACCACAGTGACTAGAAAGTAGCACTACTACTACTACTACTACTGCTGACCGGAAAGGGGCACATTTATTAACACCTTAAGGACCAAACTCATTTTCACCTTAAGGACCAGGCCATTTTTTGCAAATCTGACCAGTGTCACTTTATGTGGTGATAACCTTAAAACGCTTTGACTTATCCAGGCCATTCTGAGATTGTTTTTTCGGCACATATTGTACTTCATGACATTGGTAAAATGAAGTAAAATAAAAAAAAATGTATTTATAAAAAAATACCAAATTTACCCAAAATGTTTTAAAAATTGCAAATTTCCAAGTTTCAATTTCTCTACTTCTATAGTACATAGTAATACCTCCAAACATAGTTATTACTTTACATTCCCCATATGTCTAATTCATGTTTGCCTCATTTTGGGAATGATATACAATTTCAAAATGTCACTTTTTTGGCAGATTTTCCATTTTAATAATTTTTTTCCAGTTACAAAGCAAGGGTTAACAGCCAAACAAAACTCATTATTTATGGCCCTGATTCTGTAGTTTACAGAAACACCCCATATGTGGTCGTAAACTGCTGTACGGGCACACGGCAGGGCGCAGAAGGAAAGGAATGCCATACGGTTTTTGGAAGGCAGATTTTGCTAGACAGTTTTTTGGGACACCATGTCCCATTTGAAGCCCCCCTGATGCCCCCCTAGAGTAGAAACTCCAAAAAAGTGACCCCATTTTAGAAATTACAGGGTAGGGTGGAAGTTTTGTTGGTACTAGTTTAGGGTACATATGATTTTTGGTTGCTCTATATTACACTTTTTGTGAGGCAAGGTAACAAGAAATAGCTTTTTTGGCAACTTTTTTTATTTTGTTATTTACAACATTCATCTGACAGGTTAGATCATGTGGTATTTTTATAGAGCAGGTTGTCACGGATGCGGCGATACCCACTATGTATACAATTTTTTTTATTTATGTAAGTTTTACACAATGATTTCATTTATGAAACTAAAAAAATAATGTTTTAGTGTCTCCATAGTCTGAGAGACATAGTTTTTTCAGTTTTTAGGCGATTATCTAAAGTAGGGTCTCATTTTTTGTGGGATGAGATGACGGTTTTATTGGCACTATTTTGGGGTGCATATGACTTTTTGAACGCTTGCTATTACACTTTTTGTGACATAAGATGACAGAAAATGGCTTTTTTTACACCGTTTTTATTTTTATTTTTTACGGTGTTAACCTGAGGGGTTAGGTCATGTGATATTTTTTTTATAGCCGGTCGATACGGACGCGGCTATACCTAATATGTATACTTTTTTTTTATTTATGTAAGTTTTACACAATGATTTCATTTTTGAAACAAAATAAAATCATGTTTTAGTGTTTCCATAGTCTAAGAGCCATAGTTTTTTCAGTTTTTAAGCGATTATCTTGGGTAGGGTATGATTTTGCTGGATGAGATGACGCTTTGATTGGCGCTATTTTGGGGTGTATATGACTTTTGCTTGCTATTACACTTTTTGTGATGTAAGGTGACAAAAAATAGTTTATTTAAGATTTATTTATAGAGTTGGTCGATACAGACGCGGCGATACCTAATATGTATACTTTTTTTATTTATGTAAGTTTTACACAATAATCTCATTTTTGAAACAAAAAAAAATCTTTTTATAGTGTCCCCATAGTTTTATATTTTTAGGGCCATTGTCTAATGTAGGGGCTCATTTTTTGTGGGATGAGCTGACGTTTGATTGGTACTATTTTGGCATACATGCGACTCTTTTGATCACTTTTATTACCTTTTTTGGGAAGTAAGGTGGGCAAAATTTCAATTTCCTGATAGTTTTAATTTTTTTATTTTTATGGCGTTCACCGTGCGGGGAAAGTAACATGACCGTTTTATAGGTCAGGTCATTACGGATGCGGCGATACCTAATATGTGTAATGTATTTTATTTTTAAAATTTTTATTTAGTGATTCACTTTTTTTTACATTTTTTGGACCCAAACCCACTTGGTTCTTGAAGATCCAGTGGGTCTGATGTCTGTATAATACAGTACAATACACCATATAGTGTATTGTCCTGTATTTTGCTTACACTGTCTGAACAGATCTATGCCTTTAGCATAGATCTGTTCAGCACCATGGACAGCAGGATGCCTGAGAAGGCGTCCTGTTGTCATGGGAACCTTCCCCGTCTGTCACAACTGAGCAGACTGGGAAGGGGAAGGATAGGAGCTCTCTCCCCCTGTCACCCCATCCATCTGGGGGCTGCAAAGGCACAGCAGCCCCCCGATGGCAGAGGGAGGGAGCTCCCTGACTTAACCCTTTCCATACAGCGGTCCGTACGGACTGCGGTATGGAAAGGGTGAAACGGCTGACATCGCAAAGGGTGAAACAGCAGTTTATGCCAGAGTATCAGCAATGTGCTGACACTCTGGTATACCACTGACCACCAATGAAAATTCAGGGGGAGGCGGGCAACTCCCGCACTGCCCGCAAACGCCCACACCGCCCACAACCCGCCCCCCTGCACCCCGCCGACATAAAATCATTGAGGGGTGCTGGGGGGGTTAAATTTTTTTGACTTTGGCCATTTTTAAGTTTCTGATCCCTGCGGTCAGAAACCACAGGGATCAAAAACTACATAAAAAGTGCTGCAAACCGCAGGTCAAAATTTGGGGCACGGCGCGTGCGCCGTTTAATGTACTGTTCGACCCCATTATGTGTGGTGTGTTAAGTAATACTATTCCTATCAGTTTAATCCCTGTTATATCCCCTATCAGGGGACATGTATATGGCATCGATTTTAGGAACTGGGAGATGGAAAAAGATGCTTGGTCGGTCCTCCTACTTTGAATTTGGGGCACTGCGCGTGCAATCTAATGTGACACCAGATATGAGTGGTGTGTTAAGTAGTACTATTCCTTTCAGTTTAATCCCTGTTATGTCCCCTATCAGGAGACGTGTATATGGAATCGATTTTAGGAACCGGGAGATGGAAAAAGATGCTTGGTCGGTCCTCTAAATTCCAATTTGGGGCACTGTGCGTGCGCCGTGTAATGTACTGTGCAATCCCAATATGTGTGGTGTGTTAAGTAGTACTATTCCTATCAGTTTAATCCCTGTTATGTCCCCTATCAGGGGACGTGTATATGGCATCGATTTTAGGAACTGGGAGATGGAAAAAGATGCTTGGTCGGTCCTTCTACTTTGAATTTGGGGCACTGCGCGTGCAATCTAATGTGACACCAGATATGAGTGGTGTGTTAAGTAGTACTATTCCTTTCAGTTTAATCCCTGTTACGTCCCCTATCAGGGGACGTGTATATGGCATCGATTTTTGGAAGCAGGAGATGGAGAAAGATGCTTGGTCGGTCCTCCTACTTCCAATTTGGGGCACTGAGCGTGCAATCTAATGTGCCACCAGATATGAGTGGTGTGTTAAGTAGTACTATTCCTATCAGTTTAATCCCTGTTATGTCCCCTATCAGGAGACGTGTATATGGAATCAATTTTAGGAACCGGGAGATGGAAAAAGATGCTTGGTCGGTCCTCTTAATTCGAATTTGGGGCACTGCGCGTGCACCGTGTAATGTACTGTGCAATCCCAATATATGTGTGGTGTGTTAAGTAGTACTATTCCTATCAGTTTAATCCCTGTTAGGTTCACTAATATTAATATTATTATAGGGTGTGTTAAGTAGTACTATTCTTATCAGTTTAATCCCTGTTGCGTCCCCTATCAGGGACGTGTATGGAATAGATTTTAGGAACCGGGAGATGGAAAAAGATGCTTGATCGGTCCTCTTAATTCCAATTTGGTGCACTGCGCGTGCAATCTACTGTGTGTGCCACCAGATATGAGTGGTGTGTTAAGTAGTACTATTCCTATCAGTTTAATCCCTGTTACATCCCCTATCATGGGACGTGTATGGAACAATTTTTAGACAACCGCAAAGAGTTGTCAATAGTTGACACACTCATGACATACATTTTATAGCTCTATGTGTCAATCTTGGTGTAGTGATGACTGTGCTCGTGCGCACGTTTGGGAGATTGCAGGCGATGGGGTTTTTTCAAAGCCTATGGTCATGCTGAGGTAGTTCAGTGACAGTTAAGTGACCCAGAAAACAATGATTCTGCAGTGTGGGCCCATTGTTGGCCTAGTAGGCTTTACTGATCACCTTAGATGATCACAAAGAAAATTAATGCTTTTTCTATGCAAAATTATCCAGCCGATCGGTTTTGGTCTGTTCACAATGAAGCAACGACCTTATCATTTGGGGTATGCCAACATTGCCATTGCCAACACACTCATAGAGGTGGTCACTTCATTGTGATATGCAAGCCCCTTCACCACAACAAGGTAACGATCACGAAGGGGAATTAACACATGTATGTGCCTTTTTTTTTGTTTGATTTTTGAAGCCCCAGTGCAGCACCCAGAGGCCTGAAAAATTAGGTACTGTTGCAGCCGCTGTAGCAGCGGCCAGAAAAATTGATGTTTCCCAGGCAGAAAGTGCCCTAAAACATTGTGGCTTGAACCTTAGTTGGTGGCGGATAAGTCACGCAAGTCATCCGGTATTCAGAGATAAAATACAGCAGCGTGTGGACCATTTTTAGCCCAAAACAGCTGATCTCATCAGGCCTTTTTAGGTCGAATGCATCGCCCACTGTCAGTCCCTTTGGGATCCATCCCTCATTCATCTTAATAAAGGTGAGGTAATCTAGACTTTTTTGACCTAGGCGACCTCTTCTCAGTAACAATACCTCCTGCTGCACTGAAGGTCCTTTCTGACAGGACACTTGAAGCGGGGCAGGCCAGAAGTTCTATCGCAAATTGGGATAGCTCAGTCCACAGGTCAAGCCTGCACACCCAGTAGTCAAGGGGTTCATCGCTCCTCAGAGTGTCGATATCTGCAGTTAAGGAGAGGTAGTCTGCTACCTGTCGGTCGAGTAGTTCTCTGAGGGTGGACCACAAAGGGCTGTGACGATGCGTGGGACTTAAAAAGCTCTGCATGTCCATCAACAACACGTCTATAAAGCATCCTGTCCTTGCCGGCGTGGTCGTGGGAGGAGGAGTACTTTCACCTCTTCCCCTGTTAGATTCCAGTTGTGCTGTGACATCACCCTTATACGCTGTGTAAAGCATACTTTTTTATTTATTTTGGAACTGCTGAATCCTTTCCGACTTCCGGTAATTCGGTAACATTTCAGGCACTTTCTGCTTTATACCGGGGATCTAGTAGCGTGGGCACTCAGTACAGGTCATTCTCCTCCAGCCTTTTTATGCGAGGGTCCGTCAACAGGGACGACAGCATGAAAGACCCCATTTGCACAAGGTTGGATGCCGAGCTACTCATGTCCCGTTCCTCGTCCTCAGTCATCTCACTGAAGGTATGTTCTTCCCCCAGCCACGTACAACACCACGGGTACCAGATAGGTGACAACGAGCACCCTGGGATGCCTGTTGTGGTTGGTCTTCCTCCTCCTCCTCAAAGCCACATTCCTCCTCTGACTCCTCTTCCTCACACTCCTCTTCTAGCGTTGCCGCAGGTCCAGCAAGCGATGCTGATAAGGCTGTTTCTGGTGGTGATGGTGACCACAACTCTTCCTCTTCACGCTCATCTACGGCCTGATCCAGCACTCTTCGGGGGTGATGATGCTGATGGTGCCTTCGGTGTGACTGACTAGGTTTGTCACCTCCTCAAAAGGACGCATGAGCCTACAGGCATTGCACATGAGCGTCCAGCAATGTGTAAAAAAATTCCCAGCTCCGAAGAGGCTGTCCTAGCACCCCAGCCATGCAAATACTCGTTGACGGCTTTTTCTTGTTGGAGCAGGCAGTCAAACATTAGGAGTGTTGAATTCCAACGTGTCGGGCTGTCGCAAATCAAGCGCCTCACTGGCATGTTGTTTCGGCACTGAATGTCTGAAAAGTGCCCCATGGCCGTGTAGGAACGCCTTAAATGGCCACACACCTCCCTGGCCTGCTTGAGGACATCTTGTAAGCCTGGGTACTTATGCACAAAGCCTTGTATGATCAGATTACACACATGTGCCAAACTTGCCCAAATTCAATGCCGCCAACAAATTGCTTCAGTTGTCACACACCACTTTGCCGATCTCCAGTTGGTGCAGAGTCAGCCACTGATCCACCTGTGCGTTCAGGGCAGACAGGAGTGCTGGTCTAGTGTGACTTTCTGCTTTCAGGCAAGTCAACCCTAAGACGGCGTGACACTGTCGTATCCGGGATGTGGAATAGCCCCTGGGGAGCTGGGGGGGTGCCGTTGATGTGGAGCAAGACGCAGCAGCAGAAGAGGATTGAGCCAAGGAGGTTATGGAAGAGTATGGAGTAGGAGGAGTAGAAGAGGTGGCAGCAGGCCTGCCTGCAAGTCATGGCGATGTCACTAACTCCTCTGCAGAGCCACACATTCCATGCTTGGCAGCCATGAGCAGTTTTACCCAATGCGCAGTGTAGGTGATATACCTGCCCTGACTGTGCCAGGTATCAGTGGTTAGATGGACCCTTGCTCCAACACTGTGTGCCAGACATGCCCAATCGAGTACAGGTTGGGGATTGCCTTTTGTGCAAAGAAATTTCGGCCGGGTACCTTCCAATGCGGTGTCCCAATAGCTACACATTTTTTGAAGGCCTCAGATTCCACCAGCTGGTATGGTAAAAGCTGGCGGGCTAAGAGTTCCAACAAGCCAGCTGTCAGATGCCGGGCAAGGGGGTGACTCTGTGACATTGGCTTCTTACGCTCAAACATGTCCTTGACAGACACACTGCTGAGCTTTGCAATGACGGCATTCTGGTGGTGGCAACAGCATGCGTTGATTGGCGTGCTGTCTGGCTGACCACGGGTGCCGATACATGCTGTCTGCCTGTGCCACTAGCTCCTTACGACGACCTCCCCCTGCTTCCAACTCGTCTCCTCCTTCTCCTCTCTGTCTCCCCATCTGAACTTTCCCCCTGTTCTTCTTCTCTTTGAGCGGGCACCCACGTGACATCCACGGACACATTGTCATCATCAACCGATTCACTTGTATCTGACAACTCAGCAAAGGAAGAAGCAGCGGGTACAACATCATCATCATCATCACACCGTACGTCTTTCTGTGTAATGCTGCCTGACTGAGACATATCCCTCTTGTAATTATGGTTGCGCATGACTCATTTCTTCCAACTGATGTGTAAATAACTCCTCTGACAGATCAAGTGAAGCGGCTGTGGTGCTAGTGTTGTTGATGGCGGCAGGCGGGCGAGTGGTAACTTGAGAGGTGCCCGAAACTGAGCTGGAGGAGGATGGTGCGTCAAGGTTCCGAGCAGAAGCTGTAGAAGATTGGATGTCCTGTGTTAGCCAGTCAACTATGTCCTCAGAACTTTTCGAGTTCAGGGTATGTGGCCTCTGAACACTGGGCATTATTCTAGCGCCAAAGGGAATCACAGCACCACGACCACGACGGCCCCTGCAGGGTGGCCTATCTCTGCCTGTCATTTTTTTTAGATTAGTTAAGTTGTACTATGCATGCAAGCTACTGTGACACCAGATATGAGTTGCGCTGAAGTGACACTATGCACTGGCACTGGGCCTTAGACACACAAACACGTGTGTGCAACTGACTGCTAGTTATTCACAGTCAAAATTGTTGTTTTTCTTTAAATATAATCGAATGTGACACCAGATATGAGTTGCGCTGAAGTGACACTATGGACTTGCAGCTGGGCCTTAAACACACAAACACGTGTGTGCAACTGACTGCTAGTTATTCACAGTCAGAATTGTTGTTTTTCTTTAAATGTAATTGAATGTGACACCAGATATGAGTTGCGCTGGTGACACTATGCACTTGCAGGGCTGTGAGCCTGACACACACGCTGGCAGGCAGGCAACTGCAATTTGATTACACAGGGAAAAAAAAAAAGGGCTTTTTGGGGTCCTTACAGCAGACATCAGATGAGTCTTTCAGGTTCCCCTGATAAAGGGGAACTATTAGTCCCCGAAACGCGTTGTTTACATGGCTATGCACTTTCTTTAAGTAACAAAGGAATATCCAGATCGAAGTTTAATGTCCGTTTCCACCCGTGGATTTGCGCCATTGCAGCATCTTTTCTTCCCGGTGTACTTTGCAGCTGACTTGCCCAGGTCAGGGACACTAGTGCAAAACTCCCGGGAAACAAGCATTGAATGAAACAGAACCAGAGCATTAGTCAAACTGTGTCAAATTTACCAAAATATTGCGCGTAGCATGATTCCAAACTATTAGAATGTGATAAAGTGTTAAAAGAATATAATCAATTGGGAGCACACCATGTACTCCACTTATTTGTTGCAACAATTTTTTTTGCATCCTCTCCCACTGGGTAACTTTTCAGAATATCTGTCTGTTGGTAGGCTTACTTAAAGTACACTTATAATTACTGTGTATTCAATATTAAAATGTTATGATAAGAACAAAATAAACTTTAGATTACTCCTCACTGAACTTTGCAACGTTTAGAAAGGTCAGTCTACACATTATACTGTTATAGCTTTGCAAAGTCAATAGCCATAATGTCGCAGATGACCCAAACAACTATGTTCTGTCCCTGAACTGTAATTTTTTTTATGACTGCTCCTAGAGAGAATGAAATGTCATCTATTGTCATTTCAATTTTATTTGTGCTAATAAAGCAAAATGTGTCTAATAAACTAAGATTTATGGAAAATGAACACGTTTCCTGAATTAACTGCTAGAATTTAATTGTTATTTTAGCAGTTTTTGTTACATTGTTTTTAACAATATAGTTAGTGTCTTGGCTGTTAACATTATTATTTGATATGCATCCAGAATGACTGTTTTAGAGAATCTCTACATAGCAAAGTAAATGTGCAATGAAATCAGATTTGAAAATACACCGTACATAATCAAAGTTATATTTCTAAGGCCTCATGCACACAACCGTTGTTTGTCTCCATGTCCATTCCACCGATTTTAGCGTTTCAGATGCGGACCCATTCATTTCTATAAAGCCGCTGAAAACGCGGATAGTGCACCGTTTGCCATCCTCATCTGTGATCCGTGGTTCCAGTCCGTCAAAAAAATATAACCTGTTCTATTCTTGTCAGCGGAAAACGGTTTGCGGACCCATTCAAATCAATAGGACCGCTAAAAAACACGGATGCACACAAGATTGTCATCCGCCTCCACGCGTCCGCGTCTGTTTTATTCCTATCGCTTGCATGGCAAACCTGTCTTAGACTTTTTTTTACCTTCCTTTATGTCTGATGGTCCTCCAAAAATAAAGGAAGACACACAGAAACAAAAATGGATATGGATCACGGAACAACGGAACCCCATTTTGCGGAACGGAACACAACAACGGTCGTGTGCATGAGGCCTAAAGCTAAAGTATTCCAGTTATATTGTTACCCCCTATCTATTGATCATGACAACAGAGACCATGTATCCCGTGGTATACGCTTTCGGTTTTGGTCTCATTTTGCATGAGCTGAACTCATAGATCTGAAACATTTTCTACATACATAAAAGACCCATTACTATCAAATATTGTTCACAAATCTGTCTAAATTTGTGTTAGTGAGCACTTCTCTTTTGCCGAGATAATTCATCCCACCTCACAGTGTCACTGCCTGCCCTGTAAGAGGTCTGAGAAGATCAGATAGACTTGCAGCATGTGAGTCTATCTGACAGGTCTTTCTGTTTTTCCTTGCTGTCTGTTGTTGTGGGCAGGATCTCACCTCTCCACAGGTTCTGCTTATTTGCTGTTTAGTGGCTCTATTTAAGTCCGCCTCTCACTGCAGACCTTGTGGTTGTTATTTCCTTCTGGAGTTCTAAGCTGGTTGTTAGATGTTCTCCTGCTCTTTACTCATCTCAAGCTAAGTCCTCCTGTTTCTACCTTGTTTGTGTGTTTTGTCTAGGTCTCAGGGAGACGCTGGTTCCATGGTGGAAGGTCCCAGCAGTCTCATCCACACTCCCTAATTTAGGGTTTGCGACAGTTTCAGCAGGTCTTAGCTTCCGGTGTATGCTTTCTTCCACCATTAGGATTAGCTCATACTGTCATCAGTCAGGGAGAGGCTCAGGGATAAATAGGAGGTTACCATCCCCCTCTTCACTAGCTTTGGGGCCTAGTCTGTGTTACTGTTGTAGTTTGTTTATTTGGTGTTCATTCTTTCCCCACTTACCGTGACACACAGGTGTGGCATATCAAGGTGCTGATTTGGCAGCATGTATATTGCACAGGTGTGCCTTAGACTTCCCACAATAAAAAGCTACTCTGAAATGTGCAATTTGATCACACGGCACAATGCCACAGATGTCGCAACGATTGAGGGAGCGTGCAATTGGCATGCCGGCCGCAGGAATGTCTACCAGAGCTGTTGCCCATGCAATGAATGTTCATTTCTCTACCATAAGCCGTCTCTAAAGGTGTTTCATAGAATTTGGCAGTACATCCAACCGGCCTCACAACTGCAGACCATGTGTAACCACACCAGCCCAGCACCTCCACATCCAGCATGCTCACCTCCATGATCGTCTGAGACCAGCCACCCAGACAGCTGCAGCAGCAATCAGTTTGCATAAGCAAAGAATTTTGCACAAACTGTCAGAAACCGTCTCAGGGAAGCTCATCTGCATGCTCGTCTTCCTCATCGGGGTCTGGACCTGACCGAAATTAGTGGGCAAATGCTCACATTCAATGGCGTCTGGCAAGTTGGAGAGGTGTTCTGTTCACAGATGAGTCCCGGTTTTCACTGTTCTGGGCAGATGGCAGACAGTGTGTGTGGCGTTGTGTGGGTGAGCGGTTTGCTGACGTCAACATTGTGGATCGAGTGGCCCATGGTGGCAGTGGAGTTATGGTATGAGCATGCGTATGTTATGAACAATGATCATATGTGTATTTTATTGATTGCATTTTGAATGCACAGAGATACCGTGATGAGATCCTGGGGCCCATTGTTGTGCTATTCATCCATGACCATCACCTCATGTTGCAGCATGATAATGCACTGCCCCATATTGCAAGTATCTGTACACAATTCCTGGAAGCTGAAGAGGAGTGGACCAATATTCCTCAGGCCACAATCAACAACCTGATCAACTCTATGTGACAGAGATGTGTTGCACTGTGTGAGCCAAATAGTGGCCACACCTGATACTGAATGGTTTTCGGACCCCCCTTCCCCTCCCAGTAATGCAAAACTGTGCACATTTCAGAGTGTCCTTTTATTGTGGGCAGTCTAATGCACACCTGTGCAATATCCATGCTATCTAATCAGCACCTTGATATGCCACACCTGTGAGGTGGGATGGATTATCTCGGCAAAGGAGAAGTGCTCACTAACACAGATTTAGACAGATTTGTGAACAATATTTGAGAGTAATGGATCTTTTGTGTATGTAGAAAATGTTTCAGATCTTTGATTTCAGCTCATGCAAAATGGGAGAAAAACCAAAAGTGTTGCGTTTATATTTTGGTTCTGTGTAAATGGAGTGGCCCGTAGGGCATATGCTCAACTGCTTCATTCATCTCTATGGAAGTTCCGGAGATAGCAGAACTTCTGCATTTTCTGTAGTTATGAAACTGCTAGAGTTGGGGAGTGGAGTGGAGTTGAATGATTTCATGTGAACAGGCATTTTATGTATGGTATGGTTTTTGTTGGCCTATAGTCACAGTGTAAAAATTATCAGTATTTGTCCAACATTTCATTATAATTTGAACTGAAAAACAAAAACAAAAAAACAATCAACTATTGTAGGTAATGTACTAACACAATGTAAAATAAAATTAAAAATTCTATATTAATTACCTATTATCAGGATAGATCATCAATTTTAGTTCGGCCGGGGTCTGACTGAGAATGCAACGCTCATACTAGTGCTGTCTTCTCCTCACTGTTTATCTGCTCGACGTGAACATTGCCACGACGAGCAGATGTAATTGCAGCTTCTCTGTCCCATGCACTTCAATGGGACCGCTCCCTCCTCTTCAAGTGTATAGGATATTCAGACAACCCTCTTTACATATAAGCCAAGGTTAAAAATACTAAATGATATTAAACCATTAAAATAATTTGCAAATTGCAACTATTAAATTATTTAAATGGTTTAACATCATTTTCTATTTTTACTTTTTGCAAGAGACTTCTCAGAAACACACTTAAATAATATAGAAATTCTCAAGGTTTCATCATGATGCATAATACTGTATATGCAATGATAATAAAAAATCTGGATCTCAAGCCTTTCACTCACCTTCATGTAGATTAGGGTCACATGGCATAAGAGCCACATGAAAAGGCATTATCATTCTGAAATGTTATTGTTATGTGTGATCACCAACTATAATGTATTGATAATGAGGCTAACATAGGCAAGGTAGTGATCTACAGCACTTTCTCAAATATGGTTACATGTACAGTAGTTTGAAAGAGAACAAAAATATATTGTTTTCAGCTGCCATATATAATACCAGTAGTATCTTGAACAATCCATGAAATTTCATTATATTTTAGGAAACTGATTTAGCTGCAGAAAATACAGTAAATGCAAGTGTCTAGCTGCTAATACAAACCTTCTGTTTAAAGAAAATCACTATGTAGGTAGATTTTTTTTTTATCATTTACTTCATATTATGCTTTCTGTATCCCGGTCATGAAATATCAACAGAGAGAGCTAGTCAAATTGGTACTTTGCTGGGACTGTAAAAGGCACACGATCAAAGGGCAAGCATTAAAAGCTGCTGGAAATTTCCTTTTGAAAATTATCTCGCTCTCCTTGCCAAACCAAGGACACCACACATTAAGACAGCATGTTCATATTTAGCCTATAGAGATAGTATTTTCAGAGCAAGATGTTTTTTTTTTTTAGAAATATAAAAAGGTGCACTTAACCTTCTAAATGAAAAATTGATTTTGTTAAAGCTGAAACGCTGTTTGATTTCATGACATTGTCCGTGTTGTTTCATTTTGTTTAACTGACTGATCCTCTGAATTTGTACATCATCCATCTATGAAATGATACATCTTAAATTGTTTTTATGTTGACAGATGCACATTTTCCCTCAAAGACAAAGCCAGTAATTGCTTTTTTAATATTTATTCTGCAGATTCTTGTTTGGGCCACAATGGATCTGTACAGACAAGTGGCATTGGCATTTCTTCCCATGCCTTCAAAATCTCACTATGTGTTCAGTTTAAGTGACTTCTGATGTGTCATACAGGTATTAAAACTATTTATAACAGTTTCAACTAATTTGCTAATTCAGTATATTGTATTTGTTCACTTATGCTACTAACATTTCATATCTGATATTCAGGTGCAGAAATAAATAATTTTACTACCTATCACAGTCCAGCTACACACTGAAATACTACTACCTGTACCCTACTTGGTTACAATTAATGTTGACTAGTAGTTGGATGACACATTTGTTTGTAAGAGTTGTCCCAACCAGAATAATGTAGAAAATATGCAGTCCACTTCGGTGTACTGTATAGTACAATGGAAATGAAAATGTATGTGCTATATTACGTGGAATACTTAAAATACTGTTTTAGCAAGAACGAAGCGTGGCAACAAACATATTAGAAATTATAAAATAATATATGGCACCCTGTTACTTTTTTTTTATACTCAAATTGTTGATTTGTGTTCAGTAATTATTATAAAGTGGTGACCACTAGTGATGGACAAACATCGGCCGGGAAGGTTCGCGAACCGCAAGTTTGCGGCGGGCCCCATTCACTTTAATGTCAGGCAAACCTGAAAAACCTTCAGGTCATATTTGCAGCCAGCAAACACTTACTAGAAGTACACAAATAGTCCCACATGGACAGTGACATACCAGTCAGACAGTCCCACATGGACAGTGACATACCAGATAAACAGATTACCCACCAACCAGGCTCTGGGTGAGAGACAGGGGAAGGGTCACCTCCTAGCTAATCCCTGACCTTTTTCCCTGCACTGCTCAGCCCACATACAGACCTTAAAGGTAGGTCTGATGTGTCCCCGTGCCTTGGCTGACAAAACCCTAAATTCCCTGAGATGGTGAAGAGGGGAAATAGGAGCAGCCTGCTCGCACAGAACCTGGATGGGAGAGATGACACAAAACAACCAAACTAGAATCACACTTATCTTTCTGAGCTGGAACAGACAGACAACCTTCCTTCCTAGCTTCCAAGACCACAATGATTTGTATAATCCGCTCAGGGCACTGGGCAGGTGAGCTATTTAAACTAATTACGCCACCCTGTGCACCTGATGAGAGGCGGAACCAGCACAGCTCCAAAACAAACACTAAACTCGTGCGGCTATCCTGGCCGACCCCTGCACATCGTCAGAGTGGGGCATGACAACCAGACGGGCATCATTGGCAAAAATTCCCACAAAAATATGTATTTTAATCAGGGGCCATTTTTATGCATCTTAAAGGGAAACTCTCAAAAATGTGCTCTGCTGGACCCTAGAACATTTTTATTTCCTATCGGTTTGATGTAAACAAATGTGCAGCACTCCACGTTTTTGTATCCTGCAGAGTCTATTTAAAAAATGCATACGTTAACGTAAATTTTGTTTCTACTATATTTTTCCTGCTCATGCCAGGTCTAAAAAAGGATGGCGTGGGCAGGGAAAGGGATACAGTTATAGCCATCCAGATATTGGATACCACCGCCATACATTGACCGGATAACACCTCTGCACAGTGACCAGATAACACCGCCATACCATGCCGGGATAAAAGAGTATGAGGGCACAGTACAGGGAATGACTAGGGGCACTGCACAGGGTGTGGTAAGAGGGCACAATGCAGGGTATAAGGGGGCACAGTACAGGGTGGGGGGCACAGTCACATGACCATGTGATATTACAAGATCCTTATAGTGAATGTGGTTCATACACCACCATAATGAGAGGCAGAGGACTGAGACAAGGATGTGATTATGTGGCTAGAGATACAAAATTTAGCTGTCGGCCAGTACAGACCCCAAAAATTAGCCAATACGCATTAACCTGATGCACTATATAGAAAGTATATTATTGGTAAATAACACCTCTGCTTCAATCAGTTTTTTGGGATGGCAAATGTTTAATCACACCAGTAGAAATTATTTCTTCAAATAATGTTTTTCACTCTGTGTGGCTGCAGTATTGCAGCAGAACTGCACACAACTGCTGCACAATACAATTGCACTATAATATACTTTCTATGTTAGAAAGTATATTATAGGTATATTACACCTCTCAGTATGTCACACCTATCGATAGCACACCTATACCAGTCCTTAAAAGGACTTTTGTGGCTCTATTAGCTAGCGTTTGGTGTCCCTAGCAGTCTGTCCCTGGTCCACACAGCAACTTCTTCCTACACTGGCAAAAGACTGAATGTAAAATGGCGACCAGATCAGGTTTATTTATAAGGTAGGGGGTATGTACATGTGCTGAAACATCTCAATTGGCTATCCTGTACCACCTGATGGATGTGTCATGGGTCAAATTTCTTCACAATGTAAAAGAATATGGCGGGCGCGAATATCGCCATATGTCCGCCCGTTCGGTGAACAGCGAACGAGCAAAGTTTGCCGCGAAAAGACCACCGGGCGAACCGCAATGCCATCTCTAGTGACCACTGCTCTCTTTTTTAACATCATGATCTGTTAAGATATATTTATGAATAATAGACTACTTCACCCAAACCATTTTGCGGTTCTGCTGTTTCAATCAAACAGTCACTGTATATTTTATAGCCACAGCATTGCAACCACCCAAAGAAGATTTTGGCAAATGGGTACATTGTGCTTCAGGGAAAAAAAATCATCTCCACAATGATTGTCCATTTTTTTTTATTTTTAAGATGAATGAACTATATACATACACTTCTAGAAAATTATTAAACTTTTACTGTTTTGGAAAACCTTGAAAGCTATTTTCTCCTACAGTGGTAGCTTTTATTTCCATCTACAGAGGACCTGTAACCTCCTCTTAAATGTTTGTTTTAGTAACTATTTGCACCCCCTTGAAATAACAATTCTAAAGAATATGTTCTTAAGACTCTATGATGTGCCATTTATTGATTATTCCTTCTAGAATTTCTGAATTAACTACTAGCAGTTTATAATGAAGATCCAGATGGGTTATACCAGTTGAGGGTGTGTCCCTGCACAGTTTGACACTATCCAATCAGTGTAGCCAATGTTAGACCGTACACAAACCCTCAACTTTTAACACTCATGACCTTGACGCTTTTTCTTACATGGGGAATGCAAGTAGTTACTTAACAGTCATAACAGGAGAGGTTATAAGTCCTCTTAAAGATGCACTTGAACTATAGAATCAAGTTATTCACAAAGGTGAACACAGTCTTTAAAAAGACAGAAAAGCTGAAGATGTTATTCCTAACAACCCAAAAATCCCTTTTTTTCTACACCAAGGCAGGGCATGAATGAGGAATACTTATGTACATTTTTATTTCATTGACTTGGTTAGTGAAAACATAATAGCCAAGCATTAAATGTTCAAATCACATTAAAACTGGAAAAACCCTCCAAAAATGTATTTTATTTTTAAATTGTAGATGTTTAATTTGTACCCATAAATCTTGTTGGTGCACAGGGGACACAATTGAGGCACACAGGGGACGCAATTGAATTTTAACCCCTTAGTGACATAATTTTAGCCTTAAGGCCCAACAATATTTTCCCCCTTTGTGTTTCAGCGGTCATAACTTTTTAATTTTTTCTTCTAAATTATATCTTATTTTCAGAATTAGTTGTAGGTTTTTAGGAACCATTTTGAGGTATATACAGTATAGTAAATAACTTTCATTATTTAATTTTTTTAGAGGGAAAAAACTGTAATATTCACAATATTTTGTAGAATTTATTTGTGGTGTTCATTGTGTGGTAAAATAAATATAACTTTATTATGTGGGTCAGTACAGTGATAATAATGCCACATTTCTATATATTTTTTTTATTATTTTTACTATTCCTTACTTCCTGTAGCCTGTCAGCTCTGCAACTGCCCCCTCCTCCTCCAGACTGAAGGGGAGGGGGGCAGCTGCATTAACTGCTCATATCTCTGGTTTGGTAGCAGCTAGATATATACGTTTTGTATTCTTTGAAAGCTGCCATTCCAAGCAATCTTAGAATTACAGCATTATCTTTACTGGGCAGATATCACTGTTAGAAATCAGGATACAGTTAAAATAGCTGAAAGTAAAAGTAAAAACAGGTTTTACCACGATTATTCCCAACTCAATTTCTAACAGTAAAATCTTGTCATCTTGTACTAATGCTGAATGCCATCTTTCAAACAAGACCAGGCCTATGCATCTAGCTGTTACCAATCAGAAGATATCAGCTCAGGCAAAACAGTTAAAGGGGTCCGAGTTATGAAAAAAAAAAATTATATAGCACTGAAAATCTGATATATAACTGAGCTAAGCAAGTTTTAGGCAAAAAAATATATATATTTCCTCATTTCCCTGGTTCTTTTCTGGCCCTTTGTTTACATGCAATAAAAACAATCTCTTCCCCTCCCCCTGCTCTGCTAAGGAAGTGGATACAAGTGCTACCCTGAGTGACATGTCTGATTGCTGGGAGACTCTGCAGCATGTTGTATGTGTAGGACTACAAGTCCAAGCTGTATAATGACACTGCTAAGGGAGTGGATACAAGAGCTGCCCTGAGTGCTAGGAGAATCAACAGCAACTTGTAAGTGTAGAACTACATGTCCCACCTGTATAATGACACTGCTAATACACACAGGATCTTCCCCCTACCTTCTTGTGCAATGCTCTCTCTAGTATGTCAGCTCCAGTGCCTAGCATTGTCTCCTCACTGCCTGCAGAGCTGTGCAGCTGAAGGGGTTAAGAATCCGAGCAGAGAGTAGACGGCAGTGAAGGGGGGCATGGCCAGCACAGTGACGTCTCGTTTACAGGCTTGTAAACGACCTTTATCAGAGCAGGGAGAGAAGCTGACATAACAGGTCATGTGACCCTCAGTGAAATCTGAGAAACCAGCCACTGGAGATAAAGTGAGTTAATTGAAAAGCTGTTATATTTGCCTAGTTAGGAACATAGAAAGAACAAAAAAATAACTCGGATAACCCCTTTAAGTACTTTTTTCAAAACAGGTGGATAAAAGACTGCTCCAGAAACTTGTGGTCATGTATTCCCTAAATGGCCCAGGTCTTCTACAGTTTTGCTTGGAGAATGCCCTTTAGAAAGATTAAAAATGAAAGCCGCATAGTAAATCTACATTTACTCAGAACAAAATTATGCTGCTCATCGTCAGAAGGCTATGTTGCACTTGTAGATCATGATTACTCTAGCAGGACAAACATACCTACAAAAAATTGCATCCATTGTACGTTGTCCTACATGCTGGTAAACGTCTATGGAAAGAACTGAAGGATCCCATCATCATTAGTTTGCTGTAGAAAAGTGGAAGAAACCATCAGTTTAGAAGTGTAAGAATTTAATGCTACAAAAAGCAAACTGTATCATGCAATATTAGGTTAGGGAAAACAATATTTTTGTCTGTTTCTTTTTATTTGATAAAATTTATTTTATTTATATTTAAAGGAATTGTCTGATCACGGAAAATCTGGTTCCGATTCAAGACTCTCACAGTACCATGAGAAAATGACAGATTTTGTTAAGGGAGTCCATGGCTAGCTAGACATTTCTTTGGCATTGAAATGGATTTCCTTGTAATACATAAATCATGAATGACTTGTGCCTGTCAGAGTGGGAACTACTCTTACGGAGACTCTGTATGATACCCTAATAGTGCTTTTGTACAGGGTTTGCCTTCATGAGACAACACCTTTAGAACATAATAGCGAGGGTTTGTGTTAGAGACCCAAAAGTCCTTTTAAGGACTATTGTTGTGTCTGGCAGCAATATATATTTTTATCGCAACCTGTGCTAAATTGCATGCAATTTTTAGAGACCCAAAAGTCCTTTTAATGACTATTGTTGTATCTGGCAGCAATATATATTTTTAGCGGCATCAAAGCAACTTAATAGGTGGGCCGAACACCTGGGTCCACAATCAGTGTCTGCAGGTCACACCACTGCCTGCTTTTCTCCTGTGTTACGTGCTGGCCAATCCCCTGTCCAAGACGCAGGCCCGGATGCCTCCCGCCCTGCACCTGGACATTTTCAAGCACCATCAGCTGGCACATCCACGTCTGTGTCCCAGAACAGTGTACAGATGTCCATACCCCAGGCCTTTGAACGAAATCACAAATACCCAGCCACCCACCCACAGGCCATAGCACTAACTGTGTACCTTTCCAAATTGCTGGCCCTGGAAATGTTACCATTTAGGCTTGTGGAAACTGAGGCTCTCCGCAGCCTGATGGCGGCGGCCGTCCCTCTTTACTCAGTCCCCAGCCGCCACTATTTTGCCCGATGTGCCGTCCCTGCCTTACACCAGCACGTGTCCCGTAACTTCACCCGTGCCTTGACCAACGCAGTTATTGGGAAGGTCCACTGAACAACTGACACATGGACAAGTGCCTTTGCTTAAACTGATCTGTTTAGATGACAAAAAGCACACCGCCACAGAACTGTGGCAGGGAATAAGGGACCAGGCTGAGCTGTCACTCAGCCTAGAACCAGGCATGGTTGTGTCTGATTATGGCCTTAACTTGGTGGCGGCTTTGGAGCTTGGCAAGCTTACAAACATCCCATGCCTAGTCCACGTCTTAAACTTAGTGGTTTAGCAGTTTCTCTAAACCTACCCCAATTTGCCTGAGCTACTGGTGAAGGTGCACCACGTGTGTGCCCATTTTAGAAAGTCAACTACAGCTGCCGCCGGTCTGGCAGCGCTGCAGCAGAGCTTGCAATTGCCAGCTCACTGACTGTTGTGCGACGTGAGCATGTGCTGGAACTCCACGTTCCACATGTTGGCCAGGCTTTGTGAGCAGCAGAGGGCAGTAGAGGAATACTAGCTGCAACATGGTCGTCGCCTTTCCAGTCAGTTTCTGCTCTTCACAAGCGACGAGTGCGCATGAATGTCTGACCTCTGTGAGGTTTTTCGGAACTTTGGGGAATCAAGACAGATGGTGAACAGCAATGCCGCTATTATCACCGTAATCATCCCATCCATGTGGAAGAGGTGAAAATGGGGGAAGACAGTACACAGGGTGATAGCCAGACCACCCTCACTTCATCTTCTCAGTGCGAATTGGATGATGAGGAGAAGGAGGAGGAGCAGGAGACGATTGCGTCCGCTACCCATAGCAGGTTTATTCTATCTGTTTAGCAGGATGGGCAGAAGAGGAGTAATAAAGAGATTGAGAGTCATCCTCCTGATGAGGACAGCAAAGTCTTGTCTGTTTGGACTCTGGCACACATAGCTGACTTTATGTTATGCTGCTTTTCCCATGACCCTCGCTTTGTACGCATTTTGGCCAACACCGATTACTGGTTGTTCGTCCTTCTCGACCCCGCTACAAAGAGAACTTCTCATCTCTCATTCCTGTGGTGGAGAGGACTAGCAAAATGGTGCAATACCAGAAGGTCTTTGTGGAAAATTTGCTCAAAAGATTTCCAGCTGACAACGCTGGTGGAAATGTACGTAGTTCCTTGGCCAACCAAAGAGCGGAGACAAAGGGAACACACAGCAGTTCCAACAGAGGCAGGACTACACTATCCAAGGCCTGGGACAGTTTCATGACACCCCGCCAGCACCTTCACTCTGATGTGCGGCCTAGTGTCACAAGGAGGGAAACTTTTTTGAAGATGGTGAAGGAATACATAGCAGACCATGTCTGCATCCTCAATGATCCCTCTGTGCTTTACAACTATTGGGTGTCCAAGCTGGACACGTGGCACGAACTGGCGTGCTGCACCTTGGAGGTCCTGGCCTGCCCTGCCGCCAGCGTTTTGTCAGAGCGGGTATTTAGTGCTACTGGGGGCATAATAACTGATAAGCGCATCCGCCTGTCAACTGAAAATGTTGACAGGTTGACTCTTATCAAAATGAAGAAGGCCTGGATTGCCCCAGACTTCTCTACCCCACCAGAGGAAAGCGGCTGAACATAAAGGCACTTTAAATGTGGCTTTTATGGTGTATTGAATACACTGTATTCCCATGCACCCCTTCCACCACAAATATGGGTATATGGTTCAATCTTCCTTTTCTCGTCCTCCCCCCCCCCCCTTCTCTATCATATCAACATGCTCCTAATGTTTTAGAGTGTCAGCTCAGCAGCAAGACCTCAACCATAATTTTTTCAATGGTCAGCTCAGAAGCAGGCCCTCGCCCATAATTTTTTCCATGGTCAGAGCAGCAGCAGGCTTTCACCCCTAATGTTTTAGAGAGTCAGCTCAGCAGCAGACCCTCACCCCTAATATTTTAGATGGTCAGCTCAGCAGCAAGTCCTCGCCCATAATTTTTTCCATGGTCAGATCAGCAGCAGGCACTCGCCCCTAATGTTTTGGAGAGTGATCTCGGAAGCAGACCCTCACCCCTAATGTTTTAGATGGTCAGCTCAGCAGCAGACCCTCACCCCTAATGTTTTTTATGGTCACCAGCAGGCCCTTGCTCCTAATGTTTTTGAGGGTCACCAGCAGGCCATCAATCATAATTTTTCAAGGGTGTGTATGATGCCCTCCTTTATGTGTGGCAGCCCTTTCACTTAGTGCATAGGCTTTATGAGTGTAGGAGTCCCACTACCTAAACAATTGTACCACAATGTGAATGAGGCCCTTCTTTATGTGATATACAGGTTGTATCGGAGTGCCTCTTCCTTGTAATTTTTGGCAGCACTTGCACTTTATATACAAGTAAATATATAGGAAAGAATGTTTCCTAACAATTTTTCCTATAAAATCTATTTTATCTTCGGTTTTGTGCGTATTATTGTCAGTCTGTAAAATTGGCATACTACTCGGACATCGTTCCCAGCAGCAAACTGGGAGTCCAAGATGGATCCAGACATCCTTCCCATGTTGTTCCCAAACCATTTCAGTTGTGTTTCAATCTATTTCTGACATTTTCATGTGAACTAGACACCCTCCCCTCTTCAAAGCAGGGGGTACCTGGTTTAATGCTCTGGTTCTCCCATTGACTTCCATTGTTCTTGGGTGCTTGGTAGAGCACCCTAGCATCCCGAGGTGTTCTACTCGAGCACCCGAGGACCAGATTACTTTGGTGCTCGATCAACACTAATTATGTTATATTGTTAATAACAGTAGAGCTCAATAATTTGTTAATTAAGTAAAATTACTAAATGTCACTTTTCTGCTTAGGGAATCATTCTTTTGAAACCAAGTCAAGTATATCAGAGTGCCGAAGGAGCTCAGAAATTAATGAGACTTTGGATTCATGAGGTCTTCAGAGTCTTCTGTGACAGACTTGTCAACAGTGAGGATCGTCAGAAGTTTTTTCACATAGTAAAGGTAGATAATGAAAATGTATTTGTTTTTAAATGATCCACAAAAAAATCCTACATTTTAATGGAACTCTATGTTAATGGCAATATTTATTAATGAGACTTGTATTATTAAGCAGAACTGACATGCAAAACAAAGAAGAAAATTGTTATTTATTGTCTTATTTATTAAACAGGCATTGTTGTTTTAAAAAATGTTGCATAAATCAATAGTACATTTGAATATAAGAAAGTTTGTAATGTACCCTATATAATGACTAGTATTGGCATACACCTCAATCAATGAATTAATGCGTTTCATTCAGTCCATTGCCACAGATGTATAAAATCCATCACCTTACCATGCAGTCTGTCTTTGCAAACATTTGTAAAAAAAATGGGTAATTCTAAAGAACTGAATTTGAACGTAGTACTGTAGCAAGTCAGTTCTTGAAATTTCTTCCCTGCTGGATATTCCACAACTGTGATTAGTTTTATGGATTAAAGTTGCCAATCCTCTGGCATTAACATCAGCACAAAAACCGTCTGCCAGGATTTTCATGGCATTGGTTCCCATGGCCGAGCAGCTATATGCAAGCTTTATATCAAAAGCACAATTCCAAAAATCCGAGTGGTGTAAAGTACCTGTCTGACTGTATTGTACCCACTATAAAGTTTGATGGAAAGAAATAATGCTATGGGGTTGTTTTTCAGTGGCCTAGGCCCCTTAGTTCCAGCGAAGAGAAATCTTAAAGGGAATCTTTCACCAGAACATTCACTGTTGCCTTGTAGAGCAAGCTCAGCTGAATGTAATGGTACATTTCACTTAGTGATCTGGTGCTTCATTCTAGAAAAAAAGTATTTTAAACCATATGTAAATGAGCTTTTAACTGCACTGAAGTTGGTCCCAAGCCAATATGTGCACCCTTTTTCCTCTGTCTTCCTTTGCTATACCTTCCCTCTCCTTTCTGATTGACAGAACCAGGTTCCTTTATAGTCATCTTGCTGTCACGACCATGGTTATGGTCGTGACTCTTTGGTCGCATGCGGTTGTCAGCGGTTTTGGTCTATGTTTTCAACCACAGGTGAGGGCTTTGGATTTGTTGCCTCACGTGTGGTTGCCGCTGGCAACATAAGGTTGTTGGCAGTGGAGCGGCCTGATCGGTTGCTAGGCGCTCACTGTCACTGCATGCGGTTGCCGCTGGCAACTTATGTTTGTCTGCACTTTCCCTGTTTGGTGTGCACGGGGTTTATTTTTGTGATGTTGTTTGTACACCTCCCTTTTCAGTAGCCTTCTCCCATGCCTGGTGTAGGAAGGGTTAACTCCCTTCTGTGTGTGTGAACACTGGGTGTGTCTGTGTGGGTGTTTCTACATGGCCTATTTAGCCTCTGCTGAGAGCAGTAGTCAGAGGGGTACTTCAGCCATGGTCTGCTGGAGTCATCATCCTACTTATATACCATTTGCCAGTGGGGGCCACCCTTGTGGTCATAAGTTTAAGTTTATGTATGTTTATGTTATACAAGATGTTATGAAGGTGTGTCTTTTGTATGCTTCTCTATTGCAGCTTATGGTCCTGGGTTTCCGTGTGATGTGTGGTGTGTGCTGTGTCCGTTTATGTTTGGTGTGGACAGCAGCACTTGCACATGGGTTCCAGGCTTTATGTCTGTGGCAGGTAGGTGTTATTCTTGTTGCATTTACCTGCCATTGCCATAAGTTGTTTAGGTTCCCCTTTCTATGTAGCTTGGCCACTTTAGACTCCCGTTTCTCTGTGTCCAGGAGGAACAGGTTGTCAACCCAGCTTCTTGCTCAGGGATCTGTCGGAGGGTCAGTAGGGATCCGAGGTTCCTGAGTATGAGCCCTCCTACCATCAAAGTCGGCTCATACAGCTAGGAGTCAGGGTCAGATTAGGGATGCGCTAGGAGGTGACCTGCTCCCTAATTCTGTTTTTATGGCCGAGCACCTACTAACATCTTCTGGCATTGCACGGCTGAGGGTTTCCTCCATCCTCAGCCGTGACACTTGCCTTACCCTATCAGTAAAGACGGAGAGGGAGAAGCGGTGCACAGAGTGGCTTGGGTCTGGCCTCACTGCACTTAACTGCTCATTTGCATATGGATTAAAGATACTTTTCTCCAGAATGAAGAAATTAAACGTATTATTACATTCAGCTGAACTATCTACAAGGAATTGTGTCTGCTTTAACAGTGAATTTTCTGATGACATACTTCATTTAATACTTCAATGCCCTTTTCTGCTCTAGAATGACTATACCCCAGTACGCAAAGCAAAAGCCATAAAGGCATTTGGCAAGTCTGGTGTGGAAGAACTTGACTGGCCCACACAGCGCTCTGAACTAGAACAGAGATATCAGTCTTGAGTGTATGTTCTTTTATATTCACATACAACTGAGGCTACTTTCACACTAGCGTTCGTCGGTCCGCTCGTGAGCTCCGTTTGAAGGGGCTCACGAGCGGACCCGAACGCCTCCGTCCAGCCCTGATGCAGTCTGAATGGAGCGGATCCGCTCAGACTGCATCAGTCTGGCGGCATTCAGCCTCCGCTCCGCTCGCCTCGTTCGGGTGTCCAGCGTTCGGGTGTCCGCCTGGCCGTGCGGAGGCGTGCGGATCCGTCCAGACTTACAATGTAAGTCAATGGGGACGGATCCGTTTGAAGATGCCACAATATGGCTCAATCTTCAGGCGGATCCGTCCCCCATTGACTTTACATTGAAAGTCTGGACGGATCCGTACGAGGCTATTTTCACACTTAGCTGTTATATGCTAAAATAATGCAGACGGATCCGTTCTGAACGGAGCCTCCGTCTGCATTATTATGATCGGATCCGTTCAGAACGGATCCGATCGAACGCTAGTGTGAAAGTAGCCTGATTTGGTGCAAACATGTGTGCTACTGAACATCAGTTCCATCCATCTGAATGGAGTTGTTTTGATGGCAAGCACATGGATTTCTGTAAGCCCCATTCATTCAAACAGGACAATATCAGAAATTTCAGCAACCAAACTTTTGTGTGTGAATATAGCCTCATAGATGTTAGCACATACTGTAGTGTACTGTACAGATAGGATGTTCTAGTTACAGAATGTTCATTCAAGATAAGGTTTTTTAACACCTGATTTTTAGAATAAAAATTAATTTCTCATTTAACTACGCTATATTAACATACAATGAAATTAATTGAAATAGAGCAAGATGTTTTCTTCTCTTAAATGTGTATGCTTTACATTCGAACCCAGAAAAGACAAGCCAGTTCATTTTCTTCTTCCAAATATAACTGCTTTTATCACACACATTCAATGGCCTTATCAGCTGTGTGTAGGAGTTGGTTATTTTACTGTCTAAATGACAGGATGAAAAGGTTGAAGCACACAATAGATGCTGCAAAACATATTTATTATTGCTCATGGCATGTGACCTTTAAGATGAAACGAAAGCCCCCTCTGGTTTACTATTTTGTGTGGCTAAAACTTGATAAACCAAGTCTGTCTTTAACCTTTGGGTCATTAAGTTTTATGAGGCTCTTAAAGAGGTGCAGGTCACAGGCATAATCTAATCTTTAACATTCCAAACATACTTAAATATGAAGTATCGAACTTGATGGAGCACCATTTATCAAATCTGACACGTATCAATTTATGTGTTAATAATTTTGGAACGCTTTTACTTATCCAAGCCATTCTGAGATTGTTTTCTCGTGACACATCGTACTTCATCGTACTTTACCTTTATGCATAATAAAATCGCAAATTTGCAGAAAATCTGGAAAAAAAATGCTATTTTCAAAATTAGAATTTCTTTGCTTTTAACCCCTTCCCACCCAGCGCTGCAATAGTATAGCGCAGAGAGACGTGACTTGCCGCCCAGCACAGTACTATAATGGCACGCTGATCGGGAGAGTGCAGGAGCTGATAGCCGGACCCCTGCTGTATGCGCCGGTATTGGTGAAAACACAGATGCTGGTCCATTAACTCTTGATGTGCCGTGGTCAGCACTGACGACGGCACAAGCGATGTGTGGAGAGGGAGAGAGCTTCCATCGGGTCCCCGCGCTACTGTGATGGGGACCCGATGGAAGGGAAGGCAGCCCAATGCCTTACTTAGGCATCGTGGCTGCCTTGCGTGACAGCCTGTGAGATCCAGCCCACCGTATCTCACAGGCAAGCTGGCTAAAGTGTATTACAGTGTTTAGTACACTAATAGCCAATGCATCAAAATACAGACGTATTGTGATGCATTGTAAAGGGGATCAGACACCCAAAAGTTAAAGTCCCAGAGTAGGACAAAAAAATAAAGAAATAAAGAAAAAAAAATTAAAGAAATATATATTTTTTTAAATAGGGTAAAAAAGAAAAGTAGACATATTAGGTATTGCCGCATCCGTATCAACTGGCTCTATAAAAATATCACATGATCTAACCCTTTAGATGAACACCGTCAAAAAAAAATTAAATAGAAAATGTGCTAAAAAACATTTTTCATTTTTCATCTTACTTCACAAAAAGTGCAACACCAAGTGATCAAAAAGGCGTATACCCCCAAAATAGTACTAATCTAAATAATCTAACTGTCATCTCATCCCACAAAAAAATGAGCCCCTGCCTAAGACAATCGCCCAAAAAATAAAATAAGCAATGGCTCTCAGACTATGGAGACACTAAAACATGATTTTTTTTGTTTCAAAAATGCATTTATTGTGTCAAATGTGTAAACATATTAGATATCACCGAGTCTGTAACAATCTGCTCAATAAAAATACCACACGACCTAACCCCTGAGGTGAACACTGTAAAAAAATAAAATAAAAACTGTGTCAAAAAGCCATTTCTTTGTCACCTTACATCACAAAAAGTGTAATACCAAGTAACCAAAAAGTCATATGCACCCTAAAGTCATATTTGGTATTGTCGCGTCTGTAACAACCTGCACTATAAAAATACCACATGAACAAGCCTATCAGATGAACACTGTAATTAACAAGTTTCCAAAATGGGGTGTTTCTACTCTAGAAGTGCATCAGAGGATCTTTAAATGTGACATGGCAGCTTAAAATTATCCCAGTGAAATCTGCTTTCCAAAAACCATACGGCATTCCTTTTCTTCTGCGCCCTGCCGTGTGCCCGTACAGCAATTTACGTCCACATATGGCGTGTTTCTGTAAACTACAGAATAAGGGCAATAAATATTGAGTTTTGTTTTCGCTGTTCACCCTTTCTTTGTTTGCAGAAAAAAATTTATGAAAATGAAAAATCTGCCAAAAAAGTGAAATTCAGAAATTTTATCTCCAATTTCCATTAATTCTTGTGGAACACCTAAAGGGTTAGCACAGTTTGTAAAATTAGTTTTGAATACCTTAAGGGGTTTGGTTTCTAAAATGGAGTCATTTTTGGGTGGTTTGTATTGATGCACAAACATCGACCAGTGCGATTCGCAAATGTGATTGTGCAAATGCGATCAAATGTTCGCAAATTGCAATTTCGTGGCGGGCCCCATTCACTTTAATGGGAGGCAAACCTGAAAAACCTTCAGGTCATATTTGCAGGTAACAAATACTTACAAGAAGTGCACAAATCGTCCCACAAAAGGGACAGTGACATAGAGGGAGATCAATGGCAAAAATTCCCCTATAAAATATGTATTTTAATCAGGGGCTATTTTGATGTGTCTTAAAGGGAAATTTTCAAAAATTTGCCCTGCTGGAGCCTACAAATTATTTATTTTAGGCCACGGGAGTACGGGCCTTAAAAATTAGACATTCACCTGACATAAAAGAAATTGTGGCTCGAGGCACATTATGCAGTCAATGGATACAAATTTGACTGCAGTCCAGTGGACTACAGGGCCCAAAAATTAGGCATTCACCAGACAGAAAAGAACAAGTAATTATGTTGTGGCTGGAGGTATATTAGACGGTCATTGGATATACATTTTTCTGCAGGCCAGTGGACTACAGGCCCCAAAAATTATTCATTCCCATTACAGAAAAGAACAATTGATAATGTGGCTGGAGGTACATTAGGCTGTCACCATATAACAATTTTACTGTTGGCCAGTTAGATTACAGTCCCCAAAATGTATGCATTCACTGTACTTAAATGATCAAGTGATTATGTGGCTGGAGGTATATTAGTCGGTCAATGGATATCAATTTTACTGCAGGCAGTGGAGTACAGGCCCCAAATATTAGACATTCACAGGACAGAAAAGAACAAGTAATTATGTGGCTGGAGGTATATTAGACAGACATTGGATATCAATTGCACTGCATGCCAGTACAAATAGATGTCAAATACATATGTTTAAAATAATGAAAAATATAAATTTAGATTAAAAACATGGCTAACGAAATCCCCCCTCTTGAAAAAACAAACAAATCATAATGGTTGAAATTTGATAACATAAAATTGTCACAGGTTTTGAATTCCTCCGAGGTCCCAAACATTAGGCATTCACAATTGATAATGTGGCTGAAGGTACATTAGGCGGTCACCGTTTAACAATTTTTACTGTTGGCCAGTTAGATTACACACCCCAAAAATTATGCATTCAACATACATAAATAATCAAGTGATTATGTGGCCAGAGGTATATTAGATGGTCAATGGATATCAATTTTACAGCAGGTCAGTGGACTATAGATTCACCGTACAGAAAAGCACAATTGATAATGTGGCTGGAGGTAAATTAGGTGGTAACCGTATAACAATGTTACTGTTGACCAGTTAGATTATAAGTTATAGGTAGAGTTGAGCGGACACCTGGATGTTCGGGTTCGAGAAGTTCGGCCGAACTTCCCGGAAATGTTCGGGTTCGGGATCCGAACCCTATCAGAACTTCGTCCCGAACCCGAACCCCATTGTAGTCAATGGGGACCGGAACTTTTCGGCACTAAAAAGTCTGTAAAACAGCCCAGGAAAGGGCTAGAGGGCTGCAAAAGGCAGCAACATGTAGGTAAATCCCATGCAAAAAAATGTGGATAGGGAAATTAATTAAAATAAAAATAAAATAAATACAAATTAACCAATATCAATTGGAGAGAGGTCCCTTAGCAGAGAATCTGGCTTCACGTCACCCACCACTGGAACAGTCCATTCTCAGATATTTAGGCCCCGGCACCCAGGCAGAGGAGAGAGGTCCCGTAACAGAGAATCTGTCTTCATGTCAGCAGAGAATTAGTCTGCATGTCATAGCAGATAATCAGGCTTCACGTCAGCCACCACTGCAACAGTCCATTGTCATATATTTAGGCCCAGCACCCAGGCAGAGGAGAGAGGTCCCGTAACAGAGAATCTGTCTTCATGTCAGCAGAGAATCAGTCTGCATGTCATAGCAGAGAATCAGGCTTCACGTCAGCCACCAGTGCAACAGTCCATTGTCATATATTTAGGCCCAGCACCCAGGCAGAGGAGAGAGGTCCCGTAACAGAGGATCTGGCTTCATGTCAGCAGAGAATCAGTCTGCATGTCATAGCAGAGAATCAGGCTTCACGTCAGCCACCACTGCAACAGTCCATTGTCATATATTTAGGCCCAGCACACAGGCAGAGGAGAGAGGTCCCGTAACAGAGAATCTGTCTTCATGTCAGCAGAGAATCAGTCTGCATGTCATAGCAGAGAATCAGGCTTCACGTCAGCCACCACTGCAACAGTCCATTGGCATATATTTAGGCCCAGCACCCAGGCAGAGGAGAGAGGTCCCGTAACAGAGGATCTGGCTTCATGTCAGCAGAGAATCAGTCTGCATGTCATAGCAGAGAATCAGGCTTCACGTCAGCCACCACTGCAACAGTCCATTGGCATATATTTAGGCCCAGCACCCAGGCAGAGGAGAGAGGTCCCGTAACAGAGCATCTGGCTTCATGTCAGCAGAGAATTAGTCTGCATGTCATAGCAGATAATCAGGCTTCACGTCAGCCACCACTGCAAAAGTCCATTGTCATATATTTAGGCCCAGCACCCAGGCAGAGGAGAGAGGTCCCGTAACAGAGAATCTGTCTTCATGTCAGCAGAGAATCAGTCTGCATGTCATAGCAGAGAATCAGGCTTCACATCAGCCACCAGTGCAACAGTCCATTGTCATATATTTAGGCCCAGCACCCAGGCAGAGGAGAGAGGTCCCGTAACAGAGGATCTGGCTTCATGTCAGCAGAGAATCAGGCTTCATGTCAGCCACCACTGCAACAGTCCATTGTCATATATTTAGGCCCAGCACACAGGCAGAGAAGAGAGGTCCCGTAACAGAGAATCTGTCTTCATGTCAGCAGAGAATTAGTCTGCATGTCATAGCAGAGAATCAGGCTTCACGTCAGCCACCACTGCAACAGTCCATTGTCATATATTTAGACCCAGCACCCAGGCAGAGGAGAGAGGTCCCGTAACAGACAATCTGGCTTCATGTCAGCAGAGAATCAGTCTGCATGTCATAGCAGAGAATCAGGCTTCACGTCAGCCACCAGTGCAACAGTCCATTGTCATATATTTAGGCCCAGCACCCAGGCAGAGGAGAGAGGTCACGTAACAGAGAATCTGGCTTCATGTCAGCAGAGAATCAGTCTGCATGTCATAGCAGAGAATCAGGCTTCACGTCACCCAATATGGAACAGTCCATTGGCATATATTTAGGCCCCGGCACCCAGACAGAGGAGAGGTTCATTCAACTTTGGGTTGCCTCGCAATATAATGGTAAAATGAAAATAAAAATAGGATTGAATGAGGAAGTGCCCTGGAGTACAATAATATATGGTTAAGGGGAGGTAGTTAATGTCTAATCTGCACAAGGGATGGACAGGTCCTGTGGGATCCATGCCTGGTTCATTTTTATGAACGTCAGCTTGTCCACATTGGCTGTAGACAGGCGGCTGCGTTTGTCTGTAATGACGCCCCCTGCCGTGCTGAATACACGTTCAGACAAAACGCTGGCCGCCGGGCAGGCCAGCACCTCCAAGGCATAAAAGGCTAGCTCTGGCCACGTGGACAATTTAGAGACCCAGAAGTTGAATGGGGCCGAACCATCAGTCAGTACGTGGAGGGGTGTGCACACGTACTGTTCCACCATGTTAGTGAAATGTTGCCTCCTGCTAACACGTTGCGTATCAGGTGGTGGTGCAGTTAGCTGTGGCGTGTTGACAAAACTTTTCCACATCTCTGCCATGCTAACCCTGCCCTCAGAGGAGCTGTCCGTGACACAGCTGCCTTGGCGACCTCTTGCTCCTCCTCTGCCTTGGCCTTGGGCTTCCACTTGTTCCCCTGTGACATTTGGGAATGCTCTCAGTAGCGCATCTACCAACGTGCGCTTGTACTCGCGCATCTTCCTATCACGCTCCAGTGCAGGAAGTAAGGTGGGCACATTGTCTTTGTAGCGTGGATCCAGCAGGGTGGCAACCCAGTAGTCCGCACAGGTTAAAATGTGGGCAACTCTGCTGTCGTTGCGCAGGCACTGCAGCATGTAGTCGCTCATGTGTGCCAGGCTGCCCAGGGGTAAGGACAAGCTGTCCTCTGTGGGAGGCGTATCGTCATCGTCCTGCCTTTCCCCCCAGCCACGCACCAGTGATGGGCCCGAGCTGCGTTGGGTGCCACCCCGCTGTGACCATGCTTCATCCTCATCCTCCTCCACCTCCTCCTCATCCTCGTCCTCCTCGTCCTCCAGTAGTGGGCCCTGGCTGGCCACATTTCTACCTGGCCTCTGCTGTTGCAAAAAACCTCCCTCTAAATCACTTCGAAGAGACTGGCCTGAAAGTGCTAAAAATGACCCCTCTTCCTCCTCCTCCTCCTCCTCCTGGGCCACCTCCTCTTCCATCATCGCCCTAAGTGTTTTCTCAAGGAGACATAGAAGTGGTATTGTAACGCTGATAACGGCGTCATCGCCACTGGCCATGTTTGTGGAGTATTCGAAACAGCGCAACAGGGCACACAGGTCTCGCATGGAGGCCCAGTCATTGGTGGTGAAGTGGTGCTGTTCCGTAGTTCGACTGACCCGTGCGTACTGCAGCTGTAACTCCACTATGGCCTGCTGCTGCTCGCACAGTCTGTCCAGCATGTGCAAGGTGGAGTTCCACCTGGTGGGCACTGTCGCATATGAGGCGGTGAGCGGGAAGGCTGAAGTTACGCTGTAGCGCAGACAGGCGAGCAGCGGCAGGATGTGAACGCCGGAAGCGCGAACAGATGGCCTGCACTTTATGCAGCAGCTCTGACATGTCGGGGTAGTCGTGAATGAACTTCTGCACCACCAAATTCAGCACATGCGCCAAGCAAGGGATGTGCGTCAAACCGGCTAGTCCCAGAGCTGCAACGAGATTTCGCCCATTATCGCACACCACCAGGCCGGGCTTGAGGCTCACCGGCAGCAACCACTCGTCGGTCTGTTGTTCTATACCCCACCACAACTCCTGTGCGGTGTGGGGCCTGTCCCCCA
Source organism: Bufo gargarizans (assembly GCF_014858855.1). Lineage (NCBI taxonomy): Eukaryota > Metazoa > Chordata > Amphibia > Anura > Bufonidae > Bufo > Bufo gargarizans. The sequence goes on along the minus strand of NC_058081.1, from coordinate 333,169,607 downwards.
AACATATGAGTTTCAGAATGGCCTGCTGACATTTACCCCGGGCTGTGCTGAAGTTGGTGGTGAAGGTGTGTGGCTGACTGGATGAGCAGGTGGAAGAAGAGGAGGAGGAAGCTGAGTAGGAGGAGGTGGCAACAGGAGGCAAAGAATGTTGCCCTGCGATCCTTGGCGGCGGAAGGACGTGCGCCAAACAGCTCTCCGCCTGGGGCACAGCTGCCACTACATTTACCCAGTGTGCAGTTAGGGAGATATAGCGTCCCTGGCCGTGCTTACTGGTCCACGTATCTGTGGTTAGGTGGACCTTGCCACAGATGGCGTTGCGCAGTGCACACTTTATTTTATCGGATACTTGGTTGTGCAGGGAAGGCACGGCTCTCTTGGAGAAGTAGTGGCGGCTGGGAACAACATACTGTGGGACAGCAAGCGACATGAGCTGTTTGAAGCTGTCTGTGTCCACCAGCCTAAATGACAGCATTTCATAGGCCAGTAGTTTAGAAATGCTGGCATTCAGGGCCAGGGATCGAGGGTGGCTAGGTGGGAATTTACGCTTTCTCTCAAATGTTTGTGAGATGGAGAGCTGAACTCTGCCGTGTGACATGGTTGAGATGCTTGGTGACGGAGGTGGTGGTGTTGGTGGTACATCCCCTGTTTGCTGGGCTGCAGGTGCCAACGTTCCTCCAGAGGCGGAGGAAGAGGCCGAGGCGGCAGCAGCAGAAGAGGCTGCGGCGGCAGCAGCAGAAGAGGCCGAGGCGGCAGCAGCAGAAGAGGTAGCAGGGGGAGCCTGAGTGACTTCCTTGTTGTTAAGGTGTTTACTCCACTGCAGTTCATGCTTTGCATGCAGGTGCCTGGTCATGCAGGTTGTGCCAAGGTTCAGAACGTTAATGCCTCGCTTCAGGCTCTGATGGCACAGCGTGCAAACCACTCGGGTCTTGTCGTCAGCACATTGTTTGAAGAAGTGCCATGCCAGGGAACTCCTTGAAGCTGCCTTTGGGGTGCTCGGTCCCAGATGGCAGCGGTCAGTAGCAGGCGGAGTCTCTTGGCGGCGGGTGTTCTGCTTTTGCCCACTGCTCCCTCTTTTGCTACGCTGTTGGCTCGGTCTCACCACTGCCTCTTCCTCCGAACTGTGAAAGTCAGTGGCACGACCTTCATTCCATGTGGGGTCTAGGACCTCATCGTCCCCTGCATCGTCTTCCACCCAGTCTTGATCCCTGACCTCCTGTTCAGTCTGCACACTGCAGAAAGTCTCAGCAGTTGGCACCTGTGTTTCGTCATCATCAGAGACTTGCTGCGGTGGTATTCCCATGTCCTCATCATCAGGAAACATAAGTGGTTGTGCGTCAGTGCATTCTATGTCTTCCACCGCTGGGGAAGGGCTAGGTGGATGCCCTTGGGAAACCCTGCCAGCAGAGTCTTCAAACAGCATAAGAGACTGCTGCATAACTTGAGGCTCAGACAGTTTCCCTGATATGCATGGGGGTGATGTGACAGACTGATGGGGTTGGTTTTCAGGCGCCATCTGTGCGCTTTCTGCAGAAGACTGGGTGGGAGATAATGTGAACGTGCTGGATCCACTGTCGGCCACCCAATTGACTAATGCCTGTACCTGCTCAGGCCTTACCATCCTTAGAACGGCATTGGGCCCCACCATATATCGCTGTAAATTCTGGCGGCTACTGGGACCTGAGGTAGTTGGTACACTAGGACGTGTGGATGTGGCAGAACGGCCACGTCCTCTCCCAGCACCAGAGGGTCCACTAACACCACCACGACCATGTCCACGTCCGCGTCCCTTACTAGATGTTTTCCTCATTGTTATCGTTCACCACAACAACAAAAATATTATTTGTCCCAATGTATTGAATTCAAATTCAGGCCTTTTTTTACAGACACCTAACACTATCTGGCTATCTATTTAGGTACCGTATTACACTAATACAGGCACAGCAGTAACCACCGATTTAGCTGACGATTTAGGCCTAGTATTTAGGCGCTGGGTGACAGGTATACGTTTTACGGACAGAATTAGACTGGGATATGCACAGTAGCGTGTGTGTGAAGTTATTGAGAATGACCCTATCAGCACCTTGATTCTGATATACCCTTTTAGGGATGTATTTAAAGTAGGCCTGATACAGCAGAAACCACTAAATTAGGAAATTGCTAAATTGGGAATTGTATTTCAACACAGAACAAAAAATTTGCTTTAACGGACACTAAATAACTTGCCCAGCCACAACAGTACAGCAGTAACGACAGATTAAGCTGGATATAAATTTGAGGCCTAGTATTTAGGCGCTGGGTGACAGGTATAGGTTTACTGACAGAATTAGACTTGGAAATGCACAGTAGCGTGTGTGTGAAGTTATTCAGAATGACCCTATGTGCACCTTGAATATTATATACCCTTTTAGGGATAGATTTCAAATAGCTCTGATACAGCAGAAACCACAAAATTAGGAAATTGCTAAATTGGGAATTGTATTTCAACCCAGAACAAAAAATGTGCTTTGACGGACACTAAATAACTTGCCCAGCCACAACAGTACAGCAGTAACGACAGATTTAGCTGGATATAAATTTGAGGCCTAGTATTTAGGCGCTGGGTGACAGGTATAGGTTTACTGACAGAATTTGACTTGGAAATGCACAGTAGCTTGTGTGTGAAGTTATTCAGAATGACCCTATGTGCACCTTGAATCTGATATACCCTTTTAGGGATAAATTTAAAGTAGGCCTGATACAGCAGAAACCACTAAATTAGGAAATTGCTAAATTGGGAATTGTATTTTAACCCAGAACAAAAACTGTGCTTTGACGGACACTAAATAACTTGACCAGTTACACCAGTAACGACAGATTTAGCTGGATATAAACTTGAGGCCTAGTATTTAGGCGCTGGGTGACAGGTATACGTTTACTGACAGAATTAGACTTGGATATGGCCAAAAAAAAAACACACTATTGATGGTTAAATGCACTTGGTGTGACAGCTTGACCAACCACACTACTGAGGGTTAAATGCACTTGGTGACAGGTGCAGCTTGCCCCTGATGTAGTATATGGCCAAAAAATAAACAGACTATTGCTGGTTAAATGCACTTGGTGTGACAGCTTCACCCTGATGTAGGATTTAGCCAAAAAACAACCACACTATTGAGGGTTAAATGCACTTGGTGACAGCTTGCCCCTGATGTAGTATATGGCCAAAAAATAAACAGACTATTGCTGGTTAAATGCACTTGGTGTGACAGCTTCACCCTGATGTAGGATTTAGCCAAAAAACAACCACACTATTGAGGGTTAAATCCACTTGGTGACAGCTTGCCCCTGATATAGTATATGGCCAAAAAATAAACAGACTATTGCTGGTTAAATGCACTTGGTGTGACAGCTTCACCCTGATGTAGGATTTAGCTAAAAAAACAACCACACCATTGAGGGTTAAATGCACTTGGTGGCAGATTGTGCTGGCAACACAAGACACAAAATGGCCGCCGATCACCCCAGAAAAAAGTGACTGAAAAACGCTCTGGGCAGCCTAAAAACAGTGAGCAATTCAATAGCAGCAGTTCAATCATCCACAGCTACAGATCGATCACTGGATGGAGTCTTTTGGAGGAGTTAATCAGCCTAATCTCGCCCTACTGTCGCAGCTGCAACCTCTCCCTACACTAATCAGAGCAGAGTGACGGGCGGCGCTATGTGACTCTAGCTTAAATAGAGGCTGGGTCACATGGTGCTCTGGCCAATCACAGCCATGCCAATAGTAGGCATGGCTGTGACGGCCTCTTGGGGCAAGTAGTATGACGCTTGTTGATTGGCTGCTTTGCAGCCTTTCAAAAAGCGCCAAGAAAGCGACGAACACCTGAACCCGAACCCGGACTTTTACGAAAATGTCCGGATTCGGGTCCGTGTCACGGACACCCCAAAATTCGGTACGAACCCAAGCTATACAGTTCGGGTTCGCTCATCCCTAGTTATAGGCCCCAAAAATTATGCATTCACCGTACATAAATGATCAAGTGATTATATGGCTGGAGGTATATTAGACGGCTAGTCAATGTCAATTTTACTGCAGGCCAGTGTAGTACAGGCCCCAAACATTAGGCATTCACCAGACAGAAAAGAACAAGTAATTATGTGGCTGGAGGTATATTAGATGGTCATTGGATATCAATATTAATGCACGCCAGAACAAATAGATATCAAATACATATTTTAAAAATAACAAAAAATATAAAATTTTATTAAAAACATGGCAAACAAAATCCCCCCTCTTGAAAAAAAACCAAATGATAATAGTTTAAATTTGATAACACAAAATTGTCACAGGTGCTGAATTCCTCCGAGGTCCCAAACATTAGGCATTCACCGGACAGAAAATAACAAGTAATTATGTGGCTGGAGGTAAATTAGAAGGTCATTCAATATCAATTTTACTGCAGGCCAGAACAAATAGATATCAAATACATATTTTTTAAGGAACAAAAAATTCTAAATTGGATCAAAAACATGGCTAACAATATCCCCCCTATTGAAAAAAAAAATACTGATAATAGTTGAAATTCGATAACACGTGGTCTTCACAGGTGTTGAATTCCTCCGAGGTGCCAAATATTAGGCATTAGTGATTGCCGAACATTGGCCGGGACAGTTCGCGAACACAATCGCATGAACGTGATCAAATGTTCGCGAACCGCAAGTTCGTGGCAGGACCCATTCACTTTAATTGCAGGCAAACCTGAAAAACCTTCAGCTCATATTTGCAGCCACCAAATACTTAGTAGAAGTGCACAAATAGTCCCACAACATGGACGGTGACATACTAGAGGGGGATCAATAACAAAAATTCCAACAAAAAATATCTTTTCACCGGACAGAAAATAATAAGTGATTATGTGGCCGGAGGTATTTTACATGATCAAAGGATATCAATTTTACTGCAGGCCAGTACAAATACTGGTCAAATACATTTGTTTAAAAGAAATAAAAATATAAAATTGGATTAAAAACGAAATCCCCCCTCTTTAAAAAAAAAACTAATGATAATTGAAATTAGATAACACGTGGTTGTCACTGGTGTTGAATTCCTCCAATGCCCCACAAATTATGCATTCTGTGTAGAGAAAAGAACAAGTGGGTATTTTACTGGAGGTAGATTACACGGTCATTAGATATCAATTTTACAGTAGGCCAGTGGACTACAGGCCCAAAAAATTATGCATTCAGCGTACAGAAAAGATCAAATAAGTATGTGGCTGGAGGTAGATTACACAGTCATTGGATATCAATTTTACAGCAGACAGTGGACTACAGGCCCCAAAATGTATGCATTCAGCGTACAGAAAAGAACAAGTAAGTATGTGGCTTGATGTATATTACATGGCAATTGGATATCAATTTTACAGCAGGCCAGTGGACTACAGGCCCCAAAAATTATGTGTTTTTAAAAACATTTTTTTTTTACTAACAGAATATGAAAGCTGTATATAACGCTTGAATTTCACACGTGCAGATGCTGCAAGGGCTGTAAAATAGTGTATTTTGCCCAAAAAGGGTGTATTTAAAAACCTAGAAAATTATAGCTGTATTTCTAGAATAAATTGCACACTAACTAATCCTGCAAAGGCATCAGTTGTTGTATATTTCCCAAAATGTTAGTTTTTTTTTTAAAGCCAGGAAATTATTGAAGTTTTTTAAACTTGTTTTTAACAATCACAGATGCAGCAAGAGCTGCAATATCAAGTATTTTGCAAAAAATTGTGTTTTTTACTAACATAATATGAAAGCTGTATATAACGCTTGCATTTCACACAAGCAGACGCTGCAAGGGCTGTAAAAAGGTGTATTTTGCTCAAAAAGGGTGTTTTTAAAAACTCAGAAAATTATAGCTGTTTTTCTAGCTTCAATTGTACACTGACTAATCCTGCAAAGGCACCAGAAGTTGGATATTGCCGAAAATTTGAATTTTTTCAAAGCCAGATTATTATTAAAGTATTTCAAGCTTGGATTTGAATGTCACAAAAGCACAGATGGACTGCTGGTGCACTGAGCTTGTACAAAATGGCCGCCACTGCCCACCTAATTGACGGATAAAAGTAGTTTTTCTCTGGCACTGGGCTCAAGGCAGGATAAAAAGATTGTGCACCCACACAACTATATCTATGTAGATAGCTGAGTACAATTTGAGTTCTGATAACACATTATGTCCTATTCTCTCCCTCACAGTAGCAGCATCCTCTCTCTACACTAAGCACAGCAGAGTGACGTGCAGAGCTACGTGACTCCAGCTTATATAGAGGCTGGGTCACATACTGCACTGGCCAATCACAGCCATGCCATTAGTAGGCATGGCTGTAATGGCTTCCAAGGCCACACAGTTAAACGCTTGTTGATTGGCTGCTCTGCAGCCTTTCAAAAAGCGCTAAGAAATCGCCGAACACCAAACCCGAACACAAACTTTTACAGAAATATTCAGGTTCGGGTCCGGGGTCCAAAAATCCTACTTACGGGTTCGGGTTCGCTCTACCCTACTTACAACGACTTATGCGTTGAAAGTACAGGCTGCAGATGGCAAAACCATTATCAGCAGCTGACACATTAACAAAAGCCCACACTACAGAGCCATGTGCCGGCATCCTGGGAGTGCAAGATGTGACCGTGCATGGTGGATGGCTCGCTCCAGATACATTTGCAGTCTGCTTTTTGCCTCCTGTGCACTGCGAGCTCTGCCTGTTCTCCTCCTTCTCCTCCCAATCTGCTGCTCTGTCTCTCCCTCTGAACTACCCTTCTCTTCCTCTCTTGTGGGCACCCACGTGACATCCATCGACACCATAATTGTCACCTTCACCAACATTGACATTAGAGATCTCGGAGTAGGCAGCAACATCGGGGACCACCCTCCTTGGGCTGATCTGGGTATTGTCATCAGACCACTGAGTGGCGGCCGTTGCTACCTCCTCTTCCTCATCCGATGAAAAGAATGGCTGTGCATCGATAATGTCTGGAAATTGATGGGAAAATAATTCCTTTGACTCGAGTGGAGGGGCTATGGTGTTGGTGGTGTCTTTGGGGGTGCACACAGCAGAGAGTAAGGAGGGTGCTGATACAGAGGATGAGGAAAGTGAAGAAGCGGAAGGCTGAGTGCGCCACTCAACCAAATCTGGTGCTTCCTTTGATGTAATCGCACACATCTTCTCCAACTTTCCACTTCGGCTCCGACCTGGTGCACCTGCCCAACCCCAACCACCCCTGCAGAACGGCCTGCCCCTTCCTCTGCTGTCATTCTCAAAATGACCCTTTGACAAATTCCCTAGAGAAGAGCAGTATTTGTGAAAGCAGGTATATAGATTATACCCTTATAGACCCTTTAATCAGTTTTTTTGGGGGGGCAACTGGTATATCACACCAGTTGCAATTAGTTGTTCCAATTGCGTTTGTCCCTCTTTATAGCTGCAGTATCTCAGCAAAACTGCACACAAATGCTGCACTATACAAATGCACCATATAGAAATTATATTATAGGTATATCACACCCCTGCCTAAATCAATTATTTGGGGGGCTATTGGTATTTCACACCAGTTGCAATTAGCTGTTCCAATGGCGTTTGGCTGTCCTTATTGCTGCGGTATCTCAGCAGAACCGCACACAAATGCTGCACAATACAAATGCACTATAAATAAATTATATTATAGGTATATTGCATCCCTGCCTCAATCACTTTTTTGGGGGGCAACTGGCATATCACACCAGTTGCAATGAATTATTCCAATGGCGTTTGTCTTTCTGTATAGCTGCGGTATCTCAGCAGACCCACACACAAATTCTGCACTATACAAATGCACTATATAGAAATTATATTATAGGTATATAACACCCCTGCTTCAATCAAATTTTTTGGGGGGCAACTGGTATATCACACCAGTTGAAATAATATAACAAATACAAAGACAGGTGCACTATGCGGTCTTACTGACCCTCATACTGGTGTAAAATTGAGAGATTAGCCAACATATCCTGCTTGGAAGACATGTATGAGCCCGAGCATTGCACCAAGGTTTCTCAAGTAGCTCGGGACCTAACGCTAAACCTACCTGGGCCGTATGGGCGATACCAGGAGCTAGTAGGCGAATTACATGAGCGCAAGGTCCGACTCACAGCAATCTCCCAGTAACCTCCAGCATGTGACCATGCATACAATGGGAGGAGGCAGAGAGGTCTCAGCCCCAAGCAAGACTGGCTGATATAGCCCGGGCCTCACATGTACACCAGAATGCTGCCTGTGGATGGAAATAAGGCACATTCAGACTAGGAGTTTCCACACCTCCAAAAAATTCAATATACAAACTACAGATTGGCGTGGTATTAAAAAGCAGGAAGTGCTCAACCCCATATGCAGTGGTGCATCTATACAGGGGGGGGGGGGCAGATCCTACACTTGTGGCCCGCTGCTAATGGCAATCCTGAGCAAAAATGCATGCAATGGAGGAAGCCTGCAGCGGACCACAAGTACCACAATGGACATCCTACACATGATAGCAAATGTGTGGATGTGATAAACAGTAAAAATAATATAACAAAAACAAATACAGGTGCACTCTGCGGTCTTACTAGCTCTCATACTGCTGTAAAACTGAAAGAGATTAGCGAATATATCCTGTTTGGAGGACATGTCTGAGCCCAAGCACCACGCTAAGTTTTCTCAAGTAGCTCGGGACCTAACGCTAAACCTACCTGGGCTGTATGGGCAATACCAGGAGCCAGTGGGTGAATTACAGGAGCGCAAGGTCTGACTGACAGCAATCTCCCAGTAACCTCCAGCATGTGACCATGCATACAATGGGAGGAGGCAGAGAGCTCTGAGCCCCACCCAAGACTGGCTGATATAACCCAGGCCTCACATGAGCACCAGAATGCTGCCTGTGGATGGAAATAAAAGCACATTCAGACTAGGAGTTTCTACACCTCCAAAAAATTCTATATACAAACTACAGATTGGCATGGTATTAAAAAGCAGGAAGTGCAATCTCCCAGTAACTCCCATATGTGGTTGTAAACTGCTGTATGGGCACATGGCAGTGTGCAGAAGGAAAGGAGTGCCATGTTGTTATCGGAGTGCAGATTTTGCTGGAATGGTTCTCAGGTGCCATGTCATATTTGAAGAGACCCTGAGGTACCCTAGAAAGAAAACCCCCAAAAGTGACCCCATTTTGGAAACTAGCCCCCTCAAGAAATAAATTTAGTGGTGAAGTGAATGCTTTGACCCAACTAGCATTTCATAGAATTTAGAAACACATGGCTGTGAAAATGAAAAATTAACTTTTACTTCTAATTTAAAGTTGCTTTAGCCCCAAATTTTTTATTTTCACAAGGGCTAACAGAAAAAAATTACCCCCTCAATGTGTTATGCATTTTCTCCTGAATACGGAAACACCTCATACATGGTCATAAACCAATGTTTGGGGGCATGACAGCATTCAGAAGAAGGAGCGACATCAGGATTTTCTAACATATCATTTGCTGAAATTAGGTTAGGGCCCATAACATTTGTATTTTTTTTTTTTTACCAATGTAGCTGTGTGGGGGATTGTTTTTTGTGGGACAGGCTGTATTTTTTTATTGGTATCATTTTAGGGTGCATATGTCTTTTTGATCACTTTTTATACGATTTTTTGTGGAGGTGAACTGAGCAAAAATGGTAATTCTGTCAGTGTTTTTTATTTTTTATATGATTATAATTTTTGGGGGAACTTTGATTTTTATTGAGAATAATTGTTACAATTACAAAATACATAGACAATTGTTTGAGGTATTTTGTAGAAATAAAGTAGAACAAAAAGAATAGGAAAGTCAAATAAAATAAAATACAACATTTGTTGGTCCAGGTAATCAAATTAAAGGGGTTCTGCAGTTTTTTTAAACTGATGATCTATCCTCTGTATAGATTATCAGCATCTGATCGGCGGGGGTCAGAAACCCAGGACCCCTGCCGATCAGCTGTTTGAGAAGACAGCGACGCTGGCAGTAGTGCCACGGCCTTCTCGTTGTTTACCGCGGGTCCAGTGATGTCACGACTAGTATCAATGGCCTAGGCGGGGCTAAGATGTATTCAAGTGAACAGAGATTAGCCCAGGCCATTGATACTAGTCGTGATGTCACTGGGCCTGCGGTAAACAGCGAGAAGGCTGCAGCGCTACTGTCAGCGCCGCTGCCTTCTTAAACAGCTGATCGGCAGGGGTCCCGGGTGTCGGACCCCTGCCGATCAGATGCTGATGATCTATCCAGAGGATAGATCATCAGTTTAAAAAAAATGCCGAACCCCTTTAAATACTACAAAGGAGATATGGCAATACAGGGTAGTCTATTCATAGGTATCACAAACTTCTTGTTAATGGATTGGAGTATTTATTGAACGTCATCAATTGGAGGTTGTGTTATATTTACATGAAAACCATACATCCCATTTATTTTTGAAAGCGCAATGTTATCCAGTGAAGAGGCAATCATGAATTCATACCAACAGCTATTATTCATTCCTTGTATTACCCTAGCCATTGATGGTATGGCTGGAGATCTCCAGTTATGGACAATTTCTCTCACTACAGTAAGCATATGGAATAATAGTTTTGTGAAATAAAGAAAATTGATTTTCAGTATTGCCAATGGGGCCTCGAGAATTATTGGAAAACCACATATAAATGATAGAAGTCTCCCAATCCATTTCCAGAACAACAGAATACATGGGCACTCCCACCCTATATGTAAAAATGATCCGGCATATCCATCATGTACTTGGAACATTTCTAAATAGGGACATCCTTGCAGGCACCATAAACCATTGGTAAAACAGTTTCCTAGATAGTTCAATATGATTTGAGCATCTAGAGATCATAGGAATTACAGAATATGCTTCCTTTTCATTTTATGAAAATTTTGTTTTGAAAGCAGTTTCCCATTTTTTTTTATATTTCACAAGGGGATCAGGGCCTGAATTTATAAGGATCCTATAGCAGTAAGATATTCTCTTCCTTGTGGTTGAAAGAGAGGTAAACTAACTACCCATTGGAGACTTTGATATTCCAGCAGGCCAGATTATCTTACCTAAAGCATGTCTGACTTGTAAATATGTAAAAGTATCTGAGGGTAATAATGAAAATGTGTTCTTTAAACTTTCAAAGCTGGTAGGTTCGTTGTCTGAGATTAGATCTAATACTTTACATATGTCCCTTTGTATACCAGTGTTTGGTATAATGGATTCAAGCAATTCAATACCTGCATCCAGAAAGTTCATGGAAAACAGTTTACGTTTAATAACTGCTGTCCACCAGGAATACATGATTGCTCCTATAGTCGGATGAGAGCTAATAAGTGGTGTATGAAATAGTGTGGCAGACTCTAATTTTGCAGATATACCTAGTCTACCTAAACTGTAGGCTTTTATGTCTACCCAGTGTTCAGATGTATCTCGAAGCCAGAGAGGTTTTAATTGGTCTAATATGACAGCTCGATAACAGTAGCTAGAAGAAGGACATCCCATACTCCCATCTTAACCTTCTTATAAAGTATGTCTGCTCTCAGCCTTGGGGTTTTATTGTTCCAAATAAATCTCATTAATAAAGATTGGGTCTTTTTTAGAAAGGCGTTAGATAAGCGAATCGGGACATTTCTAAACATATAGTATTTTGGGAATTATTAACATTTTGACAGCTGCTATCTTTCTAAACCAAGAGATCACCAGTTCTAAAACTAGTCAGTTCCTTCTTAATTTCGCCAAGAAGGGGTAAGTAGTTGGTCTCGAATAGCTTAGAGATGTACATATGTGAGTTTTTTGCCTAAATATGAAGGAGCAGAAGCTTCCCATCCAAAAGAGTACCCAGATTTTAATTGTGATACTGTCTTAGATGGAAGACCCATATTTAGGATAGATGATTTGGATTGATTCACTTTATAATATGAAATCTTACTAAAGTTGGTGAGTACCTTGATAACAGCTGGGAGAGACTCTGCAGGGTTTTTGCATATGAGAATAATCTAATCCGCAAACAAACCTATACGATGCTCAGTTTGGCCTACCTGTATACCATGTATGGAAGAATCATCTCTTATTGTTTCAGCTAGGTGTTCAATAATAAGGGCAAAGGTAATGGTGGATAAGGGCAACTCTGTCTTATACCGTTTGTAATTGTGAAGCTTTGAGATTAAAAAAACCTGATGAAAAAACAGATGCGAATGGGCTGGGATAGAGTGCGATCAAAGCAGAAAGAAATGAATTCCAAAATTACAAATTACCTTCTTTCAAATAACTCCAGTGGTCTCTGTTGAACTCCTTCGCAGAGAAGGTGTTTTCATTGGTTACACATAGTGAATTAGGTCTACAAATCTTCTGGTGCCATCAATTGTTTGTCTATGTTTTATAAAGCCCACCTGATCTTTTTTCATTAATCTTGGGAGGATGTTAAGTAGTCTATTTGCCAATATTTTGGAGTAGATTTTCAGATCTCCATTTAGGAAGGATATGGGACGGAAATGTTACGCTTTATCTGGTGTTTTCCCTGGTTTGGGGAGGATGACAATTGAGGCATGAAGCATTTCTCATGGTATGTTGCCCACGTCCATTACATTGTTGAACAATAATAGTAAATGAGGAATAAGGAGGTGGCTTATTTTTTTTTTTATTGAACTCATTTGAGAGTCCGTCTGGACCAGGAGATTTATTTATGTTAAGTTTCTGAATAACTGATCCAATTTCTAATGCGAGATAAGGGCATTAAGGTAAATTTTTTCTTTCAATGAGAGAGATGGCAAACTTAAGCACTCAGAAAAGCTTGTATAGCTTTTTCATCTGGTTGTGTGGTCTGGGAATCATGCTTAAGGTTATATACTGGAGAGCTAAATAATACTCTGCAAAGGCATTGGTTGTGCCCTGGGGATTAAGTAGTTTGTTCCCTTTTTTATCAAAAAGATATGGGATTTTAGCTTTTGCCATTTTTTTATTTTATTTTCTTGCTAAGAACTAGAGCTGAGCGAATAAAAAAAAAATTCTCAGTTTCGCCAAATTTATTTGAAAAAATATGGTTCGATCCGAATATATTTGCGGCGAATTACATTAAAAAATGGCTATTTCCTGGCTGCAGAAAGCCTTTATAAGGGTGTAGAACACTGTGCCTTTGGTAGTGAAATAATATTGTGAGTCCATATGACATGCAGAGGACAGGCATCGCTCTTAGAATCACTGCACACTTCACTTATTTGGGCAGTCACAGGGCCAAAACTGACCAAATAACTCAAGTGTGAACTCAGCCTTACAGTTCGATGTTAGCGCCAAGAAGAAGCGCACTCCTTTTACTCCGTCGTCAGCTGATTCCACATAGATGTCTATAGAACCTGTTTTATTAAACGCTTATACAAGTAGAGCCCCCCGACAGAGTGGAAAGGGTGTCAGCAGTAAGTTAGTGTTGACTAGTGTTGGGCGTCAATATTCAAATCGTGAATTTTAATTGTGAATATTGCCACTTTGAAAATTTGCGAATATTTGGAATATAGTGCTACATATAATTTGTATTCTCTAATATTCTAGATTTTGGGTATCAGTCTTTCTTCCAGTAGGAGGTACAGTAATAAGGCGCAGTTTACGAAGTCTGTCATGTCTTCAGACACAACAAGTCCTATCACGACTACAGGCGCAGCATACATAGTTTATCATGACCTTAAGCTTATTTTCTGTCACAACTGCAGGTATTTTGTGTACGTTCTGTCCTTATTACAGGCAACATTAGCTCATTAATCAAAATAGCCATGTATTCCTGTGTATGGTTCCTCAGGCCTGGTGAGTTTACACATTTCACTTAATTTACTACTACAGTAAGACGGAAGACGCCATGTTCTAACTTTTGGGCCCTTAATTGAAAGGGTGGCCTGGGGTATAAGTAGAGGTAAGTATTTTGCCACCATGAACAGTTGGTGCCTGTTCAGGGCCCTTGGCGGATGGTTGGAGTTCATCTAGGCCTTCCAACAGATTCACCATTGTTTGTTTCAGTCTGCAGCTCTCAGGATTCAGACCTTCTCGTTATAGGGTCATATGTTAGTCAACATAGGAGTAAATCGTTCCTAGTTACCGGCCACGCTTTCAATTGCATCAGCATTTACCATCTCCAAGAATGATGTGGTGGTGCACATAACAAAAAAGTAAGGTAGATGGAAGTCACTGATATATACGGTATATTCCGCACCTCCATCGTGAAAGATCTTTTCCATTCAAAATCTGGTGTTGTAACGGTATGTATATATTACTCTAAACTAAGGTCTGCTCTTTTTGGCCCCTTTAGGCTGCCCTACCACAGCAGTTATGGCATAACTCTACTGCTTGTTGTAGATAGGGTTAGATAGGTTAAGTTCACCTTTCTGATAGCCGATCCGACCACAAATATTAAGCAATGTATTGCTGCATTTGTGGGAGGGGAGGCTGATTACAAGGCTAATTATACGCACCTGTGGGCCAGGCTGGCTGATTACTAGGCTATTTAGAGGCACCTGTGGGCCCAGGCTGACGCTGATTCAGCTGATTTCACCCAACCACCCACATCTTCTTACAGTCACTTCTCATTAGGGTGGCCCCCTTTAGGCTGCCCTACCACAGCAGTTATGGCATAACTCTACTGCTTGTTGTAGATAGGGTTAGATAGGTTAAGTTCACCTTTCTGATAGCCGATCCGACCACAATTGCTATTTGTATCGCCAGTCAGTGCAGCAAGGTGTAAGAGGAATGTTTCTATTACCTAGGCCAGTGATGGCTAACCTTGGCACTCTAGCTGTGGTAAAACTACAACTCCCAAGATGCCCCCCTTGCTTGGCTGCTCCCAGAACTCTATAGAAATAAATGGAGCATGCTGGGAGTCGTAGTTTCACCACAGCTGGAGTGCCAAGGTTAGCCATTACTGACCTAGGCTGTCATCTCCCCAACTGAACCCTTTTCAACATAAATGCTGTGGAATGATTCCTCCCTATCATTTGCTATTTTTTAGGGCTGTGACATCACAGGGCTGTCTGGCTGCTGATTGGCTGCATGCATGGAATTATGGATGATCCCGTCTTCCCAGAGTTCTTTTCTCCATGTCCTCACACGTGCAGCAGACATTTTAGGAAAAAATTGATTTGTTAGCATGAAGCGCAAGGAAATTCGCATTTGGTGCAAATCAAATTTTTCCTGAAATTCCACTTTGTCAGCTTAGATTTGCTCATCTCTACTAACAAGTGTCCCGCTTTATTGCCCTGTCCATAAAAGAGCACCCTGTTCCTCCTATACAAATATTCATAGTAATCATGCTGCAATCTGTATAGCTATGTTCGTCTTGAGTCTTTGAGTTTACATATCTGCTGAGGAGACATCTGAGTCTTACTTTTAGATTCAAGCACTTTAATGCTTTTTAAAAGCTCCTCTATTTTTTGTTTTTTCTTCAATTGCATACATTTGCCTCTTATCACTGTTTGTTGGCACACCAGTTAGTAAGAATAGATCTACCCTCATGGTGGTTAAAAGTGATGAACTCGGGCGTGGCTTGCCGGCTGAGTAAGATGGCTGCGTGAGGTGAGAGCTCCAGCTATTTCGGCTATTCCAGCGACAGCGGAATAACAGACTCCGCAACTGAGCCTATGCTACGGCTGAAAAATTGGGGGTGGTGAGAACGACCAGAGGTATGAGGTCCGGGAAGAAACAGGGGAAGTTGGACGTTTTCTTGGAAAAAGGAACTCCCCCCGGAGACACTCCACCATCTTTACTATCGCCTCCACCACCCCGCCAGCAAAACCCGGAAGCGGAAGAGGCTCGGAACAGCTCCCGATGTGAGACAGCGGTAAACCCACCGTCAGATGCACTCCCATCTGCAGCTGCAGGTCTCCAAACCGGGCGTGAGAGGCCCAGAGAATCCCGCGGTCCGCAGACCGAGAGCCCTCAGAGGTATGTTACTCCTCCGTTTCCATCTCTAAACCCGTTTGGAGCGGGACAGATGCGACTGAGAACACAGCTTGATGGGGAGACTCCGACGATCGAGGTGAGCGATTATACCACCCTAACAATTCAGGCGATCCCTACTAATGACCAACCTGCATCAAGTAATTTATTGAAAGAAATGCTAGTCCTCTTTAGTGAGTCTATCCACAAAGATCTAACCTCCCTGGTTCGCCCGCTTCAGACTGCGGTGGTAGAGGTGGGGAATAGGGTGGATTCCATTGAATCTAAGATGGAGGACTATGCTGTCTCTTATAATCAGCTTAAAGAGGCTCACAATGATTTGATAGGGGAAATAGCCCGGCTCAAAGTAAAGGTAGTCGACTTAGAAGACAGATCACGTCGGAACAATCTTAAATTCTGAGGGATTCCTGAGGAAATTGCACCGAAAGATTTTACTCCTTACCTACAGAGCCTAATGAAAGTCCTGATTCCAGAGCTTACCCCGCATGATTTAACCCTAGATAGAGCGCATAGGGTGATCCACCACCAGGGAACTGTTCATGTTATAACTTCCTTGAAGTCCGGGAAGCAGCTGTTAGACTCTTGGAATATTAAGATGGAAATTCCGGACCAAGGTCAAAGTCCACTTACCTCCCTGGACTCTGAATGGCAATTAGTGACTCAGGGGAAGAGGACCCATCGTTGATAGGGGCCACGGGAAGCCACCGGGGTAGTTTTTGCTGGGGTAGAGCTGAGCAGTCCTTTCCGGCCATGAGCCAATAATATATGTCCCTCCGAATGATTAACGGCATTATATGCCGGTTTACTGTTTGTCTTAAACTAATTATGCTGTATTTTTTTGTTTTCTTATGCAGATTTGTTTGTCATTTATGTTTTGTTTGGCAGTGCACGGATAAGATAAATTGTCTACAGGCTCTAATGTGGGAGAAACCGGATCCGGCGGGGGAGCAATCCCTCCACAGCATGAACCCACGAACCTATTGTTCTTAAAATTGTCGCAGTAAATGCAAAGGGCCTAAACAGCCCGTTTAAGAGGTTCATGCTGTGGAGGGAAGCAAAGACCCTGAAAGGGGATATAGTTTGTGCAACTGAGACACATCTGCTGAAGGAGGATGCGTATAGACTTAAAAATATTCACTTTCCATATATCTTGCATTCTCACTATACGAAAAAGCAGAGAGGAGTGATGGTGGCAATTAGAGATTTGGTCGCGTTTCAGCCGCTTGAATCTATAATTGACCATAATGGGCGATAAATTATTATTGTGGCATCCATAAATAATGTGATCTATACCATGGTATTTGTATATGCTCCGAATAAGCATCAGTTACATTTTTTACGTAAATTAATGATTAAGGTGAACGCTGTTAAGAGGGGTTTGATCCTCTGGGGTGGAGATTTCAATTCTATTTTAGATCCGGCTATGGATTCATCATCTGGGGCTGGAGGTCACCCCCAGGGCCTCAACTCCCTCTTACTGAGAGAGGATCTCTATGATGTGTGGAGGTTTCACCATGATGGAGAAAAAGATTACTCTTTTTTTTCAAATGTTCACCAAACATACTCCAGGATTGATCTCTTTCTGGTAACATAGTAACATAGTATATAAGGCCGAAAAAAGACATTTGTCCATCCAGTTCGGCCTGTTATCCCGCAAGTTGATCCAGAGGAAGACCCCTCTCTAGTAGCTATAGCCTGTAATATTATTAAGCTCCAGAAATACGTCCATGGCCCTCTTGAATTCCTTTATTGTACTCACCATCACCACCTCCTCAGGCAGAGAGTTCCATATTCTCACTGCTCTTACCGTAAAGAATCCTTTTCTATGTTTGTGTACAAACCTTCTTTCCTCCAGACGCAGAGGATGTCCCCTCGTCACAGTCACAGTCCTGGGGATAAATAGCTGATGGGATAGATCTCTGTACTGACCCTTGATATATTTATACATATTAATTAGATCTCCCCTCAGTCGTCTTTTTTCTAAAGTGAATAACCCTAATTTTGATAATCTTTCAGGGTACTGTAGTTGCCCCATTCCAGTTATTACTTTAGTTGCCCTCCTCTGGACCTTCTCCAGCTCTGCTATGTCTGCCTTGTTTACAGGAGCCCAGAACTGTACACAGTACTCCATGTGTGGTCTGACTAGCGATTTGTAAAGTGGTAGGACTATGTTCTTATCACGGGAATCTATGCCCCTTCTGATGCAACCCATTATCTTGTTGGCCTTGGCAGCAGCTGCCTGACACTGGTTTTTGCAGCTTAGTTTGCTGTTTATTAAAATTCCTAGATCCTTTTCCATGTCAGTGTTACCGAGTGTTTTACCATTTAGTATGTACGGTTGACTTGCATTTTTCCTTCCCATGTGCATAACTTTACATTTATCAGTGTTAAACCCCATCTGCCACTTATCTGCCCAAGCCTCCAGTCTATCCAGATCCCTCTGTAGTAGTATACTGTCCTCATCAGTGTAAATTACTTTACACAGTTTAGTGTCATCTGCGAAAATTGATACTTTACTATGCAAGCCTTCTACAAGATCATTAATAAATATATTGAAGAGAATAAGGCCCAATACTGACCCCTGAGGTACCCCACTAGTGACAGTGACCCAATCTGAGTGTGTACCGTTAATAACCACCCTCTGTTTTCTATCACTGAGCCAGTTACTTACCCACATACAGATGTTTTCTCCCAGTCCGAGCATTCTCATTTTATATACTAACCTTTTATGTGGTACAGTGTCAAATGCTTTGGAGAAGTCCAGATACACGACATCCATTGATTCGCCGCTGTCAAGTCTAGAACTTACCTCCTCATAGAAACTGATTAAATTAGTCTGACATGACCGATCCCTCACGAAGCCATGCTGATATGGCGTTATTTGCTTATTTCTGTTGAGATGCTCTAATATAGCATCTCTCAGAAAACCTTCAAACAGTTTACCCACAACAGATGTTAAACTTACCGGCCTATAGTTTCCAGGGTCTGTTTTTGGCCCCTTTTTGAATATTGGCACCACATATGCCATGCGCCAATCCTGTGGGACATTCCCTGTCAGTATAGAGTCTGCAAATATCAGAAATAAGGGTCTGGCTATGACATTACTTAATTCCTTTAGGATACGGGGGTGTATGCCATCCGACCCTGGCGATTTGTCTATTTTAATCTTTTCAAGTCGCTGATGTACTTCTTCCTGGGTCAGACAGGACACTTTTAATGGGGAATTTATTTTTGCATTCTGCATGTCATCTGACAATTTATTTTCCTCAGTGAATACATTGGAGAAAAAAATATTTAACAGCTTTGCTTTCTCCTCATCGCTCTCTGCGACTTCCCCCTCATTACTCTTTAAAGGGCCGACACCTTCAGATTTATACTTTTTAACATTTATATAATTGAAGAACATTTTAGGGTTAGTTTTACTCTCTTTGGCAATTAATCTCTCGGTCTCTAGTTTGGCCGCTTTTATTTTTTTTTACATGTTCTATTTTTTTCCTTATAGTTTTTCAGTGCTTCCGTGCTCCCCTCCTGTTTCAGTGAATGATATGCTTTCTTTTTGTCATTTATTGCTTTCGTTACAGTTCTATTTATCCACATTGGTTTCTTTTTATTCCTTAACCTTTTATTACCATACGGTATGTACCTCTCACAATGAGATTTTAGGATGTTTTTAAAGATATCCCATTTTGTGGCTGTATTTTTATTTTTGAGGACTTTGTCCCAGTTAGTTTGGCCTATGGCCTCTCTTAGTTGGCTAAATTTAGCTTTTTTGAAGTTTGGTATTTTTGTTCCTCCCTGTAGAAACGCTCTTTTGAATGATAATTGGAAGGTTATTACTTTGTGGTCACTATTTCCCAGGTGTCCCCCAACCTGCACGTCTGTTGTTCTGTCCGGCCTATTGGTTAATACTAAGTCCAGTATGGCCGTCCCTCTAGTCGGGTCCTGAACCAGTTGGGAGAGGTAATTGTCTTTGGTTATTGCCAAGAACCTGTTTCCTTTATGAGATATACAAGTTTCAGTTTCCCAGTCTATATCTGGGTAGTTGAAGTCCCCCATAATAACCACCTCATTATGATTTGCCGCCTCGTCTATCTCGTTTAGTAATAGATTTTCTGTGGACTCTGGTATATTAGGTGGTTTATAGTAAACTCCTATTAGTAATTTATTGTTGTTTTTAGCTCCATGTATCTCTACCCACAGTGACTCCACATGTTAATGTGCCTCATTTATATCTTCGCGGAGTGTGGGCTTTAGACCGGACTTTACATAGAGGCAGACCCCTCCTCCTCTCCGGTTTTGACGATCCTTTCTAAACAGACTGTAACCTTGTACATTAACCGCCCAGTCATAGCTATCATCCAGCCATGTCTCAGTTATTCCCACTATGTCATAGTTCTCCTCACACATCACTAATTCCAGTTCACCAGTTTTATTAGTCAGGCTTCTGGCATTAGTATACATACATTTGAGAGGTTTATGTATATTTTTTACCCTACACCTTTCCTTCTGAACTGTTCTAGTCCCTCCTTCCATTCCTCCCCCAGTCCCATTACTTTGCCCCCAGTCTCTATCTGCACTATCTTCCCGTCCTATAACGTAATTACCCTCCCCCCCAGTCCCTAGTTTAAACACTCCTCCAACCTTCTAGCCATCTTTCTCCCCAGCACAGCTGCCCCTTCCCCATTGAGGTGCAGCCCGTCCCTACGATAGAGCCTGTAGCCGATAGAAAAATCAGCCCAGTTCTCCAGGAACCCAAACCCCTCCTTCCTACACCAGTTCTTGAGCCACTTGTTAATCTCCATAATCTCCCGTTGCCTTTCTTGTGTGGCTCGTGGTACAGGCAGTATTTCGGAAAATACTACCTTTGAGGTCCTTGCCCTCAGCTTTTGACCTAAATCCCTGAAATCATTTTTAAGGACTCTCCACCTACCTCTAACTTTGTCATTGGTTCCGATATGGACCATGACCGCTGGATCTTCTCCAGCCCCTCCCAGTAATCTGTCAACCCGATCCGCAATATGTCGAACTCTAGCGCCAGGAAGACAGCACACTGTTCTGCGATCACGGTCTTTGTGACAGATTTCCCTATCTGTTCCCCTAATAATGGAGTCGCCCACTACCAGCACCTGTCTGGCCTGCCCTGCTCTCCTGGTTCCCTGCTTACTGGAGCTGACATTCCCCTGACTGGCAGAGGAAGTGTCCGGCTGCAGCAGTGCCGTCCCCGGACTGACATCCCCCTCATCTGCCAAACGTGCAAACTTGTTGGGGTGTGTCAGATCAGGGCTAGCCTCCCTGGCACTCTTCCCTCTACCCCACTTTCTAACTGTTACCCAGCTAGCTACCTCACTTTCCTCAGCCTCCTCTCTGTCACCCTCCCCCTCATCTACCCCAAAGAGTGCTTGCTCGGTGAGAAGCAAACTCTTTTGCAAATTATCAATGCCTCTCAGTGTTGCAACTTGCCCGTTTAGAGACTCGATTTGCGATTCCAAACAGGTTATTTGCTCACATCTAGAACAAAGATATGCACCCTTGAACTCCTGTTCCAGGACTGCATACATCATGCAAGATGTGCACTGGACTGCGTTGTAAATTGTGCAACACATACTAAATGGGGATTACAACAGTAAAAAAGTAAAACAGTATATATGATTCAGACCTAGACCCTGTCTGCTGTAGCCGAAGGGCTACGCAAAACCAAGCCAACAACACACAAGGAAATTATATCCAACCTTAGTTTCCAAACTCCTTTTCTTAAACTCCTTGTTTTTTTAACTCCACTTAATAAGAAGCCCACTTAGTAGAGCAAGCCCCAGGAAGAGCAGGCTCTACAGAGTCAATCGACATTTGTTATGTACAGCTATATATTCCACCATAGAAATGATTACATGGTCTGACCATGCTCCCGTTACCTTGACAATTGTCGAAAATACCAATAGACCACCTTACTCTCCATGGCGTAATAATACATACTTACTGGAGCACCCTAAACATAAATTAATATTGCAAGAGGGTCTAAAAGAATTTTTTCGCATTAATGACGGATCTGTGTCTAATCCCTTCTTTCTCTGGAATGCTCATAAAGCTTATATGCGAGGTCTGTTCATCAAAGCCGGATGTAGAGCAAAGAAGGAGAGAGAGGAGCGGATAACAGCCATGACTACACAGATTAGATCCTTAGAATCTAGTAATAAAATTAGCCCCTCTGCCATTATAGGAACTCAGTTGCAGAATCTCCGCCTCCAAGTAAAAGAGCATTTACTTTATAAATATGAGAAGGATTTAAAAAAGACCCGTGCATTATATTATGCACAGGACAATAAATCGGGGAAATTGTTAGCCCGGAGATTAAAGGAGAGAATTATTAAAACTAAGATCCCCTATATAACGTCAAAACCGGCGGATAAAAAGATCATTGATCCACAAGGTATTGCAAATTCCTTTCAGGGTTTTTTATAAAGCCCTTTATAATTTAGAATCTCTGTCGGATAAATCTTCTGCAACATCGGTAGCCATAGACCAGTTTTTTAGCTTCCATTGACCTCCTGAATCTTACTGAGGCCCAATTAGGGAAATTAAACTCCCCAGTGACAGAGCAAGAAATTCTTGAAGTTATTGTGAAATTACCTAATAATAAAGCACCAGGACCAGATGGGTTCTCAAACGCATATTATAAGACATTCCAAAAAGAACTCTTTCCCTATTTATGTCAAATTTTTTGGGAAATGGTGAATACCAGTTGTCCTCCAAAAGAGATGCTGGAGGCAACGATAGTCACCATTCTGAAAACTGATCCCCCTTCGGATGATGTATGGAGCTACTGCCCGATTTCGCTGTTAAATACCGACGCAAAAATATATGCAAAAGTTTTGGCGAGTCGTCTGGCTCCTTGTATCACAACCCTTACCCATATGGACCAAGTGGGATTCATAAGAGGTAGGCAGCTACAAGATAATACCAGGCGGACATTAAAATTTTGGACTATGTCCAGAGATCGTAAACCCCAACTCTTTTTTGTCACTCTGGACGCCGAGAAGGCGTTTGACCGCATTAACTGGCGGTTCGCCTTCTCGGTGTTATCGAGGATGGGATTTTCGGGGGCAATTCTGGCGGCTATTAGGGCACTTTATACCCAACCAAGTGCTAGAGTGTGGCGCTTTCGGACCCCTTTGATATTACAAATGGTACGGGCCAGGGTTGCCCCCTGTCTCCCTTGATATTTATTCTGACCATAGAGCCTTTAGCTCAAGCCTTACGTCAGTGTCTGGACATAGAAGGAGTTAGTATAGGGGGTATAGAACATAAAGTCAGCTTATATGCAGACGACATCATTCTGACGTTGTCAAACCCCCAAACATCTCTTACAGCTGCCATTGATATTATAACCCGATTTGGAGAACTCTCATTTTATAAACTGAATGCTCTCAAATCTCAGGCTCTTTCAATAAATATCCTTCCTACCCAGATGAAGAAGCTGAAGGATACCTTTGACTTAGACTGGCAAGATAACCAAATTGATTATCTGGGGATAAAGCTAACAGCGTCATTTAAGAAGCTATACGCGGTAAATTATGTCCCACTCTTAAGGGTTTTAGAGAACTTGACAACTTAGCAAAATATGAGGTGTCTTGGGTAGGCCGTATCGCATCTTTTCAGATGTTCGCCCTCCCTAAACTCCTATACATATTCAAGACACTACCTATCACTCCCCCAAGCAGTTTTTTTCAGAAGTGTTCCCAGTTGATTAATGCATTGATTTGGAAACGGCACAGACCCAGAATAGCAATCACAATAATGCAGAGAGCTAAACTTCAGGGCGGACTGGGCCTCCCGAACATTTACGAGTACTTTTTGGCCTTGCAGGTATCACAATTAAGGGAATGGTGGGTGGGCAACTATGCTAAACAGTGGGTACATATAGAGACAATATTATCCCCTGGTAGCAGTTTTCAAAACCCTCCTATTGGCAGCCCTCCATCCGACATTTAATTGACCATCTGTCCCGACATTAGTATTTATGGCTTTGGAAAATTGGGTCCGATTTCATAAACTATGCACCCGGGAGCTCGGATCCTTTCCACCCAGTACCCCCGTAACTGTATTCAACTTTCTTATTCCAAATATTTTGGTTTCGTCTTGGATGCTGAGTGGATTGGACCTTCTCTCTAAGTTATTTATTTCAGACACCCTCTGCCCCTTGAATATCTTCATAGACGATTCCTGATTCCACACACAGATTTTTATAAATATTTGTGTATTAGACATTTTGTTAACAGCAAATTTTCCATTTAATCTTGTGTGCGATCAGGAAGTCTTTAAGCTTTGGTCACTTGCCCCGCCACAAGGCACACGATTGTGGCCTTTGTATATGATGATGGGGGATAAAGGATTATTCGTTAAAACGACTCCACTACTTACTTGGGAAAGGGATTTAGGGCTAATGTTCTCTAATGAGCAGTGGTCCACGGTCTTTTCCTTTATTTCAAAAAATGTTCGATGTGTTTTACATTATGATGAAAACCACACTAAGGTGGTATTACACGCCTGATCGTTTGAGCCATATCTTTCCCGATTTCTCATATCTATGTTGGAGGGGATGGGGGGGAGAGGTACACTATACCATATTCTGTGGTCCTGTCCGATGCTGTAGGACATATGGAGGGCTACGCTTTCTCTTGCCTCGGATTTGCTGGGTTTCCAGCTCCCGCCATCTCCTTCATTGGCTCTTTTATGGATTGATCTGGTTAGGATACCTTGTGAGGGGAGGGTGGTACTGGGACACCTCTTTCTTTCAACCAAATTGGCCATAGCCCAAAATTGGAAATCACGGAACGTTCCTAGCCTAACGGAGATTATCCGTAGGCTAAATTCCACTTATATACATGAGCGTGTGCTGATGGGAGCTGGAGATGCAGCTAGGAGGTTTGAGAGGGAATGGGGCATATGGAGGACCTCCCCGCTTGCTTTACCATCCTCTGACTGATATCCTCAGTATATAGTGTGATGTCCTGCAGTACAAAACTATATCTGTACAAAAATTATATCTGTACAAACATTGTCTAACGATTGCACTGTATGTCTTTAGTCTATTTTGTTTGTTGTGTATTTTACTGCTGTATTGACTTCGGCTAAGTTGGTGCTGCCAATGTGGCTATGTAAAGCGCTGACTGTGTAGCCGTCTGCTTCTTTTTATGCATAATTATGTAAGTCCTTTCTCTTAAAACTAATAAAAAAGTATTGATCAAAAAAAAAAAAAAGTGGGGGCGGAGCTAGCGCCGGTCTGAGATGGCCGCTTGAATCCGGGCTCCGTCTTACTGACAGTTCTTAGCACCAGCAATCTTTTGCCCTTCACCCGAAAATGGTGAAAATAGGTAACCCCAAGGCAGGGGAACACCCCAGCTCTAACAAAACTCATGTCCAAGGGGGTGACATGGACAGATTCATCAAAAAAGCGGCTGCAGCTTTCGTCGCTCGTGACTCCAAGATGGCGCCGACACAACAACAGAGAGCCGGCCAGCAGGACAAATCGGATGAAGAGAGCGAATCTGAAGAGCTACAGGGCAGGGGGCCCTTCCGATTACTAGGAATTATCTAAAGAATACCTTAAATAAAGCCCTGGAGCCCCTGCTCAGCGAGTTTGCAGCAATGCGCCAGGACATGAGGCAAGTGGGTGAGCGAGTCGAGGCGCTCGAGAACAACCAGGCCCTGATGCTGGATCACCAGAGGGCTACAACAAGCTCATTCCATAGATGTGGCACTTACCTGAACGAGATGCAGAACGCCTTGGAAGACCAGGAGAATAGGGGACGCCGGAACAACCTGCGGATAAGAGGAATCCCTGAATCCGTTCTCCCTGGTGATATTCCTGCTGCTATCACTTCCCTCTGTGCCTCCCTCCTAGGCCCTGACTTCGCCCCAGAGATTACAATTGAGAGGGCTCACAGAGCCCTACGGCCTAAACCTAAAATGGACGAACCCCCAAGGGATATCATCTGCAAACTTTTGAACTTTCAGGTCAAGTCTGCAGTTCAGGAGGCTGCCAGAAATAGATCCGACATATTGTTTGAAGGAGCACTAGTATCGATATACCAGGATTTGGCCCCTTCTACCTTAAAGAAGCGCAAACATCTTAAACCTCTAATGGAGTGGCTGCGGGCTAATAGAATCCTGTATAAGTGGAACTTTCCTTTTCTCAAGGAGGCCGCCGTTTCAACATCACATCACATGCTGACCTAGATGCCGTCTATGACCACCTTCAAATCCCACCCATGCAGATAGAAAACTGGGATCAGTTCCAGGACCTCTTTGCCTTACCTGAAGTTCCAGAAGTAGCAGCCTTCTCCCTGCATCACACCCCTAAGGCTCATAAAACGGGGAGGAGAAGCCGACAACTGACGCCTAAGAGACTGGCTCAAAAATGATACCCCCGACCCTCCAGCTATAACCATGGACAGGGGTGATATTCATTAACAGGACTTTAGTGGATCTATCCAGAGAATCAGCTTCCTTTTGTCTAGCTTAGTCCATTTCTGCTAGTAGATCCACTATATAGCCTCTTACTAGTCATGTTTAAGATAGCTACTATCAGATAATGTTTCCACATTACATGCCTATTTGCCATTTACCCCTATCCATCCCCAGTACCTAGTGGGCCTTCCTTAATTCATATACCCCTAGGCTTATCTATTATGGCTTCACTAAGCCCTTATTTCTCTCCCCATTAGGGTTCCTGCCAATTGCTAGTTTAAATATTAACCCGTTTTCAGGTTGCATCCATACGTGCTAAACGTCATGTAAACTGGTCTGCGACCAATTTTCCCCCATGCTTTACACTAGTGGTTCTCATTCCACTCCATGTTATATTCTGTACTTTTCTTTTGTTCTCATTGTTTCCCTTGTTCCGTTATTTTATTTTAGGTACCTGACACAAACTTCCTTGATTAATCGGCGGGACACGCAGGTTGGCGGGATTCCAGCTTCTCCTCCGGGCGGGGTAGGACCTCTTCAGACCGTGAGTGTTCTTTCTTGGGGGACCAGCATACACTATACTCCTATGGTCACAATAATAATTAATCATGGCTGACATCCATATAGCTTCCTATAATGTGAAAGGTTTTAACTCACCCTCTAAGAGAAGCCAGATTTTCTCCATCTTGCGCAAGGAGGGAGCGGATGTGCTGCTCCTCCAAGAGACACACTTCAGATTCAACCATTACCCCAACATGGAATTTTCTCACTACCCCACTTGGTTCCATAGTGGAGGGGCCACTGCCTCGTCTGGAGGAGTAAGCATTGGTTTTAAGAGAAGAATACCTTTCAAACCTACCAGCCACCTACAAGACCCAGAGGGCAGATTTATTATGGTGAAAGGTTACATAGGTTCCCAAATGTACTCCTTTGTCAACCTGTACGTTCCTAATATCAATCAGGCTAAATGGCTCTCTTCCATTGTCCAAACAATCTCCTCTTTTAAGGAAGGTATAGTTTTAGTGGGAGGAGATCTTAACACAGCCCTTGACCCGCAGATAGACTCTTCCTCACACAAAACTCCCCATTCTAGGCGCTCCCTAAAACTCATTAAGAATTTCTTCTGGGATCTCCATTTGGTTGATGTTTGGCGTACCCTATATACTAATACCCTGGATTATACATTCTATTCCCATGTCCACGGCTCATATCACCGTATAGATTACATCTTCGTATCTAAAGAGCACCTACAACTATGCCAAAAGGCTAACATTGGGTCTATACATTTATCAGATCACGCTCCTATTTACCTAATGATAACCTCCCCTATACAAAAATCTAAGAGTTTTAATTGGAGATTGAACGAGTCCATCCTAGGTAACTCTGAATCTGCAGAAAAAATAGCTACGTTACTGGATGAATACTTCAAACTTAACTCCCTTCCAGAATTATCTCCCCAAGTGACTTGGGACGCTCATAAACCCTTTATTAGAGGCAAATTTATTAGCATTGGCTCCCATTTAAAGAAACAGCGGGAAGGTAAAATAAATAGTCTCCTTTCCACAATAAGAAAGCTAGAAGCTGGCCATAAAAAATCCATGATTGAGACTCAACTCCAGGAACTATCCAAATCCAGAGCAGAACTAAAAGCCCTATTACAGAGTAAATCAGCAAAGTATTACCTCAACTCCCAATATAAGTTCTATGCACATGGTGACAAAGCCACCAAATTTCTAATAAGCAGAATCAAGACCAGGAGGGCAGACAATTATATACATCAACTCACCTCACCAAAAGGCGAGCCAATTTTCGCCTCATCAAAAATAGCTGCTCAATTTAGAGACTTTTATGAAGCCCTTTACAATATCCCTTCCTCATTTTCCCCTTCTGCTCACTCTTCATTAATTGACGCCTTTCTAAAACCCTTGTCCTGCCCAACTCTATCAGTTGAACAGAAACACTCCCTGGAGGCTCCATTTACCATCAAGGAGCTATCCATAGCTTTGGCCCAAATGCCCCAGGGTAAAAGCCCAGGGCCAGATGGCCTCCCCGCTTCTTACTACAAAACTTTCAAGAAGCAACTCCTGCCTCACCTACTCACTGTCTGCAATCAATCCTTACAAAATATCTCCCTTTCTAGAGACATGACGACTGTGCATGTTGCTCTGATTCCTAAAGAGGGGAAGGACTCCAAAGTGTGTGCTAATTATAGGCCTATATCTTTACTCAACATTGATCTTAAGCTTTTAGCGAAACTTTTGGCTAACCACTTGGCAGTCCTTCTCCCTCTTTTGGTACATATGGACCAGGTGGGCTTTGTTCGCGGTAGGGAAGGCAGAGACAATACGGCCAGAGTTATTAATATATTTTGCCATGCCAAATGCACTTCTTCTCCACTAATACTTCTCAGTACTGACGCTGAAAAAGCGTTTGATCGCATAAACTGGAACTACTTAAGCCATGTACTAGAACTGTTCGGCCTTCCTGGTCCATATATCAAGGCAGTATTCGCAATGTATGAGCAGGCCACAGCATGGGTCATGGTCAATGGTGACCTTTCCATTCCCTTTCGAATACATAACGGTACACGTCAGGGATGCCCTTTATCCCCCCCTCCTATTCATCTTAGCTATGGAACCCCTCTTAATAAAACTTCGGGCAGACACTAGGATTGAGGGAATGTTTTTGGGAGGCAGGAGCCATAAACTAGCCGCCGTTGCAGACGACGTCATGATCATGACCTCTAACCCTAGAGTTTCCCTCCCTTTAATTCAGGAGCATTTAAGAAACTATAGTAATGTCTCTGATTTTAAGATTAATGAAAGCAAATCCGTCATTATCAGCACAGGCCTATCTCCTCAACTCAAACGTTCCTTAATGGAAAACTCTCCATTTAATTGGTCTTCCCCAACTGTAACTTACTTAGGAGTAAAGATTGGCTCAAACATTTCCGATCTCTTCTCACTCAATTTCACCCCCTTGAAATCCTCCTTATTTGAAGCATTAGATAAACTCAACAAATCAGCCCCGACCCTTTCTTGGTTTGGCAGGAAAAATCTCCTCTCTTCCCTTGTCATCCCCCGTCTCACTTACCTTCAACAAGTCCTACCAATCCCTATCCCAAAATCCTATTATACCGCCCTCAGACAAAAATTTAGTGCATTTATATGGAACGGCCGAAGAGCTAGACTCTCTTATTCTTTCCTGTCCCGATCTAGAGCTACAGGTGGAATTGGTCTGCCAGATCCTGAACTTTATGGGAGGGCCATATCGATGACTAGAGTCATTGATTGGTTGAGAAATTCAAAAAACAAGTCCTGGGTCGCCCTAGAACAAGACATCATCGGCACACCAGCCCGCGCTGTATGTTTAGGCTTTGACTCCCCCCCCCTCCATTAGTCTACAGTCATACCCAATAATCAAAGCTACCATTGAAACTTGGAAATGGTGGAACCAATCTCATTGCTCAGTCCCTTTCGTCTCCCCTCTGACTACAATCAGTGACATTCTAGGTTCGGCCTCTTCTGGACCTCGCAACACCTTCTCAAATTCAGTTAGATCCTCAACAGTCCCTATACTGCATCTTCTAGAGCCTCAGGGCTTAATGCCCATGTCTGATACTATCAAATCATTGCTTAAACCTCAGCCCCATGACCTTACACTTATCCTACTTATTAAGACATTCATTCGGAAAAACAATTCAAATGGTGAGCTCCAATGGCCTCTTACCTGGTTTGAAGCCTTAATAATAAATCCAAATCCTCCAAAAAAAACAATCTCACTTATCTACAACAAACTGAGATCCCCTCCCCTAATTTCCAAACCGGCTTTCATTCGTTATTGGGAGAAGGAGACGGGCTTGGATCTCCCTTTTTAAACCCTCCCTTTATTATTTGAAGCCCCTCATAAATTATCCAGGTGCGTCAGAGCTCAGGAAAATGGTTACAAGATATTGTCACAATGGTACATCACGCCTATTAAGTCAGCACGTTTCACCAGACCCTCCTCTAATAAATGCTGGAGATGTCAGGAAGACGTAGGCACCTTCCTCCACATATGGTGGTCGTGCCCTCCCATTAACAAATGGTGGAAAGAGATCTTTCAATTATGCAACCAAATTTGTTCCTCCGATGTGACCACTTCTCCATATGGAGCGCTGCTCACTCTTTTTGATAATAATGCTTCTTCGGCCCCTTCTTACCTTTTTAAGCAGCTCCTGCTAGCGGCCCGTTTATTGATTCCCAAATTCTGGCAGCAAACAAACGTTCCCACAATGGAACAGTGGAGGCTCAAGGTTGATCAAATCCACCGATTTGAAGAACTAGCCTCTTGGGAATCACGAACGCACTTGATATTTATGAAAAGATGGGCCCTATGGACAAAATACAGGTTCCCTTCCACCTCCTTAAACTTAGCTTAGATGAGAGAACCTAAACACACTAGGTCACATAAAATTTCCCCTCTATCCACCGGTCTTATATTTACGAAAATCCAGGGCTTGGGACCTACACTATAACCCACCATTTCATAAAGATCCATAGTGTTCATCCATATGGAATCCTGAACCTTTCTTTTGACTATGTATTGCTTGAGATATATAGAATAATTAGGATGTGCTTTTTGCATCTTGAAATGTAACAGTCCTCTGTCCAAATCCTGCGCAGTCTACATTATTAATACCTTGTATGTGCTCGGTACCGTATTACACCACTGTTGGTGTTGTTCTCATTGTATTTTCTTAATTTGAAAATAAAGCATTTTAAAACCAAAAAAAAAAAAAAAAGTGATGAACTCAGATGTCTCTTTTTCCATTCTCATACATGTTTCCCTATCAGATAATAAGGAGTTATTAATTCTCCATGGAGATTGTGAAAAGGAGTTGAATTGCTATTGATTGGTTCATGATCCAACCAGGTAATGCTTTCTATAGTAGATTTAGATACTCTCTGCAACAGTCTGTTGTCAACGATTGCTATATCTATTCTGGAATATACGTTATGAGAGCTAGAAAAAAATAGTAATCTCTTTCTGACGCTTGTAAGATTCTCCATGTGTCACAGAGATCTTCTCTATGGAGAATATTATATTAGTCTGTATTTTTTTCGTTAGGTTTAGATGGAAATTTATCTAATGTAGGCATTAATACCTTATTGAAGTCTCCTATGAGGATCCCTTTCCCTCTCTCCTAAGAATACCCAAGAGACGCCTGAAAAACATACTCTGCTTTTTATTTGGTGCATACAGTGATACAATGCATTATGGTAGGTTATTGATTATGCAGTTTAAAATAATGTAGCTCCCATTCTTGTCAGAGTTGATATTGACAATAGAGAATGCTACTGAATCTCTTATAGCTATCAGTACTCCTCTTTTTTAAGTGTACTTTCACACTAGCGTTGTTAAAATCCGGCAGGCAGTTCCGGCAACGGAACTGCCTGCCGGATTCGGCAAGCCATATACAAAAGGATAGCTTTTTTTCCGGATCCGTTAGACTGATCCGGTGAAATACCCGATCTGTCTCATCTGGTGTTATCCGGAATAACGGATCCAGTATTTAAAAAAAAATTCAAGATCAAAAGAGAAACCTGCTCCTCCTACATTCATCCTTCTGTCTCCATTCATTATAACGCTCCATGCACGGTGTCATCACCGGACTGGACGGGCGGGGCTTAGCACAATGTTGGCCGGCCGGCCTAATTACCGCCCCTCCATCCTCTCTGCATAATTACCTAGGCTGCCAGTGACATCACCAGGCTCCCTGAGCAGCGGAAGAGGAGGCTTTGCTCGCCTGCCAGGGAAACGGTACGTCACTGAAGACAAGATAATACTCACTTCCAGCCAAGAATTTACTGGATGAAAACGGGGCTTGAGAAATATTTTTAAAAGGTAGTACTTGCATGTTTGTAATGTGTATGTCAGTAGATTACTATTAGACCAATGTCCCCAATCCTGGACAACCCCTTTAAGTAATTTGTCCTCTTTCCACAAGAAGGACCTTTTAATTGGGCTATTCAGGCCCTTAACATTCAATGATGCTATCATTACTACCATGTTTGATGATAATAGAGGTTAGCATTAGTATGTCTCCTATGCTAAGGAGTAAACTTTTATTTATTTTTTTAAAAATCTTTATTATTTTCTAAACCAATTACCGGTATACAAAATTCCATTGCTTACAATTTGGAAATAACAAATAATTATACACAAATTGATATACTTGACCCACTCCCCCCCCCCCCCTGATTCACTGCTGCGGGGTCCGACTGTACCTTTATTGCCACCTGGAGTTATTTCCTAGTGCCATAGAAAACTAAAGCTTTTTGGAGCGAAAATTTTTAAGACCTACCTTTTCCAACATTACTCTGCTTTTCTTACTAATCTTCTATAGGCATCGATGATATCTATCCGAGCCCTCCACTAAGAATAGCTAGGGCTATTTTTGGTGCCCCAATATTTAAGGATCAAGGCCATGAAGCTCTCCAAACACACTCTTATCTGATAGGGCGTTAAATCAGTAGGGGAGAAGAGACCTAGTATTGCCTGCATAAAACAGTGGTTCAATTTAATCTTGTATCTTCCATATAGATCTTCATAAATGCTGGTCCAAAATCCACTTATTTCTGGACAATTCCATAGCAAGTGACTTAGACCAGCATTTTCAGCCGAGCACTTCCAACATATGTCCTTTTTTTCCTTATATATTTTGGCAAGGAAGGCGGGAGAGTAGTACAGGCGATGTACAATACTAAACTGGATCAATCTATATTTTTGAGAGATCGATCATTTTTTATATTTTGATATACTATGCCCCAATCAACAGAGCTCCCATCACCTAGTACGACCTCCCAGCCTTCCTCACTTTTGAATTTTGTTATTTCTCCTAGACAGTCCCGAAATCTGTGATATACACTCACCTAAAGAATTATTCGGAACACCTGTTCTATTTCTCATTAATGCGATTATCTATTCAACCAATCACATGGCAGTTGCTTCAATGCATGTAGGGTTGTGGTCCTAGTCAAGACAATCTCCTGAACTCCAAACTGAATGTCAGAATGGGAAAGAAAGGTGGGCTACAACAGCAGAAGACCCCACCGGGTACCACTCATCTCCACTACAAATAGGAAAAAGAAGCTACAATTTGCATGAGCTCACCAAAATTGGACTGTTGAAGTCTGGAAAAATGTTGCCTGGTCTGATGAGTCTCAATTTCTGTTGAGACATTCAAATGGTAGAGTCCGAATTTGGCGTAAACAGAATGAGAACATGTATCCATCATGCCTTGTTGCCACTGTACAAGCTGCTGGTGGTGTAATGGTGTGGGGAATGTTTTCTGGGCATACTTTAGGCCCCTTAATGCCAATTGGCCATCGTTTAAATGCCACGGGCTACCTGAGCATTGTTTCTGACCATGTCCATCCCTTCATGACCACCATGTACCCATCCTGTGATGGCTAATTCCAGCAGGATAATGCACCATGTCACAAAGCTCAAATCATTTCAAATTGGTTTCTTGAACATGACAATGAGTTCACTGTACTAAAATGGCCCCCACAGTCACCAGATCTCAACCCAATAAAGCATCTTTGGGATGTGGTGGAACGGGAGCTTTGTGCCCTGGATGTGCATCCCTCAAATCTCCAACTGCAAGATGCTATCCTATCAATATGGGCCAACATTTCTAAAGAATGCTATCAGCAGCTTGTTGAATCAATGCCACGTAGAATTAAGGCAGTTCTGAAGGCAAAATGGGGTCCAACACCTTATTAGTATGGTGTTCCTAATAATTCTTTAGGTGAGTGTATTTGAGAAAGAGTGAGTTATGTATCCTTGAATTTATAGCAATAATCCAAAAAGGAATTTGCCCTAGTAATCAAAAGGTTTTTATCCTGAGTGCTCGTGAATGCATGACGGATTTGTGCATATCTATAACTATCTAAAGAAGTGACATTTGTGCCCTTTATTAATTCATCTAAAGGGATGATACTACTGTGTGATATTATATGAGTTAAGCAGTTGATACCACGTGAATTCCAGTAATTGTAATCTTCGATTAACATAAATTATTTTAAATTACAATTGTGCCAAAGTGGAGTAAAATGAGTGGGACTTCACCCAGTATCTTTTTAATCTTATTCCAGACCTGTCGTATTGTCGTATTGCTGATTAAACACTGTTTTTTTTTTTCCTTTTCCCCGGATGCCCGTTCTCCAAAATAGAAAAAATATCTGCATACAGCCCCTGAAAATCCCTTGACAGGATACTCAGCAGCATCGCAGATTGTTGTTCCCCCCCTCACCCCACCCACCACATTATCTGAGCTGCAATGTAGTATCCCTGAAGGAATGGGAGGGAAAGACCGCCATCTCTCTCGGAGAGCCAAAGATATTTTTGCTTGATCCTAACCCTTTCCCTCCCCCAGATTAACTCATTCAGCAATCTATCCAGCAGCCTGAAAAATGAATCATCAATCCATATCGGACATGCTGTCAAGGGGTATAGAGCAATAGGAAGGACCACCATCCTAACCAGCGCAATCCTTTCTGCCTGTGACAGGGGCAGCTTCTGCCAAGTGTGAATATTCTCCCTTACCTTATTGATCATAGGAATTATATTTAGGAGATTGTATCTAGTCAAATCTGCACTAATTCTAATACCCAGATATCGAATAGAGTCGGTAAGGAGTAAACTTACATATCTCCCATACAATCTGCTGTAAAAAGAAAAGTGTGCTGGACAAGTAATAAATATCAAAAACAATATGTAAATAGGTCTTGAGCCATTGACCTGTTTAGAACTTAAAAAACTTGTTTTTCTCAAGACACCCTGACTCACGTGGTTGGTCTGGTGGTGACATTGGGGGGTTAGATAGCATCTGAGTGTTGCCACCCAGTGATCCCAACTAGCCTACCTTAATCAGGTAGTGAGAAAAAAGATTAAAAATTATGTGGTGCACAGAAAGAAAGCAAATGCTGTGTTAGAAAACTTAGCTAACAGTCCAAATACAGATATGCGTTAATATCTTTAAGGACATTTTGTTCAAGTGGATCCTGGATTTCCAATTTCTCCCATCTTGAGCTTTAACTCTTCAATCAGGTGAATGTTTCGGTGACTTCGATGATCTAATGACTGTCCACTCTTGCATTAGGGTTGGTGTTTTCCTGCTTGGCAGTGGTGAATTTTCCATCATTGCGGGAATTTGGAACCAATTGGCCACCAATTTGGAAGCTGCTTGAGGAGAGTGTAAAGTGTGAGATGATCCATTTCTGTATATTATCAGTTTGACTGGGTACCCCCATCTGTATTGGATACCTTTTTCTCTCAGAATTGTTCTTACTGAGAGAAAACTGCTGTTCTTCTGTTGTCAAGATCCGCCAGTTTAAGTTTAACTGCCCTCATGTCATCATACAACTCATTCTGAGCATCCACTAGTGAGTTGTGTGCAATAGAAAATTTGTCCATTTTACCCTCTAAGTGAGTCATTCTATCCCCTATATCTTTTATTTCTTTATAGATATTTTGCACTGTTGTTTGAAAGTCAGCTTGAATAGAGCTGCGTAGCTCTTGTAGCATGGCCCTCATGCTGGTTTCAGTAATGGTGGCACCAGTGTTTGCTAGCTGCTTTCGGTCGTTGAGCCTATCGGTGGCTGTGTTAGGGAATGAGACTGACCTGGTTGAGGGAGAGCCCAATGGTGTGCGGGATCTAGGTGAGACTTGGGGCGTCTGGTAATCAGGATTCTCTGCACTTGTGAGCGATGAGGCATGTGGCAATCTTTCTTCAGTATCTGTGTCATCCTCTCTCTGTATGGTGGGGGCGCCATCTTGGGAATTGCTAGCCGGCTGAAAGAAGGACATCAACTTTGTGGGTTCTGCCTTTTTCTGCCTCCCTTTCACCATCTCTGCAGGCCTTGGATGTTTAGCAAGCTAGTTTTCTTATGTTTTACTACTTTATATGCAATAAAATCACTTTTGTGTTAAAAATAAATTATATTTTGCATATGCTAAATTCCATAACTTTATTTTTTCACCATGTGGGGTACATATGTCTTTTTAATCACTCGTTTTTTGTGGACATGAGGTGACAAAAACAGCAATTCATTCATCTTTTTTCTACATTTTTTTTAAGGCATTCACTGTGCGGGATTAGTAGGATGATATTTTTATAAATCAGGTCATTACAGATGCGGCAATACTAATTATGTGTAGTTTTTTATTTATTTCATTTTTTTATTACATGAATGGATATCAGAAAAGACAATTTTAATTTTTATTTATTTTTCCTTTTTTTAAAAAAAATGTTTACACTTAATTTTATGTATGAAGACCCATTTGGATCTTGAAGATCCAGTGGGCCTGATGGCTTTACAGTGCATTGCAATAGTCATCTATTGCAATGCACTGTACAGTGTGTATTACATTTACACTAAGGCTGATCATGATCGGACCCTCAGGGCCACTGGCAACCATTGGGCCACTGCCATCGCAGCAATGGCGGCCCGATGGAAGACAGAGGGCACTCCCTCTCTCTCAACTCCATGGATCCCACGGTCAGCAGCTGAGATCAGTGCAAGCACTGATTTTGGCCGTAGCAGCAGAATGTCAGTTGTAAATTAGAGCTGGCACTCTCTGCTGATTGCAGCAGCTCCATTCCTGAGCTGCTGCCATCGCTGTCTGGAGGACAACACTGCAGGGGCAATGGGGGCATATGGGAGGGCAATGCCGGCATACGGTGGCAAAATAAATATCAGAGGAACTCTGGACACAGTGGGGGTCTTACCCAGTTTCATGCTGTGATCTCCAGCGTGGAGATCACAGCCTGAAACCAGCATTTTTCTCAATAAAGTTCTGATTGGTTAGTCTGCAGAGACTAACCAATCAAATCACTTGCTGGCAAGGGACCACTCTAAATAGTCACTTGCCGGCTTACCCGGTGTCTCTGCTCTTGGGGAGACCAGAGACTCCGGGGCTGTGACACGTCATAGTGTCACAGCCCCGGTAAGCAAATTGGACATGACTGTATATCCAAATGCAATAAGTCACTTTGCAATTTGGACATACAGTTACATCCAAATGCATGAAAGGGTTAAAGTGCAATTTATTCCATGGTGCTGTAGATTTGAAAAAGGATGTTCCTACATAAAGCCAAGCAAGTACAATAAGCATAAAAAAGACAAGGTACAAACTAGTACAGAAGAACAGAGCACCCTGCCTGAGAGAATTTGCAATCTACATAGGATGGTGGAAGGATACAGTAGATGAAGGTAAAAGCTGTTCATATAACAGTATAGTGGCAGTAGGGTTACTGTAGGTTGTAGGCTTGACTGAAGAGGTAGGTTTTCAGGTTTCCTTTGGAGGATTTTCATGGCAGGCAAGAGTCTAATATGTTAGGGCTGATAGCTCCAGAGTATAAGACATGCACAGGAGAAATCCTGGATGATAGTAGAAAATTAGGTTTTGAGAACAGATCATCAGGAGAACAGATCACAGATGTATGGAAAGGGGAGGTTGTGGTTGGAATTGTATGTCATAGTTAGTGTTTTGTACTGGATTATTTGGGCAATGGGGAGCCAATGAAGGAACTGACAGAGAGAAGAGACAGATGAGTAATTGGGGAGAGGTTGATTAGCTGGGCAGCAAATTTTGGGATGAAGGATGCTGCAATAGTCTAGGCATTTTTTCAGACTTCTGGTTTAGGAAAGTATATATTTAGAAGTCAGCCATGATGATAGTGGGCAAGTCAGTGGAGAGAAATTTGAGCCGGGTGGCAAAGTGGTCGAATAAGATGGTGACAGACCTGGAGATAGTAGATGACAGCCTCTTGGAGGTTGGAGGGAGAGTAGATGTGCACTACTCTCCCTCCACTGTACTTCAGTGGAAGGAGTGTAATGGAGGGTATCATTGGGGTTGGGTTATCAGAAAGGAACAGTCCAGCTCCTTCTCTATGCTTGCTGCCAGAGAAGGAAGTTTAAAAAAAAAAAAGACCACCATAAGTACAGTAGGTGTTAGGTGGTGTCAGACATTTTTCTTTTAAGCCCAGGAAGGAAAGTTTGTGTGAGATGAAATGATCATGAATGTAAGAGTTTGTTGCAGACAGAGCAAGCATTCTATAATGATTCTGAGAAAGGGACAGGGGAAGCAGGGGCTAGGCAAATGTTTTTAAGATTTGATGAGTTGCAAAAGTTTATGGAAGGAGATTGGTAGTGAGACGTAGATATGAATGTAGGGCATCTGCTGAGGAGCCCCAGGATTTTGAGATATATCACCAGCATTAAGGAGAAGCAGAGAGAATGTTAGGTGGGAGTAGGAGAGGGCATGAGGTAGATGAATGTGCTTGGAGAGAAAAGCTTTTATATTAAGGAACAGATCTGAGGAGGAGATCAAATGGATGGGTAAGATGTAGGCAGATATAAATAGTTCCTTGCTCAGTACAGGGGTTTGAGCGTATTTTAGGAAGCATAGGACAATAGGAAAGATAATTGAGAGAGGCAGAAACATTATTTCAAGTAACCATTACATTAGTTACCTTTTAGTTTTCTTCTAATTCAATTGTAGTATAATTTGATTTTGTGTACTTTAAGGTGTTGCACTCAAAATTTGTTGCTCTGATAAAAAAAAAAAAAAAAAAAACATTTCATTTAGGTGTGTAGAGGGGAGGAGGCTATAGTTGGCGTTATCAGAGTATAATCAAAGAAAAACCATATACAGGGTAGAATAGCCCATGTAATAAAATATTCTATAAACATAGCAGGGATGTATGGAGCCTGGACAGTCATACTTGGGAAAAGCTGGGTGGAGCAGTAGAGTTCAATGCAGACATACCTATGGAGGAGAGAAATGGATGGAGGTCAGAAGGTATTGATGACAGAGTGTATTCCATATCCCTAATATTACATAAAGATGTAATTCAATTTTGTGCACTGTAAAGGGTTTATTCAAAGGTAATTAGAGCAGCTCTCACCTGTCTGAAAACTCCAACAATAAGGACACGGACCGCTACCTCACCCGGACTGGGAGCAATAAGGATAAATGAAGAAGAGTTGTCCAGCCTTTCTTTGAGAAGTTCCAAATGCACTTTATTGAATATCAAATTTAAAAAGCATCCAGATACAGGTTGCGTTGGTCAACGCGTTTCAGGCAGCAAAACGATTTCAGCCTGTAACGGCACGTTTCAGCAGACAAGGGGTTAAAATCCGTTTAGACGATATGCCCCTTTCCGAGAGACAGGCACAGCTACTGCAGAACACCAACCTCCCGAACTGGATACAAAATAGCACTCCAAACTGGAACCTCGCAAATAACTGTCAGCAGACGAACAGGAAAAGCATTCAGTCAGCTTACACTCCTGGCAATCAGTCTCCAACAGCATACAGGGAATCCCCCCAATAACGAGACAAGGCTCCGTCTTGAGGGTCTAGCAGTGGTCTGAAGTGCTGGCACACCCAGCCTGGTTTTTATTACAGTTTTGCAAATACAGAACAGATACAACATATCCCCACAATGCATCATGGTTTCCTCCCCTCTGTCCCGGAGACGACCAAAGACAATCCAATTATCTCTCAGGACAAAAGGGAGATCACCAATACACATGTGGAGACAACAGGACAGACATCACCATTTAAACACACAATGGGACAATAGAAACACACCCACACAAACTCCTCCCCTCTGCCGATGATGATTATTTGAACACAATGACGAATATAATTATCAAAGGCAGAGAAATACAGTTTTATAAAACATATCACAGGAACCCCAAAACATGCAATAACCCCATAACCAATATATCCTCGGAACCGGGGGATCTGGGTGAACCACATGTCCAAAATTCACCCACATCCGTTCAGTAGTTTGGAAGATACAGTTACACTGAAAATATACAAGTTATACCGAAAATAGCCACCAATAAATGTGTCCCCTGTTTGGTAGTTTCAAACTACTGAATGATGTCTCTGTGCACCAAATACAGGCAAGATAGCACCGTGTTGAAAAGTCAGAACAGTGTCTGTGAGCTAAAATGGCCGCTATCTATTGTTCTCACCATGTGCTTCATCCAAGCAAGTAAGGCAGAGGATGCAATCCAGGGACAGAGGGCTCCGTCACAAGTGCCTTAAGACCCAATAACTTAAGGGACCATAATCCCAGGGCAGGAGGCTGGTAAACAGCCCCCTCCAAAACCCAGTGGCGAGGTTGGTTTCGCCACACAGCCCTTACTCATAACTGTAAAGGGTTGGACTTAAAATGTTGCTCTGAAAAGACCACTGGTCATTAAGTTTTATGAGACTTTTAAAGAGGTGGAAGTCGCAAGCATCATCTAATGCTTAGCATTTCAAAAATACTTAAAGGCTATGTACACCTTTTGGAGGCAATTTTTTATGATTGCATTTCACTCATTTGGCTAAAAATCATATTTTCAATTGGCCTTTATTTTTTAAAAAAATATTGAGCTATTCTGTCATAAAGGGTTAACTGTGTGTCTGGTACTTTCACTTTCACTTTGTGCCGGTCATCTAATAACCCTCATCTCTAAACTACTAAGAGACCATAAACACTTATTTAAGCCACATTCTTATCAGTGAGAGAAGAATTGAGCTTTGATAAGTGTTTAGGAGAGCAGAGAAAGGGAGTTTGTCTGCTCCCCAGATGACGGAAAAGACAGAAAATCCACAGGCAGCTAGTAGAGCATGTCAGCTCTGTAGACAAAAATGAATCCATATTGTTGATAAAGACCAATTGAAAAAATTATTTTAGCTCAAAATAAGTACAATGCAATAAAAAAAAGTCCCTAAAGGTGTACATAGCCTTTAAAAATAAAGGATTCTGCTTAATGTTTGTAACATAGTGGGTTAAATAGTTTAGTCAATGTACAATTCTAAAATTAAAGCAAATGCCAAGCAAAGTTATCAATGATTGTGCCTTATAAATTCACTACAAAGTCATGTCTCCCATCTGTTTCTATGTAGTCACATTTGTAGATAAGATAAACACATTTGGAAAACATTGGTTCGTGTCTGAAAATGTAACATTGATTTCTGTCTGATTTGTCACTTGCTAATATTAGATGCTAGCTGTACTCCTTGATCACTATAGCTATTGCTTTCATTTTTTTTCTTTTATTTCCAACTTTCATAAACCTGATATTGAGCAAAGAAAAACTGAAATCATTGAATGGTATCAATAATGTTATTTGAAAATGAGAACAGAAAAATGAGACTTGCTTATGATGTTATAAATAGAGACACATGTACGGTATATTACAGCATTGGGCTCAAGGTAAAAATGTAGACTAGTTCTATTAAGATTTATAGATTATATATCTGCCAGGAGTTATTAATAAAATTTTATTTATGGTGACATGTATTTTATTGAATTATAAAAAGATTGCTTATATACAAAAAGTAGTATTTACTGGTGTGACTTTCAAGGGCTGAAGTATTTTTTATGCAGAATATTTACAGGAACTACCTAAAAGTCATTACCAAAGAGAGCCTGGTGAGTTGACTGTAGACATGCTACCTGTTACTAGTATATAATCCTGACATTAAAAAACTGTTCTGTCACAAAAGTTTTTTTTACCTCAGTATTCATAGAAAACTTTTTTAAGCCTTTTTGGCAGTTTTTTATTTTTTTATTTCAGCAAAGTCTCGTACTTCTGTAGCAGTCAGTACAGAGAGATAAAATCCTATATCAGTTTAATGTATGATTCTCTAAGTCACTCATCCCACTTTCTCCTTTGGCCATAGTGGAATGGTCTGACTGAGAAAGTCAAGTGAGGCTTGAGTTTTCTGTGCTAAACATCCAAACAAAAAGGAAGTTAAAAGCCAAGACAGGAAGTAAGATGCATGGAGCAACTCAATACATTATATGCAGAAAATTATCCACCCATTTTAGTAAAAAAAAATTACATGGCGTATTCACATTTAGGCTGTTGATGGGAGTGTCCCTTAAAGAACGCTGCCATGTATCATTTTGTGAAAATGACTAGCTTCTATCACTTAGTGATAATGACTAGCCCCTGGCACTGTAGCTATCAGAGAGTGTAATCATCCCTCTATTACATACACCATGTTCTCTAATTTTTTATATCATAATATTGGAATAACTGTGGACAAATGTTTATGGCCCATTCTGTATGGTTGATCGGTTGTATTTTTGCAGTGAATTAATCTGGATGATATTTACAGATGATATTTAATGTTTGTGGTTATCTTTCTGCCTTGTATTTATAGCATGATCAACAATTGTTCATAAAGTAGTTCATTTCAGTAGTAAATTTGGCCACATTTTCTGAAATATAGTTATATAATTGTCTTATATAACCTCACATCACACAGTAACCAACTGTGAGCTTCTTATAATTGTTGTTACTTAATGGATTCAGTAGATGTTTTAATATTTTACAAAATATCTACACAGAAATAAAGAGGAAAACAATTACAGCACAGTCATGTACATTTCCAGTCTGTTGCTTCTTTGAAGAAGCTTTCGTCTTTTATTTTTCACCTGCTTTTCTTCTTTATCGAAGGCTTGTCGACCTTGAAATTGTTTAATATTGTGGCCCTTACCCAGCATTTCAGTTAAATGATTATCCTTGTATGCTTTATCTATAAAACAAAAAGATGGTATGCAAAGTTTTATGTATTGTACAAATTACTGACTTGTGTGTCCCTTTGTGTTGAACACAGCGCTCATATTTTCAATCTACTGCTCAGTCATAGTTCCAGCTCTGTGTCTGTGATTTCTCTAGCGAGGAACTATTTCTATGTTTTCTTGCAGCATGTTTGTATTCTCAAAGGTTACTCTTCAATCCCAGAGTTACATTGATTGTGCTTGCTACAAAGCGATTTGGGATTCTTTATGCTTCAACTAAGGAACAAATTTAGCATTGAATATTTGTGCTCATCCATGTATTTATAGTCTTGAAAGATGAGCATGATATTTAGACTTCATCTGAAGTCTATAGCATGTTTTCTGGTCAAAACGGTATTAAAATCTTTTATCTATATGCAAATATTCATATTTATACAATATTTTTTTTATCCATTTTCAAGATTTACATTTTAGCTCATGCTTGTCCACAGGGCAGATAAAACCACCAACATTAGAAAAGTTCTGGCTATTTTACTATTTGGTACTATATCTGTGTATGGCACCCAACCATAAAGGACAAGTCTTTCATAACATGGCAGTCTGAAATCTTTAATGTATGCCCTGTAATGATTTTGAGAAGTCAGAAACATCCACTATATTCAGTCATATAGTCCACCATACATCATAGTCCCTTGTACTTAATAATTTGGGTGTTTGGTAGGCATATCAGGCATATCTCAAATGCCACCTGCCCATTCGTACCTACGGAATGTAAAGCTAGCAGTACACATGGGACTAAAGTCAAATGAAATGGCGGATTTTAGCCATTTCTGACAACGATTGTTTGAAAAGCTGGTATGAATAATTGTTTGTGATGGCTGATGGCAAACTTTGTTGCCTGCCAAAAATGTGACCATCCATTTTCCATTGGACTGAAGACTATAGGGTCAGTTTTTAAGTTTTTTTCTTATTTACGCCCTGGTCAGCCAGTTTAGTCTGACATGATACTTGGGCCCACCAGAGGAAATTATTCTCAGGGACCAACCCCTATGTTATCACTGATGTCTAATAGGTAGGGTTGAGCGAACCCAAACTGTAAAGTTCGGGTTCGTACCGAACTTTTGGATTTTTGGACCCTGGACCCGAACCCGAACTTTTCAGTAAAAGTGCGAGTTTGGTGTTCGGTGAGTTAATGCAGAGCAGCCAGTTAATGCAGCGAGTTAATGGAGAGCAGCCAATCAACAAGTGTTTAACTTGTGTGCCCTTAGAAGCCATCACAGCCATGCCTACTAATAGCATGGCTGTGATTGACCAGTACAGCATGTGACCCAGCCTCTATATTAGCTGGAGTCATGAAGCGCTGCACATTATTCTGCTCTGATTAGTGTAGGGATAGGATGCTGCTGCTGTGAGGGAGAGAATAGGAAAGAATCTTTAATCTAAAGGGCTTGTTAACTCAACGATCTACATATATTTTGTTTTGTGGGTGCAGTGCACAATCTTTTTACCCTGCCGTGAGCCCAGCGACAAAGAAAAATAACTTTTATCCGTCTGTTAGTTAGGTGGGCATCAGAGGCCATTTTATGCAAGTTCAGTGCACCAGCACAACATATGGACATTTGTGACAGTCAAATATAAGCTTGAAATACTGCAATTATATTCTGGGTTTAAAAAAATCACCCATTTTTTGCAAGACCCTACATCTGGGGCCTTTGCAAGATTTGTCAGTGTGAAATACAAGCTTGAAATACTGCAATAATTTTCTGGGTTTACAATAAACACCCATCTTTGGCAATATCCCACATCTGGTGCCTTTGCAGCATTTGTCAGTGTGAAATAAAAGCTTGAAATACTCCAATAATTTTCTGG
This sequence comes from Bufo gargarizans, assembly GCF_014858855.1. Taxonomy (NCBI): domain Eukaryota; kingdom Metazoa; phylum Chordata; class Amphibia; order Anura; family Bufonidae; genus Bufo; species Bufo gargarizans. The sequence continues at coordinate 333,124,722 of NC_058081.1, read as the reverse complement.
GTTGAAAAAAAACACCCATGGGGCGGAGCTAGCGCCAGACCTGAATGGACATGTGCGCTTGAGCTCTGCTGCTCAGACCCGGCTTAATAGCAGCTAATGTCAGTTTATTAACCTGAAAGATGGGCAAGATTGGCCAGCAACGAACAGGGGACTCATCCCTTCCTCCCAAGCACCAGTCAAACTGCGGCGACATGGATAAATTCATCAAAAAAGCTGCAGCGATATGTGCCGCGAGGGAGACTAAAATGGCGCCGGAGCCCAGCAGAGAGACGGAGGAGAGCGAGGCCGAGATACAAGCTGACACCAGCGACATGGAAGATTCAAGGCATCGCAAGCATCTCCCGATTTCCAGAAAATACCTGGACTCCGCTCTCCAAAGAGCTATGGAACCGCTTGTCAGCGAACTCTCCTCCATGAGGCAAGACGTCAGACATATTGGCGGCAGAGTGGAGGCCTTAGAGAACAATCAAGCCGCAATCCTGGATTTTCAAACGGCAACGGCCCTTAACCTTCAAAAATGCCAAGCACACCTAAATGTAGTGTTCAGCGCCCTGGAAGACCAGGAGAACCGTGGGAGAAGGAATAACCTCAGATTCCGAGGAGTTCCAGAGACAGAATCCGCACAAGATTCCTCCGCCATAGTGAAAGAGATATGCAAAGAATTATTGGGCCCAGAGCTCTCTGCTTCTATTATAATCGAGAGAGCCCACAGGGCACTGCGCCCAAAACCACAAGGCAACGAACCCCCCAGGGATATAATTTGCCGGTTCCTCCACTTCCAAGATAAAGAAGCCATAATAAACAAGGCTCGTTTACCGGGTGGAGCTAAACATAATGGGGTGCCGATTAATATCTTCCAAGACCTTGCTCCGGTGACCCTACAGAAACGTAGGTCTCTCAAGCCCCTCACAGATTGGCTTAGGAACAACAAGATCTTATACCGTTGGCAGTTCCCGTTCGGTCTGTCCTTTTCGCATCAAGGCGGGAGGATCACCATCAAGTCGCACGTGGACCTAGGCCCAGCATTTGATTTACTAGACATCAATCCCCTGGACATTGAAGATTGGGACGCTATCCAGGACATTACTGCTCTTCCTAAACTGCCTAAGGTGACAGCGTTCGAGCTGAAAGGGACACCTAAAGCACAAAGACAGAAAGAGAAGAAGAAAAGTCATCCTCTTACCCCTAGGCGTATTGCGACTGACGTCTTCTGAAACTGTGACTTTTCGCGTCTTAGCAGTTATATTCGCACCGGATGAGTAGCAACCATTTTATCCCCTTGTCTTCCTCACTTACCCTGGCCCCCTGTAATTTGTCTCTGTTATACCTCCAGCTTTCCCCAATGTAATACTTTCTACCACCTCTCTGACTCTCTAAACCTGTCATCTGATGTACTCTAATGTAGCTCTAAAAATTGCCCTAATGTACATTATACTTGTCCGCAAGTTGCGATTGGATGCGGCCATAAATTGTATAGCATATCGATATTTTCTTAAGGTTTACTGGACGGGACATTACGTGTTTAAAACGATGTCCGTCTAGTAACTGATATATCTAGCTGAATACTGTTAGATGTTTAGTTGCGATTCACGAGGAGTCTTCTGTTAGCCTTTTCGGTAATTATTTGTCATCATGCGCATTATTACAGCCAGATTGTTTTCTTTACCTACATGATACAGTCAGATTTTGATTGCAAATATACCCTATACCACCGGCGTGTACACAACAGGCGATTTGCTATTGGTATACTCCGGAGATATTCGGGGGTGTCTGTTTTAAGACAGATTGAAGGCCAATTCAGAGACCGTTGTATGCGCAAGCTCGTCACTTCCTTTTTTCCAGTGTTGTTTTATTGCGCAGCTTTACACAATAGATCACTGTATGCGCTCAGCACCTCTACACTATTTTAATGATTGGTTACCCCTGCTGAGGGTTTAGCCTATATTTGGTTTCTCTGGTCTTATTAGAAGGTCCAGTGATAGGTGTTTAACCGTCATTACGAAGTCGCAACTCGATATAACGTATGTGATTGAATACCTTCTTTAATTATATCGCAGTTCAGGATTTTCTCAAGTTTTACTAGACGAGACATGGTGTATCCGAATTGATGTCCATCTAGTAACTGATTATCTAGCTGTTTACTGTTAAATACCTAGTTGTTATTCACGTAGTGTCTTTTGTTGGCCATGAGGGGAATTAGTTGTCATTTCGCGCTTTAACATAGTCCGATTAGGTTCTTTATTCGCGTGATATAGTCGTATTTAGACCTCAAAATTCCTGGTATCACCGGCTTATGCGCATCAGGCGATTTTGCTTTTGGTATACTCAGGTGATATTCGGTCACAGCTGCTCAAGGCAGGTCTTAGGCTATCTCAGCGACCGTGGTTATGCGTAGGCCCATCACTTCCTTCTTCCAGTGGTGTTCTTTTGCGCATTTTTAGGCGGCAGGTCTTTATATGTACTCAGCGCCTCTGAAGTATTTGCATAATTAATTACGCCGGGTGATGTTCTAACCTATACATTGTTCCTGGACTTATTTGATGGTCCATAGAGAGGTGGATAGTCGACACTACGTGAGCGCAACCTGGTATCAGAATCTTAGAGGTATCTTGTGAGTCAGGAACTAAGGTAGATGATATAAGCTATATACTGTAACAGGTTGCTCACACTCATGCGATTTTATACTGTATAGATGTGGTCATACTACAAGAGGTCTGTATAATTACCCTGAGGCCGACTCTCGGTTTGGCGTTCCCCGAGTAGGTCCAGCTTATACGTACTCTGGGACCTTTAGTTTCTTCCCCCTTTTCCCGCAAACCGTAGTTGGGACCCTCTAGGCCACTATCTCGATGGCCACTGCCCTCTAATGTATATTTTAGTCGACTTCTTGACTGACTGACCGGTCATATTCGACCTTTAATGCCGGGTCCAAAATAGGCGAATGCCATTTCCCCCACTTTCTGGAGTCCCTCGGGACCCTTATGTAGTTTCTAATTTTTCTTTGTTTGTTTTAATTATAGTGTTTAACTGTTTTCGCAGGTCTTTCATTGTGTGGAGCACTATCCATCCGAGACAGGTCACTCCATCATTTGGACTTCAACCTTTTCCCTGGCTGGGTCATCCCACTATTAAGTATTATACTCAAATTTTCATTTTGACTAATATACAGATACGCATGCTTCAGCATTTTTGTCCTTTCTCCTTGTTCCCATGATGGCTCTTAAAATTGCCTCCTATAATGTAAAAGGATGCAACTCGCATTCTAAACGAAGCCAGATTTTTGGAATTTTGAGAAAGGATAAAGCTAATATTGTGTTCCTACAGGAGACCCACTTCAAGTCCCAGCACCTCCCAAATTTGTCTTATTCCTATTTATCCAACTGGTATCACTGTGGCTCTCCTACATCTAATTCCAAAGGAGTAAGCATTGGGTTCCAGAGCAAAGTACCTTTCATTCTAGAGGACCAGCTGAGTGACCCAGAGGGTCGTTTCATAATGGTCAAAGGGAAAATAGGGCAACATCTATACACTTTCATAAATCTGTATGCTCCGAATACCCGACAGATTCCTTGGATTAAATCTGTATTAGCAAAATCAGAGCCATTCAGAGACGGTGTTACGGTAATGGGAGGGGACTTAAATCTTGTCCTGAATCTGCTGATAGATTCCTCCTCGCATAAATCTGTCCAATCCCAAAAAGGTATCCGTTCCCTTATTCGGACACTATCAAAAGCTCACTTAATCGATGCCTGGCGAACTATTCATCCAGACTCCAAGGACTATACCTTTTTCTCACCAATGCATAAGTCCTATCACCGCCTGAACTATTTGTTTATTTCAAGGGAACATCTTCAGCTTTGCTCCGAGGCGACTATAGGGTCCATTATCCTTTCAGATCATGCCCCAATATACCTTCACGTAAAACCCCCTCTTACCCATAAACCCACCAGTCATTGGTAGGGATGAGCGAACTCGAACTGTATAGTTCGGGTTCGTACCGAATTTTGGGGTGTCCGTGACACGGACCCGAACCCGGACATTTTCGTAAAAGTCCGGGTTCGGGTTCGGTGTTCGTCGCTTTCTTGGCGCTTTTGTGACGCTTTCTTGGCGCTTTTTGAAAGGCTGCAAAGCAGCCAATCAACAAGCGTCATACTACTTGCCCCAAGAGGCCATCACAGCCATGCCTACTATTGGCATGGCTGTGATTGGCCAGAGCACCATGTGACCCAGCCTCTATTTAAGCTGGAGTCACATAGCGCCGCCCGTCACTCTGCTCTGATTAGCGTAGGGAGAGGTTGCGGCTGTGACAGTAGGGCAAGATTAGGCAGATTAACTCCTCCAAAGGACTTGATTATTAATCGATCTGCAGCTGTGGGTCATTGAGCTGCTGATACTCAATTGCTCACTGTTTTTAGGCTGCCCAGACCGTTTGTCAGTCACATTTTTCTGGGGTGATCGGCGGCCATTTTGTGTCTTGTGGTGCGCCAGCACAAGCTGCGACCAAGTGCATTTAACCCTCAATGGTGTGGTTGTTTTTTGGCTAAAGCCTACATCAGGGTGAAGCTGTCACACCAAGTGCATTTAACTAGCAATAGTCTGTTTATTTTTTGGCCATATACTACATCAGGGGCAAGCTGCGCCTGTCACCAAGTGCATTTAACCCTCAATGGTGTGGTTGTTTTTTGGCTAAAGCCTACATCAGGGTGAAGTTGTCACACGAAGTGCATTTAACCAGCAATAGTCGGTTTATTTTTTGGCCATATACTACATCAGGGGCAAGCTGCGCCCGTCACCAAGTGCATTTAACCCTCAGTAGTGTGGTTGGTCAAGCTATCACACCAAGTGCAATTAACCAGCAATAGTCTGTTCATTTTTTGGCCATATACTAAATCAGGGGCAAGCTGCGCCCGTCACCAAGTGCATTCAACCAGCAATAGTCTGTTCATTTTTTGGCCATATACTACATCAGGGGCAAGCTGCGCCCGTCACCAAGTGCATTTAACCCTCAGTAGTGTGGTTCGTCAAGCTGTGACACCAAGTGCATTTAACCAGCAATAGTCTGTTCATTTTTTGGCCATATACTACATCAGGGGCAAGCTGCGCCCGTCACCAAGTGCATTTAACCAGCAATAGTGTGGTAATTTTTTGGCCATATCCCAGTCTAATTCTGTCACTAAATCCATACCGGTCACCCAGCGCCTAAATACTAGGCCTCAAATTTATATCCCGCTAAATCTGTCGTTACCGCTGTACTGTTGTGGCTGGGCAAGTTATTTAGTGTCCGTCAAAGCACATTTTTTGTTCTGGGTTGAAACACAATTCCCAATTTAGCAATTTCATAATTTAGTGGTTTCTGCTATATCAGAGCTATTTGAAATCTATCCCTAAAAGGGTATATAATATTCAAGGTGCACATAGGGTCATTCAGAATAACTTCACACACACGCTACTGTGCATTTCCAAGTCTAATTCTGTTAGTAAATCCATACCGGTCACCCAGCGCCTAAATACTAGGCCTCAAATTTATATCCCGCTAAATCTCTCGTTACCGCTGTCCTGTTGTGGCTGGGAAAGTTATTTAGTGTCCGTCAAAGCACATTTTTTGTTCTTGGTTGAAATACAATTCCCAATTTAGCAATTTCATAATTTAGTGGTTTCTGCTATATCAGAGCTATTTGAAATCTATCCCTAAAAGGGTATATAATATTCAAGGTGCACATAGGGTCATTCAGAATAACTTCACACACACGCTACTGTGCATTTCCAAGTCTAATTCTGTCACTAAATCCATACCGGTCACCCAGCGCCTAAATACTAGGCCTCAAATTTATATCCCGCTAAATCTCTCGTTACCGCTGTCCTGTTGTGGCTGGGAAAGTTATTTAGTGTCCGTCAAAGCACATTTTTTGTTCTTGGTTGAAATACAATTCCCAATTTAGCAATTTCATAATTTAGTGGTTTCTGCTATATCAGAGCTATTTGAAATCTATCCCTAAAAGGGTATATAATATTCAAGGTGCACATAGGGTCATTCAGAATAACTTCACACACACGCTACTGTGCATTTCCAAGTCTAATTCTGTTAGTAAATCCATACCGGTCACCCAGCGCCTAAATACTAGGCCTCAAATTTATATCCCGCTAAATCTCTCGTTACCGCTGTCCTGTTGTGGCTGGGAAAGTTATTTAGTGTCCGTCAAAGCACATTTTTTGTTCTGGGTTGAAATACAATTCCCAATTTAGCAATTTCATAATTTAGTGGTTTCTGCTATATCAGAGCTATTTGAAATCTATCCCTAAAAGGGTATATAATATTCAAGGTGCACATAGGGTCATTCAGAATAACTTCACACACACGCTACTGTGCATTTCCAAGTCTAATTCTGTTAGTAAATAGGGATGAGCGAACTCGAACTGTATAGTTCGGGTTCGTACCGAATTTTGGGGTGTCCGTGACACGGACCCGAACCCGGACATTTTCGTAAAAGTCCGGGTTCGGGTTCGGTGTTCGTCGCTTTCTTGGCGCTTTTGTGACGCTTTCTTGGCGCTTTTTGAAAGGCTGCAAAGCAGCCAATCAACAAGCGTCATACTACTTGCCCCAAGAGGCCGTCACAGCCATGCCTACTATTGGCATGGCTGTGATTGGCCAGAGCACCATGTGACCCAGCCTCTATTTAAGCTGGAGTCACATAGCGCCGCCCGTCACTCTGCTCTGATTAGCGTAGGGAGAGGTTGCGGATGCGACAGTAGGGCGAGATTAGGCAGATTAACTCCTCCAAAGGACTTCACTTGATTAATCGATCGATCTGCAGCTGTGCATCATTGAGCTGCTGAAATTCAAATGCTCACTCACTGTTTTTAGGCTGCCCAGACCGTTTGTCAGTCACTTTTTTCTGGGGTGATCGGCGGCCATTTTGTGTCTTGTGCGGTGCTGCGACCAAGTGCATCCAAGCTGCGACCAAGTGCATTTAACCCTCAATGGTGTGGTTGTTTTTTGGCTAAAGCCTACATCAGGGTGAAGCTGTCACACCAAGTGCATTTAACCAGCAATAGTCTGTTCATTTTTTTGGCCATATACTAAATCAGGGGCAAGCTGCGCCTGTCACCAAGTGCATTTAACCCTCAATGGTGTGGTTGTTTTTTGGCTAAAGCCTACATCAGGGTGAAGCTGTCACACCAAGTGCATTTAACCAGCAATAGTCTGTTCATTTTTTGGCCATATACTACATCAGGGGCAAGCTGCGCCCGTCACCAAGTGCATTTAACCCTCAGTAGTGTGGTGCGTCAAGCTATGACACCAAGTGCATTTAACCAGCAATAGTCTGTTCATTTTTTGGCCATATACTAAATCAGGGGCAAGCTGCACCCGTCACCAAGTGCATTTAACCAGCAATAGTGTGGTTATTTTTGGCCATATCCCAGTCTAATTCTGTCACTAAATCCATACCGGTCACCCAGCGCCTAAATACTAGGCCTCAAATTTATATCCCGCTAAATCTCTCGTTACTGCTGTCCTGTTGTGGCTGGGAAAGTTATTTAGTGTCCGTCAAAGCACATTTTTTGTTCTGGGTTGAAGTACAATTCCCAATTTAGCAATTTCATAATTTAGTGGTTCCTGCTATATCAGAGCTATTTGAAATCTATCCCTAAAAGGGTATATAATATTCAAGGTGCACATAGGGTCATTCAGAATAACTTCACACACACCCGCTACTGTGTATTTCCAAGTCTAATTCTGTCACTAAACCCATACCTGTCACCCAGCGCCTAAATACTAGGCCTCAAATTTATATCCTGCTAAATCTCTCGTTACCGCTGTCCTGTTGTGGCTGGGAAAGTTATTTAGTGTCCGTCAAAGCACATTTTTTGTTCTGGGTTAAATACAATTCCCAATTTAGCAATTTCATAATTTAGTGGTTTCTGCTATATCAGAGCTATTTGAAATCTATCCCTAAAAGGGTATATAATATTCAAGGTGCACATTGGGTCATTCAGAATAACTTCACACACACCCGCTACTGTGTATTTCTAAGTCTAATTCTGTCACTAAACCCATACCTGTCACCCAGCGCCTAAATACTAGGCCTCAAATTTATATCCTGCTAAATCTCTCGTTAACGCTGTCCTGTTGTGGCTGGGAAAGTTATTTAGTGTCCGTCAAAGCACATTTTTTGTTCTGGGTTTAAATACAATTCCCAATTTAACAATTTCATAATTTAGTGGTTTCTGCTATATCAGAGCTATTTGAAATCTATCCCTAAAAGGGTATATAATATTCAAGGTGCACATTGGGTCATTCAGAATAACTTCACACACACCCGCTACTGTGTATTTCCAAGTCTAATTCTGTCACTAAACCCATACCTGTCACCCAGCGCCTAAATACTAGGCCTCAAATTTATATCCTGCTAAATCTCTCGTTAACGCTGTCCTGTTGTGGCTGGGAAAGTTATTTAGTGTCCGTCAAAGCACATTTTTTGTTCTGGGTTGAAATACAATTCCCAATTTAGCAATTTCATAATTTAGTGGTTTCTGCTATATCAGAGCTATTTGAAATCTATCCCTAAAAGGGTATATAATATTCAAGGTGCACATTGGGTCATTCAGAATAACTTCACACACACACGCTTCTGTGCATTTCCAAGTCTAATTCTGTCACTAAATCCATACCGGTCACCCAGCGCCTAAATACTAGGCCTCAAATTTATATCCCGCTGAATTTGAATACAATACATTGGGCCAAATAATATATTTGTTGTTGTGGTGAACCATAACAATGAGAAAAACATCTAGTAAGGGACGCGGACGTGGACATGGTCGTGGACATGGTCGGACATGGTGGGTGACGTGAAGCCTCATTCTCTGCTATGACATGCAGACTGATTCTCTGCTGTCATGAAGCCAGATTGTCTGTTACGGGACCTCTCTGCTCTGCCTGTGTGCTAGGCCTAAATATATGCCAATGGACTGTTGCAGTGGTGGGTGACGTGAAGCCTCATTCTCTGCTATGACATGCAGACTGATTCTCTGCTGACATGAAGCCAGATTGTCTGTTACGGGACCTCTCTGCTCTGCCTGTGTGCTAGGCCTAAATATATGCCAATGGACTGTTGCAGTGGTGGGTGACGTGAAGCCTCATTCTCTGCTATGACATGCAGACTGATTCTCTGCTGTCATGAAGCCAGATTGTCTGTTACGGGACCTCTCTGCTCTGCCTGTGTGCTAGGCCTAAATATATGCCAATGGACTGTTGCAGTGGTGGGTGACGTGAAGCCTCATTCTCTGCTATGACATGCAGACTGATTCTCTGCTGACATGAAGCCAGATTGTCTGTTACGGGACCTCTCTCCTCTGCCTGTGTGCTAGGCCTAAATATATGCCAATGGACTGTTGCAGTGGTGGCTGACGTGAAGCCTCATTCTCTGCTATGACATGCAGACTAATTCTCTGCTGACATGAAGCCAGATTGTCTGTTACGGGACCTCTCTCCTCTGCCTGGGTGCTAGGGCCTAAATATATGACAATGGACTGTTGCAGTGGTGGCTGACGTGAAGCCTGATTCTCTGCTATGACATGCAGACTGATTCTCTGCTGACATGAAGCCAGATTCCTCTGTTACGGGACCTCTCTCCTCTGCCTGGGTGCTAGGCCTAAATTATGACAATGGACTGTTGCAGTGGTGGGCTGACGTGAAGCCTGATTCTCTGCTATGACATGCAGACTGATTCTCTGCTGACATGAAGCCAGATCCTCTGTTACGGGACCTCTCTCCTCTGCCTGGGTGCTGGGCCTAAATTTATGAAAATGGACTCTTACAGTGGTGGGTGACGTGAAGCCTGATTCTCTGCTATGACATGAAGACTGATTCTCTGCTGACATGAAGCCAGATTGTCTGTTACGGGACCTCTCTCCTCTGCCTGGGTGCCGGGGCCTAAATATCTGAGAATGGACTGTTCCAGTGGTGGGTGACGGGAAGCCAGATTCTCTGCTATGGAACCTCTCTCCAATTGATTTTGGTTAATTTTTATTTATTTAATTTTTATTTTAATTAATTTCCCTATCCACATTTGTTTGCAGGGGATTTACCTACATGTTGCTGCCTTTTGCAGCCCTCTAGCCCTTTCCTGGGCTGTTTTACAGCCGTTTTAGTGCCGAAAAGTTCGGGTCCCCATTGACTTCAATGGGGTTCGGGTTCGGGACGAAGTTCGGATCGGGTTCGGATCCCGAACCCGAACATTTCCGGGATGTTCGGCCGAACTTCTCGAACCCGAACATCCAGGTGTTCGCTCAACTCTATTAGTAAATCCATACCGGTCACCCAGCGCCTAAATACTAGGCCTCAAATTTATATCCCGCTAAATCTCTCGTTACCGCTGTCCTGTTGTGGATGGGAAAGTTATTTAGTGTCCGTCAAAGCACATTTTTTGTTCTGGGTTGAAATACAATTCCCAATTTAGCAATTTCATAATTTAGTGGTTTCTGCTATATCAGAGCTATTTGAAATCTATCCCTAAAAGGGTATATAATATTCAAGGTGCACATAGGGTCATTCAGAATAACTTCACACACACGCTACTGTGCATTTCCAAGTCTAATTCTGTCACTAAATCCATACCGGTCACCCAGCGCCTAAATACTAGGCCTCAAATTTATATCCCGCTAAATCTCTCGTTACCGCTGTACTGTTGTGGCTGGGAAAGTTATTTAGTGTCCGTCAAAGCACATTTTTTGTTCTGCGTTGAAATACAATTCCCAATTTAGCAATTTCATAATTTAGTGGTTTCTGCTATATCAGAGCTATTTGAAATCTATCCCTAAAAGGGTATATAATATTCAAGGTGCACATAGGGTCATTCAGAATAACTTCACACACACGCTACTGTGCATTTCCAAGTCTAATTCTGTCACTAAATCCATACCGGTCACCCAGCGCCTAAATACTAGGCCTCAAATTTATATCCCGCTAAATCTCTCGTTACCGCTGTCCTGTTGTGGCTGGGAAAGTTATTTAGTGTCCGTCAAAGCACATTTTTTGTTCTGGGTTGAAATACAATTCCCAATTTAGCAATTTCATAATTTAGTCGTTTCTGCTATATCAGAGCTATTTGAAATCTATCCCTAAAAGGGTAGATCATATTGAAGGTGCACATAGGGTCATTCAAAATAACTTCACACACACGCTTCTGTGCATTTCCAAGTCTAATTCTGTCACTAAATCCATACCGGTCACCCAGCGCCTAAATACTAGGCCTCAAATTTATATCCCGCTGAATTTGAATACAATACATTGGGCCAAATAATATATTTGTTGTTGTGGTGAACCATAACAATGAGAAAAACATCTAGTAAGGGACGCGGACGTGGACATGGTCGTGGTGGTGTTAGTGGACCCTCTGGTGCTGGGAGAGGACGTGGCCGTTCTGCCACATCCACACGTCCTAGTGTACCAACTACCTCAGGTCCCAGTAGCCGCCAGAATTTACAGCGATATATGGTGGGGCCCAATGCCGTTCTAAGGATGGTAAGGCCTGAGCAGGTACAGGCATTAGTCAATTGGGTGGCCGACAGTGGATCCAGCACGTTCACATTATCTCCCACCCAGTCTTCTGCAGAAAGCGCACAGATGGCGCCTGAAAACCAACCCCATCAGTCTGTCACATCACCCCCATGCATACCAGGGAAACTGTCTCAGCCTCAAGTTATGCAGCAGTCTCTTATGCTGTTTGAAGACTCCGCTGGCAGGGTTTCCCAAGGGCATCCACCTAGCCCTTCCCCAGCGGTGAAAGATATAGAATGCACTGACGCACAACCACTTATGTTTCCTGATGATGAGGACATGGGAATACCACCTCAGCATGTCTCTGATGATGACGAAACACAGGTGCCAACTGCTGCGTCTTTCTGCAGTGTGCAGACTGAACAGGAGGTCAGGGATCAAGACTGGGTGGAAGACGATGCAGGGGACGATGAGGTCCTAGACCCCACATGGAATGAAGGTCGTGCCACTGACTTTCACAGTTCGGAGGAAGAGGCAGTGGTGAGACCGAGCCAACAGCGTAGCAAAAGAGGGAGCAGTGGGCAAAAGCAGAACACCCGCCGCCAAGAGACTCCGCCTGCTACTGACCGCCGCCATCTGGGACCGAGCACCCCAAAGGCAGCTTCAAGGAGTTCCCTG